>NC_080192.1:119511980-120136980 GCF_030028045.1 Hippopotamus amphibius kiboko
ATTTTAGACTTGATTTTTTAAAATTATTTATTTATGTGATTGTGCTGGCTCTTAGTTGTGGCACATGGGCTCCTTAGTTGTGGCATTCAAACTCTTAGTTGTGGCATGCATGTGGGATCTAGTTTCCTGACCAGGGATCGAACCCTGGCCCCCTACATCTTAACCACTGTGCCACCAGGGAAGTCCCTAGACTTGATTCTTTTTTTTTTTTTTTTAATAAATTTATTTATTTATTTATTCATGTATTTCTTGGCTGTGTTGGGTCTTTGCTGCTGAACACGGGCTTTCTGTAGTTGCGGCGAGCAGGGGCTACTCTTCACTGTAGTGCCCGGGCTCCTCATTGCCGTGGCTTTTCTTGTTGTGGAGCACAGGCTCTAGGCGCATGGGCTTCAGTAGTTACAGCACGTGGGCTCAATAGTTGTGGCTCATGGGCTTTAAAGCACAGGCTCAATAATTGTGGCACACCAGCTTAGTTGCTCCATGGCATGTGGGATATTCCTGGAGCAGGGATTGAACCCATGTCCCCTGCATTGGCAGGTGGATTCTTAACCACTGAGCCACCTAGGAAGCCCCCTAGACTTGATTTTTAACCATTCCCCTTTTGGTTATTTAGGTCGTTCCCAGTTTTTTACAGTACAATGTTGTGGTATATAAATACAGTTTTTTGTCTCTTAGACACAAGTTTTGGTATATCTATTTATAAGTGTATAAAGTGCTTATATGTGGAAATTGATTTAAAAATATGTATTTACATTAGCTGAAAGTCCAGAATGACATAAAAGTAATCTTAATGATTAATGAATATACTTCAAAATTTATTTTTTAAAATTTCCTTGAATTTAAATATTGTAATTATTTGCAGTGGATTTACCTCTTCAAATTATTATTTATTCATTTATTTTAAAATGAATTTTATTTATTTATTTATTGGCTGTGTTGGGTCTTCATTGCTGCATGCAGGCTTTCTCTAGTTGCAGCAAGTAAGGTCTACTCTTCGTTGTGGTGCACGGGCTTCTCATTTCAGTGGCTTCTCTTGTTGCAGAGCATGGGCTCTAGGTGCAAGGGCTTCAGTAGTTGCGGCATGTGGGCTCAGTAGTTGTGGCTCGCAGACTCTAGAGCGCAGGCTCAGTAGTTGTGGCACATGGGCTTAGTTGCTCCTCAGTATGTGGGATTTTCCTGGCCCAGGGATTGAACCCATGTCCCCGGTATTGGCAGGTGGATTCTTAATAACTGCACCGTGAGGAAAGCCCCTTTCTTGGTTTTAAATTGAGCTGTGTTTTAGAGAGACATTGATGGATAGATATTCATGTTTGGAATGCTTTTTCAGCAAATTGTTTAACCATTATGTGGTTAGTTATTTGTTAGAGTTAATTATGGTATACTGGGAATTCATTTTCCATGTGTTAAATAATGAAGAACCACACATTACACCTTTACATTCTAGATGAACAATTTATTTGATGTAGACACGTGTCTTTTGATGTGAAGTCATGGACCTCAATAGATACGTTTGTTATTCACTGGGAGATTCATCCAGTTGACACTATAGATGTGAGAATTTTAATCAATTTCATTTATTCTAAGGTCAGATCTAGATAAGAAGAAAAGTTAGTATTTCTCTTATTCTAATAACTCCAGAAGAGCTTTACGAGAGATTTCATCTTCCAGAATTCTAATAATAGAGGCAGAATGTATACTAGACAACAAATGTACAAAAAAGGATGATATAAACCACAAAAAGTGCCCTTGATAGGAAAAAAAAATGTTAAGAACCTTGGAACTGAAGCATTGAATGTCTAACTTATGATCTGTAGTATTAGTCCTAAGTCTTACCCTCAATGCAGGATTTTCAAAAATAGAAAAGGCACTTAAGAAATATGTTGTAGATTTAATTGCCTGTGACTGATGCCTCTTGGTCTCCAGTTTCAGAAAAAGTTTCCATAGCTTGTGTGTGCTATATAAGTTTATTACTTTATTTTTATTATAATAATTCAGAAGGCAGTGCCACACTTGAGGCATAGTTACATTATTTTGTGAAAGCTGATTAGAACCAGTAATGTTTAGCTACCAGATAGAAATGTGACCTTGAAAGTTATAAGGACTCTTAGAGAGCAGTCAACAACAGTTATGCCCATTGATGCTTTCTCTCTTTGGCTCTCAGGTCTCCCGGCTTAGCCACTGGTGTGTGTGGAAGCAGTTGTTGCCTTCCTTTGTTTTCAAGTTTTACTTGGCCATTCCTAGAACATTAGTTAAATTAGCCCACACAATCTGTGTGGCCAAATCCCACAAATCTTAGTTTTTTTGGGGGGGGAAGAGCCATTTTTATTGCACACCTGAACCAAGTTATCTGGCAATATTAGACATGAAAACAAAACAAACAAAAAACCTGGCTGAAGACCTAACCTCATAGTCTCATATGAATCGTTTGGTTCAAATTTTGGCGTGAAAATGTCTGTTCTAAATTAAACAGTTCCCACTCTTTATTAGTAAATGTTTAGTGTTGTTTGAACCCCTCATAGGATATGTGGTATGTTTGGGTAAAACCGATTTTTATTATTGCAGCTTTATTGTATGGTGGTTTGAAAATGTCTTGTTAATTTGTACTCTACTTTGTTCTTAAAAGGATTTTGAGTAGAGTTCCTGCCACTACTATTTTTAAGAACATAACTTTTCTTTCATTTCTTCAACAAATATTTATGATTGAATCTAAAATTACATGATTGAATGTAAAACTGAAAAACATCTTGTAAATCTATTTTCTACATATAGTGATTAATACAATGGACTTTTCTTTCCCCAAAAAAGTTAATTTACTTCTTTAGCAGCCAAAGTTTAAACTGCTGAATTCATGTAATTAACTCATAAATGTTTATCATGAGTAAAATAACTACCTTTAGAAAACTACTTAAAGAGCTATCTCTGATGGTTTGTCAGAATAATTTGCATTTATAAAAAGTGTTCAAATAGACGCTTTTAAAAAAACTTCTTTGAAATAAATATTTTTAAATGAAATATAACATACCTACAGTAAACTGCTGCAGTCATAAGTGTACAGCTCAGTCATTTATCTCAAAGGGAAACCAACCATGTCACCACTGCCTAGGTCACGGAGCAGAACTTTACCAGGGCCTAGAAGTCCTGATGGTGTTGCCTTCAAACAGTACCCCTTCCCTCTTCTCCAGAAGCAATCCTAAGTGCTAACAACACGTTAGTTTTGCCTTATATAGGCACATTTTACAGTTATAACCATTTTCAGTTGAAATTTTCCATATTACTTCAGGTTATAGAATTAACCAGTTTTACTTTGAATACGTGTTTTAATAATTGATAGAAATCACTCAGGTAATTAGCATGAAGTAGCAAATGAGGAAAACCTACTTTCTTTTATACATTTATACATTTTTTTCTATAGTGAAAAAGAAAGGACAATGGATTTGTTTCATGTTGTACTTTTCTGGTTAGGTGATACCTTTATATGTTTAAGAGATGGAAAAAAGCAACCAATTCTTCAGGATTTTCTGCTGACTGAATTTTATTATGTTTAAAAACATTTGAAAATAATCAAATTTAGACATGCCCTGATGAGACTAATTGTTGACTAAGAGTTTTTTTTTTAATGTTTCTTTTGTCTTCCCCCTTCAGTGGAAGCATTGACGTTTCCTCCTTCTTCTGGGAAGTCATTCATCATGGGAGCAGATGAAGCCCTTGAAAGTGAACTGGGACTTGGGGAATTGGCAGGCCTCACAGTGGCCAATGAAGCAGACTCATTAACTTATGATGTGAGTCGTAGTTTTATTTTTGTTGTTTTTATTTATTTTTAAAAAATAAAAACTTAATTTTATTAAAAAAAAGATGGCAGTGCTAAGACTTCTTCACTAGTGTATAACTTGGTTCAGTTTTAATCAAACTTTGAAAATATGAATATATTCTAAAAATAAACAATAGTACTTTTCACATCAGGCAGAGACTAAAATTATGGGCTTTACCTAAATTCATAAGTCAGTGTAGCTTATTCATTGGTTTTAGATAAGGGAAAGAATTCCCTTTTCTATCACCATGTTTGGATTTTGTCTTATGTTTTAGGGCACCAGTGATAGTTGAGATTCATGCCTGCCTAATGGCAACATTTGTCTTGCTTCTTTAATATATCATCAATATCCTGGTGAGAAGTAGTTTTAGCTATTGTTAGGCAGGGATGTATACAAGATGCTTTCCAAATCTTAAGGATGACCTATCAGTGATTTGGACCAAAATTTGGAATCTTTATACCTTTATGCATGCATGCATTTACTTAAACAGTTGTTTTATAATTGTTCATCATAATCAGTTGTCAGAAGACAGTTGCTTATTTCATAAAGTATTTACAGCCTATCTTATCTCTTCATTAAAATCCTCTCACTTTGATACTTCATTATCTTTGTTGGGGAATACAGTGTAGCTCCTGCCACATGGAGGATGGAGGATGGATCCCTAAGTGAACCTTGGAAGTACTCCAAAGAGGAACCCTCATCACTCACTCCTCTTCTTGCAAATCAAAAACTCTGTCCCTCTATGCTAAGTCCTTTAGTAAGTCTTTTGGGTTCTACCTCCAAAAACAACAAAGTATGTCTTTTTATCTCCCCTCCTAGTCCATCTTTTTCTTCACCTGGAACTGCTACAATAACCTAATCTAAATGGGCTCCTTGCACTCCATTCTCCACATATATGATACAGATTTTGAAATCAAAACCTAAAGCACAGTGGTCTGCTAAGCCCTACTTTCTTGGCAGACGCTGGACCCAGTTTATATCCCCCTGCATTGCAAAGCTGTCAGAAGCACAGCTCAACCTCTCAGCCATCTCCTCTGGAATCTGTAAACACCCTCTGGGGAAAACAATTCCAAATATCAGTCTCACTTCCTTAGGCCTCTCTCTTCTCCTGGATCCTGGGGGTTTTCCCCACTATTTTGTTGGTGCTGCATTTTTTTATTTTTTAGCTCTGGTGGGTTTTCTACTTGTCCTCAGTACACAGTTGGTCCTAATGATCTTGTCCATCATGACCAGAACTTGGCATTAGATACTTTTGTTCCCTCTGCACTAATCCTGCAAAGAATTTGTCTAATATATAATGGAACTCATTTCTCTCTCTAGAGAAAGGTCATTCTTTTTTCATAGCTCTTAATTGTTAGAAAACTTAGTCTGTCTCTGTTTCTAAAAGTAGTTCCTAGTTTATTAAGCATATTAGTAATCTATTGCTGTGTAACAACTTGCACCATACTAAACAGCTTAAAACAATAAACATATCTCATAGTCTCTGTGGGTCAGCAGTCTGGGGGAGGCTTAGCTGTGTGGTTCTGGTTATTCACATAGTTGCAGTCAAGACATTGGCAAGGGCTGCTGTCTTATGTAGACTTGACTTGGGAGAAATCTACTTCCATGCTCACTCATGGAGTTGTTAGAAGGCCTTGGTTTCTTGGTGACTGTTGGCTAGTTCCTTAGCACATGGACCTCTCTGTGAGTTCCTCAGCAGAGCAACTAGCTTCTCCCCGTGTGAGTGCACCTGAAAAGATAGAGAGCAGGAACACTCAAGACAGAAGGTTTTATAACCTGATTTTGGAAGTAATTTGTTCCAACTTCTGCTGTATGCTGTTGTTCTACAGAGCAACCCTATCATGTGGAAGAGGACTACCCAAAGATAAAAACAGGTGGGGCTGACTGGGAACTATTTTGGTGGCTGCCTACCACATTAAGATATTCATAACGAATCTAAGTGCTCTTACATATGGAAACCTTTTAGCTCTTCAACAAGAGTAGATAGGTATCAACTCACTTGTCCTTGTCTTCTTAACCCCCGCCAACCCTGCCTGCCCCAATATAGCCAGCCCCACTTCTTCTTTTATTTTTTTTATTTTTTTAAGTTTTTTTATTTTTTAAAATTTTCTGGCCACGCTGCTTGGCATGTGGGATCTTAGTTCCCCGACCAGGGATTTAACCTGCGTGTCCTGCATTGGAAGCGCTGAGTCTTAACCGCTGGACCGTCAGGAGGTCCCTCAGCCCTACTTCTTAGAGTAGTTCCTTGCATAGTGTGTTTTGTCTTCACTTATTCCCCAATTATGACATGTCCTGTCTAGATTTTTCTGCAGATTTTTGAACTTCTGGGTTCTAAATTATAGTTTATATTAATAGTATAGCCTCTGAAGCCAGACTGAATTTGAATCCTGACTCCTCCATTTACTAGACGGCAAGTCACTTAACTTCTCTTTTCCTAAAATGTCTGGTCTGTGAAGTGGGGATAATGTTAATTCCCACTTCATAGAGTTGTGGGGATTAAGTGGGTTAATGCATGTTAAGTCTTTTGAATAATGTGCAAAATAATGAATAGTGCTCAAAATAACAGCTATTGTTAGTGTCATTGATGATTTTTGTCATTGTAAGTATGGTAACATTTCTCCAATGTGTTACCAATACTTGCCCCATTCTTGCTTAAACTAGCATGATTGTTAGCCTTGAAGAGGTCATACATGGTGCTTGTGTAAAGTCAGACACTAACCTTTTTAGCTTTCCTATTAGTTGGAATGAAAAAACAGTGCATATTTTTCAGTTGTTGAGATAGAGATTCTGTGGAGAAAAGGAACATAGTAATGTATTTTACCATTGGAATCTATTTTTTTGTAACACCTGATTGTCTCTTCCAGTTTTAATGTATTATGTTTCCAGTTTGTAAACTTTGTTACCAATTTGAAGAAAATTTAGCTCTTATCAGAAAGTACAGAAAATTTCAAAAAGTATCATCATATTCTGTAAAGTTAACAGATGTAAAGATAACTTTGTTTTTCAACTCTTACCCAAAATTAGTTTCTATTCTATACTTTAGGTTAAAATTACTTGTCTTTTTTTTAAAACTCATCCTAGTGTAGATCTATTTTATGTTATTAAGTTATTTGATCCTCTTTCTATATTGAATTGTTACCTGTTTTCTTATTATAGCTTTCATGTCTTCAAAGAAAACCATTGTTGATGTGTTGCTAATTTTGCCTGTTGATTTGGTTATTTATGTTTAAAAATATATTGTTTTGAAAATTGCAAAGTGTGATGGTTTAATGACAAATCAGTGAGAATTAATGTTGAAATATAGTTTTTTTTTCCTATTCTGAACTAAATGTATTGATATCTTTCTTCTGTTCTTTAATAGATAGCAAACAATAAAGATGCATTGAGAAAGACATGGAACCCTAAGTTTACATTAAGAAGTCACTTTGATGGCATTAGAGCCCTTGCTTTCCACCCCATTGAGCCTGTTTTGATAACAGCATCAGAGGATCACACGTTAAAAATGTGGAATTTGCAGAAAACAGCCCCAGCCAAAAAGTGAGAATATTCTACCTTAACTGTATTTGAATGTTTTAATTAATAGTTTTTTAGCAGAAAAATGCTTACTTTATTATTTGCTGTTAAATTCCCCAAATATATCTTCTAATTCTTTCTTCTTTACTATGTCACATAATTTAGGGTGGTTTTTTTTCCTTCATAGTCACAAGCTAATTTAGGTTGGAAAATAGACCCTTAGGGAGAAAGGGTATTATCTGATGGTTTGTGAATGCTCATTATAATCTTTATACAGTGTTTTAAATAGCTATCATATTTAGGGAGCCCTTTATCTGTACTGAAGGTTTCTGCTGTTATTGTAAACAGATATGGGCATGTTTAAAATCATCAAACCCCCACCCCAACCCTGTCCTGTTGTTTACTAGGTTTGGACTTACGAAGTGGAAGGAAGGGAAGGCTGATGGGGGATGGGGCAGGGGGGTGAGAGACCTCTCTTTGGTCTTTTCTTTTGACCTTGACCACAATTTCTAAAGTGAAGGGCACTGTTGTGTTCTCACTTAACAGCTAGTGCTTGCGTTGGCCCCTTGGTTCCTCTCTAAGCATGGACAGACGTGAGATGGTGTAAATCCCTTTTATCAGTCACCATGCTAGCTAGTCCTGATCCCACTTGGTGGGGTCCTTATTGGCACTCCTCTCCTTTCTTCCTTGGGTCACATGGTCCAGAACCCAGCATCTGCCAGCAAGGCCCTTCTGCAATGTCAGACACCTCTTTTATTAAAGAGTAGAAATGAACATCAGATGGAGGAGATTATGGAAGTTTTTCTACTGGTAGAGAAGATCTGTTGCCCAGTTTAAAAGAGATCAATGACATACCTGCTGTGAGTCATACATAGACTAGAGAAAATGCTTGATGCATCTGATAGCTCAGCCAGATCGTGCTTAAAACCAGGTGAATCCTTATGTAGATCGGGTGTCTTCAGCAGAGAAAAAGTATTTCTTGGTTATAAATTGTGCCTTTTGTCTTTCAGGTTCTTTAGCCACAGTGAGCATTATATTAGACCAGAGAATGTGAATGTCTCAGCATACATTCTTGACTAAGATTTAGAAAAATATTGAAATAAAGTTTTTGTTGGTGATAGCTTAGTAACAACACCTTCACGTGCAAGTAACAGTAGCCTGTTTCCATTTGAACTTTAAACTTTGGAAATGAGGAGAGAGATATGCTTATAAAAAAAACTACAGTTCAATCCAGTTTTAAATGCAATTACCATTATCAGTCATGGCCAGTATCAGGCCCTGTAGAGTACCCATACACTCAGTGTTCTAAGTAATGAATAATCTGATGATTTGGACAGTTTCTGCAAGTATTAAGGACAGACATGTTAACCTTTATGGAAATGCAAGGAAATTAAAGTACCTGTGATTGAAATTCTACTATGTGTGTGGTTCTAGGCTGTTTTACCTTGTAGAATCTCATTTAATCCTGTGAATATTTGGCGTTATCCCTGTTTTTGTTTTATTTTAAACATAGAGGAATCTGGAGTTGCAAAAGATTAAATAATTTGCCTAAAGTTAGCCAGTTAGTGACAAAACTGGAAATTGAATCCGGAAACTTTCAGAGCCCATGTTTTTTCCCCTGAGTGAGACTTTTTCTTCCTTTAGTCAAATAAATTAGGACAGTGCTAAAAGCACTGTAATAAGGTATTATTACTAAACAAGAATTTTGTTTCATAAAGTCACAAAAATATGTGATTGGTGTTAAGTAAGCTTTCTTGTGTGCTGGGGTTGAGAATGGTATATTACCATAGTGTTGGTATTTCTAGGGGCACTTTTATGACATACATTCAGTCATACTGTTTACTACTGAGACCTATGGTAAAAGTCCTCCCCTCTCTCTGATTTAGGAGCACTTCTCTCGATGTGGAGCCTATCTATACATTCAGAGCTCATAAGTAAGTATGTGCTTTTTCTTTGTGTTAAATTAATATCATTGTAAATCATCCTGATTAGTATATTTTATTTTCTTTCATGTGCATATTTGTGTTATGTATTTTTTTGTATTTAGTAGACTTTTTGTAAATGTAAAAGAAACTGGCAGATAATATAATGCTAGAGACAAGTTTATCACTACCAAATAGGGATCCTTGCTGAAATTAGATTTTATCTGCATGATATTTAGGTGATGTGTATATCTCTTTTAAAAGGAAATTGAGGCAAATGTAACTGTTAGAAATCCTTATTTTTTTCCTTAAAGATAACCTAGATAAAAATATCTGAGACTTTTTTTTTATTGTGATCACATATTGCACTTTTCCTGTTTCTATTTAAGTTTAAGGAATGTGCCTGTTCACTCGATTTAGCACAGCAGTTGGCATACTTTTTATGTATAAAGGGTCAGAGAGTGTTTCTTAGTCTTCACTGTCTGTATATTTAATGCTGTATATTCTTGTTTTTAGTTTAGCTTTGTATTACAACCCTTTAAAAAATGTAAAAGCCATAAATGCTTGAGGACTGTACAAAAACAGTCCACTGGTTGAGTTTGGTCCATAGGCCACAATCCACCAACCACTGGTTTAGCAGAGAAAGACAAATGAATAATGCTTTGATGGTTTTTTATTTGTTGTACAAAGCAGAAAAAAAAGCCATTTGAATAATTAAGCATTCTTATTTTTAACAAGTCCTATTATCAGATAGATTTTTGAGACTAGAAATCGACTTTCTCTCCCAGAGGTCCAGTGCTTTGTGTGGTAATGAGCAGCAATGGCGAGCAGTGCTACAGTGGTGGTACTGATGGACTCATCCAGGGCTGGAACACCACCAACCCCAACATCGATCCCTACGACTCTTATGGTATGTGATTCCCCAAAGATATGAAAGAATAAACTATTTTCTTTTTACACATTCTACATAGCATATATAAGGATAAAATGAGATATTTTTGAAAATTGCCTGATGTTTAGGTGACGTATATATCTCTCTTAAAATGAAGTTGAGGCAATTAAGTTTGGTAAAAGAGAACCATATCTTTTTTTGTTAAAAAGGGCTCTGTATTTGGGAATCAATTTGATATATATAATGCTAAAAGAAAAGAGAAAATAACGTATTTTTCCCAAGAAAACAGTTCCCACCCTCAGAAGTCTTATTGATTGGAAATGCTGGCTTGATTGACAATTGTTTTTCTTCATTGTAGGCATCTGTACAGTACTTGATACATTATTACTAATCTGCAGTCATATTTTGTCACTATTCTTTTTTTGTTTTGTTTTGTTATATTTTGTCACTATTCTTGACAAATAACTTTGAAGGAAAATGAATGTTGGCATCATCTTGATCAATTATTGGAGGGTATAGAGGCTAATGATTTTTAAAGTGTGTGGCACTTTAAAAGGATTTGAAAAATTAAGATATGTCTTTTAGATTTGGGAACAGCACCATGAAATAAAAAACTATATTATATTCTATCACTAGATACTATCATAAATTCCCTTGCAGAAACTGTTTAGGAATGATTTTGGTCTCCTCTTAAAATTCTCCTTATATTCTAGAATGGAGTGAGGTGTCATATTTGTCATAAGACCATACTTTATTTTTGTTTAACTTTACTAATAAACCTAAGTAAAGATAAGAAATTCAGTAACCAAAAGTTTCTTCCAACATTTGTTTAATAAGCATTTAACATATATTTTGTGAAAGGTAACACCCCCCTCCTTCCAGAGTTCTCTTCCAGATTTATCTCTTTCATGCTTTTCCTTACTTCCTTTATCCCTCTATCGGAGATTGTTCTGTCCCAAGCCAACCCTTCCCCTTTTGCTCTTGACTGCATTCTCTTGTTTTCTTTGAGACTTCACTTTAATATTTTTCTTTTTCTCTGGCTGTCTTTCTCTTTTGCTCTCTCTTGCTCTCATCTGAAGCTTTACCCTCTTTGCTCTCTTTCCATCCCCTCGGCATGTAAGTAAATTCAGGTGTCTGCCATCCTGGGCAAGGAGAAGGCTTTTCTGACTCTGTTTCCCTCTCTGGCTTTTGTTTAGTCTCTCTTTCCTTCATTTCTTTCATTCCTGTGTCTCTTTGGTGATATTGTCTAGAAAACACAATTACTAGTTACTAATTCCATGTCCTTTCCCTGCGCATTGTCCCTCTGCATTCTGTCTTCTGGCTTTTCCACTTAAATATAACAAGATATCAGTAAGTACCTAATTGGCCGATCCAAGGGTATTTTACAGTCCTTATTTTACTGGATATACTGGCTATCTGAAACTGTGGGCCATTCCATCCTTTTTGAAATCTGTTCACTATAGGCTTTTTTGACATTTCACTCTGTGACAGTTTCTGTTCCCTGTCCATCATAAACTCCTTTTATTTTTCTCATCTTGAATATTGACATTTATCAAGGCCAGACCTAACTCATTCTTTGCATTGTACGCACATTCTTTGGTAGATTGAATCTACTTTGTAGTTTTATATACTGTTGACTCATAAATCTCTTTTTTAAGCCTCAGACTACCTACAGAACATCTCGACGTGGCTGTCTCATTGTCCATAAATCCCTACAAGCACTGTTTCTTCTTCCATATATATATTTTTTGAGGGGGTGCAGGGGGTTGCACTGAGTGGCTTGTGGGATCTTAGTTCTCCGACCAGGGATTAAAGTGAGAATGCTGAGTCCTAACCACTGGACCACCAGGGAATTCCCTTTCCATGTATTCTTTTTTCTTTTAATTAATTTTTATTGGAGTATGGTTGCTTTACAGTGTTGTGTTAGCCTCCACTGCACAACAGCCTTTCCATGTATTCTTTGTCAGTTGGTGGCGCTACCAGAATTATCCAAACTAGAAACCTAAGCGTTATCCTTGATTCCTTGTACTGTTTTAGTATCTATACCTTATTAATTACCTATACTTTTTTGATATCACGCCTTAAATATTTCTTGAATTTACTCCTGCTCTGCCCCTTTTATCACTATCCCTGTATGGGCCTTCATCTTTACTCTCCCGGTCTCTGAAACATTCCCCTTGCGTTTATCTTGATTCTTTCTAATCTGTCTTCTACACTATAATCAGAGTTACCTTATTAAATACTTACTTCACCCTGCTGCTCCTGGGAAACCCTTCAGTGGTTCCCTATTGCTTTCAGGGTAGTTTCCTTAATATGTCATAGAAATCCCACCATAAGCTAGCCATTCTCATCTCATCCACTTCTTGCCTCACATTTCACAGTCCAGTAATACTGAATTTCTTATCAGTTTCCTCACGTAGCATGCTATTTTTCCTTCTGTAATTTTGTAGGAGCTGCCTTCTTTGACAGGAATGCCTTCCCTCTGTCCTTTGGCCAACATCTATACACTTTAGGTGTCATTCTCTCCAAGAAGCTTTCATTCATCCCAGTCACTCTCCACGGTAACTGGTGTCTATCCCTGTTGTTGTACTTACCACATTGTCTTTTGAGCACACGGATGGTACTGTGTCTTCATCATCTGCATGGCCCCTGCATCTAGCATAGTGCCCAATACAGAGTATATCTTCAGTAAATATTTTATGGTATGACAGAGAGAGGAGATAGGACAGATAACACCGTTGACGCTGTAAACCTAACATCTGTGAGCCATGTTGAAAGTACCACTTCATAGAGTCACTGTGAGGGTTAATGAGTAAAATTTCCAGTTTGTCTTATCATGAAACAGTGCTTAGCAACCCCCTCGCCCTTTCTCCTTGCTCTCTCCCCCACATGCAATTATTCATGTGTCACATCTTGCTCTTTGAGAATTTGGGGATCCCTGTAGGTCCCAGTTCATGTCCGTTAAGAGTGTCAGAGGCCTGTTGCTCCCAAGAAGGACTGCCATTCATAGCACAAGTAGCCTAAAGGGTGTATCCAAAGTGCTGAAGGACATCAGAGGAGGGAAAGGGTCTCCATTCACTTCTTCAGGGAATATGAGTTGTGGTTTCTCTGAAAGTAGATTAAATTCAAATGGTTTGTGTTCACATGCTTTTAAAAAAAATCAAGACAAATGGAAAAAAAGGGGGGGAGGAGAAGGAAATACCTAATTTTTTAAGGAGAAAAATATGTACTTTAAAATTTTAATTTAGACATTTTAAACCCTACTTTTGCATGTTTCCAAGCCTGTTTATGCCACATTTCAGAAGAATAATAGAAACTAGGAAGTGTATTTTATACTTTTTGTTTGTATATTTTACTTTCTTTGGAATCTGAGTGCCTTTATGATTTGTGCTTTTTTCCCTGCATTCTTGCTGTTCTTATAGATCCTTCTGTTTTAAGAGGCCCGCTCCTAGGCCACACCGACGCAGTCTGGGGTTTGGCTTACAGTGCAGCACACCAGCGTTTGTTGTCCTGTTCAGCAGATGGCACTCTCCGTTTATGGAATACAACTGAGGTTGCTCCAGCCCTGAGTGTATTTAATGATAATCAAGGTACATACTTTTTTTATTCCGTATTTTACTGAGTCTTTTATGAAATGTCTTATTCTAAAAAGAAACAAGTAAATGATTCTACAGATTCTTATTGTTTAAATTTTATTTGAAGGTTTTTTTTTAAGCAGTGAAAATATATTTGCTTGAATTTCCAACTTGTTATGTATACTTTTAAGACGCATACTATTTGATGGAATACCATGCATTTTTTGAATTTTTAACAATTAAGATACAATTTATATACATAAAAAAGCAGATATTAAGCATACATTTTCATGAGTTGATAGGTTCAATCAAGATAAAAAACATTTCCTTCACTGCCCTAAAGTTTCTTTGTGTTCTTCCCAGTAATCCCCTCTCCCCATTCCCAGCCAGAGGTACCCACTACTGTCATTTCTTTCATTATAAATTCATTTTGTCTATTCTGAAACTTCACATAGGGACTGCCCTGGTGGTCCAGTGGTTAAGACTTTGCCTTCCAATGCATGGGGTGCAGGTTCAATCCCTGGTCAGGCAGTGAAGATCGTGGCCAAATACTGAGACATAAAACAGAAGCAGTATTGTAACGAATTCAGTAAAGACTTTAAAAATGGTCCACATCAAAAAAAAAAAAAACTTGAAAAAAAAATAACACTTCACATAAATGAAATCATACAATGTATACTCTTTTTGTATCTGACGTTTTACTCTCATATAATATTCTTGTGCTTCATCCATGTGGTAATTGTCCGTAGTATTTCCTTAAACACTGTGTTTATCATGGACCTCTTGATGAAGATTTGGGTTGTTTCTAGTTTTTTTCTATTATGAACAAAAGCTGCTATGAACATTCTTTTTTTTCTCTCTCTCTTTAAATCACAGGCAGGTGAAGAATTTCTGGGCTTTAGAAGTAGAATTGTGTGTTTAACTTTATGTGAAATTGCCAAATTTTCTTCGAAAGTGGTTGTTCCCTGTTACACTATTGACTGCAATTTGTGAGAATTCCAGTTGCTCTACATCCTTAATTATAAACATTTGGTGTTGCGAGTGTATTTAATTTTAGCCATTTTGGTGCGTGTGTAGCAGTATTTTAATTTGTATTTCTTTGGTGACTAATTATTTTGAGCACTTTTTTTGTGTGCTCGTTGGCCATTAGTGTTTCTTCTTCTGGAAGATACACATTTTTGAACCGTTAGCTTACTTAACGTAGATTTTGAACCAGATTTAAAATATCAGGTTATATTCACATATACATAGAATTTTGGGTTTTTTTATGTTTATAAGTTCCAAGTTTAACCAGATTTTACCCTATTCTAGGTGATAAATAAAAATACCTTCTTTATTCTTGAGCTGCCATAACTTGTGCCTATGTTTTGATGAGTTGCTTGCATTTGACATTTGCATGACTCTACCAGTAAATAAGAATTTGAAATTTTACTTCTAAATTCCACATTTTTAGACCGTTAGAATTCCTAGTAAGAGATGGGCTTTTAAAATGAAGAACTCCCATGATGCCACTCTAACCCCAGGTTGATTTGAGGTGGAAGCAGAAAAATTTGTAGTCCATATGTTTTTCCATTTATTTCTAAATAAAGGCTTGGATTCAGTGAATACAGTAGCTGAGTGCCTGGTGGAAGATGCGGGAAATAAGTAAGGATAATAAAATAGACTGACTAAAAGTAACGAACAAACAATCTGCATTGAATAGCTATGAGCTAATTCTTATTGTAATGTTGAGCCTTATTTACTTCTTATACCACTGTTTGTTTTGCTATATTTTAAGCACATTGTGAAGTAGACCCTCTAACTGCCATTGTCTTCGAATATGTTCTGACTCTTAGAATTGGGAATCCCTGCCTCTGTGGATCTAGTGAGCAGTGACCCAAGCCATATGGTAGCATCATTCAGCAAAGGATACACAAGCATCTTTAACATGGAAACACAACAACGCATTCTCACTTTAGAATCCAGCCTAGATTCAAGTATGTATACCAATTTTAAGTAGTCCATGTTTGGATCAATTTTTTAAATGTTATCAAAATTATAACTGCTAGAGTCAACTATGAAAAATACTTGTCATTATAAAGTGTTCTGCCTCAAAATCACATAACACGGTTATTTAGAAGGATATAATGATTTACAGCTGATTTTAGTCTTTAGGTTAAGTTTATTCACATTTATAACTATACTGTTTGAAGTAACATTTGAGCTCTTCTAAAGAGGTCAAGTTTAATTTTATACCAAATGTTTAGTTTTCAATTTTATTTGAAGACAATAATATTTTTTCTGAGTACAGGCATATCTTGGAGTTATTGTGGGTTTGGTTTCAGACCTTCGAAATAAAGCGAATATTGTAATAGAGTGAGTCACATGAAGTTCTTGGTTTCCCAGTGCATGTATAAGTTATGTTTACACTATACTACAGACTGTTAACTGTGTACATACCTTAATTTAAAAATCCTTTACTGCTGAAAAATGCTAACTGTCATCTGAGCCTTCAGTGAGGCACAGTCTCTTTGCTGGAGGAGGGTTTCGCCACGATGTTGATGGCTGCTGAGTGACCCAAGTGTGGGGCGGTTGCTGAAGGTGGTTGCTGGGGTGACTGTGGCAATTTCTTAAAGTAAGACAACAGTGAAGTTTGCCGCATCAGTTGACTCTTTCTTTCACAAAAAACTTCTCTGTAGCATGCATTGATGTTTGATAGCATTCTACTCACAGTAGAGCTTCTTTCAAAATGGGAGTCAGTTCTCTCAAACCCTGCCGCTGCTTGATCAACAAGGTTTTTGTAATTATATAATCCTTGGTTGTCATTTCAACAATCTTCACAGCATCCTCGCCATGAGTAAATTCTGCTTCAAGAAACCACTTTCTTTGCTCAGGCATAAGAAGCAACTCTTCATCCATTCAAGTTTTATCATGAGATTGTAGCAATTCAGTCACACCTTCAGGCTCCACTTCTAAATCTAGTTCTCTTGCTGTTTCCACCACACCTGAAGTTACTTCCTTCACTGAAGTCTTGAACCCCTCAAAGTCATCCATTAGGGTTGAAACTAATCTACTCCAAACTCCTGTTCATATTGACATTTTGACTTCTTCCCATGAATCACAAATGTTCTTTTTTTTTTTAATTTTATTTATTTATTATTTTTGGGGGGTATACCAAGTTCAATCATCTGTTTTTATACACATATCCCCGTATTCCCTCCCTCCCTTGACTCCCCACCCCCACTCCCTCGAGTCCCCCCAACCCTCCCCATCCCAGTCCTCTAAGACATCTTCCATCCTCGAGTTGAACTCCCTTTGTTATACAACAACTTCCCACTGGCTATCTATTTTACAGTTGGTAGTATATATATGTCTGTGCTACTCTCTCACTTCGTCTCAGCTTCCCCTTCACCCCCCGCCCCCTCCCAAACCTTGAGTTCTCCAGTCCATTCTCTGCACCTGCATCCTTGTTCTTGTCACTGAGTTCATCAGTACCATTTTTAGATTCCGTATATGTGAGTTAGCATACAATATTTGTCTTTCTCTTTCTGACTTACTTCACTCTGTATGACAGACTGTAGGTCTATCCACCTCATTACATATAGTTCCATCTCATCCCTTTTTATAGCTGAGTAATATTCCATTGTATATGTATGCCACATCTTCTTTATCCATTCATTTGTTGATGGGCATTTCGGTTGCTTCCATGTCCTGGCTATTGTAAATAGTGCTGCAGTAAACATTATGGTACATGTTTCTTTTGGGATTATGGTTTTCTTTGGGTATATGCCCAGGAGTGGGATTACTGGATCATATGGTAGTTCTATTTGTAGTTTTTTAAGGAACCTCCAAATTGTTTTCCATAGTGGCTGTACCAACTTACATTCCCACCAACAGTGCAGGAGAGTTCCCTTTTCTCCACACCCTCTCCAACATTTGTGGTTTCCAGATTTTGTGATGATGGCCATTCTGATCGGTGTGAGGTGATACCTCATTGTGGCTTTGACTTGCATTTCTCTGATGATTAGTGATGTTGAGCATCTTTTCATGTGTTTGTTGGCCATCTGTATGTCTTCTTTGGAGAAATGTCTATTTAGGTCTTCTGCCCATTTGTGGATTGGGTTATTTGCTTTTTTTGGTATGAAGCTGCATGAGCTGCTTGTATATTTTGGAGGTTAATCCTTTGTCCGTTGTTTCATAGGCAACTGTTTTTTCCCATTCTGAGGGTTGCCTTTTAGTCTTGTTTATGGTTTCTTTCGCCGTGCAAAAGCTTTTAAGTTTCATGAGGTCCCATTCATTTATTCTTGATTTTATTTCCATGATTCTAGGAGGTGGGTCCAAAAGGATCTTGCTTTGATGGATGTCATAGAGTGTTCTGCCTATGTTTTCCTCTAGGAGTTTTCTAGTGTCTGGCCTTACATGTAGGTCTTTAATCCATTTGGAGTTTATTTTTGTGTATGATGTTAGGAAGTGTTCTAATTTCATTCTTTTACATGTCACAAATGTTCTTAATGGCATCTAGAATGGTAAATCCTTTCCAGAAGGTTTTCAATTGACTTTGCCCAGATCCATCAGAGAAATCACTAGCTATGGCAGCTGTAGCCTTACAAAATGTATTTCTTAAGTAATAAGGCTTGAAAGTTGAAATTACTCCTTGATCCATGGGCTGTAGAATGGAGGTTGTGTTAGCAGGCATGAAAAAAAACATGAATCTCATTGTACATCTCCATGAGAGCTCTTGGGTGACCAGGTGCATTGTCAGTGAACAATATTTTGAAAGGAATCTTTTTCTCTGAGCAGTACGTCTCAAGAGTGAACTTAAAATATTCAGTAAGCCATGTTGTAAACAGATATGCTGTCATCCAGGCTTTGTTGTTCCTTTTATAAACCACAGGCAGAGTAAATTTAGCATAATTATTAAGGGCCCTAGGATCTTCAGAATGGTGAGTGAGCACTGGCTTCACCTTCAAGTCATCAGCTGCAGTAGTCGCTAACAAGAGAGTCAGCGTGTTCTTTGAGGTTTTGAAGCCAGGCACTGACTTCCCTCCAGCTATGAAAGTCCTAGGTGGCATCTTCTCCCAGGAGAAGGCTGTTTCGTCTACACTGAAACTCTGTTCAGTGTAGCCACCTTTATTCATTATCTCAGTAAGACCTTCTAGGTAACTTGCGGCAGCTTCTGCACCAGCACCTGCTACTTCACTTTGCACTTGGATGTTATAGAGACGGTGGCTTCTTTCCTTAAATCTCATGAACCAACCTCTGCTAGCTTCAGTCTTCTCTTCTGCAGCTTCCTAACCTCTCTCAGCCTTCATAGAATTGAAGAGAGTTAGGACCTTGCTCTGGATTAGGCTTTGGCTTAAAGAAATATTATAGCTAGTTTTACCTCTAGACCACTAAAACTTTCTCCATGCTGTTTTGCTTTCTTATCATTCGTGTGTTCACTGGAGAAGCACTTTTAACTTCCCTCAAGCACTTTTCCTTTGCATTCACAACTTGGCTAACTGGAACAAGAAGTTTAGCTTTTGGCCTATCCTTTAGACATGTCTTCCTCACTAAGCTTAACCATTTCTGGCTTTTGATTTAAAGTGAGAAGTGTGCAACTTTTCCTTTCATTTGAACACTTGGTCATTGTAGGGTTATTGATTGGCCTAATTTCAGTATTATTGTGCCTCAGAGACAAGGAAGGCTCAAGGAGAGGGAGAGAGGGGGTTACATTTGGTCAGTGGAGCAGTTAGAACACACAACATTTGTCAAGTTCACCATCTTATATGGGTGCAGTTCATGGCACCCCAGAAACAATTATATTAGTAATAGCAAAGATCAGGGACCACAGCTCATCATAACAAATATTAATAATGAGAAAGTTGGAAATATTGCCAGAGTCACCAAAATGTTACATAAGACATGAAGTGAACAAATTCTATTGAAAAAATGGAACCAATAGACTTGCTAAATACAGGGTTGCCACAGACCTTCAATTTGTAAAAAAAAGAAACACAGTATCTGCAAAACACAATAAAATGAGATGTGCCTGTATAAAATAAATCTATTTTTCATTTCTCATAATTTTATTTTTTTAAATTAAAGTATAGTTGCTGTACAGTATTATGTTATAGGTGTACAATATAGTCATTCACAGTTTTTAAAGGTTATACTCCATTTATAATTATTATAAAATATTGGCTATAATCCTCATGTTGTACAGTATATCCTTGTAACTTATTTTATACCTAATAGTTTGTACCCTATACTTCCCTACCCCTATATTGCCCCTCCCCCCATAATTTTATTTTTAAAATCAACTTCATTTATATTTGACACACTTCAGTACTGATTAGAAAATGGATCAAATTGTGCCTCTCAGAGTCCCAAATCTGAAGCTTCTTATTGGATACAGGAAGTCAGGAAATAATTACTCAGGTTGTGAGGAAGGTATTACAGAATCTTTTTGGGTTTTGGCTTTTATAACTCTTACTTTCTGCCATTAGGCTTAAAACAAACAATAATAGTTTACACTGCAGTTGATAAAGAAAACTACATACACTTATACTGTTGTCTTAATCTGAAAACTAGCTTTAAAAATAATTACTGTGGTGTGTGTGCTCATGTACATGTGTGTGGCTCTGTCCCCTCTCCCTTTTTTTCTTTTTCTCTCAAAAAATTCCTTCCTTCCATTTTGGCTTTCTTCATTTTCTCTTCCCAATCTGTTGTCCTTTGTTTTCTTCTGATATCTTGTGAGAATTATTTAGGGAAGTAGATTTGAATGGAGCTTTGAACTATTTGGATGTAAAAGAGAGAGACAAAGAAGTCAAAATTGAGATTATAGAATAGGAAAGTGATCTTTTTTTTTTTTCTGCCAAGAAATGCGTGTTTTAGACTCTTAGTAAATTTAAAATAGTGCTTAGATATATGACCTAAAGCTGCTATAGTAAAATAAGAAACCAATATGAAATTAAGAAGAATGTGAACATTTTAAATATTACTTCAGAGGTTATGGTCAATTCCTTGAATGTCCTCAGTGTAAATATTGATTTTAATGACTACTACAAATTAATAAGATCTCAAAGTCTAGTGAGTGTGACAGATAAACTGAACTAGGCAATTCTGTTTTCCCTCCAAGATGTATATCTGTAACGTCATAAGACTTTTTGCCTGATACTAGAAGCATTTTCTGAAGAAGACTGCCAAGAATGTTTTGAACAAAGGCAGCATTACTGGATAAGTGATAACTATTTTGAGCTATAATAATGTGTGCTGACATTTCCTGAATTATCGGTTAGATTACTTTAGAGTTATATAAAATAAACTTATTTCTTTCTACTGTGACTACCATAGTTCCTTAGCTGTTTATATTTGGCTATATTATTGTATTCTGGAATTAAGCAGGTGTTTTTGGTCTGAATTAAAGTTCAGACCAAATGTGTTTTAAGGTAAAAGTGAATTTTGTATAGTTTAAAAAGGTGAAAGACTTTTGTTGTTAGAATCAGAATAAATCACCTTTCTTCTCATTGATGCCAGTGGTGATTTGACTGTGATTAAGTCAAAGGTAGTTGAAGCAGGAAACTGGGTACTTGTGAGTCCAGTGAAAAGGTAAACCATTTCTAGGTCGCAAGCTGAATATAAATATTTGGAGGATTCTTTTAGATTCATTGTTAGGATGATGGCTGGTAGACCTTCACTTTATTTCCCATATTCTTTGTGTTTTGCTTACTTCTCCTTGTCTGAATTACCATCAAGTGGAGAAACTTCCTTAAAAAGTGTTACTGAGTAAGAACTTTCTTTTGCCTGATTTCTATCATACTTATTTTCTAGATCTCAAAGTAATTGAAGCTATTCTCAGAAACTTCTCTCAAAATATATGGGATATTTTAGTTAAAGTATTTTTTTGTTATTTTTCTCCTGCTAGACCTTACAGAGGATGTTGCTCAATGGTGTGTTATCTCTGGAAGAAAAAATATCCATAGGCTGAATTTTGAAACAACTCTTTGTTTAGAACCATTTAAAATGAGTATAACTGACCCAGAGGTTACTCCACATGGTCAAATAAATTTTTGCTGTGCACACAGATAACAGGCTGGCTGGCCACCTGATATTAGCATTGGAAAAAGACTATCTTCAGCTTTTAAGATGTCATATTTGTAGGCACCACATGATTTTGCCATATTTGTCACATTTACCTTATCATTCTCTGTATATGTGTATAACGTAAAATTCTGAGCCACTTGAGACGTTATGTCCCTATACCCCTAGATCCTTTAGCATGTAATTCTTAAGATGAAGGACATTCTCTGATAGCACATTACATTATCAAAGTCAGGAAATTTAACATTAACACAACATTGTTGTATGAGTTATAATTTACACTCAGATTTACCAGTTGTTCCAATAATGTACTTTATAAGGACATCCCTTCTTCTCCCAAGACCATGATATAATAATTATTTTAACTTTGACATATCTTAAATTAGTGTTATCTTTATGTAGATTTTTCCTTTCTTTTTCTTATAAAAAGTATCATAATAAAAATCACTAATTAAACTTAAGTTCTCAATAATTGATTTCCATTTGATAAAAAGCTTTCAGGAGGAACTTGTGATAGTTTAGGTACCAGTTTTCGCAGTTGCCTGATTTGCATGAGTCATCTAGTTGGGATAGAGGTAGAAATTAGAATAGGTACTGGCTTTGTTACCATGGTTTTGGGGAAGTCACAGCTGTTTTCTGCACCTCAGTTCATTCACAGGCATGTGGCCTGCCTGTCTCAGTGTGCATATAGTTAAGATCTCTTTGAAGACTAATAAATATTGTGCAAAAATTACTATTAGGATGCTAACTGTTTTCAGATTGCCAACATGGTAGACTATCAAATGATGATCATTTCTATTATGAGAAAGAGAAGATTAAAGAGTTAAGAAAATCTTTGTCATGTTTTTCTTTAAATGATAACCATGTGATAAAGAGCTCTGTATCTAGAAAGAGCTGAGATTTAAATTTGGAAATTATCTATATGAAGTAATAGTGGAATTTTATTAAAGTAGCAGAAATGTCATAGAACACTAGAATGAAAAATGTCAGTGGCTCTGGGCTAAGCTCTAGGTGGCATCCATAGATAGCAGGTGGTGGAAAAGGAAATTCTAATTCCCAGGTACTTCTAGATTTGTCAGTAGAGTGTTGCTCAGACGATTCTCATTTCCTAACATTGCAAATATGAACATAATTGCAGAATAAATGAACTAAAGACAAATTAAAGTCACATCATCTACTTTTCCAGCATCTTAGGTGAATATTCAGTTCTCTTTTATGTGAAGAAATAGTAGCTTTGACAAATTTGTGTTGCTCTTTAAATTTTTCTTTTTAGCAGCCAACTCTTCCTGCCAAATAAATAGAGTCATCAGTCATCCCACTCTTCCCATCAGCATCACAGCTCATGAAGACAGGCATATCAAATTCTATGATAACAATACAGGTAAGAATGTACTTAAGTTGTTGTTAAAGCAAAAAAAAAAAAAAAAAAAATCCCCACTGTAATTTTGGTGTTGGCTCAGTGGCTTTCTGGTCAGGGAATAGGCATTGAAACACAGATCCTTTCCCAGATCAGCTTCTTTTTACTCCATCTAAATCTGCTGAGAGCTAGTCTTCATGATATCATATAGAATCATCTTGGTTTATTTAATAGTAAATAGGCGCTGTATTTTGACCCTAGAGCCAAGGTTACTACTAGGAACAAAATGAAAAATTCATTCAGATACCAATAAAATGATCTCTTATTGTGAATATATTGTGGAAAAGTAGAAACATGTTAGAAGTAGAGGCATATGATCATTATATTTAGTTTAAAATTGTTTGATTTTTGAAGAGCCTTAGTGTTGCAGATGGAAAACCTCTGAGTCATTTGATTTATCTTAGTTTTTCCATGGACTAATTTTTCCTATACTGTAATACTGATTGTTTGGTCCTAATTGATTTGCATTGGGGTATGGAGCCTTTCCCAATATTTACTAGATTATATGTCACTAGTCTAAAGGAAATGCATGAAGAGCTGGTTGGGAGAAAAACTCACTGTATTAGCAGCCATATTTACCTGAGTATCTGCTTTCACCTTTGTAAATATGTTGACTTTTGCTAACTTTGCTTAGCTACTAGTGATGAATAATTTAATATTTTTAATCTCTTTCTATATACTGTTTGCACAAAAATTATGGCCAGGTTTTCTCTCTGTTCTTTTGTCTTTGTCTCAGTCTATTCTGTTCCTACAACCCATGTAATTTGTGTATAGCTAAAGAATGCTAGGTCAGTGATTAATAATGTCTGAGTTTTAGTTAATAAACAGGGCTTAAAGGAATATTTGTGTATGAATTACTGATTTTCATATTGTGAAAGACAAAAATATAATCTGAAATTTGAGCTTTTGTTTCTCATCACCATGGCTAGAGCAGGGAAGGAGACTCGTGTTGTTTCAGCAGTTGGAAAAGCTATAGATAGATCACCCAAAGAGGGGTGACTGGCGAAGCCAGTACAGCGTGGTAGCTGGCTGGTATTCAGGATAAGGTAAACTATTACTAAAGAGTAACAATCTCTTTTTCCAAAGGCAAACTGATCCACTCGATGGTAGCCCACCTAGAAGCTGTTACAAGTTTAGCAGTTGATCCAAATGGCCTGTACTTAATGTCTGGCAGTAAGTACAACTATGAATTATTTATTTATTTTTACCATTTTCATACTGAATGTAATTTTTCTCGTAATTTTTTTTCTTTTGATATAGGTCATGACTGTTCAATACGTTTATGGAACCTAGAAAGTAAGACGTGTATCCAAGAATTCACAGCTCATCGGAAAAAATTTGAAGAATCAATTCATGACGTAGCTTTCCACCCATCCAAATGCTATATAGCCAGTGCTGGGGCTGATGCACTGGCCAAAGTCTTTGTATGACACAATGCATCATCTTTACCTTCTAGCTGTTTATAAATAATCAACTGCACAAAAGAGATATAGAAGACCAGGGCAAGAATCAACCCATCCAACCCTTTTGTTCTGCTGAAGGAGCACAGAGAACATTTGTTAAAGTATAGTTTTGCAGTTCGTACACTGTTTTCTAAAACTAAGGTTTGTTCAGGTTGCTGCAAGCTCAGCTGAATCTGTGAGCCTGAAAACGTTAAAATTTTTCCCGAAATAGAAGCTTTTATTTCTGAGGTGGTTCTAATTCGCTAGGCAGGCCTAAGCGAAAAACATAGGTTTAGCTTGTTCCTATTGAGTAAATAGGGCACATTACAAGGGATAATTAAAAAAAGCTTGATGACTGGGAATGAGTAGAGGAAGAATGGAAATTTAGTCCTAGTTCTCCCCTGAGAAATCTTGTTAAATATATTAAGTAGTCAAAACAGTAATCTTTATCATATCTGCTGTACTAACCCCTATGTACATAATGACCAGGCAGTGTTAAAATGAGGTTTTAACTTAGCTCTCCTTTCAACTGTTCTCATAAAGCACCTGGCAAAACATTTCACTTATTAGAGGGAAAAAAAGAAATGCAATAATATGTTAAATATATTATTATTCAGAAATGCTAAACAAATATTTAGTTTGTAAGCAGATTTCTATATATTGTATTACATTTTTGAAAATAGATTTGGTACCATTCTAAAGTTTAGCTGTCAAAAACACTCACCATTATGAAGAATAGTTGATAAGAGTCTCCTTTTACTAGAGGATTTAACTTATTCAGGTTTAAGATTCTGTTTATTTTTAATGGCAAGAGGGCATATCTTTATAATAATTTCTATTAATTTTAAAATTCACTTTATTCATGTGATATTTATACTACCAGAGTGATTATTTCATATCAGTGAAATCTTACCTTTCAGTGGTTGAAAAGCTGGAAGTTATTTGCAAGTACTCATTTATCAAAACCCACATAACCATGCTTCAATTGATCTCTACTTTCTTCTTTGTCTCTCATATTCAAATTATCTGACACCTACCAAAAATATTTCATAATTATTATGTTTTAATAGTCCAAAGGGTATGGCTAACCTCAGGCAGCTGCTTTTTCAGAAGTACTAAATAAAGCAAGTGTTTTGTTCTCCAGACGTTCCCTTATTAATACCTCCAAGAAGAAGAACCTCTTGGAAATCTGGATGGAATAGTTCAGTGTATAATATTGGCTAAAGGGTTCTCTCTTTCTCTCCCTCTCCTTACCCCACCTCCAGTTTTTAATTGAAATACACAGCATGTGTTAATGGGCAGTGAATCAATATTCTTTCTGGGGAAAACCATGTCTTAAAGGACCTCATCCCTGCAACTTCCCACATCTCCTCACATTTGTTCTTGTTTGCCCAAAATGTCAGAGACCAATCTGGAAATTAGAAATGTTATACTAATACCCAAATTTTCAGCAAAATGTATTTTTAATAGGCTCTCAGATTAAAAAAAAAAATCCATATCCATATTTTTAACCTTTTGATATAATTCTGCATTCCTATGCCCACATATTCCATTATCATAACAATAGCACTTCTGATAATATGTACATCTGCTCCCTAAAGAAGTATTATCATGATAGTGTGGATATTAATTGGCAATTTTACTTTTAAATTTTTTGCTTATCTGCCTCTAGAATTCTGCAGTATGTAGGCAAATTTTCTTTAAAGACCTGTGTTAAATTTGCTTGACTGATACACAGATATGCTTTAATATTTTGACACAGCTACCTTGTTATTTCACCTGTGCTTTGGTTAACAGTGGGCTCAAGGAACTCCTTTATACATTCAAATGAATTGACCTGAATATGAGCTACCAGGTAAATGTTTATATTCCCGTACAGATATAAAGTTCCACATTGTGTTTGGTGAATTCCTTTTTTGATTCTTCAGAAAGTAAATAAATGATGTTGCTGATCTAACATTTGTAGAAGAAAACTGGAAAATTCCAGTCAGGTGCTCTTAATTGGCATATTTGTGATGGATGACTACAAGCTGTTGTTCTGCCAGTTATTGCTTTAATTACCTTCCAAGGTCTTCAGTGCCTGCTTTACTTCTGTCACTGGAATTCTCAAAACCAAGACATTCTCCTCACCTACATTTTATGCCTCATGGTTGAAATTTTTCTGTTAATTAAGTGGAAAATAACCATGAGATATGTAGACTGTAGTGCAAATGATGGAGCTGTTGAAAGTTCCTTAGAAAGCCAGTGCTGTGTTCTTGGAGATTGTACCCAGGAACAGAGATTCTTCTCCACTAACCTTGTTATGGTCTCAGCCTAGAAATGAGCCAAAGCTGACTTCCAACCAGACAGAAGCATATATATGTATCTAATTTTTCCCTCAGCCTATCAGAGATTCAATGAAAATTGACAAAATGAACAAATTCCAGATTTGAACAGTCATTGAAATGCTTTCATAGTGCTTGATTTGTAAATATTTTGGATGAAATGTATTGGAATAGTATGAAAATCAGCAGGAGATGTGGGTCCCTGCCTTATTTTCATATGCTATGGATACATCTCTGGGAGCTTGCAGCACCCTTCTTGAAACCCAGCTGTCATATGGAGCTCATTTGCTTCTAACCATAGACAGATATTTAACGTAAGTGATATAATGACCTTCAGTATTTTTCTATGGAACAAGTTTAGCAATTTTTGCCATTAAACAGATAATTAGTTATGCAAAGTATTTAGCTTTTATAATCATTTTAGTTATGACTAAAAGGGGGGAAATTGAACTGCATCACCGATAATGAACTTTGTGAGAAAATTTTTGTTTATCTGACTTTCATTCCTTCAATATTCTTGCTATAAATTTCTTTTGGAGATAATGATGAAGATTTATTTGAAAATGTCTAAAATGTATGTATATTTTATAAATATATATTATATATATTGTAGGGATATATATAATATATATAGACTATATATATATATATATATAATACCATAGGTGCATTTTACTGTTTTGTATTTTCATTTTTGGAGGTAGTGTACACAGCAGGTAATGATGAGTATGATGAGTGTTGTGCTGTTTGCTTTTGCAGTATAATATATAGTTCTAAATGTTTAAATTCCTGTATATACTATATTCATTATAGGCTAGCATGCTTGTTTTAAAGACTGTCATTCTAGTTTATTAAAATCTGAATGTAAGAAAACCTGGCTATTCAAATGTGAATTGAAAAATATTCCATTCTCAGTACTGAACTATTTCCATTGAACATTCAGGATTTTTGACAAAACAGATATCATCAAGAAGGCAATAGCTAGAGAAAGAGAGGTGCCTTTAAAAAAAAATACAAACGCAGCCTTACAGTGAGGGTGAGGGTTGAGTTTTTTTGTGGGGGAAGGGGTGAGAGAGAGTGAGAGTGTGTGTGTGCGTGTGTGTGTGAGAGAGTGTGAGTGTTTGCCAATCTGTGAAGGTCCTGATTTGTGACCATCAATGTCTTTTTAATGTATCTGTTCAACTTCTAGGACTTCAGGGGACATTTCATGCTCTGTCTTCGTGCTCTTCTGAGCACCATAAATACTTTCCAAGAATTTTGAATGTGAATTCCTAGAAATTTCAGTAGAGAAGAAAATAACTATTCTTTCATTATAAGTCAAGTTCAGGTAAAAGGAGAAATTATTGATTCACCAAAATTATGGAATCTCATTAATGTTGGCTAAGTAAATGTAATTTTTACAGGCTCACTTTTTTAGTACTTCATATATTTCCCCTTTACATAAGAGCATGTCATGAAATTCTTATGTGATGAAGATTCAACTAGTGAAAATTATTTTTAAATTAAACACCTGAACTAGTTAAAATTCCACCTAAGAATAGTATTTAAATGGCATCTTTCATATCTACCTCTTTGTCATTGCTGCCATTTTTGACTCAAGCAGATCTTTATGACATCTAAAATAATGATTGGATGCAATTTAAAAATCTGTGTTGGTGCTTTTCTCAGGCTTTGTCATTTTAGTTATATTGAACAAAGATGTCACAAATCAGATTGAAAGGCTTAGAATTAATTTTGATTTTCTTTTGAAAGAATTACTTAAAATTTATCATCAATGTTGGTAGTGAGTTGGAGATAGTTTCTCATTAGTATATGTCTCTGTGATGTTTTCAACCAAGAGCCAAACTGTTATTGATTTACATGGGAAAAGAGCTCTAAGTATAATTTTCTTTAGCTTACTTTATTCTTTGAAAGCTATTTCAAGGCTACTAAGTACATAATCATTAATTTTATTTACTCAGAAGTTGCCTCTGTTACTATGTTACTTGTTTAGTTATTTATATAACTGCAGTATTTTGTTTAACACTGGGATTCAGGCTGTACAAAAGCAGTAGCTGACAGAAATTGTATGTATATTTTTCTGAAACGTATCAATTCCTTAAGTTCATTTTAGAGGAAGTTCCAGAAGAGTAACATATCTGTGTTTAAAAACAAAGGACAGGTTGGGTCCTTGGTAGATGATTTGAATCATTCTACTTTTGCCACTGAAAGCTTTTTAATTGGCCATGTATCTATCATCCAACTGGATCTCGATGTCATTGTAAGGGACACCAGGTTCACAAAGTATTAAACAGGTTGCATCTTTTTTTTTTTAATCCAAAAAAAGCAAATATGAAGCCAAACAAATCTCTAGATCCCACTTATTTATTCTAGCAGTATTCCTGAAGTGGTGCTTAAGGGTCAGAATTTTCTGGATCTTTGCTAGTCAAGCTTTAGATTTGATTTAACTGGGACCACATGCCTGTCATCCCTCTGATAAGAAAGTTCATTTTAATTTAGATTAACTCTAACATCTGCCTGGGTTTTTAACAGGCTGTGAGCCAGTGAGTGCCTTGTTAACCTAGAATGATTTTCCCTGGTTGTGTGTTAGCTCCTCTCTGAAAATGTCTCAGAGAATGGTATTTTAGTTGACTTGTAGAGAGCTGCTAAATTTGGTGTTATCAGCAATCAGAAAGCCTTCAGTCTACCACAGACCACCCTCCCTACTTTCTTCTCATTGTTTGGCTGAAGTTTGCCTCTTGTGAGAAACAAATACAACCCCCTTCTCCACATAGCTTTTTTCCAGTCCAGAGTAAGAGGTATCCCCTATACCTGTCCCAACTATATGATCTAATACCTGTTTTTAGGAGGAACCACTTCTTTGTAATCCTGTAATCTATCGGTTATTTTATGTCTTCTTCAACTTCAGTTTACTAGAGCGGACCATAGGGCATCATCAGTTCAGAGTCATAAATAACTCCTTTTCTCCAACCCTTCATCCCTCCAACTGGTGATCTCTGGGCCGGATTGTTTGATCTTTCAGGTATTTTAAAATTTAGGTATAATATCAATTAATGTAAATGAATCCAAATGCTAATTTTTGTGGTGCAAGAAGTTTCTTTTGTAAATCAGGGTATGGATAAGCTAACTAAGATATCCTTTTTTGGTGGCTCTAAGTGTATTATTTGTTTTTAAATAAAGTGTACAAATATAGATAATGTGCTATAGATGTCTCATGAATTGAAATATATGTCAGATTTGGAATCTAGTGGATTTGCAGTTAAAATACTTTAATACAACCTGATTTTGTTTTGGGGGGGAGGTAGTAAAAGGGAGCAGAGAAATAAAAGTGTATTAGACAAAGTAGATGTGAATCCAAAGTAATGAACCAATCTTAATTATTCATTGTTAAGGATGGTGGAGAAATTTATCATTAGGGAGTTTGGAGCTTTGGAAAGCCAGTGAAATTAAAATACTCCACACGATTGAATCATGATACTTTCAGGGACATATGTATATTTTTTCTCAAATGTTCAGTAACATAATTTAAAAAATTACACATACATGTATAAATTTAATATGCTTTTATTTTTTCTTTGTTTGGCTGCTTAACAGACAAGCATAAGCCTTCTACCTCTTGCTCCTTCAGATCAACATGATTTTTCAAGGGCTTCCCCTACTCAACTCACAATCTCTTTGTTCTAATCTGGAGCCACAATACAATATAGAATCTTAAAGGTACCTCTTCTGGTGTCCTTGAAACTGTCCACTGTTCTGTGATGTTTTGTATGCTGCTGTAGTAATAAGTGTTCTATTCTTTGGTATGTACACATTTTTCAGTTGTGTCAGAAATGTCCCTTTAGTTCCTTGTAATGAGGACTGAGACATCATTTGCTGGAGGTGTTGTAGAGTAATCTAGTTCAGAAGGTCGAGGACTCCAAAAGTTTTTCATGGATGAATGGATCTTCGAGGGTCAGCCCAGGTTCAGAATGGTATTCTAACCTGCTTTAGGTTTTGAAAGGGCACCACTGAGGTTTTGAGGGGTCCTAGGTTGTCCTGGCACTTAGAATATTCCCCAGAAACACCCGGAAGTCTGGTAGCACCCTTTGACTCAAGCACTATAACCATAACACATCCCTTCACTTGTTACTTCTCAGCTATACCTGTCACTTACAGTGATGGGGACACTAGTTCTGTGGAGAAGCACTGACATGCAGCTTTGAAAATTAGATTCGATATTTTCTGAAACACAAATTTTAATTTAGTATATTTTGTATACTTTCAAAACCAAACAGAATCCAAAAGTCGCCAAACAGAAAATTATTCACCTTAAGTTTCACTTAGATCTTACAAAACCCTAAGCCCTTTCTTATTCCTAGTTGTTATTAGACTAGAGGTAATAGTGTTTTTGGTCAGACTTGAAGAAGGATCTGACTATTTGGGAGAATAAAATCTGCAATATCCTTCCTGTTGGAAGGGTCTGTTTCATAGAAAATTCTCTTGTCCTTGGTTATTTAGCCATTCACCTTACAGGAAGACTGGTGCAGATGCTAACTCCATTTTGACTTCTCCTGTGTGCCTCTTTAAAGAGATAATTAATCCAGTGATATAAAGGAGAACCCACAGCAAAACATCTGTTAAATAGCACTTGGAGTATTAGAGTTAGTATTATTAATTCACAGTGCCAAACTTTTTCATGCCCTTACAAGATCCAGGGTGTGTATCAGGTTTGCAGTCTATAACCTCAAACCAAAGATATTTTTGAATTACCTCATATAATAGCATCATCAAATTAAGGGTAATGGTAGGAAAAAGAACATAGACATCCGTTAAAAAACATTATAAAAAAAAAGGGTAATGGTAGGGAAACCCATCATTCACAAATGAGGATTCCCAAACTGAAAAACTTCCTTTAATTGAAAAACAAAAAATGAAACTGCATGCTTGGAAAGCAAAATTTTATGGTAAGCATGTGTTGAGAATATAAGCAGCTTGTGGTTTATATAGTGTGTTGGAATGTTAATGTATACTGACATCCACCTACTCCTTCCTTACAGAAGTGGAACAAGGCAGTCATTTTTCATAAATAAATAAGATTAACTTACCTTAGAGCAAAAGAAATTCATCAGAAAATTTATTTAGGGTGCTGGGTAACTTGGGTGAGGGTGTGGGAAAGACGTATCATGCTAAAAAGGAAACAGCAGTTAGCCTCTGGTCTGGACCTATCACCCATTGCCTTCCTTTCTCTTTAAATGGCTTGGAAAGATGACCTCTGAGAGCCTTTGATCTCTAAAAGTGAATGGTTCCAGTTCTGCTTTTTTGTCATTGATTCCTGTCATCTAAGTTAAAGATTTGGGGGAAATACATCAGAAGTACCCAGGAGTCCCTTGGTTAAAGTGTCAGACAACATAGCTTTTTATTATATTGTAGGAAGCTGTATTAACATAGGCCCAGGTATGCTGTGCCATCTGCGTATGCAGAGTGAAGGCCAGACATGTAAGAAATGTCCTGATGTAGCCAAGTGGTAATCTCATGAAAAGATAGAGTCATTTTTATAGAATAAGTTCTGTTTTGAATGACTTTGTGCTTTTAGAAGCATTTTAAGAGATATTTACATCTTTTTCTACAGGCTTTGAGCCCATATATTTCAGAATATCCTATTGATGGAATTATTTCACTCGTGTATTTTAGAAAAAGAACGCAATGGTCTCATGTATCTTTTTACAGTAGTTTATGGATAACACTCCTGACCCCTGCTCCTTACCAATATTCAAGTGCCATCTAGGAATTTTCATATGTGGTAAATATCTTAGTATATTGCTGACTAGAAAAGCAGTATTTTTATACATAGCTTGCAGGTAAACCGTGGAGCCTTGTGCATTTGATATTGTTAAAATGAATGGAACATTAAGATAGAGCATGTGTACCACATAAATAATGTTGTGTCCCTTCAGAGCTAACAAGGTGAAAGTTAGATTCTGCCAATTGCCATTCACAGATTTTGAAAGTATGCATGTTTAACCAAAATACCATTTAATAATCAGTTCATATAACTGGAAACTGTTTTTCAGTGAAATATTACCTGTTCAGTTTCCTTGTATATCTCAGGGTCAGAAGAAATACGACTCTAAAACATTCAGACTTTCTTTTCTCCCAACTCTAAAACAATCAGACTTGCTTTTATTCCTTTGGTCAGCCTTTTAGACAAGCAGGACAATAAGCTCCTTATTTCTCATAGTTGTTAGGATACTTAGGAATATATATCTAATGATTATAATAAAAAAACAACAACAACCATAGAACTTGCAGTTGCAAGCAGACCTTTTTTCTCTTTCTAAACCTCATTGCTTTCTGTAGGCAAAAATAATTTTACTTTTGAACTTCAAGGTTGTAGATCCAGGCAGTTTTATACCCTCGATGTATGCAGGATATATACAGCTTGCCTCTGCAGATAATCACATTTTATTTTGAGTGAATTTTAGAAATTGTTTTGGGAGTACTAAGATTGACAAGGAACATACAATAGGTCTAATTTACATACATTATCTTTCAATATCTTGTGGAATTTTTTTTTCTTTTTGAAGCATGAGGAGCAGTTAGTGAAGAGTTTTCTTCTGAATGCCTTGATTCTAACCCCATTCTCAACTAAGACTTTACATATTAGGTATTGCTCACGTGTCACCTAAGAAAATAAGAGGTGATGGTTATTTGTTTACTGCTGTCTCTGTAAGTTCCTTGAGTCAGGGACCATGTTTGTTTTTCTTATGTTCCTCTTAACACCTCTCCTGGTGCCTTACCATATAGAAACTACTTGATAAATATTTATTGGCTGAGTGATCAGAGAACACATTTTAAAACTCTAAATCTATACAGATCATCAAAAACAAAGGTGGGGGGGAGCATCCCTGCCAGTCCCCAGGAGATCTCAAATGTATTTAGGTCTGTGGAGCTGATTGAGGTGTGCACCCTCCTTAGGGAGGAATTTGGATCTCACCTGGAAGGTGGCAACAGAATGCCCAAGGTAGCACCCTCTTCTGCTATGCACTTCCAATTTTGGCAGCTTTGGAACTGAGCAAAGCATGTGGGGGAGTAGCAGGTCTCTCTGAGCCCTGTTGTAGTGTCCCTTCCATCCCCCTGACCTCCTGAACACCAGCCCACTGGCCTCTGATCCCTTGACAGGGAACTCTCCAGCCTGGAACCTAACCCTGCCTTGACTGTCTTGGGCCCAGACTGTCTACCACTCTTTTCCCTTGTGACCCTCAGATGGTCCTTCTCTTCCTGACTGGCTTTTTTTTTTCCTCCAAAGAAGTCAGAAGCTTCTTCCAGTAGAAGGTTGTCAAGAAAGGCGTTCCTTTGGGGAGCTTGCTTTGGAGTTGAAGAGTCTAGGACAAAATCCCTCAGGATGTTCTTAGAGCTGTTTTTATCTTGAAGATTTGATGGTGATTATCTTAATGTTTATCACCTCTCCTAGGAATACTTCTGTGTTGTCTTGGTTTGCTGCTACCACTCTAGCAGGGCCCAGGAGGCTTGAGGCCTTGAGCTGAACAGCTTAATTGAGGAACAAAAAGAGTCAACTAGAGACAGGGTATTTATATTTAACAAATACAAATCAAATGGCTTTTAAATCATTAATAGAATCATCAACAGAGTGAATTATGTGACTATGAAATATTCAACTAAATAAATCTCAGAATAATATTAAACCTATATATTATGTAAGAACTATTATCTCTTTTTTAATTATTAAAATATAATTCCTTTATGGTCAGTATAGCACAGAGGAAAGAGCAGCATTTTGGCCCGGACACAGGACATTTATTGTTCGTGAGACTTTAGGTAATCTAATCTGAGTTGGTTTCTCATCTGTGTGCCTACTTAGATTGACTTGAGATAATAGATATATAACACCTGATAAAATGTCAGGCGGTAATGAGCAGCCAAGAAATAAGTATTATTCACTCCCTAAATTCAGTCTTCTTATTGTGTAATTCTGTCAGACTGCTGATAGCTTCTGAAATACCAGGTTTTTAGGAGAAATAAGGTTAAAATGAACATCAGGAGGAGCCCGAAAGAAGTTACGCATAAAATATTAGTTTCCTCAACAATTGAGTGCCTGCTGTGTGCCAGACAGTCCTAGGTGCTAGTGCTCAGCAGTGAACAGACAAAATCCTTTACCTGCAGCTGACACTGCAGTTGGGGGAAACAAACAACAAATAATATAAGTAAAATACATAGAATATTAGTGATAAGTACTGAGGAAAAACAAAGGGAAGGGAGATGATTTGATGTTTCTCAGATTAAAAGTGATACAAATTAATAGTACTATGATTTAAATTAATACAATTAATTAAAAGAATATCACAAAAGAGCAATAAATGAGATAATAAAGATGCATAATGGCAAAACTAATATCCCACCATACCATTTCACTCCCACCTCCCTTGTAGCAGCCTGATATATCTATCTTTATTCTCACACAGATATGTATACACAAATATTACATACAGGGTTTTGTCTTTTTCTACAGTTACTCTGCAACTTCTAAAATGTAATGTGTCTTTTGAGTCCCTTTCAGGTCTATATATATATATATATATATATATATATATCTTTTAAGTTTCTTATACACACACAATTTTATATAAATAAAATGAGACTTTTTTGGTGGGTCACTTTGCTTTAAATGGGATCATGTATATCCTCCGTATCTTTTCTCATCCAACAGTGTATTTAGATCCAAGTCTGTCTTGTAGCTCTTATTTCATTCTTTTTAATGCAGGGTAATACTGTATGATGATGAAGAGATTATTAAACCTGTCCCACGTTGGAGGGCATTTACTTTGTTACCAGGTTTTTACTATTATGGTAATTGTGCCTGTGCACACATTCATGACCATGATGATTTCACTTCTATGGAATAGATTCCCTGGGGTAGGATTGCTGGGTTGAGGGATATGTAAATTTAAGTTTTTTAAATGTTGACAGGTTGTCTCCCAAAAAGGCTGAGACAATTTCTATTTCCATCAGTAAATGTAGAAAAATACTCTTACCCTTTACACCCATTAGCAAAAGCTGTTGTAGCATTTTAAAAAAAAGAAAAAGAAAGGAAAAAAAAAAGTCTGGTGGTGGGTATAGTGATTTCTCAGTGTTATTTTATTTGCATTTTCATTACTACTGTAAATATGGACAACCTTCCATATCTTCTTTGATCATTTGGATTTCACTCATAATTAAATTACCTGTTGTATTAGTTTTCTATCTCTGTATGCCAAAGTAACACAAATTTAGCCGCTTAAAACAGCACCCACTGATTATCTCCTAGTTCTGTGGGTTAGAACTTCAAGCAGGCTTTGATTGGGCTCTCTGTTTAGTTTCCAATAAGGCTGAAGTGAAGGTCTGTGCCAGGCTGGGCTCTTAACTATAGGCTCTGGGGAAGAATTCACATCCAAGCTCATTCATGTTGATGGAATTTGATTCCTTGGAATTGTAGGATGGTTGTAGGATGGAGGTCTCTTGTTCCCTTGCTGTCAGCCAGGGTTGTTCTCAACTTCTAGAAGCTGCACTCCAGCCCTTGCACGTGGTCCCTTCCATCTTCAAAGCTAGCAAGCATTCATCCAATCCTTCTCATGCTTTGTTTTCTCATGCTCTGTTTTCTGCTACCAGCCTAAAAGACTCTGCTTTTAAAGGGCTCATGTGACTAGGTTAGCTGCACCCAGATAATTTCTGTATGTTAAGGTCAACTGGTTAGTATCCTTAGTTACACTTGCAAAAGCCGTTTGCCCTGTAAATGTAGCATTATCATAGGAGTAACACCAGGGCCAGAGATCATGGGGACCATCTTAGAATTCTGCTACCATAAATATTCATATTTTTATTTGTATCTTTATATTCATTTTAATTTTAATTCATATTTTTGGTCATGTTTCTCTTGTGTTTGTCTTTTTATTTAGTTTGTAGGAGCTTTTTTGTATATTACATTTGTATATTACATTACATCCTACTCTTGGTTGCAAGTGTTTTTTTCTAACTCTTATTAGCTATTAACCACATTAGTAAGTACTTTTTCCATAGAAAACTTAGCCATTTGGATTTCACTCTTAAGGTGAATTGTATATTTGTATTTTTAAATTCACATTTAAAATTTTAATTCATTTTTATTTTTCACTTTTATTAACATTTTGCCCATATTTGCACTCTTTTAAAAAATTGTAAGTGCTCTTTGTGTATTGTAAACTCTCTTATTATTTGCAGATTTTCTCCAAATCTATTTGTCTTGACAATATTGATAATATCTTTTCCCAGTCAAAACTTTATATTAGTATATATCCAATATTTTGTTTTTCAAAATATAGACATTTGTGAATATATAAACATTTTGAAGTATTCTGTATTTTTTTATAATTAATTAATTAATTTAATTGGCTGTGCTGGATCTTCATTGCTGTGCGCGGGCTTTCTTTAGTTGCGGTGCGCGGACTCCTTGTTGCCGTGGCTTCTCTTGTTGTGGAGCATGGGCTCTAGGCACGTGGGCTTCGGTAGTTGCAGCACATGGGCTCAATAGTTGTGGCTCACAGGCTTAGTTGCTCCATGGCATGTGGGATCTTCCTGGGGCAGGGATCGAACCCATGTCCTCTGCATTGGCAGGCAGATTCTTAACCACTGCGCCATCTAGGAAGCCCCTGTATTGTTTTAAGGTCTTTACCCCTGAGTGGCAAGTATAGTCTCCTGGAATGGCTTCTGCATTTTATTTTATTTTATTTATTTTTTTTGGCACATGGACTTAGTTGCTCCATGGCATGTGGGATCTTCCTGGAGCTGGCATCGAACCCCTGAGTGGCAAGTATAGTCTCCTGGAATGGCTTCTGCATTTTATTTTTGTTTTTTATACATTTGTCTTTACTCCATTTGGAATTTGTTTTTGTATACAATGCAAGCTATGGATGCAACTTTACTTTCTTCTGAGTGAGTTACCAATTGTTCCAGCACCCTTTATTAAATAAATTATCTTTTCCCAGTGAATTGAAACACCAACTTTGTCATATGTTAAATTTTCAGGTATGAGATTTATTTCTCAATATGCTATTCTGTTTCACTTCTAGCTGTCTTTACATATGGCAGTGTCATAAGGATTCAGTTACAGTGGCTTTCTGTTCTGTTTGTAAACAGTGGTTTTATAAAATGATCAGGCAGAGCGTTTTCTCACACTCCTGCCTTCTGTTCTTTTTACTGCTTTTCTCGACCACTTGAAGTTTGTGACCACTTTATCCACTTAGGGTTTGAAATTGCATTAAATTTCCAGATTAATTTGGGGAAATTTGATATGATATTGTCTTCGAAGAACTAAGAAAATTGTATTTTTTTCAGTTTGCTCAGATCTTGTCTATAACTTTAGTAAGATTTGAGAGTTTTCTTCATTTAAGTCTTGTATCTTTTTTATTAAATGTATTCTTGTGAATGATTTTTTTTCCATTTCCATTTCCAAAGGCTTATTATAAATAAAAGAAAAGCCTGCCTTTATGGAGTTTTTTTCTGTGTACTTATCTTGTATACAACTTTATTATATATACTTACTAAATTTTCTCATTAATTTCAGCAGTTTTCACCAGAGTTTCTTGGGATTTTTAGAAATATAATGACAACAGAAAAATAACTCAACTTGTTTTCTGCAGTGTTTGGCAGATTCATTTCTAGAATCTTTATTGTCTAGAAACTCCATCATAGTGTTGAGTGATAATGGTGATAGCAGGCATCTCTGTCTGTTACTGATTTTAGCTGAAATAGTTTGTGTATTTAGTTATTTAGAAATATTTAGAATAATCTTCATCTTATTTAAATACATTCTTTCCTGTTTTACCAAGAGATTTTGTTAGGTATAGCTGCTGATTTTATCAAATGCCTTTTCAGCATCGTTTGATGTGGTTGTGTGTTACTTTCTTTTCATCTGTTGACTCGCTGGGTTATGCGTGGAGTTGCTGACGTGAAACCACTCTTGTCTGCTTCTAATAAAGAGCCTGCTTGGTCATAATGTGTTATTCTTTTCTTATAAATCGGTATTCTAGTTGCTAATCTTTTATTTAGAACTTTAGCATGAATATTCATAAGTGAGGTTAGTCTGTAGATTTCTTTAGTGGATTATTTTTTTAGGTGTAAAAAATTATGCAGCTTGGCAAAATATGGGAATAATCAGAAGGCTCACCCACTGCTGGTGAGAATGCAAATTTATTTTCATTCATTTAAACAGTTTCCAATTTATTGGAGAACCATTTGGCAGAATATACTAAAGTGGAAATATTCATACCATGGAATCTAGTAATTCTGCTTCTAGGCATACACCCAAAAAAATGCATATATATGTTCACCAAAAGATATGTTTTAGAATGTTTACAGCAACACTATTAGAAATAGCCTCAAATATGAAACTACCTAAACTCAAATATGAAACTACCTAAAAGTCCATCCACATGTTACATTTTTGTGTATTCATACAATGGAATATGATACAATGAGAATGAACAGTTTATAACTATGTGTAACATACAGATGAATCTCAGAAGCATTATGATCAACCTAAAAAGCCAATGGTTAGGACTCCGAGCTCTCATTGCTGAGGGCCTTTGTTCAATCCCTTGCCTCGGAACTAAAATCCCACAAGCTGCACGGCGCGGCCAAAAAAAAAAACAAAACCAAAAGCAAAGCCAGATATAAAAGAATGCTATATGCTTTCCTTCATATAGAGTACAAAAACAGGCAAAACTAATCTGTGCTGTTAGCAGTCAGGAAAGTTTATCCTCAGTGGGAGTAGGTAGTGGAGGAGACAGTATCTGAAAGGAAGTCTGAGGGGGACTTCTGGAGTGCTAGTAATGTTTTATCTGTATCTGAATGCCTGTTTATGGTGGATTGTTTAGTTAATGAAAATTCATCTAACTTACACACTTGTGTACTTCTTTGTGTGTATATATATATATTTATATTCAATAAAAAGTTTTTAAGAATACCGTTTCATAACATAAATTGGGGAACTTTTCATCTTTTTCTGTAGTTTAGAATTGTTTAAATAAGTGGTCATTGAAATTACCTGTTAAAGATTAGATGGAACTTGGCTAAGAAATCTTTTATTCCTGAGGCCTTATTTATTGTGTAGGACTGTCTCATGCATTTTAGTTTGCCTCCCTAGCTCTTGGGAATACACACAAACACACATTAAGGTTTATTGCTCACCCCTATTTCCCTCTGCTTCCTTTATTTTCCTCTAGATTGAAGTCTCTGTTCTAATTAATATCTTGTTTGCTTCTTAGTATTTTCCTCAGGTAGGAAAATATAATCTCTGAATCTGGTAAGCCACAATTCTTTTTTTATCCTAATAGGTAAGTGATATCTTGGTTGGGTATAGTATTTGGAATTATACCTCTGTTTGTCCAGTTGCCTAGAAAACATCATCACATTCTTAGTTCAGTTGAGATATTTGATGCTATCCAGAATCTTTTTGCTTTATATAAGTCACTTGCTCTTTTCATCTGGAAGTAATTAAAAAAATTTTCTTCTGGTTAAGGAATTAATTTTGATCTATGATTTGAGATATTTTTCCACTTTCAGGCCACTAATTCACATCCTACGCATGACCTTACTCCTTTCCTTTGGTTTTTTAAGTTTCGGGAATCTTTTGTGTGTGTTTGCTGTAACAGAATCTACTTACATGGACCTAATTATTTTACAAGTTTTCCATCATATCCACAACGCTATTTCACTGAAAACTTTTTCTGATTATTCTGTTGTCATGTGTCCCACTCCCCACCCCCACCCCATCTCTGATAATTCAGCTTCCTCTATGTGTTGTTGTCTGTTCATAGGGCTCAGCTGCTGGGAACTATGGTATGTTCCTGAAGTGGTGGGAGACATGGCAGTCTCAGCTCTGAGGACTGGTTGTCTGGAAGCAGATGGATTGTCAGTGTGCTATGAAAGCCGTGGAAGGAAGGCTGTCTGTGTCTAAATGTCCCCATAACTCTTCCTGCCTCAGAGACGTACAGAGGATTCAGTTCAACTCTTAGCTTCTTCTCAGCTCCTTGGGGATTAGGATGATTAGTTATATCAAGCTGGCCAATGTCACTTGCCATGTGAATTACAAATTGTGAAGATGCCCTACCTATATATGAAAGGGTCAGTTTTGAATCATGCAAAAGTTACAACAAAGATGATAGCCTGCTCACTGTTGGGCTCCATGATTATGAATGATGAACAGTTCAAGCAAAAGAAGTACTCATTTTTCATACTGAATTCCCTATGGCAAGTTGAAGGACAAGGAAGAGAAGATTAAAGAGGATCAAGAATTTGCTCAGAATCTCACCTGAAGATTTCTAGATCAGTAACTGAGGGAGGTGTGTTACTCTGTTTCTTTATTTCCTTACCTTTGAAGAGTAAGAACATCAATTCTTTTTTTCCGTCTTCTCGAATATCATTGCTTCACCCAAACCTCTCTTGTTTCCATGCCGTTTGGAAGAGCTTGCAAAGTAGTTTGGTTTCTGATACTATAGTCAGTGGACAAGTTCCCAAGAAACTTTCCCAAGAATTTGAAAACTCTTCCTAAGTACAAATGTGTAAAACGAATGGCAAAGAATAATCTGAAATGGGTCATAGATATTAGCCACCTTGCCTATCTTATTCCAAGTGTGTTTGGTCATTATTACTGGACCATTTGTTTTCACTATTCAGACAAAGTGCAGCCCTGCCAATTTACTTACTGTTTCTGTTTCAACAAGGAATGGAATTAGCCTTCATGCTTGAGAAAACCAAACAAATAATGGCCTAAAAATTAGGGGTTATTCCTCCCCTATAATAAGAAATCCAGAGTAAGGAGGTTATCGGCATTGGTTATCTCTGTTTGAAATGTCAAGAAAGACCCAGGCTCTTTTTATTTCTCTTCTGCCATTCTTAGAATAATTTGATCTATTATTTGGCTTCAAGATGGCTTTCGCAATACCAGTCATGTTATTGAAGTTCAAGGCAAGAAGAAAGTAAAAGGGGGGAAGGGCCGTACTAATTTGGACTTTTCTCCTTTTGACAGAAAAGGTAATATTCCCAGAGGCCCTCCCTCCAGCAGACTTTCCCACTTATCTCATTGGCCAGAACATTGCCTCCCTATGTTTAATGCATGTTGAGAAAGTGAGTAGCTCACTTTTTCAGCTTCGGCAGTAGGAGATGGCAAGTGGAAAGTCAATTTCAAATGGCTCTTGGGTTAGACAACAAAATTTTTCTGCTATAACAACCCCATTAGAAGGGAATCTCTTCAGTCACTCATTTCTATTTTGCATTTTCCTTTATCTTTCCTCTCTCAACCTGATTATGAAAGGTAATATATGTAATTTGTAGACACTGAGTACTAATATTCTGACTCTTAAAAACAGTGCCTCAAATCACCTCCCAAATGAGACATTTGCTTTCTCCATAGGACATTACAATCATTCCATCTTGTTTGTCCATACCCTGCTTTGATTTCACTCACTCTCTGAAGAGTGATCAAACATCAAAGCCTGGTAAGTAGGCTTTCTTTCACATAAATCCTGAAGAAATACTGTCGTCTTTGATATAGCCTTGAGTTTGTCCCTAAGGTTGCTGTTTAAGTTTTATGTATGACTCTTCTTGTATTCTTTCTACCCCAAGAGGATTATCTTTTACACCTTAGAAGAGGTTGGTTTGTTCTCCAGAAGATGCTGACAAACCTTAAGAAATGCCATAAAAAAATAAACATCTTTAGGCATAAATATTTTGAGCCAACCAATTTGAAGAAAACCCAAAGCTTTATAACCTTCTGATATTAAAAGTTGACTTCCTTTGCTCTTCAAAATTAGACCAAATTATGTTTCTGGCCAAGATGGAGTAACAGAGACCAGATTTATACAACGTTTAAAAATAGAGAAAACAACAGTTTTCAGGTATTGAACAACAGCACAGGACAGGAATCCCTGAGAGAGAGGAAAACAAATTGTTCTCCAGCTTACTGCCTAGAGAGTGTCCGTGACACAGTACAGGGAGTGGCAACCCAGGTAGAGCCTAGAAGTCTCTGTGAGTTGAGAAGACAGAGTTGAGAGTTTGGCGAGTCCAAGGCAGCTAGAGTTTGCAAGATTCAATACTATAGGAGAGCTCTGGACATCTCCGTTGGGCCCTCCCCAAGTCTTCAGCTGAGTGTTGATAAGTATAAGCATGTGAGGAACTTATCAGAAGCTAAGAGTCACCCAAAAAGATAGAGACAGAATAATCCTCTGATGTTACATAGGGTTGGGAATAGCTCATGTTTCCACCAGGCGTAGTGGAAATGTATCATAAAATCTGAGGCATTAAGTAGAGGACTCAAGTGTATTATTGCTTCATTACGTGGAAAAACTCAGCCCTGGGTTAAAGGTTGCTTTGGTTCTGCCTTAAAGCTTAAAAGTAAGATCTGAAAGGATCAAGTCATTTTCGAGTAACTTAACTGTGACCGAGAACAAAGCTCATATATGTACATAAATAAATGTGTATATATATATATTTGTGTATTTATTTAAATATACAAGAATACGTAGCACTCAACAAAGTAAAACTCATAATATTTGGGATCCAATTATCAGGGATGCAGAGTAACAGGAAAACACAATCCAAAATTTAATAAATTGAGAAAATTTAATAACTTGAAAATGACCCAGAATTGATCATGTGATAGAATTAGTAAACAATGGCAATTAAATGCTGTAACTATACGATATGTCAGAAGACGGAACAGCATCTTTAAAGTAATGAGAAGAAAAAAATCCTTGCAACTTGAAATTCTGTACCCAGTAAAATTATATTTCAAAAACAGAATTACAAGAGCCAAAAGTATTCATGACTAACAGATATATTAAAGCAAGTACTCAGGCAGAAGGAAATTGATACCAGAGGATAACAGTAAAAATTACTTCTTTTTAAATCACTTTAAATAATTGACAGTTTAAAGCAAAAAATAATATACAGAGGGTTGTAAAATAAATGTAGAAGTAAAATATATGAGAGCAATAACACAAAGACTGGAAGGGGGAGATGCAAGTATACTGCTGTAAGGTTATTATACTATGTGTGAAGTAGTATATTACTTGAAGACAGACTGATAAATTATAGATGTATACTATTGAACTTAAAGCAACCACTTAAAAAAAATAGCTAGAACGTCCATAAAGGAGACAAAAGATAGTAATAATAAATACCCAGTTAATCCAAAAGAAGACAGAAGAAGAAGGGGAACAAAGAATAGACATGACACATAGAGAACAAGTATCCAGATGGTAGATTTAATCCCAGCCATAGAAGTAATCACATTAAATGTAGACCATCAAATGTAAATGATCTAAACACCATAATTAAAAGGCAAGATTGACAAATTAGGTACAAATAATGAGACCTTGCCTACACTGAATGCTGCATACAAGAAATCCACTTTAAATAAGAAAACTCAAATAGGTTAAAAGTAAAAGGAAAGAAAAAGATATGTCACATCAAAAGAAAGCTTCAGTGACTATATCAGACGAAATAGATTTCAAGGAAAAGGATATTATCAGGGATAAAGAGGTTCATTTCATAATGATTAAGAGGTCAGTTCATCAAGAGAACACAATTCCTAAAAGTTTATATGCATAATAACAGAGCTTCAAAATAAATGGAGCAAAAACTGATATAAAGAATGGGGAAACAGACAAATCTACAATTTTGGTAATTTCAACACTCCTTTCTCAATAAATGATACAACAAGGAGACAGAAAATTAGTCAAGATATAGAAGACTTGGGTAACACTACCAACCACCTTGACCTAGTTGACATTTATATATCATTCCACCCAGCAAGAGCAGAATATACTTTTCCCCCAAGTGCAAGAATATTTACCAAGATAGACCATATTCTGAACCATAAAACAAGTCTTAATAAATTTTAAAGGATTCAAATCCTATGTTCATGGACCACAGTGAAATTAAGTTAGAAGCCAATAAAAGAAAGATGTCTGGAAAATCCCCAAATATTTGGGAACTGAAGAACACACTTCTAAATAACCAAAGGTCAAACGAAAATTAAAAAGCATTTAGACTGGCAAGGATGTGGAGCAACAGGAACATTCATTTATTGCTGGTGAGAATGGTACAGCCACTTTGGAAGACAGTTTGGCAGTTTCTTACAAAACTAAACATTCTCTCAGCATATGATCCAGCAATCATGCTCCTTGATATTTACCCAACTTAGCTGAAAGCTTATAATCACACAAAAACCTGCACAAGGATGTTTATAGAAACTTTATTCATAATTGCCCAAATTTGGAAGCAACCAAGATGTCTTTCAGTAGGTAAATGGGTAAACGGTGGTACATCCAGACAATGGAATATTATTCAGTGCTAAGAAGAAATGAGCTGTCAAGTCATGAAGAGACATGGTGGAAACTGAAATTCATATCACTAAGTGAAAGAAGCCAATCTGAAAAGGCTATACACTGTATGATTCCAATTGTATGACATTCCAGAAACTAGAGACAGTAATAAGACCAGTGGTTTCCAGGGAAACCACTGGTCTTATTACTAGGGTAGAGGGAGGGATGAATAGGCAGAGCACAGAGGATTTTTTTAGGGCAGTGAAACTATCTGTATGATACTATAATGGTGGACACCTGTCATACATTTGTTAAAACCCACAGAATGTAGAACACCAAGGGTGAACCCTAATGTAAACTATGAGCTTTGGGTAATAATGATGTGTTAATGTAGGTTCATTTATTGCAATAAATGTACTACTCTGGTGGGAGATGTTGGTGGGGGAGTCTGTGTGTGTGGAAGGGCACCAGGGGTATATAGGAAATCTCTGTACTTCCTGTTCAATTTCATTGTGAACCTAAAACTGCTCCAAGAAATAAAATTTGTCTTAAAATATTGAGGAAAAAATTATTTTGAACTGAATGAAAATGAAAACCTACCAAAATTTGTGGGATGCAACTAAAGAGTGCTTAAAAGGAAATTTATATAGCACTAAACTCCTATATGGGAAAAGAAGAAAGCTTTCAATTTGATGATGTCAGCTTTCACATTAAGAAACTAGATAAAGAAAGGTAAAGTAAAACCAAAGTAAGCAGGACAAAGGAAATGATAAAAATAGGAGCAGAAATCAATAAAACGTGAAACAGAAAAAACAGAAGAGAAAACCAATGGAAACAGGCCGATTTTCTTGAGAAGGCAAATAAAAGGAAAGCCATTCTGGCAGTTTCTCCAGACAAACTGCTGCCCAAATAGACCAAGGAGGGGACTTGGAGCACCACCTCGCACCTAGGAAAAATGACAAGAGTGGTCTCTAGGTAATGAGAAATACCTATTTTCCTATGTGCTGGGAGTTGAATCAGTTTCCAAAATCAAGTGAGACCCAACATGTTCTTCAATGAGGAAAAAGCACAGGATTTCTTTGTTTTTCCAGGAAAATTGTTCTGACATAGTCATTTGAGATGTTTACATATATACTGTACTTGAAAGTTCTAAAACAGTATTTCTTTCAATAATTCTATACTTCCAGCTTCATACTTTAGACATCCTCACCCTCTGTTATTCAGAATTTGTAGATTTGAAACTTCTTCAAATAAAGCTTCACTTTATTTATTTATTTATTTATTTATTTATTTATTTATTTATTTATTTATGGAGGGGGAGAAAGATCATTTGCTATGTTTATTCTTGCTTGAACAGGCACATTCTAGATTGGTCATCAGCGAAGAACAGGATAAACAATCAGGAGCAAATATGTCTATTCTCTTAATCCTGACATTTGAAGAAAATGTATGAAGAAACTTTATATAAAATAAATCTCAGATATTCAATAAAGGCAGTATAATTCAGGAATCTAAGGTTGTGATGAATATCCCAAGCCAATGAAGTAATGTTTTTCAATGAAATCATTATTTGATCATTTAACCTCTAAAAACAGCATCATCAAGCAGATGATCGAAACTGTCACTGGAGAGTACACTGGATATACAAAGACAAGTCGTGGACTCTGCTCCATAGAGCTTTCTTTTTTTGTTTGTTTGTTTGTTTTCCTACCCTTCTTTCCTTACATGCTAGGTAGCACACTTTGTCTCTTTTGCACTTTGCTTGCTTTTTAAACTCATAGCTTCACTTTAATTTGTTCCATGGCTTTTTTTTTTTTTTTTTGGCTTGTTGGCTTTCTGTTTTCTTCTATGAGGAGCAAACCTTAAATGACTGTTGTTTTCCCCAAAATATTCCTGCACAATTTTATTGCATTTACTATAATCCTACTTACATCTTTTTTTTTTTTCCTGAGAAAAACTTGGATTTAAACTTGCCACTTATCAGATGTGTGACTCTGGGACAAGTAGCGTCTCTGAGTCTCTATTTTGCCCTCAAAAAATGGTGCCTTCACATCTGCTATCCCAATTAAGTCCCTCAAGATAGTGCCAGGCACATGAAAGCCCCTTGGGAAGGCCAGTTTATCCACTCCCTTCTTCCTCATCCCCACCCCTGCAAACCTCGGGCAGCTGCTAACAGCGCCTGGCCTGCAGGGAGAAACTTCACTGTGGAGAATTCTGGACCTGGTAACCAAAAGCAACACATTACAAAGACCTCTTGTTTTTAGAAACCTTCATAATCTGAATGTTTCCAGGTGACTTATTTAGAAACCTCCTTAGAAAAGGAGTCAAACTAAAGTAAAACTAATTTTCTCCATTCCTAATTTTTTCCAGAAAATAGATTTATTTAAGAGACTTTATAGGCAAAGCCATATTCAGGAGGAAAAGCTAAGAAAGGTCCCTTTTAGTTCCCCAAGGGTGCCTTGTCGAGATGCAGCCTTGCTCCTTAAACCACGGAGAGGGGTGATCACCAACTGTGGGAGCCGGCACTGCCCCAGCCCTCTCCCATGACACGCATCACGAATCAATTTTAGTATCACTTTCTGTAAGGGCCTTGGCCTCAGAATCTTTCTGCGTATGGTTCTTCAGGCAGTCACTCCTACCTGAGCTGCCCAGGCAACACCTATGCACCATCCCAGCCCAAAGGCTGCCATGCTTGGGCACCACTCCAGGTGTGGTGAAGAAAGTGTAATTGCACACATTTATAGATCTGAAGAGGGAATTCTTCATTTGCACTTTGCTCCTTAGTAGGAAGAAGTTCCCCAGTCACGGGCAGATCATTTGCAGCTGGGGCAGGTAACTGGGATAGGATTGGGCATTGCTGTGGATGTGCAGGATCAGGGGTATCCAGAAACCTCGTGGGGGACAGTGTTGTGATAGGGGGGCTTCCCAGGGCATCTGGAAAAAAGCAGCTGCTGTCAAGCGGCCAGGCATTCCCTGTGCAACAGGGGCCACTGCCATGGCCAAGTGGGCTGCTACTCTGCAATAGGTTTGATTCAAGTGGGTTAGGACGGTTTACTCCATAGTCAGCCCCCTTGTCCCAAGGACAACACCAAAGCAAGAGGGGCCAGGTGACAGGCAACACGAGTGGGGGCGGGGCACTAATTCTACAGGGCAGTGAATTCACCTAATAGGCTGCAGCTATGCCCTACGGGGGGGCCAGAGGGAAAGTCCTAGGCTGAAAAGGATGCTTTGTGAATGCCTGCTATGAAGATGGAGAGGTGTACAACGTGGCTGTGACAGCTCCTCACAAGCTGCCCACCTTGCCAGTTTCCTGGGATGATCTCAGGGCATTGCAACAAGACGTGCGGCAGCCTGCAGCCGAGCCTTGCCCACGTGGCCTCTGTGGAGGTGTGCACGGTTGCCAGGGGGCCACGGCAGAGCCATTTCCCTACAGTGGCCACCCCATTATGTTCCATGGAAGGAAGTGGATATGAGAAAGGTTTTTATTGTGGAATCTTCAGTTGGAAGGTATGCCTGACAGTCCTGAACTGCCCTTCACCCAAGGAAATTATCCCCAGATATAGAGTTAGGTGAGAGAAAATTTCTTAGAGCCACTTGTTCTTAGTTTTTGTCAATGTCCAGAGTCCCTTGAAAGTCAAAAGAGTTCATTAACCAAATACCCTCTCTTTAAAATAAAAGCTTGAGGGAAATTCCACACTGGGACTCCTTCCTTCTCCCTCTTCAGCTGCCCAGGGCATACATAGTATCTGCCCCTTACTCTGTGTTTAAGAGGCTGTCAGCAGATGGATGAACATTGTCTGAGCTGGTGAGTAACTGCTACATTATGGTCAGGGAAATAGGAAAAGGGACACGGAAGGCAAAAGGCAACTTAGAACTTCAAGTAACAATCCAGCCTCCCAAGATTGTGTATTTGATGCTGCAGAGTAGAAAATAGACTTGTGTGTGTGTTCAGTGACGCGGTGAATGTAAAGCTGCTAGCACCATTCCTGGCACATTGGGACTGCATGACTGATGTCTGGGACTGATTTTACCCTCGTGACCAGAATTTCCCTAGGTCTCCCCAGCCTGGGGGCAAGTGAAGTAACATGAATGATAATTACTCAATGGTGTTGGCTGGTCCTCATTGATATACTGCAGGTATACTGCAAGTATTTGGAGTGGGGGGAGGGTCCCTGAAGGATGCCCCAGATCCACTCACGAGCAAGCCTTTGGCCTTGCCAGGACCGTCTTGGCTGCTGCATGTGTGGGCAACTCCCCACTGAGGCTGCCACGGCTCCACTGGTATTTTGTTTCCAGAGATCTTTGCTAACTGTCCAGGATTAGAGTGACTCCAGGATGAAAGGGTTGGTTTTCCACTTCAAGAGAATGACTCCTCTCTGTAGGCAGAGGCATGTGGGTGTTCTGCGTTTAGGCCAGAGGACCTGGAAAGATCCCCTGGAGTTTCCACACTGCTGTTGTCCCCTAGTTCAATGAGTGTATTCTCTTAGGAGAAAACTGAATTACACTGCCACTTTTGCCATTTAGAAAACTTCGTCTGCTCATTTATTTTGCTTGGTGCATATCTTAGACAGTCATTACCGCAGCGGTTTGTAAACTTCAACTTGTCCCTCTCCCCTCTTTGACTTTAAAACGCCCCACAATCCCCCTCCTGAGGTTGGAAAGAACCCCTTTTTCACAATGATTTCAAGGAGAACTTGTAGAGTATTAGGATAATTGAAGAAATCAATATCATAATATCAGATACAGGTTTACAGATGCCATGGGGAGGTCAGACCAACAACAATTACATTGATTTTGGGTCTTGTTTTGGTGTCTGCACAGTTTCCATGGCTTCCAGAGCCTCACAGTTTCTGAGCCCTGGGCAGTCATGTAAAGGCTCTTTGTTGAGAACCCAGATTCCAATTTGCCATTAACCTGAATACACCCTGCTCACCTCAACCAAGTGTGAAACTAGAGGAGTCTCAGAAAGGAGCTATTCAGCTGGAATTGTATTTTTTATAAGAAAGTCTCAGTTGCCAAGCCGAGTATAGTATTTGCTTACTTGGGCAGCTTATTGCCTGTGGGCCCAGTTTGTGTAAGAAGGATGGCAGGGATAAAGTTAAGTTCAGTAGTTTTCAATTACAGAACATTAAAAACAAAACAAACATAAAAAACAAGAAAGAAAGAAAAGAAAAAAGCAAAGCCTTGAAATTGTGATCTTTCAACCTTATTTGTTTTCCATGTAGATGGCTATTTAAATAGTACTTTTCTCCTCAATTAAGTCTTCATACTAAAAGCAGAGGTGGATCCCAGAGGCAGCACTTCTGCCTCTCTGGTGGCCTGAACAGTTTTCAATGGCTAATGGCCTATAAACAAGTAATATCTTGTAGCCATTGAGGCCAAGAGAAGTGAAAAGGAGTCTTTGACAGTTACTGGTTTTCTTGGATAAAGCTTCTAAGCGAAACAGAGGGAGACTGCAGAGCCAGAAGACATCTGGTTTTCCAAACTCGGGAACTTGTGGACATCTATTTGTCGGCATTCAAGACAACTTGATGTTTCAAGGAACTTCAAGAGGTTATTAATTGCAAGGTGATGAGATAGAACAATGTGAGTGCTCATCCCCAACCAGTGCGCATCAGCTTGGTTTGCTGGGTGGTCCTGCTGAAGGAGGCTGCATTGAGAGGCCAATCCTTAATGGGAGGAAAATTTCACTCTGTTCCCTCTCTGCAGGGTGGTTCAACAATCTCCAGATGAAGGAGAGGAGAGGAGGAGAGGAGAGTGAGAGGGTTGCCTGGCTCTCCTGTCCTGCTCTTGTCCTTCCTCTCCTTTCTGAGACTCTGCTATCTCCCTGACCTTGGAGTTCATGAGTTCCTCCAGTTTCCTTCCAAAAATACCCCCTTTGCTTGAGTTACTGTGAGTTGAGTTTCTGTTACCTGCAACTGAGAGAACTTTAACCAACACAGCCAGCCGGCCCCTGCCTCTCTCTCCAGCTTCTTTTCCTGATGCCTCTGCCTCGGCCTCAAGCGTCATGCTGTCACTCTGTGTGTCACACTGTTCCAAGCCTCCTTGCCTCTCTAAGCATCTCGGCCAGGGACCAGGTCTTATTTTTCTTTGTACCCCAGCGCCTGTCACAATGTCTGGCACATAATAGGTGCTTAAAACCTGTTTGTTGAATGAAACTCAGGAAGGTAAACAGAAAATGTGATTTTTATTTCTGCAGGAAAAATGAGAACATAAGGTGAGGAACAGAGTTTCCCTGTGGGTAAATACCTAAAGAATGTTCTGGCTCTAGAAAATCAGTGATTGTAACAGACGGTAAAGAACCTCAGAAGGCTTCGAAAGAGTGATGCAGTCTGCATGAAGTTAGATCCTCTCTCTTTCTTGCCATCATATCCTATTTCTCTCTTACTGAAATATCTCTGCCTCCCGTTCTCCCAGTGCCATTGTATGAGGGGCTGGAACTGTCCAGTGACTTAGGTTCAGAGTTCTCACTCCCTGCATCCCACGTCACTGATGATGTGTGTGGATCGTGTCCCCTGATGAGACAGGACTAAGGAGGTCACCGGAAAATAGGTGAGTCAGGACTGTGGATCCAGAGAGCCTAAGTCTATCTGAGCAAGTCAGGGAAGGCTCCAAAGTGGAGGTGGCCTTTGGACTGAGACTTGAAGGATGATTAGGAGTTTAACAAGAAAGATGAGGAGCCCAAGGTGTTCAGGGAGCTACAGGGACTAGGGACTGTAGATTAAAATCACCCAGCTTACATGAGGGCAGGTGTGTGAGTGATGGGGGAAGTAAAGTTTGCATTGGATGTTTAACAGATTGCTCATTTGGTACATTTAATAGACCCTGAGCACACATTTAGCAGAATTATACATATATTTTAAATTGCCAAGCTGACTAGAGAACCCCCTATGCACCCACTTGGGTTATTTCGTGTGCCACCATCATAAGAAGCAAAGTGGTTAAGTACATAGACCCTGGAGTCCAATTGCCTGGGTGTAACTCCCAGATCTGCCTCTCCCAGTCCTGTGACCTTGGGCAAGTTATTTGGCATCTTCATGCCTCAGCTGCATGATGTGTAAAGTGAGAATAATAATAGTACTTCTTGCAATAAATCATAGTGGTAAGTGAGTTTATACATGTGAAGCCCTTAGAACAGTGCCCAGCACGCAGCAAACATTCACTAATTGTTAGGCACGTCACGGTTATTTCTCTCGTGAGGGCGTTTGCAGTTGCCAGTCATGCCCTCTGTGCAGAGTCCCACGATATTAATTATACAATTTTAATTGTTCATTTGTGCATGGTTTCTCACTGGACAGTGAATCCCTCAGAGTCATCAGTTGAATAAATATCTCTTTCCAAAGTAATTGAATTCGTGCATTCAAGCATATTTCCTACTTAACTACATTTATATATTGGTAACCCAAGGAGAGAACTTTTGTTAGGATTGTGACTGGAAGATAACATTACTTTTTGGAAATTCCTCTTTCAGGCTGGAAAATCCTTGGTCACAGAAGCATCGTCTTCTTTATAAAACCATGCTGATCCCCTGAGACTGCTGCTGGAAAACTTGCTTCATGGAGGTTTTGTCCTCTTTCAAAGGGCTTAAAGAGCTCAGAGAAACAAGAAATATCTGAACACGGTCACTTTGGCTGAAAATTTTTAGGAGAACCTTGTTGCAAAACTCATAGCCAAGAAACCTCTTTCAAAGAGCCTTAACTTCCAAGAGGCGGGCCAGTTAAGCTGAGTGAAGTTTAGACATCACCTGCACCCAGAGAAGCTGGCCTGATGCTCCTCATCTGCTTGTTTTGGTTGACTTGGAGGAGAAACGGCACGGAAGAGGTTTTTTGCTGAGACCACGGAATGAAAGATAGAGTTGCCTTAGGAGCTTGGCTCTGAGTCTGCAGGACCCAGAGAGCTCCAAAAGGCTGGATCAGAGCCCCCGAGTGTGCAGAAGCAGATGTGTGTTTGTGGGATAGGGATGGGGGAAGTGTGAGGTTCTGACACCACCGCCCCCGGCCCCCACCTTCCGCCCGGAAGGCAGTCAAATGAGTCAGGAGATTGGAAGAATAGAGATCTGAATTCTAGTTCTGTCCCTTCCCATCTGCACAAACTTCTTGAGGCCTGTGTTTCCTTTTTGTTTGCCATTGAAGGGTTTGATGTAAATTGTCTCCAAAGTTCTATTTCTGGTGTTAAGATTGCAGGGCTGGCCCAGCAGTGCCGGGCACAGGTTAGGTTGAGCAAAGTGGCATTTATATACAAGCCTCCCATGGCACCCATCACCACCAGGACCCTTGTCTCCACCCTGCTCTGTGCAAACCCTGACCTGACCCAGCCCTACCCCCACCCCAGCCTTCCCACTCCTCTCTGCTGCCAAGGAGCCCCCAGAGGCCCCCAGCCCTTCTTGCTCTCCTACCTGAAGCCCGGTTGTCTTCCTCAGTCCCCCAAGTGGAGGCTGCTTGTGCCCTCTCACCCCACATGTTCAGGCCTGGAGTCGGGATAGGTCTGCTCCCAGCTCCCTTGAATCTGGCCCCGGCCCTCCAGACCTGTCACTGCTGTCCTCTCCCGACCTCCCAGACACCTCTGTCCTCCGCTGAGCACATGAGCTTGGCTTGCTGCTTCTCTCTCCATCCTGAATACTGTCACCATCCCTGGCAACTTGAACATCCACAAGGACAATTCGGACGACACTGTAGCCTCTGAGGGCCTCAACCGCCTCACCTCTGATGGTCCACCCAGCATATACTCAAATACATGTTTACAACATGTCAACCGTGGGCACTTCGAAGAGGTTTCATTTATCTTCAAAATTATGATATCTATAACTAGGGTGACCATAAAATTTATTTTCTGAACTGGGAAGATGAATGAAAGAGAACACCAAAATAATTAAAATTATGTTATTTTTGGAAATATTTACTTATTGATGACAAATTGGTCTTTATATTAAGGCCCCTGTAATATAATTATACTCCAAAACTATTTTCCAAAATTAGAGTTTTCTTTAAAAAATTAACTCATGTGTACATTGAAGCGACATTGAAAAAAAGTTTATATCAATTATCTTCGTATTCAAAATCATAGGCAGAATAATTGTTCCTAGTACTTATTTGTGTTCTTTAATTAGTTTCCTAGCTAAATCTGTCACTAATAATATGTCATTTGTATCTTTATGAAGAATTTCCTTTTTGAAGCTAGTTTCCATATTTTGAAGTTTCTGAACAAATCTGTTTGCAGCTGCTTTTGAAGTAAGATTTATGGTTAATAAATTTGAAATTGCTGACACCTTTCTCTATAGATCACATTTTTAATTGACAATAACTCCTCAGGAATTGAGAAATTGGTAAGTTCTATGCAAATTCTGCTAAATGGATGCTATAGTCCATTCAAAATTTCTTATGTAAATTTTTTGTCCCAATTATTGACCAGGTACTATCTTTTGGCCTCCATTCAGAATAGCATTCTCCAACACACATTTACACAGAACATAACTTGTCAAGTAAGTCATCTCTATTTAGCCTGCTTCTGAGTGTTTCCCTATGGTCTATGTGATTTCACATCCTAATGAATGAGTCCTTGGCAGAAGCCAGAAGTAAAAAGTGAAGTTCAACCAAACCCATGCCAGCTTATTTTAACGCGACTCTTAATAATAGTATCTAGGTAACAAATGAAATATCCAAGACAAATGCTAAACTAGATGGGACCCAGAACAGCAAGCATAAACAGAGACTCTCTCAGGAAACAGCCCTCACACTGACCCCTCCGAGGCATCTCAGCAGTTCTCAATCCTGGCAGCATATCAATGGTACCACCAGAAAGCTCTTCAAACCTGCTGGTGCTCAGGCTCCCTTCCCAGAGACTCAGCTTTCACTGGGATTGGGGTGGGGCCTGGGAACGAGCATTTTACTCTCTCAGTAATTCTAATTTTACTCTCTCAGTGATTCTAATGTGCAGCTCAGGCTGAGAGTGGCTGCACCAGCCCGATGCACTGCTTTTATTTTTATTTGTAAAAATTTTTTAATTTTAATTTTAAAATTTTTTTAAAGCTCTTTATTGGAATTTAATTGCTTTACACTGTTGTGCCATTTTTTGCTGTACAACAAAGTGAATCAGCTGTATTTATAGATATATCCCTGTAACCCCTCTCTCCTGTGATTCCTTCCCACCCTCCCTATCCCAATCCTTTAAGTCATCACCCCCCATCATCGAGTTGATCTCCCTGTGTCATGCAGCAGCTTCCCACTAGCTATCTATTTTACATTTGGTACTGTATCTATGTCAATGCTACTCTCTCACTTCATCCCAGATTCCCCTTCACCCTCCACTCAGTGTCCTCAAGTCCATTCTCTACATCTGCATCTTTATTTTTGCCCTGTCACTGGGTTCATCAGTATCATTTTCTTAGATTCCATATGTATGAGTTAGCATATGGTATTTGTTTTTCTCTTGCCGGCTTACTTTGCTCTGTATGACAGTCTCTAGGTCCATCCACCTCACTACAAATAATGCAATTTCATTCCTTTTTATGGCTGAGTAATATTCCATTGTATATACGTGCCACATCTTCTTTATCCATTCATCTGTTGATGGGCATTTAGGTTGCTTCCATGTCCTGGCTACTGTAAATAGCGATGGCACTGCTTTTAAAGCCAGGTCAGTGTGGTCCTCCAGGACCCATCCCCAACTGCTCCATGTACCGCAGTGATTCCAATAATGGAGAAGAGGGAGGAAAAGCAGGAGCAGCCATGCCGCTGCCACATTGTCTCTGCACCCCTGTGGGTGCACTGTCACCTTGGGCCAGGAGAGAGTGCATGACAGGTGCTCAGAGAGGGTGGCCCTGCCACAAAGCCTGCGAACACCACCCATGACACGGTCAGAGCGACTGCATGAAATCCTTTCAAACATTTAATTAAGCAACTCCTATATTGTCATGACAAAAAAATGAAACTTGTGGAGAGTTATAGAATTCTAATGGGAAATAAAAATGTTACAAATCTTGCAAAAGCTCTAGTTAAGCCTCTCGTAAGTGCTGCATTCTACTCTCTATATTTATTTTGAAAACAATTCTCAAAATGTAAAATCCCCAGCACTCCCAAAACGATGTATTATTTTGGCTCATTGTACAAATTTATGATCATCTTTCTAATTCCAAGTTTCGAAGTATGAAAAACCACACTGGCAAAGAAAAATAACAACACATGGTTTCCAAGCCCTACGTGCCTTGCTGCCCCACGTGTGTGCCATAAAGCGTTGGGGGTTGTCCCAGAGCTGGTCAGCAAAGCAGCATTTGCTGGTGCTTTGCCTGCTCTGAATTCAGTTCCGAGGCTGTGAGTTGAACTCTGTACAAATGTTCTGGATGACCTTGGGGACAGCTTTGTAGAGGTTGTCAAATTCATCCACAAAGAAGGCGTGGTCCCTGGCAGGGTGAGTGGCGATGACTTCCAGCTCGTCCTGGGCAGCCCAAGCCACGCCTATAGCATAGGTGATCACTCCTGTGGGGACAAAGGGTAGATGAAGCAAATGTCCCCAAGGAAAAGTAGTGAAATGACTCCTTGCCTTCCTGCGGCTCTGTTGGCCATTGTACTTGAACGCAACTAAATCCAAAATCAGAAATGTGCCCAAAGCATGAACATCTGCTGTATATCAGCAGCAATAAAATTTGATATAGTTGCTATCTCATAGGAGTTTACAATCTTTTGGAGAGAAAAAACAGGAAGATGGAGTAAATGCATGATAAGAATTTCACGTCCAGGAGCGGCAAGGGGATGACATTTGGGACAAGTGAGACCCTGGTGCCTTGGGGATCGCACCACATGGCACACGCCTGCTCTGTGTGTAGAGCCACGCAAATTTCAGAGTCTTAAATGCATCAAAAGCCAGTTCAAGATCTTTTAAATGAAAGTGAAACTGTGGGTAGTCAAATCTGTTTCACCTGCCTTCACTCATCAAGGTCATTTTAAGACTTGCATGTCCTCCAAGCGGCACGCAGCCTAAACAATAAGATGTTTGCCCAGGTTGTTCTCCAGAAACTTGGAGTCAGCTGTGAGCTGAGCTGAGCTGAGCCTCCGCTGTGTCTAGCTCAGCTGAGCTGGTTAAGACCGGAGAGGACCACGGACCCTCCAACCGGGCATGCGCAAGTGCCCGCTTGGCGACCTTTAGGACACGTGTAGAGTCCTGTAGCTTAGTTACGCCTGCGCAGAGCAACAATTCCACACCTTTTTCTAATCACACGCCCCACACCTTTTTCTAATCACACGCCCCACACCTCAGACCGCCCTGCTCCTGTATTTGTTATCCTATAAATACCCTGAGACCCTTGCCTTTGGGGATGTGGATTTGAGACTGGTTCTTCTGTCTGCCTTGCGAATAAACCTTCTCTCTGCTGCAAACCTCGGCAGAACACGGTGGAGTTAAATCACTCTCAGCTTGAGGGTGACTTTATAAGCCATATCTCCAACCTCGTTCCCAGGGCAGGAACCCTTGCACAAGGACCTGGACAGCTGGTGACCCAGCATCTGCTCCACCACCACAGAAAAGTAAGAGTTTAGAGGGAAGGAAGTGGCCGACAGTGTTGACTGCTGCGAGGGGTCATGGAAGATGAGAGGGAAAAGGTGCTCACTGGGTTTAAAAGAAACAAAAACAAGATGTTGGTAGCTTGGAGGGAGCAGGGTCAGGGGAATAGATGCTGAAGAAACCCAGTGAATTGCTGTGAGCTGAGAGTGAAAAAGAAATGAAGATGTGCGGCAGCATGTGTAGCGGACTCTTTCCAGAAACGTGGCTGTAAAGAGGAGGCAGGTGGTAACTGGAGCTGGAACATGGGGTCACACGGAACTAGTTCCTTTTTGGGAAGAGAGGGACTTGAGCTTGTCTAGATGCTAGATGCAAATGGGAATGAGGAATATAGAGACCAGGGATCTGTTCTCAGTGGGGAAACACACTGCCTGGTGTGTGGTTCTTGACTGGGGGCAGCTGGTGAGCAGATGCTTGACCTATTCCCACGACCCCTCCAGGCAGGCCAGGCTGGGGTGAGCAAGATGGCCGTGGGACGGAGGGCAGAGCCTGGGGAGGGTCTTCCGCCCAGGCTCCTCTTCCCTGGCCAGCCACCCACAGGGCCCATGTAGCTGTCTCCAGCATCTTCTGGGTGCCCTGTTCTGCTAATTGGATAGCTATCCACACCTCACGTGGTTCTGGTCTGAGCTGTCCTTTTTTTTTTTTTTTTTTTTTTTGCCCTTGGCACTCAGGATCTTAGTTCCCTGACCAGGGATTGAACCCGTGCCCCCTGCAGTGGAAGGGCAGGGTCCTAACCACTGGACCATCAGGGAAGTCCCTAAGCTGTTCTTCTATTGTGGCTCATTAAGCTGCAATTAGGCTGTCAGTTCCTTCTCTCACCTCTCCAGTGTCTCTTCTCTGAACATTGTCTACGTTGGGAAAAGCTAGCCTTGGGCTTTAAATCTCTGCCAAGTGGCCACAGGAAGAGCTTGGCTGCAGAATGGGGCTTAGACTAAGTCCCCGTTTCTGCTCAAAGGTGGAAGGGCTGCCTCTCCCCCCACCCCCCAATAAAGGCAACATAAACAGTATTAGAGATTTCTACTGGCAACACAACCCTGGCTTGGACACTTCCAAGGACACAATGCTCATTGCCTCCACTTGCATCTATTGCTCCTTGTTCTTTAAAGCTGCCCAGAACATGACAGCCCTGATAGTGCCCAGGACATCTCCCTCGGTCTTTGTGTCTCCTGATGAGCAGGCCAAGGATACCCTCTGGGTGAGGCGCAAAGGAGGGGTATCCAGAAAAATGAGTGAGTGGAGCTGAGCATGAGGTGGGGACGGACATTTGGAGAAAGCAGGAGAGCCCTGGGCTTGTCGTCAAGACCTGCCCTACCTGGCTCCTCGTCCACTCACTTTGGAACTCTGGGCAGGTTGCCTCTGAGCCGTAAACCATCTTCACTCTACTGACATGAGCCCAAGGGGTGACTGCTGGCATGCGGGCCACCTGCCGTCCCACCGTGAAGAGTGCTCCCTGCAGGGCAAATCACTGGGAAGACCGTCTGAACCTGGTGTCTTGTTACTTTGGTTTCCAGAAGCCAGAACTGCTGGTTCCTAAAGGCTTGTTTATTGTCACACCCCCTTCTTGTTTCAAGAAGGATAAAAAGCAGCTTTAAAGAATATGGGAAATCCTGCAAATGAACCCAAGTTAAATGTAGGCGGAGAAGAAAGCTCCCCCCATGAGTGAGTCTGTTCACTGGTACTTACCCACAGGGCTTTGTTTCTCTGGCCACTCAGTTTACTTGTTATCATTTTGTATTATTGTCACCACTCGGGGTTTTCTCCAGGGTGTTTGTATTTTCCTGGTATTTTTTATGGCACTTTTCAAAACAGTGATTATACATAGACTCTGTCAGACGCCATTAAATGTGACCGATTTTCTAATATTTACAAAAATATTTTGCTCGCTTTTTATGGTCTTACACTTTCTGTTTCCCTCTTCCAAATTTTCATACAGAAGTATCTCTTTAAATATTTTGAATGAAAATTTCTTCGAGGTCCCCCCTCAAACCTCCAATATCTGGTTAGCAGTTGCTTACAAAAAATAGCCCTTTTCTTTTAAAACATCCATTTTCTTCAAATTTCTAACTGTTTTGTGATCCTCAGTGGAGATGAAAGCGATGTCCTCTTTAATGTATCACACGTTGGTGTGCACGGCCTCAGAGTGTGGGAGGTAAAGGAAACGGTTATCGTCCCCCGTCCCCCTGGCCTTGGATTTGCCGTGACAATGTGGGAACCACCCTGGTGCCCCTGCCTGTGCCTTCTTCGCTGCCCAGTGGGGTCGGCAGTGTTGAACTACACCCCTAACACTCTGCCTGTGGTTCTGAACGCTTTATTAGGCGGTAGACAAAACCGATGCATAGAGAGAAAGTCCCTTCCTTGTCCCACTGGCCCACCAAGCCCCAGAGGGCTGCTCAGCCCCAGATGGGCCAGCAAGACCGGCTCACTCACCCTTGTGATGGGCGACCGTGGCTGGTATCCGGATGTCGTCATAGGACCTGCCGTCGGTGATGAGGATCATGAGCTTCCTCTTGTTGGGCTTGGACTTCTCGAAGAGCTGCTCCAGGGCATAGCTGATGGCAGCTCCCGTGCTGGTCCCGCCACTCCAGTACCCCACCCTCTTGAGGGCGTTGAGCACGCTGGGCTTGGTGCTGTACGCGTCAAACCCAAACTCCAGCCGCTGCTCGTAGGTGTACTGCACGGCCCCGATCCGCGTGTCCGTGTCGGAAATCTCAAACGCTTTGCTGAGGTTGGCCACGAACTGGAGGACCGTGCGGAAGTTGCCCGTGCCCACGCTGCTGGAGCCGTCGATGACAAAGCCAATGTCGGCCGAGTTGAAGCAGGTCTTGCTGCAGGCCAGTCGGTCGGTGTCACAGACCCGCTTCACCAGGGGCTGCACGGTCTTGTGGAGGCTGAACCAGTTCTGCACGTTGAGCGAGTAGAAGCCGTTGGTTCTGCACACAGCCTGGAAGACAGGGGGAGGTCGCCTGCCAGGTCAGGGGTCTTACCCTCCAGCCTATCACCATGAGCCCTGACCTCCGAGGCGGGTGAAGAAGCTGGCAGATGCTTGTTTTCTGCACCAGGCCTCCTAATGCTCTCTCTCCATCTCGGTTTAGCCAGCCAGGCGCTCACTGGGGCAGAGACCCGTCAGGTTATCTCTGGACTCACTCCCACGCCCTCAGCTGGGTCTCTGCTTTCGTGGAGAGCCATCCATCAAGCAAATCCACAGGGAGAAGGGAACCACAGGTTTCAGCTTCACATTTATGCCTCTCCAGGCCCTGCAGTTCACTTGTACTGGAGCCAGCCATAAGGCTGGCATTGGTGGGCACCAACCCATGAGAGGATGAAAGAAAGCTTTTGTTCTGATTGGGAAAACAAAAGGCACACACAAGACATAGCTAAAGAATTGTTTCCAGAGCACCCTGCACCCAGCAAGAAGGGGGTTCCACACATGTGTCAGACACCACGTTAGAGGCTTTTTGATTATCTCACTAACCCCCAACCTTAACCCTTCAGGGTGGAATTATAACCCCCTTGTCATGAAGGAACAAACTGAGGGCCTAGCTGTGAAGTGACACCCCTTCGTCCTTGAGGCCGGAACACAAATCTGTCTGTCCTCAGAACCCAAGATCTGTCCTCTGGACAACCCTGCCTCCAGGCAAATGAATATTTACTTGTGCCCAAGCTTGTTCCAGAAAAAACTCGAGGCGCCTGCAAATAAACATTGAGCAACCTGGTTGGTGTGCTCCTGGAAGTGACGGTTTCCCCCTTGATGCTGCCTCTCGGGGGGTCACAGAGAGAATCACAGACCTGATGGCTACGAATGAAGGAGTATAATCAAAACATTATTTTAAAATAAGAAATGACTGCAAAATGTCCTAGGAAATACATTTTAATCGGTTTGTAAAAAACCTAATGGGGTTCACAAAACTTTCAGTGGCTTAGGTAGCATACGAGATGGGTGGTGAGGCTGAGCTGAAATCTAGCCAACAGATGGAGAGGAGGGGCTCCCCGCCAGGCAGCCTGAGTAAGTCACGGCGGGAGAGAAGGTGGTGCTGGGCCTGGGTGGGACACCAGGTGGCTGGAGCTAGGAAGATGGGCTAGGGAGCTGGGTTAGGACCACATTCCAGAAGACCTCAGGAGTAATAGGGAATAATGGATTTGGAGCAAGGACCCCACAGGACTGGAAAAACTCTTCATAAATATGAGCTTCATTGTGAAATCTAAACTAAACTGGGGAGACCCAGGAGGGAGAAAGAACAGATGTAAAGTATGAGCTTGAACTGGGGAGGTGGCATTGGGCCTAGGAAAGAGTGGACATATGTGAGGTATGTGACATGGGAGTGGATGGGGTGTCCTGGGATGACTCCAAGTGTCTGCGACGGCTGTGGGGCCAATAATATACAGTCCAGAGGAGGAACGAATTGGGGTGGGAAAGATGATGCACTTGGCATCTTGTATGTAAGATTTAAGGTTTTTCAGGATGTCAGGTGGAGGATAGTCAATCAGCTAGAAACAGATGGCTACTGAGCTCCAGAGAGACCAGGGCGGGAGACACACAAGTGAGCGATGAAGCTGTGGCCCTGGGAGAGATTCTGGAGGGAGAAAACCTAGCAAGAGCAGAGGAGGGGGCCAAGAACCAAGCCCTGGGGAAGTCTACACTTAGGGTACAAGAAGGAAGAGGAGGGAGCAAATGAAGAGCCACATTGTGCCCTAGAGAATTTAGAGGATAATCAAGTGCAGGATTCATGCAGGGAGCTGAGTCCCAGCAGATCTGGAGACACAGGATACTAAAGCCGGGGGGCACCCCCACCCCTCCCTCCTGTCCTCCTTCTTTCCTTTGAAACCTGGGGTCCTGTCTTTGGAGGAATGTTTATGTGGGATCCCACTGTATAACATGTATTAAAAATGAGATGCTTTGGGGGAATGGGTGTGAGGGCTTAGATTCCCATCCATTCTGCTCCCATCTCCTGCCAGGCATCTCCGCAGAACTCAGGGGCAGCTGAGTTTGAAAAGCTGATCTCCCTGACCTGATTCAGTACCTTTCTCTTTCTTGTTTAGATTAGTTAACCTGCAGTGCCTGTGTGCGTGCTCGTGTGAAGGCTTGCTGGGCTGTGCAGTTGAGGTCCCCTGGGGCTCTGGGAGGAGCTCGGAGGAGCCTCTAACGTGAGGCCATGGGGACCCTGCTCCTCCCAAGGTGCTTATGCTGGCCTCAGTTCACCAGGTGCATGGTGGGGGTGGGGGGGAGGGGGTTGCTTTAAGAGGGTAACTCCAGGTTCCAGACTTACTAGTCTCTCACTGGAGGCCCTCCTGCCTAGAAATGAGTGTAACACCCATTTGAAGGAATGAGAGACACAGCCTGGATGGCTGTTACAACTTTGCAAAGTGCAAGGAATTCTTATGTTGGGTGGGTCTCCCATTTACATACCTTGCACACAAGGCACTCACATACCTTGTTTGCAAAGTTGGGCTCTAGCACGTACTGCTTCTCGTTTTCAGAGGCACCTTCAATGGTGATGAAGAAAATGTTGATTCCTGACTCCCTTGCAAGCCTCGATGCCTCCTCCACCTTGTCCGTGGGCCAGCCATCCACCATTACCACAGCCACGTTGGGAGCACCACCTCTGTTTCCATTCGATTTGGAAAAGAAGTTCTTGGTCACAAAGGAGATGGCCCGGCCTGGAAGAAAAAGAAAACTCGTGCTTGGAGTGACCATGGAACAGATCATAGCCACATAAAGAGGTGCAGAAAAATACTCATTCCCTCCCTCACTGGCTTGTTTCCTTTTTTAATCACATTAACTAGTTTTAGGTGTACAGTTCAGTGGTATTAAGTGCACTCAGATATTGTGGAACCATCATCACTAGCTGCTTCCCTCCCCAGTTTCATTTTAAGCCTTTAACTTCTACTTCTCTCTTGTTTAAAAAAAAAAGTTTTATACCATTTGCAGCAACATGATTGGACCTAGAGATGATCATACTAAGTGAAGTAAGTCAGACAAAGACAAATATTATATGATATTACTTATATATGGAATCTAAAAAATAATACAAATGAATCTATATACAAAACAGAAACAGACTCACAGACAGAAAACAAACGTGTGGTTATCGGAAAGGGAAGGCCGAGGGATAAATTAAGAGTGGGATTAACTATGCAAACTATTATTCATACAATAGGTAACAGGGAGGGCGACCAACTGTCCCCATTCTCCTGCACTTTCCCAGTTTTAGCCCTGAAAGCCCCATATGCCCCTGGGCAAACTGGGATGCCTGGTCACCCTAGAGTCAGCATGCAAACTGGGATGCCTGGTCACCCTAGAGTCAGCATACAAACTGGGATGCCTGGTCACCCTAGAGTCAGCATGCAAACTGGGATGCCTGGTCACCCTAGAGTCAACATACAAACTGGGATGCCTGGTCACCCTAGAGTCAGCATGCAAACTGGAATGCCTGGTCACCCTAGAGTCAGCATGCAAACTGGGATGCCTGGTCACCCTAGAGTCAACATACAAACTGGGAATCCCTGGTCACCCTAGAGTCAGCACAGCTGCATACAGTAAGGCAGAGCTCTTAATCTGAGCTCTGCGGACCCCTGGGGCCCTGGGGGTGAGTATCCACAAATCCCCTGAATTTATACATGGTACGTCGTGTATGTAAGTATTTGGGTACAAGGCCTATAGCTTTCAAAGGAGTCCTCCATCTAAATAAAAGTTAAGAGCTACCTTCTTAAGACATTAGGGTTCATGACAATACCCTCAATGCGTCTCTGGTTTTGGCCAGAATCCTGGCTCCACTGGCAATTGTAATCTTACCTGTCAAATGAAAGGATCAAATGGTTACATACTCAGTTGCTGGAGGAATGTCTGGGAGAACCCATGCGAGCTGGCTGCATAGAACACAGTTGCTACGGGAACCCTTGGCTGCTGAGAACCGCTTTCACAGCCAGGGCTGATTTCCCTCAAGGCCGAAGGCACCCGGCAGCGCCCCCCGGCCCGCCGCCCCATGGAATGCTAGCTGCCTGTGGACAGGGCACAGGGGGCCTTCAGATGACCACCCTGACCCACCCAACCTTAAATTTGGAGGCTGTGGTCAGTCTGTGCGCAATACATATTCCATCCACCTTCCAGCATGTCTTGAAAGCAGAGGCTGGAAATCTGAAAGGCGCCTTGCTGAGACTTCTTGCAGCGAGAGTTCTGGATTTGTTTTAGTTTCGTGAAATGATGCACACACATGAGATTTAGAAGATGAGAGTGAGACAGAGACGGTGCTTTTGATTGTGCTACTTCTACTGACACGTCTGTAGAGTGTTTGACTTCTCTGGGGTAGTGTCGGCAGAGGCGCCTGTGTTCGGTCACAGGCTTCCCCGGTGTTGAGGAAGCAGGGTGCAGAGCGTTCACTTTGTGGCTGTGATCGGAGCAGGCAAGGCATGGTTTTGGAGCTGGCAGCTGTAGCAGAAACTTCCTGATCGTGGTGGCTTCCTGGCTGAAGCAGATTCCTAAAGAGGCTGTGGTGGCAGAATTGAGAAAGCAAGTTCCTGATCTTGGAAGAGGCACAGCTCCTTGGAGGTCCTGGTTCTGCAGGAAGCCTTTGGAACCCATCTCCAAAAGCCCAGCCTAGAGTCTATTTCTTCAATAATTCTCAAAATCTTGAATACCCTGAAGTAAACCCTTTGCTGCTTAATCCAGCTGGAATGGGTTCTTTCCCTAAACCCAAACCCCTATCAATGTGGGGCAGAGATAGTACATGTTACCCACTGAAAAAAAGGTCTGCTGGTTTTATTAAGACACCTCTCTAATCCCATCAGGAAACAGAATGTATTCTAAAGTTTTAAGGTTTTACTCCATGATACATTACTGGAATTTTACTGATCTAAGTATTACACTGAAAACAAATCAGACATCAATTCTATCACGTTTGTGATTAGGTAATACTGATTTGGTATCTCGGATGGCAGTAACTTGGCCAGGGTTTATTTAGAATTGTTCGGTTATCAAAGGCTCTTTCTTTGCCAGATAGTAATACACTGGTCTACAGAGATGAACATTGAGGTGGGGAGGGAAATAATTAATCAGATTTACTATAATTTCAAAGGTGCTCCTTCAAAGATAGTTTGATTCCCCATGTGCTCCACACCAAGCAACTGCGGCTCACTTCTCCATTTCCCTGGGTTGCGATGGTACAGTCAGGTTCTCTGAGAAGTGGACAGCCCTCCCAGTGCCCTCAATGCCAGACTACCATTTATAACTTAGTACATTGGCATGGGCTCATTGGTGGCCTTTGAGCTTGGTTAGTGTGAAACTGTTTCCTAATGGCTGGTCACCTCTGGAGAACTGATAAAATAGAGTTTCTGGACCTGCCTCACTGAGGACTACACCTTGACCTTGGAATTCTGGTACCACACCCCCATCCCACCCCACTACACCCCATCACCACTACCAAGGATCAGATAGAGACTCAGCCTGAAACAAAGACCATGTCTCTTTTTGCACAGTTATCACCATAACAGGAGCTGATTAGAAAAAGATTCCCAAGGGGACACTGTGGAGCTTCCTGAATAGAACTGGTTACAAATTTTATTTATTTTTATTAAAAAATTTTTTTACAAAATACAATGAAAGATAGTTGATGACTTGTAGACCAGTCAGGATAGTCATAATAGCAGTCCTGCTTGTCCTGAGGAACCAGGCATGCTAGAACTCCCCAGCATGTGAGTGAGAATGATTTTTGCCCCCTGAATCCACGGTAACACTTTAGGAAAGATACAGATGTTGGGTGAGTGGATGCAGATGTTGGTGATGGATTATTTTGATCTGTTTTCCTTTTTCTATCTAGGATGTTAGCAGATGACCACATAGAAAGAGAACCACGGTAGCAAGAAGATCTGAATCTGGATCACATACCTACATTAGATAGCCCGCCTCTCTGGGTGATTTTCTCTATGGCTGTCTTCAGATCCCGGGAATTCATGTGAGTCTTGAGATTAAACTGGGTAGCAGGGTTGTCTCTGAAGATTCAGAATAAGAAATAAAAATTAGCTGGAAAGTTATCATACTATGAGGAAAGCAGAAATCAGAGTTGATTGTTTTATCCATGAATAGAAAATGGAAGCTGCTTGAGCTGGTGTTTATAACACCCACTGTGGACGGAAGTAACGGTGAGATGGGAGGATGGGCTCCTCCGCAGTGTGTGCGGAGAAAATTGGGCTGTTTCAGGGCTCAGAGGTGTGGGTTCCAGTTTTGACTGTGCTGTTTCCTAGCTGTGTGACCTTGAGAAGTCATCTAACTTCTCTGGGCTTCAATTTCCTCATCTGGATAAAAGTAAACATCATCATGTTCACATTGCTAAAGCGCAGGACTGTTGCCAAGTGGGATTTTGCAAATGTCAGGATGTCCCCAGGCTGCCCCAGACCCTCCTCTCCAGGAAGAGAGTCTCCGCGGATAGCCACCCTGGGTTACCCCAGCACCGGAACTGCATCTTAACAGCTGGGTCAAGGAGAAGCTATCCCTTCACCTTTCTCATTCTGTGGCTCCTGTGACTGGGAGAGAATATTCCAAGCTTACCCGGAAGGTCAGTATCTATTTTATTGAAGCCTGACAAAGGTTAGCTGGAGAGGAGTTGGCGTGAATTAGGTGGAGAAACGGAATGAGAACTCTTCTCTAGAGCAAAGTCTCCTTGGGTAACAGGCTTGGGAGCAGCTGAGCAGGGGGTGTGGAATAACTTTGTGACCAGATGCAAGGTGTGTCGGGAGGGACGAGGGCTCCGTGGGGTGGATGTGTGTGGTCACACCCAGCATGAAGTGGGGATGTGCAGTGAAATCACATCTCATGAGGCACTGACACTCAGCCACCCTCTGAGGTCACCGGGGCCCCAAACTCCAAAAGAGCCTGCACTTGCTTCAAGGCTCTGATGCTGCTGTCTTGAAATTCTTAATGTGTTTGAGAAGGGGGCCCTGCAAATTATGTAACTGGTCCAGGCTACAGATTATGAAGTCTTCAAGGAGAGGGAGAAGGAGACTTTTTTCTTTTTTCCTGGCTGTGTTGGGTCTTTGTTGCTGCACACGGGCTTTCTCTAGTAGCAGAGAGCGGGGGCTACTCTTCGTTGTGGTGCGTGGGCTTCTCTCATTGCAGAGCATGGGCTCTAGGCACGTGGGCTTCAGTAGTTGCAGCACTCAGGCCCTAGAGCACGCTGCCTTCAGTAGTTGTGTGTGGGTTTAGTAGTTGCTGCGTGTGGGCTCAGTAGTTGTGGCACACAGGCTTAGTTGCTCTGAGGCGTGTGCGATCTTCCCGGACCAGGGATCCAACCTGTGTCCCCTGCATTGGCAGGAGGATTCTTAACCATTGCGCCACCAGGGAAGTCCTGAGAAGGAAACTCTTAAAAGTCGCCTCTCTACAAACACCTGGAGTGGATCCAGGAAGAAGCAGGTTTCGGTAGTTTCAGGTGGGACTTCCAAAGCCCTACAGTGGCTTCTTAGCCAGTGCTTTGGAGAACCTGGCAGCGCAGTCAGTAGGAAGCCAGTTCCCAGAGAGGAGACACCCTCTGCCTCCCTCCCTTGCTCTGACCCTATTTTCTGACCCTCCTAGCTATCGCAAGGTGATCTGTGTTAGAGGGGAGTTCAAAAAGAGGTTGGAGGAATGGCCCTCCAGTCTCCATCTCATTAGTGAACATGAGGGACACGGGCTGATTCTTAGGCAAAACTGAAGCAAACTGCCCAGAAGGCTGCTTCTCTAAGTGAGAGTTGATGTGAAATTGGAAGGACCAGCTACCTTCAGGGAAGACAAGGAAAGTTTATGACAAGCTCTACTAGGGTAGATGTTGGGGAAAAATCCAACCAGATGAAAAGCCACCAGGGGAAAAGCAAATTCTAGTTTAGGATTAAACACAAACAAATGAACAACAGCAATAAAGCAAAGTGCAGAACAGAGAAATGTGGGCCATCAACACACATGCAAAGCCTGTGAACCGAGGCTGCTTTAACACACCCCGCCGCGCAGGGCCCAGGGAGAGGGAATCACAGCCAAGGAACTCTAGCGCTTTCACGGTTAGTCTTGTTTCCCTCCGGGCTCCAGGGCTTGTGGGTTTCTTTTCTTACAGATCAATTTCAGTAAATGCTGTACTTGCCCCCCTGCCCCACCCCAGCCAGCCATGTAGGCTCAAAAGTGGACCCCATCTTTATTCGCTCAGCCATAGGACCCAGCGGTCCTGTCAGTCGTGTCCCCTAAGTTCCTCTCTCTGCAGCACTTGCTTTTATCCCCGCCTCTGTGATTCTGTGCGACCCTCTGAGCTCAGGCCCCCTTCCTTCTTCCTGATTCTATTATGAGTGTCTGTGTCTCTCTCTGCAATGCTGGGTACACGCCTGTCTGCCAGAGAGCTCTTCCTCATGTTCGGCTCTGTACATTACTGTAAAACGCTGCAGCTCAAAACTCATCAGAGACTCCTGTTGTTAAACTTCATATTTTGGCTTTCAAAGCCCATCCATAATTTAATTCCAACCTAGCAGGCTCATACTGTTCTCTCCCTCACTCTTACTTACATTCTGCTTAGAATAAGCTACTCACTCTTTCCTGGTTTTCTAGCTCTGTGTCTCTGCCCATCACTTCCCTCACCTGGGAAACCCCGATTGTGCCCAGGCTCCAGGCTCCAGCTACCTGTCTTCCTGGCACCCGGCCCCAGCTGGCAACCTCTGTGCCTGACTCTGCTTCCTCTAACCCACACCTTGCACAGTATGTGGCACCTGCAGGCACTCCATTAACTACTAAAGAGACATATATTTCTTCTTTCTTCTTGTATGCATCTCTGCCTGTAAGTGCTGGTGCTCCCTGAAGTGCTGTCTCCCTCATGCATCCCTTCTTAATTTATGCACATCCCTGGGGGATCTCGTCAACTTCAGCCACCTGGGGTTCACCGACCATTCATGTGCCACAGCTGCCCAGTGCACACGGGTGGGGTCCTCTTTCTTGAACCTCAGAATAAATAAAAAGGCTTCCAGACATCTGGAACGCTTCCATTTCCATACATCTATGTTCCACAGGCTCCTTGGCTTTGATATTTCCAAAACTGAAGTCAATTATCTTTTGTACCTGCTCCATCAAACCATCCATATCCCCCCCTCTTCTGACGCATCAAGTCATCCCAGCAATAAGCATTCTTGACACCCTCTGACCCCGTCTTCATCAAATACCATGTCTTGTCAGACCAACCTCTTAAATATCTCTTGTGTCTTTCTCATCCTTTCCATCCTCAAGTTTGGACTTCCATCTCCTCTTTCCTGAACTGTTGCTATAACTTCCTACCTGGTCTTGCTGCACCACAGTAGCCTCTGCAGAGGATGTCTTATCCAGCAGGTGCTAAGTGCCTATCAGAGGTGGGTTACCTGGATGCTAATGATACCTCTTCCAAGGGGCCTAATTTTACATTTGTAATTTCCTGTTCTTTTTCTTAAAAGGGTCTCCAAACTACATAAGCTTCAGCGTCCCCAAAAGTCTGGACCTACCCTTGCTAACCAAAGAATATGAACCTTCCAGGGACTGAAAAAAAAAGAATGAGTTGAAACAACAACAAAAGTATCATTAGCTACAAAAAATAGAAAATTGCAAAATTGATATTGACAATAGTAAATATGTAATTGTCTACCACACATAATGTTATATATACCCCATTAACTGCAAAATGTTTAACTCATAAAACTCTAATTATATTTGAAATTGATTTTGGGGCTAGATTTTTCTCACTTTGAAAGATTTCCCGAGTGTGTCTGACAATTGTGAAGAAATCATAGCTGACCATAAATTGTGTTGCTCATAGACAAATAATTTCTTTCCTTTTTTAAAAAAAAGTTTATTTATTTATTTGGCTGTGTCAGATCTTAGCTGCAACACAGCTTCTTTTTAGCTGTGGGCAGGCTCTAGAGCTCGCAGGCTCCGTAGTTGTGGCATGTGGGCTTAGTTGCCCTGCTGCATGTGGGATCTTAGTTCCCCGACCAGGGATCAAACCTGCCTCCCCTGCAGTGGAAGGCAGATTCTTAACCACTGGACCACCAGTGAAGTCCCGACAAATAATTTCAAAAGCAAGAATATAAAATTTTCTTTCAAAAGTGTTTACAGAAAAAAATATTTAAATCTGGAAGCTAGTCACGGAGTCCCATCCACAGTGTTCCTCCAGAACCCTGCTCACGAGGCTGTCTGAATGGTGATCACTTTGTAGAGAGACTGCTCACCCCTTTCTGTCGAGTCTTGTTATCTGCAATAGTTCTGTTCTATAAAGTTGCTGCAAACATCAAACTAGCAAGTTCTGAGCCATTGCTCCTGGGGAAAATATGGGGTTATGTTCCTGTGGGCCTCTGCCCACAACATTTCATCAATAGATCAGTATATGAACTTGTTTTATGTATATTTTGGTTTCAAGGTATCCAATTTAATATATAAGCTTCTCACAAATAATTAATTATATGCGAAATTTCTGTATAATGAAACACTAGCTGCGAATGACTGAACATTTCCCTGACCCTGGGTAATGCTACTGTAAATCTTTTGGCTTTAAGCCTCACAATGCTATCCACTGTGCTTAAAAAAAAAAAAAAAAAGTCATCATTTCACAAATTCCTAACTTCAGCCACTTTTCCATCTTTTCCGTAGCTTCATCATGCGTTAGAGATATGACTTCAGCACTTTCTGGAGCAGATCAAATCTGTTGATCATGTACAGATCAACAAATTTCCTCTTTTTTTTTTTTTTTGGCTGAATATACCAAATCATCAATTCATTAACATTGAACTCATGACCAACAGCACAAGTTGCCTGAAGGACATTTATCTAACACTGGCAGTCTCTCCATAAGCATGTCACAGCCTTCTTGTGCTTAGAACACTAGATTGCACTTCAGTGCTACGCTTGGAGCCATTAAAAATAGTGAAATCACCAATGAATAGCAGAAAAGTGTGGGAAACGTGGTGCTAAATAGACTGTGGAAAGGACACTTGTTTACAGTACGAGCTGAAAGAAGAAGGCAGAGCATCACCCTGTTTGACCTCAGCTGGGAATGCTGTGTGTCTCCTTCCCCCTCTGTGCATGTCCACAAATGACTGTGAAAGGGCCATGAGTATTGATTTTGGAGATACAAGTACATTTTAGCGAGTAGGTGAATTTGCAAATATGGGATCTGCACATCATGAAGATTTACTGTAACCTACTTGAGAACAGGCGCTACATCCCAGTATTTCCTGTCCCTGGTGCTTAGCATACAGGGGGTAATAGAGAATAATGGAAAGGAGGAAAGGAAGGAATGAAGGAAGGGAAGGAGGGAGGAAGGAAGAAAGAGAAGGAGGAAGGGAGGGAAGGAGGAAGGAAGCTCAGGTATGCTCTGCTATCTTAGATCATCCCGGGTAGAGCTGAACACTCCCCTCTGAGCTCCACACTCATCACTCTCTCTCCCATTACATCATGGAGGTAGATGAATCTATCTTCAGAAGCAGACAGATGAGCTATTCATACACCCAATGAATAGATGCTTTTCATTTTGTTTAATGTTATTTCTTTTAAAAATATCGCCTCCCTTACTAGCTGGTGAAGTCTCAAAGAACAGAATCTCTATCACAGTTATTTATTTATTTTAATGAATTGAAAGGTTGGATCAGAGCACCTCTGAAACGCTTTCCAGTTGGTGAAATTAACGATCAGGAGCAAAGCCACAGAGCTCATCCACCGAGGGACTTACTGGCGAATGTAATCAGACCACTTAGGTGAATTTTACATTAGTAGCCCCTGCAAATGGCATAGTGCTTAGAGCGTGGCAAACACTCAATAAATCTTTGTAAAAATGTTATGTAATTTAATTATAGGAATGAATGGTAAGTTTTTAACCTGCAGACTGTGGCAGCTGTCAGAGCACCAGGTGTATGTGTCCTTTTTTAGGATATATGGGCTGGTGACCTGACACCCTAGCCAGGTTCCTTTTTCAGAGATGAAGATTGAAGGTGGAGGTGAAGGTTATTTAAAAAGTTAAAAGAGATATGCCACGGTATCTCACTGTAAGCAACCTTTTAATTTGTAATTTTATTAGAAGATCTCATGAAAGGAAAACACAGTTTTTCCCCTCAGTGATATCAAAGATTTCCTTTGAAAATAAGAGAAGGAAATAAAGAGATTTACAGCTCGAGAAAATAACAAATTGTTCTATGTTTGGAAGAAGAGCTGAGACTGATGAAGCGAAGTGGTAGGGAGCCAGCATTCGACTGTGCATAGAAAGGGATAATTCATGCAAGGGGAAAGGACTACCCTGCAAGCGTGAGGAGAAAGCAAGCCTGATGGGGATGCGCATGGGTGATTCCGAGGAAGACTGGGGCCCGGGGGCAGGGAGCTGGACAGAGCATCAGTGTCTCCAGAGCTCCCTGATGACAAGCCTCACCTGAGGTGCCCTGTTAAACTATACAGGTTACCAGGTCTCCTCTAGGCAGAAACTCAACTCAGTAGATATGCGCTGGGGGTGGGGATTTTTTTAAACAAGGGATCTAGGTGAATCTCATCCTCAGGAAAGTTTGGGAAGCCCTGATTTTAGAGGACTCTGAGGCCCTTTCAGTCCTAAGGTTCCCATCTGGTTAAAGTCCCGGAGTCGATTGGCTCACCCCGTAATACCTTCAGGCACATGGAGTGAGCCTCTCAAATGAATTTTTATGCCAATAGAGACATATTACTTACTCATATTCCCTGTAGCAAGAACCTTTCAAAACTGTTTCCTCCAACAAGGCATCATCACCTTAAGGTTACAAAAAAATAACTTGACTATCCTTAGCCTTTTAGTTTTCTTAATGCTAAAGTGTGATGATTTATGGACTTAGTCATTGGGTTGAACCCTGCCTGTGAGCTCAGGAGGATGTTCTAGGGTGACCCTGGTTGCCTAATGACATGCTGGTGGCTGCAGCTCAGGTGGCAGACTTGTCCCTTGAGGGCATTACTCGGCTCAGAGTGAAAATGCTTCTGCCCCTCCCCTCAGAGGACTAAGCATGGAGCCCAGGCCAGTCTGCTGAGGGACTTAACACACTAGCACCTTTTGAAAGGACACTGGCCTTTCTCACATTTCCTAGGACCAGAGACATGGAGCAGATTCTTATAATCAAATTTTGTTTTTAGAAGAGTACTTTTTTGGTAATTAGCAACAATAATTCCACCCCACTACCAAAAAATAGAAAGTTAACCTGCAGGCCTCTTCCGGCTGGAGGAAATGTGGACATGCAACCTGCTGCTGTGAATTACTCATTCAGAGCCAGGGGCTCTCCGGCTCGCTGTCTGTTACATCACAGGGCTTGGTAAGTGCAGGGACCTAGACTGTCTTGGCAACAGACACAGTGTTTGGTGCTTCTCAAACTCAGCCGTTTGGCCAGTCACCTGGGGATTTGGTTGACGTGTAGATTCTAATTCTGCAGTTGGGTGTGAGGTCCGAGATCCTGCCTTTCTAATAACCTCCCAGGTGATACTGCAGATCACAGTTTGAGCGGCAAGGTCTTAGAGGATGCTGTAAGAATCAAGAAAATCAGCAGTGGGGCTGCCAGTGATAAGGGGAAGGGAGGAGAATAAATAAGAAGTCGAAGAAGGCATGAGAAGGACGTCCTAGGTGGCGCAGTGGGTAAGAATCCGCCTGCCAATGCAGGGGACACGGGTTCGAGCCCTGACCCAGGAAGATCCCACATACTGAGGAGCAACTAAGCCCGTGAGCCACAACTATTGAGCCTGTGAGCCACAACTACTGAAGCCCAAGTGCCTAGAGCCTGTGCTCCGCAACAAGAGAAGCCACCACGCTGAGAAGCCTGCGTACTGCAAAGAGTAGCCCTCGCTCGCCGCAACGAGAGGAAGCCTGTGTGCAGCAACAAAGACCCAACACAGCAAATAAATTAATTTACAAAAAAGACAAGAAGCACGAGAAAGGCTGAGAGGAGGGAGGAGGATGGAGCTCCCACAGCCCTAGGCTGGCAACCTGAGGGGATACAGGCCAGGCCAGGGACACAGGTTCACCAGATGAGAGAGCCTGTGGGAACAGTTGTGTCTTCACACTCTGGTTGCACAACAGACTCATTTGAGGGGCTTTAAAAATGAACGACACTTGGGTCCCTCAGAAATTCTGATTTAACTGATCTAAGGTTTGGTCTGGGCGCTGGGATTTTCAGATGTTCCCTGAGTAATTCTGATGTGTATGGGGGTAGCCACCTGCTTCTCCAGCAGAATCAGGTCCAAGGATCTAGGGAGAATGATCTCAGCACGGGCGGGGGCCCCTGGGATAAGCCCTGGGGATGTGCGACAGGGGGTCAAGAGGAACTGTTGAGTAGAAGTGCTGCAAGTCAAGGGGAGTCCTCTGTTTCCTTTGTCCCTCTGGGAGAACCACATGGTGGGGAACTGGAAAAGCATAGGATTCTTGTGGGAACTGTATTCCCAGCTCACTCAGCCTTGAGACTGTGTCCCTGAGGCGTGTGGCTCAAGGGTTCGCCTGCCTTGAGAGAGAAGTGGGGGTGGGGGTGGGGGACTGGTCTTTGCAAGTGCCCTGAGGCCCTGGAGAGCCCTCCCAGGCAGACAGGCGGTGTTCCGGATCCTGTTAGTTCCTTTAAAGGCAGTGCAGACTGAGAGCACGAGGAGAGACGGGGCAGGAGCCGGAGACACCTGCGCTCTGCCGGGCGCTGCCCTCTTTCCTGGGAAGCTGTGTGTCCCTTCCCCTCACGGGGACCTGGTGATTCTCGCCTTGGTAACAGATGAAAAGACCAGCTTCTGGATATTTGCCAGATTCCGGTTTAAGAGGGCTGGGATGGCGCCCAGGCATCAGCATTTCTGAAAGCTCCCCTGGTGATTGCAACGTGGCGTCAGGGCCCGGCAGTCCCTTCCTGCTCTGAAGTCCAGCAGTGCAGAGACTCGCCTCTCCCAGGCCCCTGCCTGCCCGGGCTTGTGCCCCAGCCCCTCCCAATCCTTCCTCTGCTGCAGACTCAAGATAACGTGACGGAATGGTCCTCCTCGCCAGGTGCGTTAGTTGCCTGTTTCTGTCGTAAACTTAGTGGCTTAAACAACACGCTCATCAGTTTACAGCTCTGGAGGTCCGAAGTCCAACACGGGTCTCCCTGGCAGGGCCGTGCTCCTTCCTGAAGGCTCTCAGAGAGAGTCACTGCCTTGTCTTTTTCAGCCTGCACGTCTTGGTCAGGGCGCCTTTCCTCCAGCTTCAAAGCCAGCTGTCGCATCCTCCTGACCACTCTTCCGTAGTCACATCTCCCTCCGACGGATAATAGCTGGGAAAGGTCCTCCGCTTTTAAGGACTCAAGTGATTAGACCAGGACCCCAGGTGATCCAGGACAGTCTCCCCATCTCAGGATCCTTGACTTTACCCCCATCCACAAAGCCCCTCCTGCTCCGTGAGGTAACACACCCATGGGTTCCAGGGAGGCAGATGCAGGCAGCTTTGCGGCCCTTATTCTGCCCATCACACCAGACCCGACACCTCGCTTCTTCCCCCCACTCTGGGTGCCCCTCACGCGGCGGCTCAGCTGATCCACGGGAGTCTCTGGGCATCCTTCCTGCTTTGGGGGGGCAGGGAGGGAGGCGCAGCTGAGTATGACGGAGGACGCTCAGTCCGGGACTGAGTTGGGTGGGCTGAGAAGTAAAAAAAGTAAGGAGATGCAGCCCAACTCAGAGCTAAAACACAGGGCACCTGTCAGAGGACCATGAGCAAAGAAAAGTGTATTTCACTTTGAAATGAAGAATAACCAATATTTTGCTTTATTCTATAGCTGTTTCCCAGTGTTGGTATCCTGGGGCTGATTACAAAGTTCCAAAGAACATGTGCAGTTCTGTTCCATTTATACTGAAATCGGGGACGAAAACAAAATCATATTGAAGGTCCAGAGGGCGTTTAGCTCCTGTGGATGCAGGCGGCAGCTGCAGTGTAAGCTGCTTGGCTTCGTTATTCCGTTTGCTAAAGTTCATCAAATAGCGACCTGCTCTGACCATTCTTTCATCTGGCCTCTTCGTGTTCCTATTGGTCTTAAGTGCAATCATGAGCCTGTTGGCTGTTTAATTCTAAATTAGAGCATGTGTGCAAAACGAGGGCCTGATGCTTAGCCTTTTCAACAGTGTCTCAGTCCTCAGTTTGGTGGAAAGCTTCAATTAACAGGAACTTTCTTGGCAGAGAAGCAAAATCTTCGCTTCAAAGTCAGTTTTAGGGATTAACCCACGCTTTAATATCTGTCCTCTCCCCAGTGGTGATGTATTTAGCTGTGTGTTCTTAGGGAAGTCATTCAACCTCTCTGGGTCTGTATTATACGCTGCCTCTCTTACTGGAGGTGTGTGATGACTGTGGAAGGAACACTGTGGTTGCTGAAAGGTTAATGCGAGTGTGGGCTCTGAGCCTCTGCATATGCAGAGGGGGGGACATGGGAGAGGGAGCATGCCGGCACCACAGGGGCTGAGGAGCTCCCCTGGCCTGGACCAGAAGTAGCAACCCAGCCAGTGCAAAAGGGAAGGTATGAAGGAGCAGAAGGCATGAGCCTGGCAGGGGATGACGCCGGTCCACTGAGGACACAGCGCAGTGGACAAGCAGGGAGATGAGGAGATGCAGGGAAAGAAGGAAGGAGGGAATGACCTGAAGAGGAAAGTTAGAAACTTACACTCGGCTGAAAATAACTCCATGCTTGTTTTGCTTTTGTGAAATATGCTTGCTGCGCTGAGAAAAACAGGATGACCTAACAATCCAATGTAACTTTAAGATGTTTTGCTAAAAATTGGAATGTTCTGCACCTGCTCTTGTAAGTTTCTGTTTGGAAACTTCCATGCTCTGTAAACACGGGCACTATAAAAGTAAAGCTCACCCTGAGTTCGGTGCCCAGAACTTTGGAGCGTTAGCTCACCTGGGGCCACCAGCTTAATAAACCTGAGTTCTCCAGCCCTCGGAGTGTGGTGCTTGGTTTCTCGATGGACCAATTTCTGCAACAGACCATAGACCTGCCAGTCCTATGATATCACTATCCCTTCACCTGCCTGCCTGGGCTGGTCTTCTGTTTCCTGCACCCAAAAGACTTTTGTGTAGGATGCTTAGGGATCGGGATGCAGGACAGGCATTTTGTACATCAGGTCATTATTATACTTCTCGTATTTTTATTTATTTGCCTCCTGTTTCCTGTTAATAGTATCAGTCTTCTAAATTCCAAACGTAAAAGTCTAAGTTCTGTGGAAAACCTAGGGAAGGAATCTTCTGGGGGGAAAATCTTCCATGTGGACCCATGGCAGTGGTGATGGAGGTGAGAGGCCTGAGAGCAGGAGAAATTCTCAGTTGGGAGTCCACGCGCCTTGGCCAGCTCTTTCCCAGCCCAAGCCTCACCTTGAGTGCTCCATCTTGCTGGAGTTGTCATTTCTTTTAGAGCCTTGTTTCCTCACTGTAACATGAAGAGGTGGAACCAGGAGCTTTCTAAGGCCCCATTGCTCTGTGATTCTGAGAGAGCGGGGCTCATTCCCAATGGTCATGAACTGGGCACTAGAACCTGGTGAGAACTCAAAGTGCCAGTAGGGGAATCAGTTTCCCAGCCAGCCAAGCACTGGGAAGCCCTTTTCCAGAAACACTGGCCCCATATCTGCATCGACCTCTGCCCCCTTACCCTTTCCTGCCCCACCCCCTCCCTCTCTTGCACTAAGACCATTTGTTGAAGAAAGGATGCATGGCTGAAATAAAAGCAATTTCAGCTGGGTGCGTGGATTTCCCCTTCAGCCTCGTCCCATCCTTCTATGCCGCTCTCCAATTGATTTTGTTCCCTACGTTCCCCTGACGGACGTGTAACCTCTGTGCAGCCATCACTTCATTGCTGATCATTCACCCACCTAATCAGAACCCGAGGCTGGAAGGGAGAGGAGGCTCAATCAGCGTGTTCGCCCAACGTTCATTGATTGGATGTCTTCTGAGTACAGAGCCAGTCGCTGAATTACAGGACGTCAGGGCTGGCAGAGCCCTAATAAATCATCCTGTCCTCCCGCCCCATACTTCACAGATGGCAGCTCTTACATGGAGAGGTTAAGTGACTTGCTTAAGGTCACACAGCGGAGCTAAAGGCTAGAATTCCAGATGTCCTGTCAGCAGTTCATTGCGCTTTCCAATCCACCCCGCGGCCGAAGGAGGGTGATGGTGATTGATTGGTTTGTATGAGCATAAAGTGAAGGAAAACAGACACATTTCCCTTAGGGGCTTTAAATTAATAAGGACTTTGGAGGCAAAAAAAAAAAAAAGATGAATAGCGAAGGCATTTTTAGAAAGTGACATTGGAAAGCATGGAGGCAAACTCTTCCCTGAAAATGGTGATGGCCATAGGAACACGTGAGAGACAATGTCTTTTTGAGGGGAAGGACTCTATTGGATTGTTTTTCCTTTCCTGCTACTTTTGTTCTTTAATCCGTGTTCCCAGCAGCACACAGCACAAGGCTCCTGCCATTTTTTGTTCCTTGACATATTTATCGCTATATTTTCATCCTATCCTATAAAACTCGGTCTACACAGCTTTTAGAGCAGCTGTTTTTAATGCAAGATGACACATCAAGCTTTGAACCCCCCAGTGAAACTGACCGGGGACATCTGGCACTAAAACAGTTACATTTCCTCCCCAGAGAAGTCTGCTATTCATTTGCTATCTTTAAAAAGTAACACAGGAATGAAAACAGGTGGAGGTCCTGAAAACACCACCTATTTTCCTATTTCAAGTTAAAACCCTCCAGAACATCTGACACTGAGAATCAACATTTGTAGCAATGGGTTATTTTCATATATTGGACTCTGACTATATACAAGTGCCACTTAGCTATTTTTCTTCACAGAAATAGAAGATAGTGCGAAATATGTTATTGGGATTTAATTCTAAAAATACCAACATTATAGGTTCTTACAAAAATAAAGCATTTTATTTCTTTGTCGATCTCAAAACTAAATATTCTAGTGTCTTTGACATCACAGCCAGGGTTAAAATGCTGTTCTGGGAGGTCCTCGCAAAACATTTGAAGGGTCCAGAGACAGCCCCACCCCCTGGCCCCGGATGTTGTCAGGTGTGTGATTTTTGCTTTTCAGGAGGCACAAATAAGCTGTGATTGTGGCTTCTGAGCAAGAGGTACCAAGGCCTGGGTTAGTTTCCAAGGCCGAGGCTAAGCTGCAGATCTGGGGGAAGGAGGGCCAGGTTGTGTCCAAGATCCTTTGTGGAAAGTGAGACAGTTATCCTGCCCTTAATGGTTCTTGATCAAAAGTCCATCTATTACTTGAGATTTGTGCTTGTTTGTTCTTTTGATTGCTTGCTTATTTTCCGTGGCCATCTGTATATCTGTTTTAAAGAGAAATCTATTACATCTGACATTATCCCCAGTGAGAGAAAAGTTGAGACTGGATGTCAGTATGAGCCCTCAATTTCTAGCCTACATAGAGTAGAATAGTAAAATGGACTGGGGACAGTCCCCTGGGTGCCTGCTGACTGCTGGGGGGCCATCCCCCACCCCCAATCCTCCCCATCCCTGGGTGAGCTTTCCCAGCACCAGTGCAAAGGCCTAAGTTTATCTGGAGAAAGGAGAAAGTTCAGACGGAGCACAGAAGCCCCTCAAACAAATGCTTTGTCAGGGTTGAGAGGGGACTATTGTTATTGGCTGAATGAAAACTTGAACCCAGTTCTCTTAATTCCCCCCAGAATAGTCTACCAATCAAGAGTGCAAATACCATTTGCTTTCAAGTGTGGATTAACCTGTCTTTCCCTCTGGAAGCCTCAGATTTCTTAAATGGCATCTGGATTGCTTCAGTTTATTTACATTAGTATCAGGGAGGAGAATGCGTCTGCTGTGCTCTAGGATGTGTCGGTATTTTGTCTGCGACAAAATTAAGCGTGGGCCATCCCTTGGTTTCTGAACTCAGAGCAGCACTTACCCGTACTGAACAACACCCATCAGTGGACCGGCAGGGCCAACGTCAAGAGCTTGGGCGATGTCGGCCAGGAACTGCTTCTGGATTCGGAATCGCCGTTTGCCAATGCTCGAGCTCCCATCAATTAAAAACGACAAGTCAACTTTGCAGCCTGCGGAAGGGAGAGGGACTGTCATCCTGCTTCCTTTTCACTGCATTCACTGCTCGCTCCCCTCTGCCTCCACCAGAGTCCCCCAAGGCTCCAATGAAAAGAAAGTTTAAAAAAAAAAAAAGCAAGATGCAAGGTATACTTATTTATTTATACCCATAACTTATTTATTTAAATCCATCCAGATTTTCACTGGGCACCAAGGTCCTGGACACTTGGGCTGGTACTCATTTCCATGACTGTTGTAGAATTCTCTGTATCAGCCATAATTACAGACTTCAGAAGCAGGAACCTCCCAGTTAAGTCTAAGAAGGCCTTCAGAATGATCTCCTAGCTCAGACCATATAAGTGCAGACCCCCACATGTAGGCACTCATCCAGACTGAGTCTCTGGAGCTTGTGGTCTTTTACTCCCATCCTAACTTTTTAGAATTGTGTGTCGGCTCTTTATAAAGCTGGAAAGAATCTGCAGGGCCAGTGCTGAGAGGAGGGCAGGAATTGTAGAATGAGAAATTGATACCAATCTTATCCTTCACTTCCCTGGGTGGGGCAACCCTAGAAATTATCCACCTGTATTGACAGATACCCGTACTTGTTTGAGGCTCTCTTAGATTTTTGTCCCTTTCTTTTAGTGGTGATAAAGACTAGGACAGTTCTGGTTAGGATCTCAGGACCTCTGGGAATAGATGAAGGTTATGATGGAGGTACGGGGACGGTGGGGCTGCGAGCTAGTTCAACCTTTCAAACGCTAAAAGGAATTGATGGAAAGCCACGTAAGCAAATAGAAGTTGGTGTCTTCTTTGCTCTGGACTGCTATCGTGTCATCTCAGTATGATAAAACTGATTATTCAGTGCTAATGAGAAGTTTCTTATTGGGAGGTGTGTATTCTATTGATTAACAAAAAATGAGGAATGAGTTCTTTAGCAACTGCAGTTTGGGAGACAAAAATATTTCAAAGCAGAGTTCCGTGGACAAAAAGAAGAAAGACAGGAAAGTTAGAAATTTCTGGGCTGGAGTGTCCAGGAGGGCACGGGGGCCAGCGCTGCCCTCTGTGGGAAGGGTGCTGCTGTCCAGACCAGGCTGGGTCTCTCTAAGCTGCCACAGGATCGCCCATAAGGCTGCTCTTGGCTTCTGTTCCCTGCATTGTGTGTTGTGTTGCTTCCATGCAACTGGAGTCGTCCCACTCCCCAGAAGGAGAAGCTCTGTGGCAGCGTTTAGGCAGAATTAATGAGAAATATTTAATTGGCAGATTACGGGGAAAAGTTCCGAGAAACGTACTTTATTCCCTTGCTGCGGCGCATGGCAAACAAAACCAGAGGAGAGGTAGGTGATGCCAGGGACCTCTCTGGGCCTGAATGACTCCGCTCCGTCTGGAACCAGTGCCTAAGCTCACTAGGGATCTCGCAAGCTTTTAGCCCCTGTCTGCCTGCCTGTTCAGAACCTGCCAACTCTTCCTGCTCAGCTGGCTTCCCCTGTCCTTGGCTGTCCCCAAACTGCCTATGGCCAAGCATGATCCTCGAGATGAAGATTGGAAGAAGCAAATAAGATCAAGAAGTGGAGTTTAAAGATGCCACTAAATCCCGTGATAAAGCAAGAGAGAAGCAGAACTGCTCTATGGCTCGGCACGTTCCCCCCAAGCAGGGACAACCCACTCTTGCCTAGGTCTGGGCTTGCGATGTGAATTGCCGCCAGCAGGTGGCAGTGCTGCTCTTTAGGGCTTGCCGCCCACCGGCACCTAACAGTTGGCTGGAAACGTGGACTCCCAGGCTCCACCCGGACCTATGGAATCAGATCCCAGCTTAGCAAGATCCCCCAGGTGATTCGTATGCACATTAAAGTTTGAGACACTCCTGAAGGCAGGTTTTCCTTCAGTGTCAGTAGATTAGTTCAATATGCCTTTTTAAATGAAAACCTTTTTTTCTTAAACAATTGTTAATTAGAGTAAGGACCAAAGGGGGATTTTCTTTTTAAACGAATAAGAGTACATGAATTTTGTAGCATCTATTTTGGTTCTTCCTAGACTATTTTTTCTCTGTTTCGTACATCTTGAAGTGCGTTCAGGGTTGATGTGTTCATGTCACAGGTTTTAAGAAGGTGGGGTGTTTCTCTATTTGCTCCGTTCTCGTCACTCATTAGCCTGATGGCTGATACCGGGACCACCTTTGCTTCTCCTTCCCAAGAATGTTTTAATGACAGTAGCTCCTGCTCAGGGCATGCGCTCGCTGAGACCCTAGTGGCTTTCTCATATTGAGATGAAAACGTGCTGATGTGAAGATGACAACATCAATACGAAAGGACGGAACTGGGTTATGAAATGTTCAGCAGGGGTAATTTATTATGGTCACGGGGCTGGAGGAGGAGGAAGAAAAGGTAAGAGTGTCTACAGGAATCAATCTACCAATTTCCTTAAGTGCTTTGGTTTTCTTCAATGTGGTACAATTTTATAGATTAATGCTCTGTGTTGGCTAATAGGCCAGTGTTTTTTTTAAACCTTTTTTAAAAATTTATTTATTTATTGGCTGTGTTGGGTCTTCATTGCTGTGCGCGGGCTTTAGTTGTGGAGAGCGGGGGGCTACTCTCCGTTGCAGTGCGTGGGCTTCTCATTGTGGTGGCTTCTCCTGTGGAGCACAGGCTCTAGGAGCGTGGACTTCAGTAGTTGTGGCACAAGGGCTTAATAGTTGTGGCTCACAGGCTCTAGAGTGCAGGCTCAGTAGTTGTGGTGCGGGGGCTTAGTTGCTCCACAGCATGTGAGACCAGGATTCGAACGCATGTCCCTTGCAATGGCAGGTGGATTCTTAACCACTGTGCCACCAGGGAAGCCCTGGGCTAGTGTTTCTTAACCCTGGATAAGTATCAGAGTTGCTTATGCAGCTTCAACAAATAAAGATGCCTAAGAATCACTCCAGGCGCTGCTTCTCAAGGGTTAGCACGCAAAGGAATTGCTTCAGTAGGTCTGGGGTGGAGCCTGAGATTTTGCATTTCTAACAAGCCCCCAGGTGATGCCAATGCTGCTGGTCCTCAGCCCACACTTTGAGTAGCAAGCTCTAGGGAGAGTCTGATTCAGTGGGTAAGAGGCAGGAATTGGCCTCTTTCATTTTCAAAAATATCTTCAGGTGGTTCTCACCCATAGGTGAATTGAGAATCACAGCCCATTGGTGGCTGACTTGTCGCAGCTTTCTGGGGGAATTTGCAGGTGCTCTCTGTGGCTTGCAACACACAACTCCCTCCTGGTTTTCCTCTTTTTCTCTGATCCTTTCTTTCTGGTATCCTCAGGTGGCTTCTCTTCCAGCCAGTTAGTTTTAAAGGTCTTCAGGTTTAAGTCCTCTGTTTCTTCTTACTCTATCCTGTCTCCCTACGTCACATTTTCTGTTCTCAAAGCTTTGGTTTTAAACTACAGCTCATCATCTTCTTACTCTAACTTTATGACTAGGCTGTCGTTTTTTTTGTTTTTTTTTTTTTTTAATTTTTAAATTTATTTTTGGCTGTGTTGGGTCTTCATTGCTGCACGTAGGCTTTCTCTAGTTGCGGCGAGTGGAGGCTACTTTTCATTGCGGTGCGTGGGCTTCTCATTGCAGTGGCTTCTCTTGTTGTGGAGCACAGGCTCTAGGCACTGGAGCTTCTGTAGTTGTAGCATGCGGGCTCAGTAGTTGTGGCTCACAGGCTCTAGAACACAGGCTCATTTGTTGTGGCTCATGGGCTTAGTTGCTCCGTGGCATGTGGGATCTTCCCAGACCAGGGCTCGAACCCGTGTCCCCTGCATTGGCAGGTGTATTCTTAACCTCTGTGCCACCAGGGAAGCCCTGGGCTGTTTTTTCTGAATGTCAGATCTGGGTAGTCAACTCTCTGCTAGACTGAATGACTTACAGAAGATGATAGACGTAAACACTCTCCTGCTCCAACCTGCTCCGTCCCCAGTGGTCCTCATGGCAGCAGCACTTACCCCAGTTGTGCAAATCATCTTCAACTGCTCCCTCTCTCGCACTTCCACCTCTAACCCTCTAGGTTCTTCCTTCTCTATATCTTGAATTTGCCCATTTCTCTCCATTTACGCTTCCTATTCTGAGCTCTGGGTACCATCATCTCCACTGGACCCCCGTCCTCGCTGGCGAGTCAGCCTCCTCCTTTCATCTGCCCTTGTCTTCCCACTCCATCCCACCCTGTTGCCATAGTGATGTTTTAAACATCTGATCCTCTCCCCCTCTTGCACATAGATAGTTTAAATCTTTCAAAAGCTTCCCTTTCCCCTTAGAACAAAGTGACAGAAGAGAGGAGATAAATAGATCCAGGGTAGGAGAGAGGCGGGGTTTGGGTGGGCGTGAGTGGGGAGAGGGGAGAGAAAGCAGATCAGATGTCAAAGCCACTATGGGTTTCTAGTTGTCAATTAACTTACTCGGATCTCCCTGGGATACTGGCTCCGAAGACTGTGTGCTTAATTCTTCTTTTGGAACAAATCCTGGAAAGAGCAGTAAAACTTTTGGTGACTTACAAGAACAGGAAGCATCTGGCCTCACCCCAGGGATAGGGACAAAATGGGAATTCACACTCAGCTCGGGGGCTTGGCTTGCTGCTAAGTGTGCTCTTCTCCACAACACCTTCATCTTAACAGATAAGGGTGAGTGAATATTTACAGACAGTCTGCTAGAGACAGCAATACTCCTCTGGGTGCTTACGGGCATTTGAAGCCAGGCGACTTGAGATCTGTTCCCTACTGCCCGTTAACTTATTCTGTCTGAGCCTTAGTCTCCTTATCTGAAAGCATTAAGCACTTTGCCAGTGTAAATTATCCCTCTAAAAAAGTCTGAAAATCTTGAGGTCAGGGCATGTGTCTCACTCATCATATAAACATTTCCTGTGGTCTTCAGTCAGCATTCAGTGACTGAGTTGATGAACGAAGATGAGTGAGACTGAGGACAGTCTAATGGGGGTGGGTGTAGACCGCAGGGGAAGCGATGAGATACAAGCAACTCAGACAAATAAGAGGGTCTACACTGCATCCCTTCCCCTCCAGCAGTCTGAGACCAGAGTACAGATGCAAAAGGGTTTACTGCTTTGAGAGGGTATGTGTGTGTGAGTTGAATTTCAGCCTCAGGGGTCTTCTTTAGAGCTGTTTACCTGGGAACCAAGTTCACAAATATATCATATAAAGAAATAAAGACAGTAAAGAAGAGTCTTTTTAGGCTTGATAAAGCCAATGAGTTTCTCTGGCAGAGTGAAACTTGCAGCCCCAGAAGTGAGTCTCCCTGTTTCTGGGATGCTAGGTAGTGTCCTCTGAGAGTCTCCCCAGTGCAGGTAGGTGCTAAGGGCGCCGCTTGCTCTTGGCTGTGGTGAGCTTTCTCCTGGCTTGTTAGTTTTTCCAATTTGCAAAGCACATGATTTCATCTTCCCATTAAAGGTCAACTTGCTCATCTCACTTCCTCACATCATTTTAAAAAGTCACTAATGGCATTTCGCAGCCAGGAGCCCCGGGAGGGGAAGAAATACATGTCCAGAGGCCCAAGTCCTCTCCTTCAGCGCTCCCGCCCACCCACCAGCAAAATCTGCCCTTGGACCAAGAGTCAGAAGGCTGCATTCGCTGTTGGAGTTTCAAACACTTAATGCAGTAAACAGGGAACAACATTTATTCACGTGAAGGGAAAACCTGAATCCCATTTGCAAAGAAGGAAGAAAAAACAGAAGGAAGTTAAAGTGTGCTCCCAGATGGAGTGAAGGTCTAATCCATTTTGGGGGCCGGGAACTCACTCCCTCCTGCCTTTTTGTCTTCACGTTTGCTTCCCCCTTGGTGATCTAGTCTTGTCCCTTACCCAGGCCTCCCTGTGGGAGTTTCAGCAGGCCCTTCACACGGTTACCAGACCCTAATGTCAGAGGTGACACTGTTGGAAAGGCTTCTCTAGCTTAGCTTGGCCTCTGTGCCACCCCCTGTAATCCTATGAATCTTGATCTAGGCACGGCCAGGAGGATGGGCTGTATAATTACCTGCATCTAGAAGCACCGATCCAGCTTTCCACAAGTCAGGTTCCCCTGATTTGCAAAATTAAAAAGAAACAAACTCATTACTGAGATAAAACCAGCAGAATCTCTTAAGTGGACTGCCAAGATGATAACATTTTCTAATTGTGGCAGAAAGCTCAGTAAAGAAGCATGAGGCCAGACTTTGGGATGAAGCAACCTGAAATCTGGGATTTTCTGATTTAAAGCTCTTAAAGCCAAAGACAAAAACATCTTTACTCTTTTCTTCCTTTCATTATGCACCAGGAATCATGGAATAATTCAAGGGGACTTAAAAACTCATGCAATTCGAACCAACCCCCTAAACTGCTTCAATAACATCTCTACTAGATGAGTGGCTGGCTGGAGCTTGAATACCTCCAGAGACAGGGAACTCATTACATTCGCAACCAAAGTAGTGCATTTCTTCTTGGACTGTTGAAACTTTGAGAAAACTTTTCACTGTATCAATCTGAAATCTTTATCCATCCATCCATTCACCCATCCATCCATCACACTCAATAAGCACCCAAAATACGCCTACCATCATTCTGGGTACATTTGCCTCACCCATCTGTTTCTTTCCTTGGAACCACACAGAACAAATCTGGCCCCTTCAGGGAGCGGGCAGTCCACGCGTTTCCTGAGGCTCTGCTTCTCATCGTGTGCCTCAAGCAGAATAGAGCAAAGCGGCACCCGGCATCCTATCTGTTCAATGCCCTTCACAACAAACCACTGCTGATGAAGTGGCAGGGGTGGTCGGGAAGCGGAGATTCTCACCCAATAGTGCCTGATCGCTCTTGGGGAATTATGGCTGGGAGGGGCGCGGAGGCAGCACGAGCATGTTAGGAAGCCTCGTGAGGCCACCCTAATGGCGTTTCTCTCGCTCCCTCATTCGGTCTCCCACCTCCTCACCTTCAGCTCACAAGGCTGAGAGCATAACCCACTGTTTCATTTCTTAAAGGCCATCAGCTTTCCAGCACACGGCAATTATTAACACACTCAAATGAAGGGATATTTTCCTTTGCGTGATTCAAAGATGCCAAGTTCTTTTAAAAGATAGTGGGTGCTCTTGCAGGTTCTAGGTTAATAGTGAGAACTGAGTTTCATTTGGCTCAGCCATTAACCAGGTGTAGGACCTTGAGCAAGTCACATGCCCTCTGTGAACCTCAATTTCTTTTTGAGTAACATTAACAGTTTGGGTGGGATGATCTCCAAGTTCAAAATATATGTTTTTATTTATTTTTATTTTTTATTTTTTAAGCTCTTTATTGGAATATAATTGCTTTACACTTTTGTACCAGCTTTTGAGGTACACCAAAGTGAATCAGCGGTATTTATACAGATATCCCCATATCCCCTCCCTCCCGTGATTCCCTTCCACCCTCCCTGTCCTGGCCCTCTAAGGCATCACCCATCATCGAGTTGATCTCCCTTTGTTATACAGCAACTTCCCACTAGCTATCTATTTTACAGTTGGTAGTGTATATATGTCTATGCTACTCTCTCACTTCGTCCCAGCTTCCCCTTTGCCCCCTGCCCCCCCAACCCCTTGTTCTCCAGTCCATTCTCTGGATCCTTATTCTTGCCCTGTCACTGGGTTCATCAGTACCTTTTTTTTTTTTTTTAGATTCCATATATATGAGTTAGCATACCATATTTGTTTTTCTCTTTCTGGCTTACTTCACCCTGTATGACAGTCTCTAGGTCTATCCATGTGATTATATATAGCTCAATTTCATTCCTTTTTATGGCTGAGTAATATTCCATTGTATATATGTGCCACATCTTCTTTATCCATTCATCTGTTGATGGGCATTTAGGTTGCTTCCATGTCCTGGCTATTGTAAAGAGTGCTGCAATGAACATTATGGTACATGTTTCTTTTTGGATTATGGTTTTCTCTGGGTATATGTGCAGGAGTGGGGTTACTGGATCATATGGTAGTTCTATTTGTAGTTTTTTAAGGAACCTCCATACTGTTTTCCATAGTGGCTGTACCAACTTACATTCCCACCAACAGTGCAAGAGGGTTCCCTTTTCTCCACACCCTCTCCAACATTTATTGTTTCTAGATTTTTTTGATGATGGCCATTCTGACTGGTGTGAGGTGATACCTCATTGTGGATTTGACTTGCATTTCTCTAATGATTAGTGATGTTGAGCATCTTTTCATGTGTTTGTTAGCCATCTGCATGTCTTCTTTGGAGAAATGTCTGTTTAGGTCTTCTGCCCATTTGTGGATTGGGTTATTTGCTTTTTTGGTATTAAGCTGCATGAGCTGCTTGTATATTTTGGAGATTAATCCTTTGTCCATTGCTTCGTTGGCAAGTATTTTCTTCCATTCTGAGGGTTGTCTTCTTGTCTTGTCTATGGTTTCTTTTGCTGTGCAAAAGCTTTTAAGTTTCATTCGGTCCCATTTGTTTATTCCTGATTTTATTTCCATGATTCTAAGAGGTGGGTCCAAAAGGATCTTGCCTTGATGTATGTCATAGAGTGCTCTGCCTATGTTTTCCTCTAGGAGTTTTATAGTGTCTGGCCTTACATGTAGGTCTTTAATCCATTTGGAGTTTCTTTTTGTGTATGGTGTTAGGAAGTGTTCTAATTTCATTCTTTTACATGTAGCTGTCCAGTTTTCCCAGCACCATGTATTGAAGAGGCTGCCTTTTCTCCATTGTATGTTCTTGCCTCCTTTGTCAAAGATAAGGTGCCCATATGTGCTTGGGTTTACCTCTGGGTTCTCTATTCTGTTCCATTGATCTTCCTTTCTGTTTTTGTGCCAGTACCATACTGTCTTGATCACTGTGACCTTGTACTATTGTTTGAAGTCAGGAAGCCTAATTCCACCAACTCCATCTTTGCTTCTCAAGATTGCTTTGGCTATTCAGGGTCTTTTGCGTTCCCATACAAATTGTAAGATTTCTTGTTCTAGTTCTGTGAAAAATACCCTTGGTAATTTGATAGGGATTGTGTTGAATCTGTAAATTGTTTTGGGTAGGATAGTCATTTTCACAATGTTGATTATTCCAACCCAAGAACATGGTGTATCTCTCCATCTGTTTGTATCATCTTTGATTTCTTTCATCAATGTCTTAAAGTTTTCTGCATACAGATCTTTTGCCTCCTTAGGCAGGTTTATTCCTGGGTATTTTATTCTTTTTGTTGCAGTGGTAAATGGGAGAGTTTCCTTAATTTCTCTTGCTGCTTTTTCATTGTTAGTGTATAGGAATGCAAGAGATTTCTGTTCATTAGTTTTGTTTGTTTGTTTGTTTGTTTGGCACACAGGCTTAGTTGCTCCGTGGCATGTGGGATCTTCCTGGAGCAGGGATAGAACCTGTGTCCCCTGCATTGGCAGGCGGATTCTTAACCACTGCGCCACCTAGGAAGCCCTGTTCATTAGTTTTGTATCCTGCTACTTTACTAAATTCATTGATTAGTGCTAGCAGTTTTCTGGTAGAATCTTTAGAGTTTTCTATGTATAATATCATGTCATCTGTAAAGAGTGACAATTTTACTTCTTCTTTTCCAATTTGGATTCCTTTGATTTCATTTTCTTCTCTGATTGCTGTGGCTAAAACTTCTAAAATTATGTTGAATAATAATGGTGAGAGTGGAGACCCTTGTCTTGTTCCTGTTCTTAGAGGGAATTCTTTCAATTTTTCCCCATTGAGAATGATGTTGGCTTTTGGTTTGTCACATATGGCTTTTATTATGTTGAGGTAATTTCCTTCTATGCCCATTTTCTGGAGAGATTTTATCATAAATGGATGTTGAATTTTGTCAAAAGCTTTTTCTGCATCTACTGAGATGATCATATGGTTTTTATCCTTCATTTTGTTGATATGATGTATCACATTAATTGATTTACGTATGTTGAAGGATCGTTGCATCCCAGGGATAAACCCCACTTGATCATGGTGTATGCTCTTTTTAATGTGCTGTTGAATTCTGTTAGCTAGTATTTTGTTGAGGATTTTTGCATCTATATTCATCAGTGATATTGGTCTGTAATTTTCTTTTTATGTGACATCTTTTCTGGTTTTGGTATCAGGGTGATGGTGGCCTCATAGAATGAGTTTGGGAGTGTTCCTCCTTCTGCTATCTTTTGGAAGAGTTTGAGAAGGATAGGTGTTAGTTCTTCTCTAAATGTTTGAGAGAATTCACCTGTGAAGCCATCTGGCCCTTGGCTTTTGTCTGTTGGGAGATTTTTAATCACAGTCTCAATTTCCGTACTTGTGATTGGTCTGTTCATATTTTCTATTTCTTCCTAGTTCAGTCTTGGAAGATTGTATTTTTCTAAGAATGTATCCATTTCTTCCAGGTTATCCAATTTATTGGCATATAATTGCTTGTAGTAGTCTCTCATGATCTTTTGTATTTCTGTGGTGTCCGTTGTTACTTCTCCTTTTTCGTTTCTAATGCTGTTGATTTCATCTTCCCTCTTTTTTTCCTGATGAGTGTGGCTAATGGTTTATCAATGTTGTTTATCTTCTCAAAGAACCAGCTTTTAGTTTCATTGATCTTTGCTATTGTTTCCTTCCTTTCTTTTTCATTTATTTCTGCTCTGATCTTTATGATTTCTTTCCTTCTGATCACTTTGGGGTTTTTTTTGTTCTTCTTTCTCTAATTGTTTTAGGTGTAAGGTTAGGTTGTTTATTCCAAGATTTTTCTTGTTTCTTAAGGTAGGACTGTATTGCTATAAACTTCCCTCTTGGAACTGCTTTTGCTGCATCCCATAGGTTTTGGGTTGTTGTGTTTTCATTGTCACTTGTTTCTAGATATTTTTTGATTTCCTCTTTGATTTCTTTAGTGATTTCTTGGTTGTTTAATAGCGTATTGTTTAGCCTCCATGTGTTTGTATTATTTACAGTTTTTTCCTGTAATTGATATCTAGTCTCATGGCTTTGTGGTCAGAGAAGATGCTTGATATAATTTCAATTTTCTTGAATTCACTGAGGCTTGATTTGTGACCCAAGATGTGATCTATCCTGGAAAATGTTCCATGTGCACTTGAGAAGAAAGTGTATTCTGTCATTTTTGGATGGACTGCCCTATAAATATCAATTAAGTCAAGATGCTCTAATGTGTCATTTAAAGCTTGTGTGTTCTTATTTATTTTCTGCTTGGATGATCTGTCCACTGATGTAAGTGGGGTGTTAAAGTCTCCTACTATTATTGTTACTGTTGATTTCCCCTTTTATGGTTGTTAGCATTTGCCTTATGTATTGAGGTGCTCCTATGTTGGGTGCATAGATATTTACAATTGTTATATGTTCTTCTTGGATGGATCCCCTGATCATTATGTAGTGTCCTTCCTTGTCTCTTGTAATAGTCTTTACTTTAAAGTCTAATTTGTCTAATATGAGTATTGCTACTTCAACTTTCTTTTGACTTCCATTTGCATGGAATATCTTTTTCCACCCCTTTACTTTCAGTCTATATGTGTCCCTTGGTCTGAAGTGGGTTTCTTGTAGGCAGCATATAGAAGGTCTTGTTTTTGTATCCATTCAGCCAGTCTGTGTCTTTTGGTTGGAGCATTTAATCCATTTACATTTCAGGTGATTATTGACATGTGTGTTCCTGTTACCATTTTTTAAATTGTTTTGGGTTTGTTTTTGTAGGTCTTTTCCTTCTCTTGTGTTTCCTACTTAGAAAAGTTCCTTTTCCTTTAGCACTTGTTGTAAGGCTGGTTTGGTGGTGCTGAATTCTCTTAACTTTTGCTTGCCTATAAAGCTTTTGATTTCTCCATTGAATCTGAATGAGATTCTTGCTGGGTAGAATATTCTTGGCTGTAGTTTTTTCTCTTTCAGGACTTTCAGTATATCCTGCCATTCCCTTCTGGCCTGCAGAGTTTCTGCAGAAAGATTAGCTGTTATCCTTATGGGTTTTCCCTTATATGTTATTTGTTGCTTTTCTCTTGCTGCTTTTAATATTTTTTCTTTGTGTTTAATTGTCATTAGTTTGATTAATATGTGCCTTGGTGTATTTCTCCTTGGGTTTATTCTGTATGGGACTGTATGTGCTTCTTGGTCTTAATTATTTCCTTTCCCATGTTGGGGAAGTTTTCCACTATAACCTCTTCAAATATTTTCTCAGACCCTTTCTTTTTTTCTTCTTCTTCTGGTGTGCCTATGATTCGAATGTTGGTGCACTTAATGTTGTCACCATGTCTCTGAGACTGTCATCCATTCTTTTTATTCTTTTTTCTCTTTCCTGCTCTGTGGCAGTTATTTCCCCCATTCTGTCTTCCAACTCACTTATTCGTTCTTCTGCCTCCGTTATTCTGCTGTTTATACCATCTAGAGTAGTTTTAATTTTGCTTATTTTGTTGTCCATTACTGTTTGTTTGCTCTTTAGTTCTTCTGAGTCCTTATTAACTGTTTCTTGTATTTTCTCTATTTTGTGGTCAAGATTTTGGATCATCTTTTCTATCATTACTCTGAATTCTTTTTCAGGCAATTTTCCTACTTCCTCTTCATTTATTTGGTCTTGTGGGTTTGTTTCCTGCTCCTTTGCCTGCATGGTGTTTCTTTGTTTTCTCATTTTGTCTCATTTATAGAATTTGCTGTCTCCTTTCCCTATGCTGCCTAGTAGTAATTCCTCTTGTTTCTGCCCTCTGCCCCCTGTGGTGGGGATTTTCCAGTGTCTCGAGTAGGCTTCCTGGTGGGGGAGTCTGACGCCTGCTTTCTGGTGTGTGGCTCTGTGTCTTTTCTTTCTGATGAGCAGGGCCGTGTCGGGTGGTGTGTTTTAGGGTACCTGTGAGGTTAATATGGCCTTAGGTAATCTGTGTGCTGATGGGTGGGTTTGTGTTCCTGTCTTGTTTGTAGTTTGGTGTGAGGTGTCCAGCACTGGCAGTTGCAGACAGTCAGACGGAGCCGGGTCTTAGACTGTGATACAGGGCTCTGTGAGAGTTCTCTGCAGTTAATCTTCCCTGCATCTAAGGACTCCTTAGTCGTCTAGCATCCTGGATTCAGTGCTCCCTCCCCAGAGCCTCCTACTTGACTTCTGGTGGAGTAGTCCAGACCTCAGAGGTTGCTTGTCCTGGCAGTAAAGGGGTTTAAAGAAGACTGTCCAAGCCCCAGACTAATGGAAGAGTGTTGAGTCAAACAAATACTAAATCAAGGAAACACATACATGTATAAGACACACAAATACTGAATCCAGTAGAACATAAGGCAGTAGAAAGACCTGACAGAAGAACTCCCGTATGCCATCAGACAATCAAAGAGAAAACCAACACAAATTCAAAACAAAAACAAACAGAAAGAAATAAACACCACACACACAAACACAAATCCAGGGAGATTTTGAAAGCTAAGATCAAATATAATGAAGAGCAAGAGTACCACCAGACAGACTGAAGATTCTCAGAACAAAGTCAGACAGTCATACTTAGAACTAAGATAAAGATAAAACCTAATAATAAAAACCAAAGCAGTGTGTCATCTGGAGATTAAAGCAAGGAAACAGAGCAGACTGATAATATTGCTTATAAGTATATTAAGATGAAATAAACTAAAAAAGGATAGAAGACGGCAACAGAAGAGCATAGTGTGACTAGAAATATGAAAAGAAAAAGAGAGGAAAAAAATAGAAATGTATAAAAGGTAGAGAAGGAAAGAAGGTAGGAGAGATAAAGTTAGCACTACAAAAAACTTAGATAGAAATAGAAATATGTAAAAAGTCTAAATATAAAAATAGAAGAAAAAAATATGTTATTATATGTGTAGATCCCTTAGGACTAAGATCATAATTAATTAACAAAAAAAAGAAAAAACCCTACTCACACAAACACAAATCCAGGGAAATTTTGAAAGCTAGGGTCAAATATAATACAGAGCAGAAGTACAACCAGACAGACTGAAGATTCCCAAAACAAAATCAGACAATTATAGTCAGAACTAAGATAAAGACCAAACCTAATAATAAAAACCAGAGCAGTGTGTCATCTGGAGAATAAAGCAATGAAACAGAGCCGAGCGATAATATTGCTAATAAGTATATTAAGATAAAAGAAACTAAAAAAGGATAGAAGACAGGGCAACAGTAGTATGACTGGAAATATAAAAAGAAAAAGAAAAAAATAGAACTGTTTAAAAGATAGAGATGAAAAGAAGGTAGGAGAGATACAGCCAGCGCTACAAAAATCTTAGCTAGAAATAGAAATATATAAAAAGGCTAAAAATAAAAATAGAATAAAAAATAGAATTAAAAAATATGCTATAAAACATGTGGATCCCTTAGGACTAAGATCATATTTAATTAAAAAGAAAAAAAAAAAAAAGGCTAGAACTGACCCCAGAGTGGACCAGATCAATAGACAATAATAATATTTCTGTTTCCTTGGGGTCTCAGCTGTAAGTGTCCTTCTACCCACCTTGGGCTTTTTGTGTTACTCTGCGACCAGCAGAGCTTCCTTTATTGTTTGTCTGTAAGCACTGGTGTGTGGGGAAAGAGAGGTTACAATAGTGGCTCCTTCCCCTGGAAGTGAGTGAGCAGTGGCACCCTGCCTGGGTCACGGTGGCTCAGTTGGCCGTGGTGGTGCCTGTTGCAGAGGGACACTGGTGGCTCACGTGTAAACAGAATGTCATCAGAGCTGAGCCACTCTGTGGGCTTTTGGCTCTTGGCTGCAGGCACCCTAGGCCAGCCCTGCCTGGGGGCCTTTGTTATCCCTGAGTGCATTAGCCAGGCCCACAGTGGTCCTTCCTTTGTCCGTTGCAGGTGCCGAGAGAGGCTACATCCACGGCTCCTCCCCCCTGCTCGTGAGTTAGCAGTATCGAGCCACCGCTATGGCTGCCCAGCTTTCCATGGTAGGCTTTCTCTGCTGTGGATTTCTTCCCTCCTGTCCTCTCAGTCCGTCTCCCCACTACCAACAATGTTTCTCACCCTGAACCAGTTCTGCAGTTCCCACGTTCCAGCTCCCAGCCTCCCTGTTCAGCTGTGAACTGACGTCTCAGTCCGGGCACGCTGAGCCATGGTGCGGACCCTCCATGTGTTTCTCACTCTTTCCCGTCTGTCACAGCTCAGCCGCTTCACACTCTTTGAACAGCCCCAAGTGTCTCCCTTCTCACCCAGGGAAATTCCCCATTGGAGAAGGGGTTTCCCATCAGATAAGGGATGTTTCCCCAAATTCAGCAATCTTCCCTCTGTTTCAGATCCCCCCGCCCCAGGAGGTGGGACCTGTCCCTTTCCTTTCTTCTTCTCCTCTTTCTCCTTTCTTTTTTTTTTTTTCCCCTTTGTCCTACCGAGTTATGTCAGGATCTTTGCAGTCCTTTCTGGTGTCCAAGGTTGTCTGCTGGTGTTCAGCTGGTTCTCTGTGGGAATTATTGCATCTTTTGATGTATTCCTAATGTGTCTGTGGAGAGGGATGTATTCCATGTCCTGTACTTCACCGCCATCTTTCTTCCCAAAATATACGTTTGATTTATATGTTTAAACCTTCAGCTTCTTTAGCGTCGTTGCTCTGTCGCCACCTACTGGTAAAAATATGCGCTTTGCCCTTTTCCTTTAAAAAATATGCCGGTGACATCTCTGTTTTCATCCAAGGCTTTCCACACCCTTGGGTGTGAGGAAGAATTAGACTGCTGAGTGGGTATTACTTTGGTAGGAGATAGAATGGTTCTCTGACATGAGGGGTTGCCAAGCCTCTTACTCCTGTCCTGGAGTCCTGTCCTTCTGTCGGTGCCACTTTCATTTGCTTGGGACAAGTTTGAACCAAATTGCTTTCATCCAAAAGCTGAAGGCTGAAAAAATATTTGGATAGCTCAGCCTTGGTATTTTGGGATTTGGTAGTAATAAGAAGTATATTCGTGAGAACGTGCGTGTTCTGGTGTCGAGGTCTAAGGGCGTGGTGTGGGGGAAAATGAAGTCAGAAGACCCGTCCTGAGTCTTTCAAACACCAGCTGGGGGTCTGGGAGGCTTGCCTACCTGCTCTGATCTCCAGTTTTCTCCTGCGTAAAACTGAGGTCATAAGGACTTGTCCTGCCCTGCCTCACAGGAAGGTAAGTGTGTATAAAATCACTTTGAAAAGTGTAAAAGTCACTCGTAAAAAACAGCTAATTATTTTTGTGGTAATCCTGGCTGGGTCATCTTTTAGATACAGTCAGTGTCTAAGAGAGATATTGATTTTGAACACGCACTGACCAAGCATCTTATGAGAATTAAGTCACAATAACCCCGTGGGTCGGGTACAGCTATAATCCCACTTTACAAGTGAGGAAACCGACAGGGAGAGGCAGAGCAGAACATTAAGCCCCGGCAGGCAGGCTGCACGTAACCACCACCTGGTTGTCACATGGAATGCGTCCCTGTTGCTTCAGTGTCTCACGGTGCTGGGTGGGGCCAGGGAGAAGAGACGCCTGGAACGTCACCTGTAATGCACATGAAATGTGAGGGCCAAGAACATCCCTATTTTAAGACCGGCAGCGACCTTTGTACTGGTTACAGCTCCTTCTGGGAGCCACGACACATGGCCCTTGGGGCTCTCAAGTTTTATGGGCTTGAAGCCTGTCAGCCCCCTGGCTTCTCCCCAGGGACTCCTGCTGCAGGTCTTAGGAGGAGGTGGCCGTCTGAGAGGGGGAGTCTGCACACCTCCCTTCCAGGGCCTGGCTTCATGCCCCGAGGGCTGCATGTTTCCCTTGGAGAACTTTCTCTGACTGCAGTGAGAGGGGGGCACTCGGAGAGCAGCTGCGGCTGTGCCTGCAGCCCGACGCACGAGGGCTGTCAGAGAAGACTGAGGACCTCTGGGCCTTGGCAGAAGCACTGGCAGTCCTGGGTTTACAGATGGGTCCCCTCCAAAGCTCTGTGTGGGATATTTGTTTGGGACCTGGCAGCCTCTTCTCATGGAAACAACAACTCCATGGTTAGGTTTCCAGGCCAGTGACGTTTATCTGATCCAACAGCGCTCATGGTACCATGAAGCCGGGCAGCAAAAGGATGGTTCCTGGGAAAAGTTCCTGAGTCCTAGCTTTAGTCCTCAGGAGCAAGAGCGCACCACCCCTCCCTCCCCTGGGGGCACAGCAGGAGCAGCTGCGCCAGCTCAGGTGGCCCCAGTCGCAGCGGCGGGGGGATGGGGGGGGCGCTGGCTGTGGGGGCTACAGGAGGCAGTGGCATCCCTGATGCCTGGAGGCGGGGAGTGTGGAACCTGCAAAGGCAGACGTTCCAGCCCCAGAATTCCAGAATCTGAAAATACCTGAGTCACCCTTGTAGCACATAGCACAGTGTATGACATGCCGTACGCTCAGTACATTTTTTTAAAGTTAAAGAACAGTTCCCCTGGGGTGGAGGTGGTGGCTTCAATTGGGGACGTGTCAAGTTACACCTGTGGGCAGAAGGCTTAGTGGGAGGAGGAAGCAGGAATCACTTGGGGTCATAAGTTCAAGTGTCCCGTGGAGGAGAGGATGAAATAGTGAGGCCGCCGACAATATCATTAGGTCTGTACGTAGCTGCCTGTGTCTGTTGGTGGGTTGCCCTAAACACAGGCAGGGTATTTAGAGGCGCTTATGAGATTCCGCCCCGTGTGATGTAATTTTATGAGTGACTGGAAAGGAGACAGGTGGCATGTTAATCAATTTGGTGGATGACAGAGAAGTTGGAGGGATAGTTGATACATTCAGTGACAGAATTAAGATTCAGGAAGACTGCAGCAGGCTAAACTAAGGCAGGATTTAGTAGAGATAAATGTGATATTCTAGGTGGGTTTCAAAAACTCAGCTGCACCAGGATAGGACTGGGGAGACCTGCTTCTGTAGAAATACATAAGGAACAGCCCTGGGAACCTGAGTGATTGCCAGTTCAGTAGGAGACAAGCGGATGATGAGACAAAGCCTCCCCCAAAGGGAACTTGGGATGTTTTCATGGAACCAGAACGTTTAAAGGCAATTCTCTGGCACAGCCCTTGAGGCATCCCGTCCTGCTCTGAGTGCCCTGTTCCGAGTCACTGACAGACTGTGGTTTAGCCCGAGGGTGTCCTGCTGAGTCACATAGGACCTGTTGGAGGAATGAGAGAAACTTTTCCCAGAAAAGATGAGACATGAAGGAGGACACAAATACTTTCATCTATTTGAAAGGCTCTCAAATTTATGCTCTTAAAAAATATTGAAGACCCCCAAAGAGCCTTTGTTCGTGTTGGCTACATCTAGTGATTTTTCTCATATTAGAGATTAAAACGGTGCAGCCTCTTATGTGAAACAGCATATTAACGATCCATCTATCTCACTGTTTATTCACTTAAAAATAACAAGAGACCTATCTATACTATTTTAACATTTTTATGAAAAACAACAGTTTTCTAAAACAAAAGAACTCAGTGAGAAGAGTGGCGAATTTCTTCAGTGTCTGACATAATAGAAGACAGCTTGAATCTGATGTCAGTTCCTTCCGTCAGTCTGCAGTGAAATGTCGTTTTTCTTGAAGGGTATGAAGAAAACCTGGCCTCACACAGTTGTGTAGGCAGAGAGGGGAGGGCCTCACAGAAGCCCTGAAAGCAGGTCCTTGGACCCCACTTGAGAAGTGCTAGTTTAGACAAATTAGGAGCAAAGGGCTTAAGCTCTAGACAGTATGTCTAATAATGGGGCTGAGAACTCTGGACCCCTCACATAAAGTCATCCCACACAGGGCAAAGGCCTCTGTCCCATATCCCAGAAGGGATACATTTGTTTGCTGGGAAATTAGACCAGATGCACTTTATACAATTCTTTCCAAGTCTATAATTTGATGATTTTCTAGCTGAGGAACTGGGCGACTTGTCTGATTTGCATGATTATATGGGAAGTGAGAGCCGGTTGAAGGGTAGTTAAGACCCGCACCTGTGGGAGCCAGCCAGGGGCTTCGTGATTTGTCCAGGGCTGAGCGCCTTGGGAGAGGACAGGCTCCAAGGCAGGGCTGCTCTGGGGTCCGCGGGAGGGTCTGAGACGCTCAGAGCAAAGCTGCAGGGCTGATGGTGGAGGGTGAGGAGAGCAGAAAGGGGTGGGATCGGAGGGTCAGAAAGGAGCTGGGAACATCTGTGCGGTCAACGAGCCGGAGCGTTAATTCCTGGGAGTGTGAAGAGAATGAAGGAGAAAGGGAGACTCGGAGCCAGAGACCCAAGGCGGTGAGGTTATAACAGGCTCTACAAGGGAATGGGATCAAATGCTAAACACAGCCTTGGGTTGTTGGGTAGGAAAAAACTGGAGCTTGAGGTCAAATAAGTATCTGGTTGCCATCACCCTCCAAGCTGAGTCTGATTCGTGTGGTGTGTCTGGGTATTTGCGCTTTGTCCTGGAGGTGGGCCCTGGGAGGGCGAGGTGTGGCCTAGGCTGCCCAGGCGGGGGGTGTCTGCAGCAGACCCAAACCTCTGACAGTCCTTGGGCGTCTGGACTGCTAGAGACGTACTCTTGACACACTGAGAACGGACAGAGCAACGAAATGCTTACTAGAGGTTCAAAGAACTTGGCGTGACCTGGAGGTGAGATGCAGCGGCCAGCAGTGCTGGGGGAGAAGGTGTTTGTAAGTGCAGCAGAGGAGGGACGATAAGCAGTGAGCAGCCTCACCAGGTTTCTGCAAAGCAACTCGGGAGAATCCTGCCTTTGGATACCGTGGCAGGGCCGGTGGGGGTGGGGGTGGGGTGGGGTGGGGGCAGGGGATTACACAGGGCCAGCTGATTTATATGCAACCAGCCAACTGCTTTCTTCTCTTATTTTGCCCCCTGATGAAAGTGCCCCTAGTTCAGATTTTCCTTGAAAGTCAGCCAAGCTCTCTGCGGTTGGCTCTACTTTTGGGGGTTGCAGAGGAGGCACAGATCCTGGCCAAGGGCCCTAGAGGAAGCAATGCCCCATGCTTGGCTGTCTGAACAGTCCCGTGGGCCTGTTAGGGTCTAAAATGGCCTTGGAGTCCTTGGCTTGCCTAGCGATCTGATTCTTAAGCCCTTTGTCTTGAGCAGCAGCATGTACATTGGCAAAGGTGCAGTTGTGAAGCCATAGAAGCTCTTAGCCCTGTCCAGGGGACCCCGTGGAACCCCTACTCCCATTTTGGCATCAAAGCAAAACAGAATCTACAGTCTCTAGGAATCTTTGAACTTGTGGAGGACAGACAGGTACCCCCCAGCAAGAGAAAGGCCTGGACTCTTCTCCTTCCTAGTGCCCTGAGGCTGCAAAGCAAATTATCTCTCAAGGCTGTCAACGCATGGCCCAGGCCCCAGGCAGAGTTTGTGGAAAGCATCTAACCAGGCTAGATTTTCCTTTCTCATCGCTGCAGGCCTCAACAGTGTCTCAGAGAAAAGAACCTGTTTCATCTCTCTGCATTCCCAGTTCTTGGGCCAAACCTTGAAGAGATGCACACAGAAGTGAAGAAAGAGGAGCCAGGGAGTGCCATAATTCACAGGAGAATTCCTGGAGGAGAGAGAATATATTTCTATTCCCATATCACAGAAGTACTCAAGCAAAATTGGCTCTGCCCTTTCCTGGGAAATGAGAAAAATTTCTCTCTCTTTTTGACCCTAGTTCTTCAAGTATAAACCCCAGAGAGTATCCCTTTTCAGGTTTATAAGAGCCTGGTTACTGAATCCTTAGGAATTTCTATCACAACCTCCACAAGATAGCCTCGAGGGAATGGTGATAGTGCAAGCTTTGCTTATTTAACGGCTTCCTTACTTTCCTTGCAAGTTGGGCCCTTGAGCAGTATCTTTTGTTGGCATTTCTGGTTTAATGCTTTCTGTCCAAATCTGAGTCAAAGGACAAGGATTTGGAAAGACAAACCCCATGTAAACAAGCTTACCTTTCATCAGTAGCTAGAAAGGTGAGTTCAGGTTCTTATCTGGACTAGTTTGGGGTTTTTTTTGGCTGTTAGTATAGGTGGTGGTGGACCAGAGATCTATAATAGCATTTGACTGGTCAGAGCATGAATTTTAATCTAACCGTTCTCATTCTTTCCATGATCCATCCTAGCAAGATGTTACCAAGGTCAGAACCAAGGTAAAGCTTTGTCCTTGGGTGGTCTGAACTTGCCCTGGAGGAGGCATTGAAATGGGAAAAAAAAAAAGGATTTAACTCAAAACACTGACTGAAAATTCTAGGTAACAGTAACCCTTGGACTTCACAACTGTCAAAGTAAGCATCTTTTACTAAAGTGCCATATTTCTTAATACTTCATTATTCTTACAATAATTCAACTGTGCCACTCCTAAGGGGGCTAAAGTAATTCTTCAATAGAAATGTCACTTAACATTTAGCAATTTGCTTAAACTGCATTAACATGGTATTGATGCAAATAGCATTAGCTTTGAGTCATTTTTAAGGGTACACAATAGGTTATCCTTAATTACTCTGTGGGAGAATCAAATATACTTAAGCACTCATTATTCATTGGGCAATTTTTCTGAAGCAAGGTTTTAAAAGGGAGGAGGGAGATGGGAGATTCTGTAAAGAGAGATGCAAAGTCCATTTTGGGGGAAACGGGGGAACACAGAAAAACTGGCTGAGGGAAAGAAGCAAGTTTCATGGAAGGGAAGAGATAAGAGGTCATGGGAAAATATCAGTTTTTCTTAGAATCAACTCTATCCGCCATAACTTTTCATTCCCTTTGTCTTTGTTCCAATTATTTGGACACAAACTCAAAATAGCTCTGTTTTCTAACTATAAAGCGAACACATGCTCACTGTCAAAATATACACTACAGGTAGTAAGGAATCACCTGCAGTCCCTCTATCCAGCAGTGGCTGGTTTACAATTATGGTACATAGTGTTCTATCCCTTTTTCTATGCACGTGTTCTCATGTGCAAAACATAATTATAAAACAAAACATAATTATAAAACATGAGATTGGTACCCATTCTGTTTTGTAGCCTGCTTCTTTGACTTGACAACCTGTCAAGACCAATCTTCTCCTGTCAGTAAGTGCGCCTATTTTAACAGCTATATAGTCATTTCTTTAACCGTTCTGACAATGGACAATTAAACCATCTCCATTTGTTTTTCTATCATGAACAACTGTGGGAAGACATTCTGGAACCTTTTTGAAACATTGAAAATGTTGAAGTATGTGGGCTGATCGATGGGATTCAGAATGTCCTGCTTGAGCAGTGGAGGAGCTGAGGGTGCAGGGCGTGGAGACTAATATCACCCTGTTTGGTCCTGAGGGATGGCTGGTTAGCCAAAGACGGGTAAGATTCCTCAGAGGAGGAACAACCTAAGACAGGCACAGCCGCAGAGGGGCCAACAGGGATGGTGCATAGAGCCTTCCTTATATCACCGTGTTTGGCCCTGGAGGATGACTGGTTAGCCAGAGACGGGTAAGATTCCTCAAGGGAGGAACAACCTAAGACAGGCACAGTCGCAGAGGGGCCAACACGGGTGGGGCACAGACCCTTAATCCTTCTGAGAGAGGTCTCCTGCCCCCAGGGCTGCTTTGCTCTCCACACCCAGCTCAAACCCATGCCACACCCAGCTCAAATCCACACCCTGCTCAAATCAGGACCCAGGAGGCAAACAAAGATCATTGCCCCCAGTCATGTGAGGTCTTTGATTGTTTATGGGATTAACCTGGGAGTGTCAGACCCTTAGGCTATGCCGAGAACTCAATAAAAGCAACGTGGGATCTATCAGCGAGGCTCTTGATCCTAGAGGTCTTGAGTCCCCCGGTCCCATCTTTCTCTTCAGTCTGTGTCTGTGTCTTCTTCAAGCTTGCGGCACCCGTCACTCACCTCGAGTTGCCGAGCTGGTCTCGGCAAACAACATCTGTGTCCAGGCTTCTTTTGACTTTGGCTGATCATTACCTTAAGATATATTCCTTTTAAGTGCAAATGCTGGGTCATTTCTCCACACTCTTGCCCAAACCCTGTTTTATCAGTTTCCAATGTGAATTGGTGAAAAATGACATCTTATTGTTTACTTTGCATTTATTTGACTCCTGGTGAAGTTGAATGCCTTCTATTATATTTATTGGCCATTTATAGTTCTTCCTCCGTGGCCTGCCTGGTCATGGCCTTCACCCATTTTTCTTTTGGAATTTTTGTCTTACTATTTTGTAAGACTGGATTTTAAGAAAAACCTCCTGACGCTTTCAGGAAGATAAATGTTCAGAGATGAGATACATGTTGGTGAGAAGGAAAATTGCACATGGAAGGGATGGGCAGTTATAGATGCTGGTTCCTTCGTGTCCCAGGTGTCACCACTTCCGCCTCCTCAGCTGCCCTTGGTCAGGGGGTGGCGTGGAGTAGAAAGGTGCATCACTGTGCCTCGCCACTAGGCAGCGCCCTGCTCCCCTCCCTGGTTTACTCTTCAAAGTGGACACATCTGATGATATGTTAGATCAGCTGAGGCAACCATGGCACTTCTTGAGATGAACCTGACTAGGAAAACAATGCTGGGCAAAGCCACTCTCCACCTTCCAAGCCTGTGATAGATTCAGGGGGCCCTGAAGCTGGGCCTGAGGCATTGTCCATCTTTTCCAGAACTCCTTCCTCAGCATAACTGTGGACCTGGTTCTCCAGGCTGCCCGCTCTGGCCGCAGGAGGCAGCACTGCGACCACCTGGCTCTGGTGGGTGCCGCCATAGTCCTCGGCGGGCTCTCCTGTGAACAGCCTCACCTCTGCCCATGGGAGGTCTCTGTCACTCCGGCTCTTGGCTCCCCGAGCCCCAGCCTTGACTTGTTCCATGCTCCTCTCTGTCTTGTTAGGTTTACACGTCCGTGGGTCAGTTAAGGACCCATGAAGTGGCCTTGGTGTCCAGCCCCATCTTCCTTGGAGTCCTGCCACCTGCATCAGCGCCTCTTCATGGGCTGGGGGAGCCCCTTTCTCTTCCTACGACAAGGTTTCTACTCTCTCCTGGACTCCGTCCGAGTTCCTGTGTCCTGTCTGAAAGGTCATCGTCACCTCATTGTAGAGCAAAGACGACTCATAGACCCCCAAATTCAGGCTGTCCCTGTTCCAGCTCACACTTCTCAGGTGTCCTGTTGCAGGGATCTTGGTGGGATGTGCTCACCGATGTAGCCCAAGACCCTAGAATGGTGCCTGACACACGGTGGGCACTCAAGAAATGTTTTTGAATGAATAAATGAATTAGGTTTTACTTGAACACCCCATCTACAACCACTTCTAGAATCTTTTGACTGTAGTCACATATATGAAAGGAAAAAAACAGTAAGTGCATCAGCAGCAACTTGTCCTTCAGCAGAATTGCTCTCATAATTAACAGAGTATTTTCAGCTATTTGAAGAAATAAAGTATTTTTCTATATATTAAATATTATTTAATATAGTTGGGCTAAAATATCACAGCAAATATCTGTAGCCAAGCATTAGGATAGGCATTCATGAGGGTAGACTGGTGGTTATCCAGGGCCAGGGAGGGGAGGGTTTAGGTGGACATGGTAACTGTCAGTTGGTGTGGGGTTTTTTTGGGGGTTGTGAAAATGCTCTAGAACTGACTGTGGTGATGGCGGCCCAACTTGTGAGTATAGTGAAAACCATTGAACGGTACACTGTCAATGGGTGAATTGTATACGAGAAGAAAAGTATCTCAATAAGGCTGTTATTGGTCAAAAGACATACGCCTTCAAACAGCAATCTTCACTCTTCTTCATTCCTACAGAAAATCCTTTCAGTAGGCCATACACGTTTTGAAAAGTCCTCTCTTCCTTCCTCCCTCCCCAGTTTGGCTCCTTTCTTAGCAATTAGGGCACAGGCTCCACAGAGCGCTTGCCCTGAATATTTGTCTAGCAGTCTGTGGGGCAGCATGGACGTGGGGGCTGGACCAGGATGAAGAGGGAACACTGATGGGCTGCGAGGCTGCTGCCCAAAGCTCCTGTCCCCAGGCCAGGAACCGGGCAGCTTTGCCAGGCTGCGAGCCACTGCTTCAAGTTGCCTGAGGTTTTCCATCAGCACAGGCCCAACTTGTAACAGGATTTCCAAGCTCCCAGTGTAGCCAAATAAATATGCCCCAGGCTTAATTATATGTGTTATGTAAAAACCGACATCCTCTAAGGCAACATCAACTCACTCAGCTACTCAGAAGTCTTTGAAAGAACCAAGATGGTGGGGAGGGTCTAATATATTTCAGAAATTATTTGTACGGTATTTTTATTGGGGGACTTTATACTATAGCTTCTTCCATGAGTCATGCATTGGATGGAACAATAATCCCTATTTCGTGGAGTTGTTGGGAAGATGAAATAAAATAACGCACGCAGGGTGCCCGGCACAGGGAGAGAACGGACTGTGCGTTCTGTTGTTGTTTATTATTCATCATGGTGGGAGTTGGCTGTGTCTAAGACCCTCGAATCTTGCCGCCCCAGCACTGTCCAGGCAGGTCAGACCCTTGCTTCCGTGCCGTATCGTTAGCGCCACGGGTGTTGGTTTATGGCAGGGATGCCTCCTGCGAGGGCAGTCGTGGAGAGCCGGCTTTGGGTGTGAATCCCGGCTCTGCTGCTTCCCAGCTGTGTGACTGGGGGCCAGTTTCCTGGCCGACCTACTCCTTGGTTTCCTACTCAGTATGATGAATTTGTCAAATTAGAAGTAGCTGTGTAGGGTTAGTCTGAGGGTTTAATAGATTAATATTTGTCAGGTGCTGCGAAGAGCGTCTAGCACACTGCAAGTATTTGGATTTGTTGAAAGACGACTAGAGGGCTGGGCTCTGCTGTGGAAGAGGGGAAAGGCCGTTCTACAGGGCACTGATGTTTGGAAGCTGGAGGTGAGGCTGAAAGAACGAGTCCTGGGCACTTCCCCCAGGAGGAAAAAGTGGCACCAGGTGGGAATATTTAGAAAAAGTAGCTGAGACACAGCGACACTCCCACTGTGCAATTTTCTGCCCTCTTGCCAGAAGACCTTTAGAGATGAGATAGGTGCTCACCGCCCAGGAAGCCTAACACAGAAGCCTGTCTGTGTAAAACTGCTGCTTGGATTATCAGATGGGCTCCAGAGGTCGTGTTTGGTGTAATACTGAGATTAATTCCATAAACTGGACTTTGACAAAACCTAAAACATGATTTAGGAAATGGATACAAGTGGTCAGCCAAAAGCAATCAGAAAGGGAATAAAAACTTCAGCTATCTGGCTTTTCCTAAAGGGATTCTTTTTGTTTTGTTTGCTTCTAACATTTGAAGACTTCCAGGAGTATTCAGTTTGTCCCTTAAAACAAAACAAAACCCAGAAGTGTTTACATAGAAATCTATTATCCCTTCAACTGAGCTTTTGGAGAAATGGGGATTTTGCAGTGGGAAAGTTTCATGTAATATCCTACCTTCCAAAGTACGATTAACAGCAGTCCTATTTTCAAATCTATATTAAGTCCCTTCTACATAGTTTGCTTAGCTTTTAGCTTGGTCCTGAACTCAGGTTTACCCCCTTGAACCTGGGAGGGCATGACACACACCCCTAGCCCAGGTCTCTGGCGCCCTCCCCTCACCCAGCTCAAAAGGTGGGAGGCGGGCTCATACACAGGCATTCAGACAGAGCTATTAACTCTAAAAACCCAGTCTCCCATTTTTCTAGCACATGGCAACACATAGTCTACCTACTGACCCAGCTCCTGGCTTCTCTGGCCCACGGGCTGTGGTCTGAGGCTGCCGGTGGTAGAGCCTGCAGACGGGGATGGCTTTGGCAAGGTGGTGTGGGTGGCTTCAACTGTGGTGGTCCCCGGTACCTGCATCAGGGTGACTGGCTGTGTGGTTGTTCTTGGAACTGATGGGCTCTGATAGGCTTTTGTGGTTTCACCTGAAAGAAAGTGAAATTACACTGAGGCTTACGAAACAGCCGGTAGTCTCTTCAGGACAAAAATAAATATTTCTTGAACACTAGCTGTAACCAAGGTCCTGTGTTAGCTGCTCTGGAGGAATGTACAATGTGGATGGAGGAATAAGCCAATGTACAAACCAAAGATGAGAGAACCATAAAATATTTAAAAGGCAGCTCAAAATGACAGCAACATAGACAAGGCTAGACACAATTAACCGTCAAATTAATTTGCTGTGCACCAGAAGCAATGGTTCGTGGACGTGTTTTTTTGCTATTTTGGTTAGTGTTGGCCTCAGGATAGGGGGTGCTTTCAGGGCTTTCACTATTGTCGAGAATGTGTCTTAGATGCTCTAGTTTAGATGTGGTTCATGACTAGCCAACTACCTCCTCTGGGCCCCAGTTTCCTCATCTGTAGAATGGGGTGATGGAATTAATTAGACGGTAAGGACCATCTAGATGCTTCTTCGAAGTTGTGCCCTTCATCCCTTGTGATGATTTGGATTGTTTCCATAAGTTTAAACGAGTCTTAATGTGTTAGTGTGAGGGCATGGGGACAAGTGGCCCACTGGGCCTTGGGGTTGTATTGAGAACCGTGGGTCTATGCCAGAAGAAGACACAACATGGTCCCCAAAGTGAACGGCACCCTAGTCCTGGGAAGGAACGACAGCCACCCGTCACATGTGCTTGCTGGACCCCATGGCAGGTATGCCAGCTCCCACACCTGTGTATCTGTGTTAGTTCCCTGGGGATGCCGTAACATATCACTGTAAGCTCAGTGGCTTTAAAACAGCAGAAATTTAGTCTCTCACAGTTCTCGAGGCAGAAAGTTGGAAATCAGTATCACTGGACTGAGCTCCCTGCAGAGGCTCTAAGGTAGAATCTGCTTCCTGCCTCTTCCACTTCCTGGTGGCTGCTGGCATTCCTTGGCTTGTGACCACACCCCCTCCCATCCTCAAGGCCAGCGTCCTCCGCTCCCTCTCTGCTCCAGCTTCATGTGGCCTCCTCCTCTGCATGTGTCAGATCTCCCTCTGCCTCCCTCTTAGAAGGATACATGTGACTGCATTTAGTGTCCCTCACAACCCTGCCCCCAGACAATCCCTGATAACCTCCCCATCTAAAGATCCTTAATCACAGCAGCAAAGCCTCCCTGCCTTCCTCCCCGCAACCCCTTTTTTGCAATATAAGAAAACATTCACAGGTTCCAGGGATTAGGACGTGGATATCTTTTGGGGGGTCATTTTTCAGCCTATGACAGCATCCCAGCTCAAGCCTTACCTCTGCTTAGGGATGAAGCATCTTTGGTACACAGAACAGCAGGCCAAGGGGGTAGCATCTGAGCTAGAAGGAGCTGCAGTCTTCGTGGGAAGCACCCAGCCTCCTCTTTGACATTGCACAGCGTGCTGGGCAGTGTCCGACCACAGCCCTGGCCAGCCACGCAGACACCCGTGAGGTGGGGTCGGGTGCTCAGACCCACTGCCCGGCCCTGGCACCTGCTTGTTTGCCCACCCCGACACTGCCACCTCCTGTGGGAGTCACGGCATTGACTTGGGAGAGCAGGTCAGCACACAGCACCCCGGAACTGGGCTGGAGTCGGCCGTCCCGTCTGCTCGCGCAGGCATTAGCCTGGCAAGGCAGCAAGCGGATCCCTCATTTACCCCAGTGCGTGCTAACAGTTGGTCACCTTTAAATCCGCCTGGAGACGGTGCCAGACAAATTGCTGAAGAGCTGGCAGCGGCCTCAGGGGTTCAGCCAGTCTTCACGCCATCCTCGGGCAAAACTAAACCTGCGTGATTTATGACGTTTCCATTACTCTAAAGGAATTGAGCTTTCATAACAAGTCCTAGGGAAGTTTCTAATTTCTCTAAAGTACTCTTCTGTTATACCCTCTGGTAAATGCTACCAGGCATTAATGCCTCTTTAGGGAGATGCAGGCCCAGATTCATACAGGGAAAAGCCATTGAATAGAATCACTTGTATATTTTATGAAATAGGATATCATTACTAACTTGGAGAGAAATATATTAAATATACTGACAGTACATTTTACTTGCAAATTATTAATCAAACCACAATTCATTTAATTAAAAATAAAACTTCTTGGAAATAGTGGATATTTTTGCCACTTTAAACTCTTCGGATACTGAGGGCCTGGGGTCTCTTTTCCTCACATTGGCTAATTCTGAGGTTTCTGAACCCCCAGTCTGCCTTAGCTGATACTGATTTGCGTGTGAGCAGATTAAATATCCTGAGGGTAGCCATTTGTGTTGCTTGCTTAGGACACAGATGTTTTCCAGGACATCGTAAATTCAACCGACACAGCCATCTCCCTGGTCTTCCACGGAAGACCTAGTCATTTTTGCCTGTTCTCCTTCACAGAACAGTACTGTCTTTAGGAGGGAGACAGAGAATATAGTCTACCCCAAATGTTCCCAGTTCCTTACTGAACACAATGCCTGATGTGATCCAAAGTGAATTCTTCATAGGACCAGGTTCCTTTCGAGCAATTTGAAATAAAACCACCAAAGTAGTTTCTTGGTACAACGTCAGATACATGGATGTTTGGTGTTTTTTCACAGATGTTCATGGGAAAACATTTCAAAACTTCCCTTAGGCTTAACATATTACTCTTTGGACAAGGCCCAAGAACAGCTCCTCAACAGCACAACCACCTTCTCAATAGCACCAGGAGGTCCTGCCAGCTCCCTACACCTGGTCACCATTAGGATCACAGTGGGGGTGATCCAGGGCCCTAGTCACAGAGATTCTGATTCACTGATCTGGGGAGGGCCTTGCAGATCTGATTTGAGAACCACACCCAGCGCTGGGCTGGGCTCTTGGCTCCAGCCCTCACCAGCCTGGCCACCAGGCTTTCTTCAGCTTTCTGAGCCTGGACCCCTTTGCTGTAAAATGGGGATGGTCAGACCTACTTGGGGGGCTGTTGTCACAATTAGAGATCATGTCTGTAAGGGGGCTGCACAGTGCTTGGCACATGGTAGGCCTTCAATAAATGACAGCAGCTGAAATCATCAAGACCCACCTCCCTTTCCTGAAAACAGTGCTCTCAGGAGGTGTGCAATGTGCAGTGACTAAAGGAAACTGAGACCGTTTAGCAGCAATGCCTGCGGTCAGAGCGACAGGGAGGGGTTTGGCTCTTTCCATGAGAACTTACAACATGCTTCAAGGTTCTGCATGAGGGCAGGAGACCTCTGAGCTAGAAGGAGCAGCACTCTTCGTGGGAGCCACCCAACCTCCTTATCTACTCTGCACCTCTTTTGCAGAAGCATTCACATATGACATATTAATCACAGTCCTGAAAGTGATGCAAGTATTCCCATTTTTAAGATAAAGGACAGATTTTCCAAGAGGTCAAGAAATGTGTCTTGGGTCACAAAGACAGCAGGTAGCAGAGCCAGGATTTGACCTACATTTGTTTGATGCCAAATTCCATACTTTTTCTCCACAAAAGGGGAACAAACTAGAAGGTAACTCATGAGTCACTCCACGATTCCTGAATGTGGTTCCCCTCAGAGGGTGGCCCGAGGTCTCCAGAGTTCTGGTGGAAGTAGTCTTACTCCCAAGACAGGGTGAAGGGGTGGCCTCGGAGGGTGTTGGCAATGAGGCCAGAAGGTCCCTGAACAGTCAAACTTACTACAATAAACTTGGGCTCGATTTTCTTCCGGGGCACGGGATGGCCAGGGGGAGTCCGGAGGAGGCTTTCCTGACACTCTTGCTCAGATTTCCTTTCCCTTCCCTTGCTGCGTGCCGGCGACGTGCCTTCCCAGCTTTGGGGGAATGTCTGCAAACCAACACTTACCTGTTTTTATTGAACTCAGAGTAGCTTGAGGCTCCAGCCAAATAACAGCTGCCTGTGTGGTGGTTGCTAACTGCCCTGGGAACAGCGTTTACATCTCAGGAATGTGTGTCCCCAGCAGGAGCTGCACACAGCAGAGCGAGATGCTTCCTCTTTCGTGAGTGAGATAGTTTCCCATGAAAGAGGGCTGTTATGCTTTGGGGGGTCGTGCTCCCCTGATTTACCTGTTCACTTACATTCTCGGAGACTCAGGAAGCCTCTCCTCGGGGCATGCTGGGACCTGAGCAGCTGCTGGCCCTCACTCTCCACTGCTTCTGCTTCCTTCCGTTTCTAAAGGAATTGTACCCCTGAAGGAAGAGCAGCACCAAAGGGGGCACCCTTTCACGGTTCTCACTGGAAGTTTTTATTTGAATTGATGAAACGCACTCCCTGGTGGGGCCGTCACTTGAAAGAGAGGTTCCTCTAATGTTGAAGCTGGATAAGACCCCAGTTTCCCTTTCGTGTTGGAATTCTTACAGCTGAGCTCAGAGTCTGCTACAGAGAAGGTGCTCAATACACGGTTATTGAAGGAGTGAATGAACTTAATTTTTCAGACGTTGACAACTGTGAGTACTCTTGTGATAGGAGGCTGATATAGTGATACCTGGTGATGGTGTCATCGAAGGTGGAGATGGTTTGGTAGAGGGGACAGGTGACAGTAGCCATGCCTGATGTTCTAGCTATGGCTTTTGTGAATTTTAAAAGTACGTAGCAGCATGGGAATTCCCTGGCGGTCCAGCGGTTAGGACTCTGCGCTTTCACTGCCGAGGGCCAAGTTCAATCCCTGGTTGGGAAGCTAAGATCCCACAAGCCCTGCAGCGTGGCCAAAAAATAAAAGAAAGTAAAATAAAGTAAAAGTACACAGCAGCAAAGTATGAGAAGGCACTGCTACTCCTCCGTACTCCTCCTGCCCATGAGTGAGTCAGGCCTGCTGGGGTGAGCTGTGCTAAGCTGGACCACGGTGTCTGGGGCAGACAGAGAAGTTTTGGAAACGATCTCTGCTATGGAGGACACAGAAACCAACAGGTTTTTAATCATTTAAGTTGTGGTTTGGCTGTAGTTGGTTTCTCTCCCCTCCACCCCCTCTCCCTTCAACTTGACCTGCTTTGAGGGGATGCACTTGGAGTTTGAATACTGTAGGGGCCCGTCGGAGCAGTGCCCTTGGTCAAGGTGCTGAACCTTATCTGAAATGGGGGTGACCCGGCACCCTGTCTCAGGGTCACTGTGTAGGACAGGTATCTGGCATAGAGAAAGCACTTGATAACTGATGGCTACAGTCACAGGAATTTGCGCGGGACTCTTCCTGTTGTTCGGATTCTGGTTACGGCCCAACGCTGAAGCCAGAGGGCCCCAGTCCCCCTTCTGCATGAGGGGAGGTGCCACCGAACTTCCTGTGGGTGAGGCCATCCCAGCAGAACCTGCACCATCACCAGCCCCACCTGACCCAGGCTGGTCAGCAGAAGGACAGGACCGGAAGAAGGGGAGGGGTCTGAGGCCACCTTTGGGGGAGAGGGGTGTTCAGGGTAAGAGGACATTCCCTCCTTTCCTTCAAGCTTTTTCCTCCCCAGGCCAGAGGAAGGGGCTTCAAGAGACACTCGCATCAAGACCACAGGCCCTGTGAAGGGCGGTGGGATGGGGCCTCATTTCCTGCTGACCTTTCTGAGCTGCAGCACGCAGGGGCCCACCTGGTGCGCCACAGGATTGGAGCTCAGTACGTTTGCGGGTGTATGCTGGGAGTCGAGAAGTATTCTTCCTCTCGTGGTAAAAACAGCGTGCTTGGCATGTGGTCCCTGAAGCTGGAGGGCTTCCTGGAACATGGGGTCTGTTTCTGAAGAGGGGGAGGGGGTGCTGCTGGAGGGGCTCAGGAGGCCAAAGGTGAGGCGAGATGGGACAAGAAAGATGAGCAACCTCATCCCGTCCTAGTTCTCCTCAGGCCCCAAGAAGGAAGAGGAGAACCGCAGCCACTCCCGTGACTCTGTGTGAAGGGGCTGCTGCTAAGGGTTGGGGTCCCTAACTCAGAGACGGGGGCGGGGCCAGGAGACAGCTGAACACCGCCCAGCCCCGAGATACCCACGCACAAAACCTGCGCAGAAATCACTGAGCACGTGGATGAGACAATAGAGAAGCCAGGGACACACTCCCTCCACCAACTAGCCAGCCACTTAAGGAGACCCCTGTCACCAAGTCCTCTTCCCCACGTCCACACCAGAAGAGGACAGGTGACATCTCAGAAATGGTCCACGGGGCACCACCATCTGCGGCCAGCTTGTGGGAGGGGTTAAGGAACAGTTGATTCCTTGCAATTAAACATACAAACAAAAACGGTCTCGATTACTGGAATAATTCAGAAGTCATTAAAGACACAGTTGGAGAGTACCTGGAGAGGGGAGGGAAACGAAAAACATTCCTTATTTGAATGCTAAGGTGCCTCAAATCAGGATTCTTTATATACACTGTAGTTAGTATAAGAAAACATAGGATAACAGTGTAGAGAGAGGGTTGTGAAGCCAGACTGGATTTGATTCTAAGTTCTGCTACTTACTTGCTGTGTGGCAAAGGGCAAGTTACTAAACTTCTCTGGTGCTGCATTTTCCTCAAACTATAAATTAGGGCTAAGAATAGTACGTATCCTTGGTGGTGCTGGAGTGAATAAATACAGCAATCAGGTGAAGCTCTTGGAACAGTGCCTGGCACACAGCAAAAGCTCAGTAAATGCTCGCTGTTATCACCTCTTCTTAAACCGCATTCATCTTAAGTACATGAACAAAGTCAGCTAGCCCTGCAAGTTTCTGGAAGTAATGTCAAATCCCACCATAAAACAACACACAGCTTCTCTTTGCATGAGAAATCAAAATACACCTTCTCCCCTGAAAAGACAATAATGTACAGCACAGTTCTTGCTTTCACACCAAAACCTAGAAAAAGGTATTTTCCTGGCCTGAGTTCTACCTGTACCCCCTTCGTGGTTCACAGGAAGCTGGGTCGGCACAACCTCACAGACAGTGTATTTTTGGCCTGGGGTGTTGAGATTAGCTGCTTGCTGTTATCACGGAAGCCACAACATCCTCTTTGCTTCCCTTCGTTTCATACCTAAGTAGAGACAGTCTTTTCCTTTTCAGCTGCCAGGGAACATTTCCACACAGAATGTCATGTCATCTTCTAAAGTAACAATATAATAAAATTCAAGGCAACAGTCATTCTGAATGAAAATGACACAAACACAGAGATAACCTCAGAATTGCAAAAACAAAAAACAAAGCCTCACTCTTCAGCCCATTGATTTCTGTGCCCATGTTCCTGGCATCTGTTAAAATATTACTGGAGTCAGTGGAGCTTGACTGGTTAAGATGCTAATTTCTACCCTATCTCCCAAAACACACTATTGCCTGTTTACAAAATCAGAATATTTAGATGAAATCACACATGAACACTTGCCTGCTTTGGCAGCTGGGCTTTTAGATGATGAATATGTGAGAGCCGATGGGTAGGTTACACCCTTTTGGGGTTTACCTTCTGCAAAAAAAGAAAAAACAATTTATTTCTGGAATTAGGGGTTTTAGATGGTTGCATTCTGATAAATTGATTCCCTCCTTCAGATTTGTTTCTCTTGAGTTCAGTGAAATCAGTGAGTCTCCACATCCCCCTCCCTTGCTAAATTGTTGAGTACAATGAGAAAGTCAAGTGGCATTCTGTCTTCCTGTATCGCCCGTGTTTTATTAATATTAGAAAGAAAGCAATAAAATCTCCATGACTCAGAATTAACATGAGCAACCCTTATTTCGCCCATGACGATGGGACCGGGAAGTGAAGTTTTCACACGTGGGACTCTATGAATGTTGAATCGGGTCAGTAGATGAATGGAAAACCCTCCACGTGCTCTGTTCTTGGATGCTGAGAGCTCTGGTCCGCGGCTGGCTATGCATGAACCGCTACCTCTCACTTTCACGGACCCTGTGGGACCCATCTGAATTCCATGGCACTAGAGAAACTTGAAAGTAGGTAAGTAGAGATTGGCCTTGAAAGCAACCATTTGCTGCCCACCCAGGGAGAGAAAGTTTAGCTGCCAAGTGAGCAGAAGGAATGCGAATGTGTATCAGGGAAATAACAGAGGCATAAAGAAGAAAAATGATCGGGGCTGGGGAGGCAAGTCCCAAGCCTGGCGTGACTGAAGATGCCTGAAAAGCCTGCTGCCCGGAGTCCCCACCGCCAGGAAGTATGGCTTGAAATTCCACCAAGGAGCGTCATTCCACAACGAAATGGAAAGTGTCACTAGAATGCAGAAGCCCCCCTGAGGCAGGTAATTTGTCTCACTTGGTGGCTGTTAAATCCCCAGGGCCCGGAGCAGTATGTGGAATGTAGCAGATGCTTAATAAGTATAACTGAGGAATTATCTTAGTGCTTAGATCTCTGTTAAAATTTAAACACCCTTGGGACCGGTCTTACCTGTTATGCGATATTTACACAGTGAAAGCATTTTAAACTCTCAACCTGAGGGAACACTTTTATAGGATGGGCTTGGGGAGGAGAGGTGAGGAGTGTCAAATGGGAGGTGGGACAGAATCTAGTGCCTGATTTCGCCAAAGGTCCTCCTGGCACAAGGGACTGCAAGAGTCATGGAAGCAGACAGAATTAACAGCGTGTCAGCAAAGGCTTGGGATTGGGAGCAAGGAAATGCAGGCCTCTGTTTCTATTTTACCATTCATTTACTGCCTCGGTCTCTAAGACTCTTGGATTTTTTTGTTTCTTTTTGTTTTTTGTTTTTTTTTTTTAAATTCAGAAAGTATGGATAATGATATGGATGTGGAAGAAATGATAGAATTGGAACAAGTATAATTTTGCAGTTTCTGACGTCATTCTTGCTATAGCAAGGATCATCGATAGATATTAAAGTCACTGGGTGAAATTCTGGGGGAGACAAGCTATTCACGCTGTTAGGAAGTATTGCCCTACAGATTGCTATGAATTACAAAGTATCTTTACCTTGGAGAGATATTGTAAAGTATCCAAGTAATCCAATTTAGCATCGCCAACAAATGGACAAAATGACATTATGTGTGTCCTGATATGGCCGTTTGTGATACTACACAATGGATATGCTATGATACTACGTATATAGCATCCTTGCCAAAATATTTAACCTGAATCCAACCACGAGGAAATAGCTGGACCTGTCTGTGGTCCAGATTGTGGGACATAGTACTAGATGACTGGCTCAGACTTCGAAAATATCATCACTACTCATGACCAAAAAAGGAAGTGTGTGGTAGACAGTTCTAGATTAAAGGAGACTAAGTAGACATGACAACTAAATGCAATGGATGATCTTTGATTGGATTGTAGATCCACCACCCACCCCCAAAAAGAAGAAGAAGGGGGGAGGGGGAGGGGGAGGAGGAGGAGGAGAAGGAGAAGAAGAAATTACTGTGAAGAATATTTTGGGGGTAGTTGGGTACAACTGAATAAGAACCATTTCTTATTATTTCTCACTTATTAATATTAGTGTATCAATGTTCACTTTTTAGGTGTGGTATGTGGTTATTTAGGAAAATGTTTTTGTTTTTACCAGATGTATGCTGAGTATCATTATGCCCACAGCTTATTTTCACACAGTTCAAATAAAATATAGATAATAGATAGACAGAGCAAATGTAGCAAAATATGAACAATTGGTGAATCTGGGTGAAGGGAATATGGGTATTCATTGTACTATTCTTTTAATTTTTCTGTAAATTTAAAAATTTTCAAAATAAAAGTTTAGGTTGTGGAAATTCACAAAAAAAAAAGAGGCAAGAGCAGGCAAGTCATGATACTGCAAAGATCCTTGGTTATCTTTTTCCTGTGAAGTCACACTAGCCATGAGCACATTGACGTTACCTCTTTGGAAGAGGGCAAAAAAAAAAAAAAAAAAAGAGTGAAAATGATTATCTATAAAATCCTGTGGAGCCAGATAGTGAGAACTGACTAAACAGTGAAACAATTAATTAAAAAAAGAAGTCTCAAATAAAATTGCTGCTCAGTTCTCTAGAAGCCTGTCCCTATCTATTCATTTACCAGAATTCTCAAGGAATAAGCTTCCAGGTATTAGGCACGTTTAGCATAACAAAAGGAGTAGTTCAAAAACCCAAGTTATTAAATGTAATTCACTTAATTAAAAGTTTGATTGGACTTACTGATAGCTGCTGTGTGTTTAAAAAGAGTAATTGGAGCCTTTTAATATTTCCAGACTTCATAGTGATTTATCACTGTAATTAGAATTCATTGTTTCAGGATCCTAATTATCAGAAGAACTAATGCTTCAGATTTTTATGAAATGAGATAGGCCATACACTAAAACTAACAGCACACTGAAAAGAGCACATTTCAACCCGTGAGGTCACTTAACCCAAGTGCCAGTTGTAGGGCAGCATTTCTTCAGGGTGTGGGCATACCTGAGATGACAAAGGATTCTCTCCATCGTGGAAGGGATAATGACTGGACACCATTGGAGTAACTCCCTTTATAGCCAGACTGTCCCACAACTTTCCGAACAAGTATTGTCCCTCCTGAATTATCGAGCACACCACTGTGAAGAGAAAAAAAAAGTTTTTGAACAAAGAACAGAAGAATATCATTAGGCATATCAACAGACTATGAAACCAGCCATCGTCTTTATTTTTTTCTTGTTCTGCATATTATATACTTAAAAAAATTTTTATTGGAGGATAGTTGATTTACAATATTGTGTTAATTTCAGGTGTACAACACAGTGATTCAGTTATACATACACCTATATTCAGTCTTTTTCAGATTCTTTACCCATATAGATTATTTCAGAATATTGGGTAGAATTCCCTGTGCTATACAGTAGGTCCTGGTTGGTTACCTATTTTATATATAGTAGTGTGTGTGTGTGTCAGCTCCAAGCTCCTAACTTATCCCTTCCCACCTTTGGTAACCATAAGTTTGTTTTCAAAATCTGTCTGCTTCTTTTTTGTAAATAAGTTCATTTATAGCATTTTTAAAAATTAGATTCCATATGTGAGTGATATGATATTTGTTTTTCTCTATCTGGCTTACTTCACTTAGTATGATAATCTCTAGGTCCATCCATGTTGCTGCAAATGGCATTATTTCATTCTTTTTTTTTTATGGCTGAGTAATATTCCATTGCATATCTGTACTACATCTTCTTTATCCACTCCTCTGTTGATAGACATTTAGGTTGCTTCCATGTCCTGGCTATTTTAAATAGTGTTGCAATGAACACTGGGGTGCATGCAGCTTTTTAAATTATGGTTTTCTGCAGATATATGCCCAGGAGTGGGATTGCTGGATCATATGGGAGTTCAATTTTAAGTTTTTTTAAGGAAACTCCATACTGTTGTTCATAGTGACTATACCAATTTACCTTTCCACCAACAGTGTAGGAGGGTTCCCTTTTCTCTACACCCTCTCTAGCATTTATTATTTGTAGGCTTTTTGATGATGTCCATTCTGACTGGTATGAGGTGATACCTCCTTGTAGTTTTGATTTGCATTTCTCTGATAATTAGTGATGATGAGCATCTTTGCAGGTGCTTTTTGACCATCTGTATGTCTTCTTTGGAGAAATGTCTATTTAGATCTTCTGCCCATTTTTTGGATTGGGTTGTTTGTTTTTTTGACATAGAGATGCATGAGCTGTTTATATATTTTGGAGATTAATTCCTTGTCAGTTGCTTCATTTGCAAATATTTTCTCCTATTCTGTGGGTTGTCTTTTCATTTTGTTTATGGTTTTGCAGTGCAAAAGGTTTTAAGTTTAATTAGGTCCCATTTGCTTATTTTTGTTTTTATTTTCATTACTCTAGGAGGTGGATCAAAAAAGATATTGCCAAGATTTATGTCAAACAGTGTTCTGCCTAAGTTTTCCTCTAAGAGTTTTATGATGTTTGGCCTTACATTTAGGTCTTTGATCCATTTTGAGTTTATTTTTGTGTATGGTGTTAAAGAATGTTCTAACTTGATTCTTTTACATATAGCTGTCCAGTTTTCCCAGTACCACTTATTGAAGAGGCTGTCTTTTCTCCATTGTATATTCTTGCCTCCTTTGTTGTAGATTAATTGACCATAGGTGCATGGGTTATTTCTGGGCTTTGTATCCTGTTCCATTGATGTATATTTCTGTTTTTTTCACCAGTACCATACTGTGTTGATTACAATGGCTTTGCAGTATAGTCTGAAGTCAGAGAGCCTAATTCCTTCAGCTCCATTTTTCTTTTTCAGGATTGCTTTTGCTATTTGGGGTCTTTTGTGTTTCCATACAAATTAAAAAAAAAATTTTGTTCTAGTTCTGTGAAAAATGCCATTGGTAATTCGATGGGGATTTCATAGAATCTGTAGATTACTTTGGGTACTATAGTCATTTTGACAATATTAATTCTTCCAGTCCAAGAGCATGGTGTATTTTTCCATGTATTTGTGTCATTTTAAATTTCTTTCATCAGCATCTTATAGTCTTCAGAGTACAGGTCTTTTGCCTCCTTAGGTAGGTTTATTCCTAGGTATTTTATTCCTTTCAATGTGATGGTAAATAAGGTTGTTTCCTTAATTTCTCTTTCTGATCTTTCCTTGTTAGTATATAGGAATGCAAGAGATTTCTGTGTATTAATTTTGTATCCTGCAACTTTACCAAATTCATTGATGAGCTCTAGCAGTTTTCTGATAGCATCTTTAGGATCTCCTATGTATAGTATCATGTCATCTGCAAACAATGACAGTTTTACTTCTTCCTTTCCAATTCGGATTCCTTTTATTTCTTCTTCTCTGATTACTCTGGAAGTTCTAGAACTTCCAGAACTATGTTGAATAAAAGTGTCAAGAGTGGACATCCTTGTCTTGTTCCTGATCTTAGAGGGAATGCTTTCAGCTTTTCACCATTGAGAATACTAGCTGTGGGTTTGTCATATATGGCATTTATTATGGTGAGGTAAGTTCCCTCTATGCCCACTTGCTAGAGAGCATTTAACATAAATTGATGTTGAATTTTGTCAAAAGCTTTTTCTGCATTTATTGATATGGTTTTTATTCTTCAGTTTGTTAATGTGATGTATCACACTGATTGACTTGCAGATATTGAAGAATCCTTGCATCCCTGGGATAAATCCCACTTGATCATGGTGGATGATCCTTTTAATGTATCATTGGATTTGGTTTGCTAGTATTTTGTTGAGTATTTTTGCCTCTATCTTTATCAGTGATTTTTGGCCACCATCTTTATTTAGAGGTAGGTAAGCAGGGAGAGTAAGAAAACCTTCACCTTGACCTGCAGCCCAACCCCCAAGAACGGTGTCTCTATCACATGGCCTGACATCTGACCTCCCAGGTTGGATGTCCTTCTCTTTCATATTACAGGACCTGACCATGCCTCAAATTTCTTTTCTTTGGTTTCTGAATTCCCACTAGTTCTCCCTGAAGTAAAACCTCTTCCCTGACAATTTCCAATTTGGTTTTGTGGCATCACAGAACCACTCCAACTATTTCAAAGAGTGGTATGGCATATTTAAAAGCAAAGTATGCCTTTTATTTTGGGCCAGGGGAGGAGTGTGTGTAACTAAATTAAACTCATTTAAAAGAGTACCAAAGGATAGAAATTGTTCCTTTAATTTCTAGGATTTTAGATCCTGATGTGAAGTAACTGACATATATCTACCTCTTTGCTTCCACTGAAGCAGGGATTCCAGTATGTCATTTCCTTGCCCCAGAGCCTAACATGGCTCCCTTGGGTATCTGTAATTTACAGCACGGGGGAGCTAAAAAAGTCCTTAGATTTGTTCCCATCAACACCCTTCCTTCCATACAGGAATGAGTGTTGCCATTTCCTGCCCTCCCACCTTCATGGTGAGTCAACAACTTTCAACACTCAACTTCCCAACAACTCAGAAGGAAAGAAAGTGATAATAATGCTTGACATGTGAAGCACTTAATTGCTCTAGAATCATTCCCACTAATGGTATCTCACCGAGTTCTCCCAGCAAACCTACTGGCTGTGGAGTGGAGGGAATGCTGTTATTCCCACTTCACAGAGACAGGCTTAGACAGGTCAAGGGACTCACTGCAGATTTTGTAACTTCTATAGTGCAAGGTAGGGATTTGAACCCAGGTCTAATTGACCTGGAATCCTGGGTTTGCCCCACTTGGTCTCAGTTGTCTCTCAGAGTTCAAAAGCCATGGGCATCTCCCAACACCAAGTCCTCACTCCTCCATCATGTCTTTGCTACCCTGCCCACCCTTCTCCGGGGGGCTCTCACTCAGGCCCCTCACTCCTCCCAGCTGCAGCCAGGCCGGCTCCTGCTCCCCTGACCGCCCGCATGACTCGCACTCCCGTGACTCTGTTCATGCAGCTCTTTGCTCTGGAGAACCTGTATATCCTCCCCAACCCCTCCTTCTCCAGGACTTTGCTGTGCCCCTTCCTATCACTGCCTTCGAATCTTGTCTTACCACGGAGACTCTGATTTTATTTGGTCTTGTGCCCTTTCCTAAAAATTCCTTGAGATAACTTTGTAGCCCAACTAGATTGGAAATTTTCTTATAAAAGGACAATGTTTTTGCTTCTGCATTAGAAGGCCTGTCGGTGTGCAGACGCCACTCACGCTGGCTTGTGAAAGCTGGTTGTTAGGCTTCAGGATTATGCCAACGGGTTCATTTCACAACAGTAGCTTGAAATTGGCCATGGTGGGAGTATTTATACCACAGACATTGGTGAATCAGCAACCCCCACTCCTTTTTGGAGGGCTTTTTGGTAAACGTTTACCAGCACACCACTGGCATAGGCTGAGAATTCAAACTATTAAAAAAAATTATCCCTTACTTATAATTAGTGGGGGAAATAGAAATAGCTCTTATCTTTTTAGATCCCCCCCCCGAGAACTTATTCTACCCCTAAATTTATATTCCATTGTATTGAGGAAATGTGCGGGCGCTCACTCTTGTTTAAAAGTCAGAAGCACTGTAACTGCCACTCAGAGTGAGGAAGTGGGGCTGAGCTTTGCCTCGCTCAGGTGGTTTGAAGGGAACAGGGAAGGCTGTGGGGTTCTCAGGCTGGACTGGGAGGCTGAGATCCCTTGTGACATTTACATAAAACCAAAACCCCAGACTTTGGGAAAGGTTAGGATATAGAAGTCTTGTCTTCTCATGAGATTTTCCTGTTGAAGAAAAGAATGATGCTTCGTCGTGTGAGTGGACTTCACTGGAAGCCGTGCATATTCCCAGACATCCTCCTAGAGGAGGGCAGATCCTGGGGTAGTCAGTGGTCTATCAACTCCAGGAGGTGACAGACGTCCTAGGGGAGACATGCACAGGACACTTGACCACCACAGGGGATACCAGAGGAGGGAGAGAGACTGAAAGACTGTGGCTGCGCTTACGAAGCAGGTGGGGGCTCAGGTAGTTTGGTGAATTCATGTGAACGCGATTCGTTTGTATCCTCACTCGGGGGAGGCATGTCACAGACATTCTCTGAAAGAGCAAAACCTGTTCCACTCCTTTGCTTCCCTCAGACGCCCTGCACGATGCTGAATATGGCCTTGAGGTTCACCTCCTCCCTGACCCTGGTACCAGGGCACTGGGATAAGCTGAGGGTCAGCTTCATGGCTTGGAGAAAAGGGACTGCCCACCACAAGGCCAGGTTTTGAATGGCTGCCGTTCTCAAGGTGAGCATCGGGTCAGAAATCCATGCTCTGCATGGAGATGGCCTCTTTGTTGTCCCATCTCAGAGAATTCTCCACTCTCCCCAGGCCTTGGTCCCACTTTAAGCACAGAAATTAGTTCAGGACAAGACTGAGCCAAAATACGATGCCTCAAATATGTTTATTATCCCTTTGGTTTGAAAGAATCAAGGGGATCACTCATAATAAGGCATTTGATGATCATACTTTGTATGAAAATTAAATCCTTTAAGCTACATCTAAATTTCTAAACCAAAGTATGCTCTCTCCAGTTTCCCAGGTCTGACTGCAGGGGACTCTGGCAGGACAGTGATGGGAGGTCCCTCAGGTATTTCCCACTCATATCCTCTGTCTTAAATCCTGCCTTCTGAAAACAGACTTGTTCTGTTTGTAAAAAACGGAACTGGTATTATCCAAAATTTCTGTCTGTTTTCCCTTAAGACCTCTATACATCCTCCTTATGGATACTGATTGCTTCTTTCCAAACAGTTTCCTACTATATCAGTCACTGGTCCAGGAGGCGACAAGGCATTCAGTTGCTCCAGCAGCAAATCTTGTTTTTTGAAACAGTCAAGCTCTTCTCTTCTGTCCCTCTACCCTCATCTATATTCTTCCCAGCAAGTTCCTATGTTCCAACCCAAATGCTGGGGTTGCTAAGTCCTGGTCCTTGTCAATGTCCTTCTTCTTTTCTCCCTAGAGGTGTGTCCATCCATCATAAAGCCTGTCCCAACTCTGACTGCTCCAAAGTCTACAACCCCCTTGTGGCCTCACGTTGTACATTAAGCAGTGCTGGGACCCCTCAGTTCTTACGTAAATGTGTCACCTGGGCTCTGGGCTGGAAGCCAGGGGACACAAGTTCTAATCCTGGAACTAACTAGCAATTTAATTAACTTCCCTATGCCTCCCTTCCTCTTCTAACAACTGGGGATGCTAACTGCAGCCTCATAGGGCTGAGATGATGCTAGAAGGAGAGGATCTCAGTGTAAGGGTTACTGTCCTTACGATGATGCCTTGGTGAGTTCACATTAACTTGTGAGGCTCTGTACTACATAGGAAACAAGCAAAGGCAAGAGATTGCCAGCAAATGCCAGAGGAAGCAACTGCCAACCATGTCTGATCACAATCAGTGAAATACAAGCAGCATTAAGACAGGCTCAGCCTGTGCAGCATATGTCAGGGTCTATGTAGACACAGACCAGAGCGTGTTAATGGTGTCAGTGGAGCTGTACGGGCATGCACATTTGTATGTCAGGGTGTGTGTGAGCACACACGTGTGTTCAAGCACATGTAGGAAGCATGCCTGTGTACAAGCGATTGTGTGGGGGGCATGCACAAGTTTGAGTACATGTTCATGTGTAGATTCACATATTGCCTTGTACAAAATCGGTTTCAGGGTGAAAACAAAATATTTTTATTCCATGGTTTGGAGTTAAGAAACAGCATTTGGTGTTTTCTTTCATGTTCCTCTATTTATCCTTAGTAGAGCTCCCATTGAAAAACCAGGTAGCTCTTCATATCTCTGTGTTGATGGGGAAAAAGAGTATGACCGACAAAATCTGTTAGTAACTCTTAAATCTTATTTTAGGCATAGATTTTTTCTTACTGCTTCCCAAAATTTCAGAGAGGCTACCGACTAGACACCTTGAGAGGGAATGAATGTTACCTCTCCCCTCTCTCTGGCAGAGATACAACTAACAGTCGAGTTCTGGCATGCAAGTAAAGAAAAAGAAAAAGATACCAGAAGCCTGAACAATTGAGAAACTTCATCCAGTATCCGGCAGCCAAGCACTGACTTTGAGCCACGTCTCAAAGCAGTGCTGGGTGGTGAATGGAAGCTGAACTTGGGTTCCAGTCCCCACTCTGACATTTTTTAATAGCGTGGCTTTAGAAAGGCTGTTCAACCTCTCTTCACCTTTAAGAGGTGGATAACAGTGGTAGTTACCCCACAGGGGAATTGCGAGGGCTGAATTAGATAACACAGGCAGAGTGCTTGACACATACCCATCAGCTTTATTATCAGAGATATTCTGTAAACATGCATTTGCCTGTGTTTTGACTCCAAGCCTAAGCAAAAGAGGTGTGAGGATTCTGTGAAGGTCACTCTTGCCTCTCCTCATTTAGGCAGTGACAGAGTCCAAAGCATGTCATGCTTCCTGTCCTCTTTCCCGGATCCCAAGCCAACAGCTGACCAGGCCAGATCACCTGTCACCCTCCCTCTCACTTTTCCTGTTCCCATTTGTCTCCAGGCCATCAACTGGAGCTGTGACATTTCTTCTCTAAACTTCTGGGCCTTCCTTAGTCATGTCCCTATTATTCCCTTGCTCAGCACATACAGGTAGGAAAAAATGCTTTACATCATCAAGAACTTTGGTTTCTTTGTCGTGAACACACAAGAGTAGGACTCTCCTCCCCTCCCCATTAAGGTATAAAGAGAAGTCAGTCCTCCTTAAAAGACTTGCAAAGAGATCCAGGGCCATGCACAGATTCTAGGTCATCCCCTGGATAGGGCTGCCAGATAAAATATGGGATGCTCAGTTAAATGTGTTCGTTTTTGCCTGCTAATCAGGCAACCCTGCACTGGGGACTCCCTGCCCACACCCTGATGGCGTTGTTCTTAAGTAGCTCAGCACCACCCACCTGTGAACCGCAGCACCACATACGCTGGAGTAGGACGCGTAGATGTCAGTGCCATAAACATGGTACCTGGGGTCCTGGCATCCTGCTGGACACTTCACAGTGAACTCGGGATTGGTTATCTTTCCAGCTCTCACATCGCAGTTGATCTGAGGCACAGCTGGGAATGCAAAATGAGGTCAAGATTACACCTCGTGGTATCAGCTTATGTATGGGGTGACTGTTAGGTCATAACTGTTCATTTACTTAATCTCTAAAAGCCAGAGCCTGGGCTGACCCCGGATCCCCTCTGTATAATGAAAGTAAAGAGGTAATTACAACATTCCTCAGACCAAAAGAGCAATCACCGTCCACTGAATTTAACCTGCTGAGAGTGAGAACGAGAGGCTCATTCCTGTGCTTATTCAAATAATTAACTAATTGAAGAAGAGAAATCTGGGAAAAGACCCACCTCCAGTGGCCAGAAATGTCAGCTTGAGTCCACGACCAGAGAATACTGGTTTTTCAGATGTTCTGGAGCTAGCCCAAGAAGAGAAGAAACTCACAGAAAACCTCACAAGAGGAAGGAAAGGTATTGGGAAGAGGTAGCAAGAGAGTACGAGCCTTGGGTCGGACCGGCCAGGACAGTGTGGGCTGCTGCAGCAGAGGGCCTGGGCTGAGCCTGCGGGGAGGGCAGGGCCGGGCCAGGTGAAGGGGGCCTGAGTGCTTGTGTTCTCTGCAGGAGGTTCCACTCCATGGAAGGTTTTTGGATGGGGGAGACAGATAATGAGAGTGATCTTTTGATTCAGTCCTAGAGGCTGGGTCCTAGGTCCAGGGTCAGGATGGGAGTGATCTTTCTTCATCTGCCTCAACACTCGGTGGAAGGCTGGGGACTGCCCTGCTGGGTATCCAGGGAAAGCTCATTCATTCTGTCCTCCCTCCTCTTCGGCTTGGTGATGCCATTGCCAGGCTAGCAGGATTCTGTAGGCAAGGCTGTTGGAGCCCAAAGCTTGCTTAGGAATGAGATGGTGTAGATGCTAGCAGTACCTAAAAGGGGGTATGGCTGCATCTTCCCTGAAAAAAATTTCCCTCAAAATCTCCTGAAGGAAAAGGCTTCTTAGATAATTCTATACGAGTGCCTGGAAGCTAGGAATGTATTCTTTAGAAGGGGCTCTGAAACATAAGCACCATTCAAAGAGTGAGCAGGCTCAGGAGGGATCTGGAAACCACCAGATGTGAGGGCTGCCTGGCAGAGATGGGGTGTTTGACCATAAGAAGCTGAGCATTCGGAGGTAAGTATAGCTGTCTTCACAAGTAGGACTGTCGTGTGCTGTGACGTCAGAGGACCAAGCTAGAACTAAAGGGGAGATTTTCTATGGAGGCATTTTTTGCCAAGAAGAACTTTCTAGTAAATGAAGTTGCCCTTGAAGGAAGGGGCTGGAAGCATGCATGCAAGGACTGAACAGTGGAAGAGGGGATGTCTCCATTGGGTGGGGAGTAGAAAGAAAGCCGCGCCCAGTGGTAAGAGCCTGTGATTACAAACACAGATTCAGGATCTCTGCCAGGCCACCCATCCTCTAACTGGGTTACTGAGATGGTCTCCGAGTTGTTAATGGCTTCCATCTGTATCCAAAATGCACTTTTTTTTTTTTAACCCTTATGTATCTGAATGGAGCAGAGTTACATTTCATTCAGACTGGAGAAAGAACTGAAGTTAAGAACTCCTGCCCTTTTCCTAAACACCCCTCCCAGACAATCTTGGCCATGCAGGGCTGGGCCAGCATGGAAGTCCTTCTCGTGGGCCTGGGGGCTGAGTGTGATTACAGGCTAAAACAATTTGTGGCCCACATTAAGGAGGGAGCGCTGTGCTTAAAGTGGTTTTGTGGTTTCGTTCTCTCCACCACAGGCTGCTTCCTCTCCAAAGTCATTTTCTTTTTATCTTTCATTCTTTTAAGCCCTGATACTCAAGGCTGCATTGATTACTTTGAGCTTTAGAGTATTGTTTTAAAAAGGCAATTTTGGGATTGAAGATGCCTGTGTAGTCTCTCTTTAAATTAGTTAATTGTTGCATCACTGGGTGTAACTAAATGCGTTCAGTTCTCCTCCCTTCCACAGATCACTGCCCCAATCCCAAATGTATCTCCTCCCTTAGATGTAAAGAAAATGAAAACATTCCTTCTTGGCACTTAGTTCTGTGAAATAGGAAGTGACAAGCTCTGTTCAGTTTGGATGTGACTTTGGCACCCTGAGGTTTTGGATCTCCTGGGAGGCCAATCCAACTCTTCTGGAGTTGTAAACGGGGCTCTATCTTGAAGCTTATTGTGTGAGTGTCATACAGTGATCAAACCTATTGCAAGACAGGTGCACATGCAGTGGAATTTTCCATGAAATAGTTGGTTTAAAAAGACAAGGGGGAACGTGTCACATGGGAATATTTTGCTTCCTGCTAATCAATTTCCACACCCCCTCCCCCCACCCCTTCCTGTAGGGGGAATTTGTTTTTTTGTTTGTTTTGTCTTGTTTTTACAAAGGCCTGAGCAGTCCCTTAAATAAGATCTGCTGCTTTACTTCTACCCAATTGGTGAGAAAAGTTGGTGAATTAACTCATTCCATCGGGAGTGGGGGTGGGGCAAAATGAAATCAAGCTCATATGCTCATGAACTTTTGAAGAAGAGGGTGCAATGACAAAGTGTGGCTAAAGGCCAAGTATTCATTCAACTTGTATGGAAAATTAAGCTGGAGAGAGTGAGCTAATTACAATTTCAGAGTACTTGCCAAAATCATCGGAAAGTGTAATGTCTAAATCCAGTCGGCAAGAAGCAGTCATTTGCATCTTTCTGGCCACTCTTCTTTGAGTATGTTATTCCTTTACAGTATTTTCTCAGTTATTTGTGAAGTAGTCTGTTTTCTTGTAACCTTCCAAGAGTCTTCCATCCATCGACTTAAGGCCCAAATGGAATGCTTTATCCTTCCATTTCCTCCGAATGCTTTTGAACTCTTCCATCTTAAAGCTCAGGTCTTCTTTTCTCTCTCCCTTCTGTTGTTTAGGTTCATTTTTGTTTCTCTTTGGGTTTCAGCCCAAAAGTGCAGAAATGAGACTTCCTTCAGAGGACAAGTTAAAATTAAGGCAGCTCAAGAAGTGTCCATCTTAGGTGTGAAGAGAGCAGGAAGACATTTATTTGGCAAATGAGACTCAGGGGATGGGGAATGGTACAGCCCCACTATTAACCTTGGGGGAGAACTTAGGAGTTGTAAAAAGGTTTATTCCCAGGAACATTTGGAGAAAGCAAGAAGAGAGACTCTTGCATTCCTTCCTGAGTGGACTTTTGTTGGTGGAAGTGAGAGAACTCTGGGCTAAAGTCACAGAGATCCTGGGGGAGCCCAGAACTGCTTGAGTGGAAACAGCGCAGAGACCTGTTCCTTAGCCATCTGCTCTGCTTACCCCCCATATGATTCCTTAAGATTACCTTGCCTTCTCATGTCCTTTATCATTTTCTTGACAGAGCGCACATTAGAACATCTCAGAATCTGCCAAGGATTCCTTCCTAGAGGGCTTTGGCACCAGACACAGGGAAAAGAGAACTATTTGCAACCCAGATGGTTAGAACGAAAGGATAACCTTTAGATGCTGCCCACTGAGGTCACTGTCTGCTGTACTGATCTCAGAGGGTTCCTAGGCAAAACTGGTACTGTCTGAGCTGCTATTTTCATGCAACATTGGAATCTTAGAGGCACAAGCGCAAATGTTTCTGCTCTAAGTTGGGTCTTCTGCCTGACCTAATAACAGAGTGATTATTGGGTGATGTCACACACAGTAAGCCAGTGATGCAGAGGCCAAATCAAACTGTATCATCTGCTTCTTATCTTCCACTCATCTTTTCAGTGAATGCGGCTTTCCAGGCAAGCCACCTTGCTTCGGGAAGATAAATGTTCTCATCAAATAGAGAAGGCCATTGTAAACTTGCCTCCTGGCTGTTAATGAGAAAGAACTATTATAACATAAAAGCACTTATGCATAAACAGTTTTGATATGAAACTTAATTTTGTTGGACTGTGATATTCAACTACAGTAAAATTCTATTTTTAAGAAAATTGTGCAAAAGTGTTAATTTAATGAAACAAAATGACCATCACATAAAATCTGAAGATGAATGCTTCCTTCTCTTTGAACCTGACACCCGTGACCAGATCATGTTAATTCTTCCTTGGTAGCAAATTCTTTTGCAAAGCATTCTTTTCCATTTTTCTTAAACAGGCTTTGACCATGTTGAATCTTTTTAAAAATTTTATTTTATTGAAGTGTAGTTGATTTACGATGTCATGTTAATTTCTGCTGTACAGCAAAGTGATTCAGTTATATATATTCTTTTTCATATTCTTTTCAATTATGGTTTATCACAGGATATTGAATACAGTTCCCTGTGTTATACAGTAGGACCTTGTTGTTTATTCATCCTATACATAATAGTTTGCATCTGCTAATCCCAAACTCCTAATCCTTCCCTCCCCTCCCCTCTCTCTGCAACCACAAGTCTGTTTTCTATATCTGTGAGTCTGTTTCTGTTTCACTGATAAGTTCATTTGTGTCATATTTTACATCCCACATATAAGTGATATCATATGGTAGCTTTCTTTCTCTTTCTGACTTACTTCACTTAGTATGATAAACTCTAGGTCCATCCATGTTGCTGCAAATGGCATTATTTCACTCTTTTTTATGGCTGAGTAGTATTCCATTTTGTGTGTGTGTGTGTGTGCACGTGCGTGCATATGTATACCATATCTTCTTTATCCATTCATTTGTCGATGGACCTTTAGATTGTTTCCATGTCTTGGCTATTGTAAATAGTGCTGCAATGAACATAGGGGTGCATGTATCTTTTCAAATTATAGTTTTGTCTGGATATATGCCCAGGAGTATGATTGCTAGATGACCATTTGAATCTTTGGTCAAAAGCTATCAATACCTTTTTGCTGCTTTGAGGAAAAATTCCAAAATCTTTAAGGCCTTTCCACAGTGCCCTCCATGGAACTTCTGGGCTTGCCAGTACTCTCCCTGGTACTTCTCTCTTTTTTTTTTTTTTTTTTTCTTTTTTGGAGGGGGCACCCGGATCCCTGGTACTTCTCAAATGCATGTTATCTTACAAACTTAGCTTGTATCATTTCTCATACCCGGAACCCTTTTTCCTTTCAGCTATTCAAATGCTACTAGTTTTTCAGGGTTGCAGTTTGTTACATCTTCTTTCATCTACTAGACTATACACTCCATGGGGACAGGAATTTTTGTGTGTTTTGTTCGCTGCTGATCACCAGAATGTCTGCTGGATGAATGAAAGGATGAATGGAACCCATCCATTAGCAAGTCCTGTTAGTTTTATTTCCAAATCTGCAATTTCTCTCTACCTCCACCTTGGTCCAGTTCACTGACATTTCCTGTCTGGACTATTAACACAGTAGCCTCCTAGCTTGTCTTTTTCCTTCCATGTTGCCCACCCTTTGCCTCAATTCTTTCTCCACTGAACAGCCAGTGTGATACTTAAAAAATGTAATCACATTTCATCATTTTCCTGCTTAAAACCCCTCATTGGCTTCCTACTGCCCTAATGTCCAAGCTCCTTAAGATGGTCCGTGAGGCCCTAAAAGATCTGGCCACTGTATTCCTCTCTACTTACTCTCCTACCATGTTTACTTGGATGATGAGAAGTTACCAGCCAGCAAAGGTCTAGGAGGACCTTCCAGGCAGAAAGAAGAACCAAGGCAAAAACCATAATGTGGGAATGGGCTTGGTGGTTTGAAAAACATACAGGAGGCCAGTGTGCTTGGAGCACAGTGAGTGGGTGGTGGGGAGGTCCATGGTGAGGTCTGGGGAGTCCTCATGGGTCACATCACATGGGCACTGGGTGAATTAATAGTCCCACTGTGACTAAGGTATTAACAGCTGTTTTTGCTAGAACTGTATTCAGGACTGCACAACATTATTTTCAGAAGAAATTGTTTTCTTTTTTGAAAATTTCATTTTTTTAAATTGGTATACTATTCACATACCATAAAATTGGCCCTCTTAAGTGTATGATTAGTGATTTATAGTATATTCACAAGTTTGTGCAACCATTATCATCTAATTCCACAACATCTTCATTACCTCAGAAAGAACCCCACTTAGTGGTGTCGAAAGAAAGACAGCAGGCCCAACATGGAGTCACTTGTGCTAAGCTCATGCCACCAAACCAAGACAATGCCTAACCTAACTGCAATTTGAACCTCTCCCAGGAATGTAATCTTAGCAAGTCTCTCTGGAATTTCCTCGTCGGCACCAGTGAGGTATTCCACCTGACAGACTGTTGTCATCCCCCAAAGGAAGGCGACGTTGCCTGAAACAATCAGCTCTTTGCTAGAATAACTCTCTTGTCCCGTTTTCTGCCTATAAAAGTAGAAGAAATTTCTTGACAAGCCTACTTGGGATGGAGGCTGAGCTTCCAAGGGCCTGTGTGTGGGCTGAACTGTTCAGAGAGGCAAGGAGAAGACTCTACCTGTAAACTGGGCTTGTTATACAGGAGAGAGAGGAGGGGACATGAGATGGTAAGGGAGAGAGGGTGTGGGCAGAATGAGGTGCTGGTGGAAGACGATTGTGCACTCCATGAGCTGACCCCTCCTGTTGATCCTTGAAAATGTGTAGTAAAGTTTCTGAAATCTGATAAAATGTTAGATGCAGGCAAGTTTTTTTTGTTTTGGTTTGGTTTTTTTAGGACCTAGTAAAGTAGCTGAGTCACAAAGCAGAGCAGGAAGAGGAAGGCCATGGGAACACAAGAGTGGTTACGTAGAAAAAATCATAAGGAAGTATGGTGTAGATTCTCCAGAAATCATGGGGAGAACCCCAGACATTTGAAAAGATTGTAGAATTGGTGTTTACACAGGTTTAATCTGACATCTGAGGAGCCATGGTGGCCAAGTGAACCCTGGGATGACATCACTCTAGATGATGAAACTACAGCTTTAGACAAGGGCGGGGCTGGATCTGAACCCAGATATGTCTGATTCCAATACTATACGACATTCTCCTCTGCGCCAAGCTTTTGCCAAAAAGATGTGCAGTATTGGGGGTAAATATTTTCCCGTGGTCATAAAAGATTTCTCAGGAAGACTAGATCAAGCAACAGTTGAGGGAAACCTAGGACGTGTGATGAAAACAGTTTATAAAGACAAACCTAGTAAAGGACACTTGCCTCAACCGATAATTCCAAGCTCCAGCTTTAAGCACGTCAAAAAGCCTATAAAGGTTGGTCCTTCTCGCCAGCGTTTTTGCCAGCCTTGAGAGAATACCTTCATCCATACACCACAGATGAGGGAGTGATGGGGTAACAGAGGTTAGTGTACCTGTGGTGACACAGCTTTTGGGCAGCTGCAGAAGTTTGTGTGTCTAAAAATAACATACATTTAAAAAATTTTAAAAATGTTGGCCTGCAGTGCAGCACGTGGGATGTTAGTTCCCTGATGGGGGATGGAACCGCGTGGAAGCGCAGAGTCCTAACCACTGGACTGCTGGGGGAAGCCCTAAAAAAAACCTACTTTTAATTTAGAAAGGACCATAATACACACATTTTCACTTGCCTCTCACAAAACCCCGAGAGGCATATTGCCCTCACCTTCCAGAGAGAGAAGGCTACTTGTTCAAGCTCAGGTACCAGGTCAACGGCAGAGTTAGGCCCTGGACTCGGGCCCTCTGGCTCCAGACGCAAAGCCGTGCCAGCTCTGCCTGGTTGCTTCTTCCAGTAACGTCTCTGAAGAGAAGGAGTTAAACTGTTGCTTCCCTCCTCTAACCCTACAAGCCTTTTCTGGACTTGAAGATCACTGACCACCACCAGTGGGTGATTCCCGCTCTCTCTTGTAACATGTTGTCTGTCTGGGTGTGTTTGTGTGCATGTCTCTGTGTGTGTGCGTCTGTACACATCTGTGCATTTATTCCCAAACACCTGCAAGGCAACTCTTCTAGTGCAACTTTCCTTGCATTGTTTGCCTGTTATTTCTGAGAATCGCCATGGTAGAGTTTATTCAACTAAAAGTCTGCAACACAGAAAGAATCGCCCTCCCTTCTCACCCACACACCAGAAGGAGGACTAGAAAGTCAATCCTGTTGCTTTTCCATGGTCTGAGAAAGGGCACACATACCCATCCGTGTGGAGAACAGACTGGTGTTGGTACCAAGTGTCTAAGGAGCAAGCAAACACTGGGGGTTCCTTCAAGTGGCTACAGCTAACGACACCTGAGCCCAGTGAAGCTGTGTGCGTGTTATACGCAAATCCTACAGTCACGGAGCTGTATGTCTTCAACAGTGTCCAATGAGCTCGGTAACCAAGTCCCAGAACAATTACCTCTTCATGCTGAGGCAGTACATCTGGGAATTATCCACCCTTTCAAGGTTGATTGCAAAAATCTTTCCATGCCTTACATGGTATTAAGGTTAACTTATTGGAGAGAACTATGTGAATTAAAGGTTATACATTTCACCCCAGGATAAGACTATTTCAACGGATTCCAGTGTAATGGAAATATTTCAGAATGCAGCTTCACTGCCTGCGGGGTGGGGGTGGGGGGGCGGGATCTTGCTGTTGTTTATCTTGCTGATTCTTGTCTTTGTTGTGTAGATTTCCCACTCAGAACACTCTCAGGGGACCCCACCCTCTAAAGAATGGCAGAGAGCAAAGCTTATCACACTGGCATTGCCTAGTCCTAACCCACCTTCCAGCTGCATCTCCCCAACACTTAAACCTAATCTCACCACTCATTGTTTCCTGACCCCATTTTCCCCATCACATCTGGGCTTAATCCACCTAGAAAGCCTTCCCACCTACCTCTACCTGTAAAATTCCACTTAGTTTTCATGCCCTGCCTTAAATGCTCCTTCAGGAAACCAGTATGAATCCTACTGTATACCCCTTGCTATTCTTTTGTAGTGTTTACCACATTTTGCTTTATTTTTATTTATTTATTTTATTTTAATTTTATTTAATTTTTATTTACCACATTTGCTTTGTTTTGTTTTATTGTTGTTGTTCATTTGTCCATCCATCCAACAAATACCTAATGAGCACTAATTGTGTCTTCATGGTGCTTTTGGCCTAGTTGGGTAAATTGTATAAAAAAGCTCTTATACTAATGTGCAATAAGTAGAGGAAGTATGGTGTACACAGGAGCGATCTATATTGGTTTTTTGTGTGTTGGCAATGGGTGTTGGTTCCAGGAAGGCTTTCCTTTGCAGAATTTTATTTTACCTTGCACAAGATCGGGTGCTCAGAGACTTTGCAGGCAATACTGTGTCAGAGTTAATCATCACGGCTCTCACCTGTGTAACAGTATGTCCTCTAATCCCACTTCAGACTAAGGCCATTGCTTCTGGAGCTCTTCTGGGGCTTCCTTACATGTAGGAAAGCTATTGAGGAGATTTTACAACTTCAAAGCTTTGCTCTCTCTAGCACAGACACTCTGCCAGGCAGGGATTGTTCTAGAGTTGTTGGTGGACATAATTTATGGGGAAACATATGATGTATTTTTACAGTATGGGCTGAAAGGTTCATGAGTTGAAAAGCAGCCTTTTTTAATATGGAATCTACACATAAATGAAGTTAATCCTTAAAATCCATAAGGTATCTCGACTGCCGTAGGAGAAGAGTTTTATGAACACACCTAAATCCTTCAACCATTATTTGTAGCCTTCAACAATCAAGAAAAATGCAACCACATTTTGGTTGTTTGTTAGAACCTGCTTGAGTAGGTTTATGCTGACTAAATATACCAGTGCGGTGCCTGTGGGTAAGGTCAGATCTATGGCTCCAAAACATAGCAGGAAAATGAGAGCCTTGAAAAAGTCACCTTTGTGAAAAAAAAAAAAAAAAGCTTGGTAAAACTCTCATTTTGTACAGTATAGTAAAATTTATCCTGCACCATACAGCAGACTAATTTACTGAGACATTAACTTATTCTAATTGTATTTTGCTCCTTACTATTCTAAGAGGGTACTCAGACTGTTGTGTTGTCCTATCTCTGGAGCTCAAGGTTGTAAGAGAGAGGGCAGGGGTTGCCAGGCAACTCTCCCTCAAGGCTTTGGAAAGTACTCTGAATCCTCCTTGTTTGAGGGGATTGGGCTTGGTCAGCTCAAAGAGTGATGGAGAGAAAATCAGCACTTCCAAGACTGGGAAGGTGGGAGTGGGGAGGTAGGTCCCAGTAAGGGAAATGCCCCTGTTCGCTAGCAGCTACCTTGGATGAGCATCGCTTTGGAATAGTACCTGGTGTGTGCCCCTCTGGGTAGAACCTTAGGCATGGGGCTTCCCCACAATTTGCCAAGATCCCACCATTCAGGAAACAATGGAGCTGCTCAACTTCCAGGAGTAACACGGGCTTGCACCCTGAGCAGTGCTCCCTGAATGTTGTAGGTTGCACAAGGTTTCCAAGGACTGGAGCTGGGAGGGAGGAAGCCCCTATAATGATGGAATTTTAATTTCTCAGCCCCTGGCAATTGATAGTTTGGAGTCAGACTTGATTTGATTTAGAAAATAAGATGATGTGATAAGCCAAGTGGCAGAATAAAATTGTATCCAATACAACTGTTTACGTGAGAGCAGAATACTAGCTTGGAATGAATAGTCATGTATGGGTGGGAGAAGTAGAACTGTAAGAACAAGTCCCATTTCCTTTTTTTTTTTTTTCCATCTTTGCTTTCCCTTTTGCAAAACCACCCAGGGAGACTGTTTTCAACATGTCCTACCTTCTTGGTCCACAGGGCCTCCAGCGGATCTAAGCAACATCCATAAGGGCCCCTGGTGATCATGGGTAGACCCAAGAAATAGAAAGAAGGAAAAGGAGCTGAGAAGAAAAAGAAAAAGCAGAAGTAGGGAGAAGAGAAAGTGACAATTACCTAAAGGAACAATAACCCTATGCACAGACAGAATAGATGCACTGGTGTGGCGTCAGGTCTCAGGCCAAGCCAAAGGGAGACACTCATGCATTTACTCCTTTTTCTATTTTCTCACATTTCTTCTACGTTCTCACATCTCTTTTACTTTATTTCCTATTCGGTCCGCCCTTGATTATCTTAACACCTCATCTGCCTCTAGACAACAGACACTTCATTCCTAAATCCTAGCTAGCTTGGGACAAAGCTCTGGGAAAGCATCTGGGGTTGAGCTTCACAGAGACCTGAGTTTCAAGTCTGGCTCTGCCAACTCATGGCATCAGGCCTGTTCTCTAGATCCTCATGAGCCTAAAGTAGTGCTACATGTGTAGTACGTGTCAGTAAACTCTCCACTGAGCAAAACTCTTAAATGACATCCTCCTTGATATTTTACCTTCAGTCCTCTGGGTGCTGAAGACTTTCAGTCCTGAATAAACACTGGTGAAAATGAAGCGCTAGTTAGGAAAGAGGCAGAGGGCACTGAAGAGAACCCATGATTTCACATTCACATCTGTAAGCAGCCCTGATCTTGGGTATCTCTGGTCCACTGGTTCCCAAATTTTACCAGGCATCGGAATCACCTGGAGAGAGTGCAAGGTCTCCAGACTTTTGACCCTTGGATCCATAAATACTTACCTCCAGAAGAAGCTTAGGGGTCTCCAGGAGGTGCATGCACTTATCTTTCTAGAAGCTAAAAGAATTTGTAATTGTTTGGTCTTCTACTTCACTGTATACATTTATGTGAAATTCTGTCCAGTCTTGGTACTTTCATTCCTACCTGTATACACATCTATCTGTAATGCGTACTCACTAATACATTGTGTTCTCTCTCTTCTCTCTTCATATATTGGGACAAAGGGATTTTTGTTGGGTTTTGTTGGCAGGATTGTTTTATTTCCCTAACACAACCCTAACCATTCTACGCTTCTCTGAAAAACACCCTCCCAGTCTAGGCTGATGCAGTTAGAATTTCTCTCCCAGGAATTTGGGATCAGGACTGAGAGACATAGTCTGCATGAAGCAGGGGGTGGGAGGTGGGGTGGGGGGTGGATAGTGAGGCAGACATGCAGAGAGAAGTGGAGGCACCAGTTCTTGAGGTCTTTCTGCCTGTGGACAGCCCAGTGAGTCCCAGCGGCCTTCCCTGCCTTGGGTTCCATAAGATGCCTCATGTCCTGTCAAAATGTCCTTTTTTGCTTAAGCAAATTGACCTTGGATTTCTGCTAATTGCACCTAAATAACCTGCACTGAGATATTCCCCATTGCCCTCATGATGAACTGCAGATCCCTGGACACAGTAACCAAGTTCTTCACAATCTGGTACCTGCTTACCCCTCCATTTCTTATCTCAACATATTCGCCTCCAACTCTAAACCTCAGTCATATGGAACACTTTTTAGCTCTTTCTGCTCTTCAGGCCTTGGGAATGTTTTTTCTTTCTGCTTGTAACACTCTTTTCTCCTCATGTTTGCCTGGTCAATCCCTATTTGGCCTTCAGATATCAGTGTATGTGTGTCACTTCCTCCAGGAAGCCCTCCCAGATGTATAGCTTTTTCTCCATATTCTTGGAGTACCTTTAGCTCCTGAGTCCTAGCACTTACATAAGACATCATCATTGCCTGGGGACTTATCTTTCTTCCTCTCTAGATTTTGAGCTTTGTGAGGGCAAAATCTGAGTCTCAATCGCCATTGTATCTGGGTGTTTAACAGTACCTGGTACTTGGTACCCAATAAATACTTGTCAAATGAATGAATGATGTGCCTCCCTTGCTATCAGTCTCCTGCCCCAGTGGCGGATTGACAATGTTGAACAGAAAAAATGAAAATTACTTTGCCCTCAAGCTATAGGCTACAATTTGCAAATACTCCTGAGGTAAAGAATCAGATACCACCATTGTCTGAGAGTATCTTATTACCTTCATTGTATCTATCTTTTTTCTCCCTTATTTAGCGACCATGACAGAGTTTCTAATTAGAGAAAAGGCTGCATGCATGTATTGATTCAGAAGTGTATTGATCAGAGGGAGATTTTGAGAATAAGGTTACAATTTAGCCTATCAGAAGTTCAATCCTTCTGAGATCTCTCAAAGAGGTTTGCCCTTGGGTGGTTTAGCACAGACTTTCATAGTCACTGAAAGCTGTTTTCAGGGTAATCATGGAACCTTTCATGATTTTTGTATCTGAGTTAGTGAAGATCCTGGAAACAGCCCAAAGGAATTCATACTTGGGGGTGCATCTGTCTCCACATTAACCCAGTCACTGTTTTGAACACACCTCTGCCCCTGGGCCTATTCTCTTGGCTCCCAGTCCTGACAGGAATAAATAAACAGCTGATTCCTTTTTAGTATTTCAGAGTAGGAGGCTGTGGATGGCTGCTCTTGTGGTCTCATTTCAACAGGAAGTCCCGCACAAAGGGCTTAAAGGAACAGAAAAAAAAAAAAAAAAAAAAAAAAAAAATCCCGTGTGAAACAAATCACTTCTTTTATTTCAAAATTTTCATGTTGCTGATTTATGTCACCTAAATCTAATGCCTATACAGAAGTGTGTTTTGTAGAGAGCACAGAGCACTGAATAGATCTAAAGTCTTTCTTTTATGGTCCTTCATAAATATACCTTAATTCAAGCCTCCATCAAGGCTACAAATTTACATCCAGATAGCTCAGTGTACTCACAATATTTGAGTGTGAGATTTTTCCATTTATGTCCTGTCCTGCTAGTTCTTTCCTAATATGCATTCTTTCTTCCTTCCTAATAATAGTACTCCTTACTTTTAGTTAGGCATGTAGATGCTTGAAATCAAGGCCTTTCCTATTCTCCCTGAATGCTGGCCAATGGCATTTAAGTGATGTATTTGACTTCCTGGACTTATCTTTAAAGGGAGTGAGTATTTTCCCTTCTTCAACCCTTCTTACTGACTGGAATGTGGACATGATGGATGGAGCTCGGGTAGCCATTCTGGACAATGAGTTGAGAGCCACATTGAGAAAAGTCAGAATAACAAGATAGAAGGAGTCTGGGTCCCTGAAGATTGTGAAGCTTTCATAAAAGTCCAGACTATGTTTACAGGAGAGAGAAAGAAACTTCAGTCTTATTTAAACAACTGCTGTTTTGTCTAACCTTAACTATCACCCAAAAATGAAATTAATTATTCCTCTTTCCACTGATTGGGTATGAAACTTTTCTGTGAGATTACCCACTGATTCCAGGGCACCCTGGAAGGTGGGCAGGTTTGCTGGATTTTGCATTAGCCAGACTGAATTTTCTGATATGGGGAATTGAGAAAGTATTTCAATGGCAGAAAAATACCTACTCCGGCTTAGGCATAGAGACGTAGTGTCACCTGGTCTTTGTATGTGCACTTTGAATTTTTCTAATATAGAGGGCCCACACATTTACCCTAAAATAAGAACTCTTATTTCAAATGCTTTTTGGAATGAAGTAAATGACAAATAAGAATCATTACTAATTAGTCTAAGTGCAAGTACTTGAGATAAGACAAAAAAAACCCCCAAACTTTCCAAATTATCAGAAAAAAGTGTAACAGTCCTTCATGTGGGAGACACAAGTCTTGTAGCAGTGAGGAGGTGCAGTTTTACTTACTGAATTTGGGCCTTTTAACCTTCTTTGTCATTTCCTTATGTGAGTGTATTCCAGTCACCAGCAAAACTGCATGAAGAAAATGCAAAAAATCTAATCAATATTATTTCATCTAAATGCTTGCTCTCTTTGACCTTTATGTTTGCTTCAAGGACGTGTTAAAGTATTCTCATTAGTAGAACTAATTTTCCCTTATTTTATGGTTGGGGAAAGAAGACGTACCCTTTGTGCTTTTCTTAGCCTCTGCTGAAAGGGCCTTTAGAAAATACCTCTCGGATACCCGTCCTTCGTTTTGCCGTCTCTAAATTTCACTACACCATCTCCACCAGCTCCACTTTCCAAAGGCAGGAACGTGGGTCTGGAGAAGCCCCACTGACTTGCTTGGTCCCAGGAATAAATGACAGAGGTAGGATGAATACCCAGGCCCTTCTTGTTCTCTGTCTTCTGTTCCACCCTGAGTTTCCAAATGGCCAATTTTCAAAAGACTGGAGAACCTCGTGCGCATGTGCACGTGTCCGGGTGCGCGAATGGGCGCGGGAATGACAGGGGGGCCTGAGGAGCGGGCGTGTACAAAGCCTCAGAGGAGGACCATCTGGAAGGGAAGACAAGGAGGAGGGGGGCCGGGGAAAAGAGAGAGACTCCTCACAAGGTATGGTGTGACCTGACTGTCCCCTGGTGGTCCCTCCAGCCCCACTTGGTGCTACCCCCCCACCCGCCACCCCCAGAGGCCGACTGCCGGTGGGTGAGCTTCCTTCTCAGAAACAGGGGCAGAACCTGGATACAGCTCTTGGGGAAGTAGAACAATAGGGGAGGAAAGGGGAGCTCTTTATCGCTTTAGATTTCAATTCACATTGCTAGTTTGAGCCTTGTGTTTTTAAAATATAACATTGACCAAATTTTTCTTGTTACCAAATAATACACATTCCTTGTAGAACTGTATAAAAAACACACAAAAACAGTACTACAGAAAATAATGGACAAAAGCAAAAAGTAAAATCTGTTCAGGCTTTTTCTATGTGTGTCTATGTATGTATTGTACTTTAAAGCAAACATTTGATGATGCTTATACGGTTTACAGTGTGTCATAAACTTATTTATACTAAAGGATATATAGAAACATTTTTTCTTGTCATTTAGTGTTCCTTTCATAATAATTTTAACTGCCTGCAAAATATTGCAGTTAATGGACGTATCATAATTTAGCCAATTCCTGTTTTAACATAGAGTCATCTTTGCACGGATTCCTTATTTCCTTAAAATAAAATTCCAAATAGGATTTCTTGTCTGAAGGTATGCCCACTTAAATTTTTGATATATATTGTGAAAATTTCTCATAGCAATTTTTTATTGATAATGTCTGAAAATGCACACTTCCCTTTACCTAGAGTAATTCTACCTATACACAGAAAAGCATGTTTTTCCTTTCAAAAGGCTAGTCAGTCTCCATGCTTCTTCCTTCCTCTCCAGGCATTCTTCTACCTTGCCCACCCAAAGATGCTACTGCTCTAACTTACCTCCATTTTAGCCACTGTTTTGAGAAACCCACTTTCTGGATGGAGTTAGAATTCTGGAGGTGAACAGGAGGCAGTAGAATAATTAAAATGGGTGTTTTACTTCCTACTTTATGCGTTTATTTTTTTTTTAACAGAACACAGATGCTTGATTAAGACATAAATCAGGACTTAACAAATTCTGGAATTGGCAACTGTCTTTGAAGGAAAAAGTGACAATGTCACCAAGTGTTTGTTAAGAAAAATTTTTTATTTATCTTATGATTAACTGGCTAAGCTGTGCCAATGATGTAGCTCAAGAATTATCCCCAGTTTTGACTATTAGCACTAATTGAGGCCTGGACAGTTGACATACCATGTCCTGCAAGAACAGAATCTTGAAAGAGAACTGAGTGAAAACGAAACACCTAGCCAAGTAGAATGAAGGCAGACATTTTTTAGGTGTTATTTACTTCTGGGGTTTGGGTGGGTGTGAATGTCCTGGAGGTCTGATTTTTATAGTAGTCTCTGCGTCATTTAACTCTGTCCAAAGACTGCATCTTCATTTTATACACAAAAATAAATAGAATATTTTTTAAAAAACAAGTACAAAATAAATATATAGAAAAAATGATGCACGTCAAGTAGAGGGAGTAAGTGAAATAGTAATAAATCTGGGTATCAATTCTTGGTGGAAAACCAAATACTGTCCTTCTGGGGCTGTGTGCCTGTGGCAAGTGGTTTATAAATCTTGGTATCATTAAGACTATAAATATTTCAGTAACACCACCCCATCACTCGTATTTGCTTGCCCAAGACCCTCCAGGCTGAAAACATGCAGAGGGGGTTCAGTTTTACAGCAGTGGTTAATGAAGTCATTATTTTCAGTGGTACACAGAGGCCCTCCCCTCAGCTTAGATGCTTATTAATTAAAGCTCCCTGGAAACCACTCCTCAAGGGGAAGGCTGGCCAGTGAGGCTGCAGAAGTGCTTGTGCCCTGAAGCAAGTCTTCATTCCTCATCAGCAAGACCTCTTTTCTACCTTGGACATGCTGAATTGCGTGCGGAATATGTGAGAGAAAAATCAGTCTTGTGTTCCTGTTCTTAGGAAGGCGGGTAGAGCACCGACCGAGATGGATGACTGATGCTCACTTCAAAGTACAAAGCAGAACACAGGTCTGAAAGCCCTTCCATGGGAGTAGTTAGTTATCTGGCCGCTGAGGCCACTAGAGTCTAGGGGCCTTGAGGAAATCAAGTCTAGAGTCTGAAGTTCCAAGGCAATCAGGATTTACCAACTCTGCAGCAATGTCTCAATTTTTAAAACTTCAATGTTCCAGTTTTGAATAACACGAAAAGTTCTCACCTTTTGCTAGTTGTGCTTGAAATTTCAAAACAAATTAAATATTGAACTCATCTTTTCAAATAAAAATTTCCCTCTACTTCTCTTTCTTTTTCTCTCTATTGTGGCCATCAGTATGGTTAAGATAGCTGAGGTGCAATTGTTTTAAAATTCAATTTAAATAAATTGTCATCCAGATAGTTTATAGAGAAAATACAAATGAGTTCGTCTGAAACAATGTTCAATCTCATTAATAATAAAAAATGCAGGCTACAGCAAAATGACAGGATGTTTTGTCATATCGTGTGCTGAATATTGCACACGATTGTGCTTAATTCTGGCATGGATTTGGGATTGGGGCAGTCCAGTACACTGTTTGTAAATTCTAAGCAGGTGGAATCGTTCTGCAAAGCCATTTGGCAGTACATTTCAATAGCCTTAAAATTTTTTTATTTTCTTTGTCCCAGAAAATATATACCTAGTAATATATCCTCAGTTATAATCAGATATAGACAAAGATTTATGTAAAAGATGTTCACTACAGCATTATTATTATTATTATTTTTTATAGTTGTGGCACACGGGCTTAGTTGCTCCATGGCATGTGGAATCTTCCCAGGGCAGGGCTTGAACCCATGTCCCCTGCATTGGCAGGCGGATTCTTTACCACTGCGCCACCTAGGAAGTCCTACAGCATTATTTTTAATAGCAATCTGGAAATAATGAAATGTTGGCAATGTCCCAACAATAGACGAATCCTAAGCATTGATTACAAATGATGTGTAGCAGAAGATTAAATGACCTGGGAAGTGCTCAGCTCTAACCTTAAGCATGACTCTCACAAAATTAGAATATATGCAGAGAGAAATACCTGGAACAAAGATACCAAAATGTTAATAATGGTGGAGTTATAATTCCTATTTTATATTTTCTATATTTTTCCCACGTCATAGTATATTTCTTATATGTATTCTATGTTTTATGTAGAATGTGTCTTTTCTAATTAGAAGAAAACAATTGTTTTTTAATTTGGGCATATGGAAACCATATAGACATAATAATGAAAAGTGCTTTCTGAAATCATTGGCATGGTTAGTAGGCACTTGTGTTCCAGTTTTCCTGTCAGTAATAAATTATAATCAGAATCCATTTACTTTCAGGAAAAGGCATGAAGTGCCAGAACATCTAACCAATGATCAAATCAGTAAGTACTAATTGAATAGTTATTATGCATCTAGAAATTTTATAGGAATGCCTCATTCTAGCCCATAAACTTCTTGTTCTATCCCTTAGTGCCCCTTAAGATATTAACTCAGGTGGTGTTGACAAGGGCTCTCTGCTTGACCAAACTTTAGTTAGGCTCCTCTAAGCCCTTTGCTCAACTAGGCTTTGACCTTGGGCTTCTGTGTCTGTCTTTGTTGGGCCTGCATCACTCAGTTTTAGGAAGAATCTTATTTAGAGACAATCCTCCACCCTTGATATCTGATCACCCTGGTCTGCCTTTAGCAAGAATCCCCATGTTCCCTTGATGTCTCCTCTTAGTAATTTCCATCCCCTGACCCCTGCAACCCGCTCCTTGGCTATACATCCCCACTTTTCCTTGTTATATTCGGAATTGAGCCCAGTACAATTCTGAGGTCTCTGTTCCCCTTTTGCAATGGTTCCTGATTAAAATCTGTTTTTACTGCTTTAAATACTGTCCAGCTCTGGTTCTCTTTAAGTGTCCATAATGCCTTCCTGAAAACTGATTTATAAAGCAGATCATTTTAAATCAGCTCAAATGTCCCCTATGCTTTGATTTGGAGTTACATATTCAGTGAAACATCTAGCATCAAATATATCAGAGCTTCACTGAAGTGACAGGACAACTTATTCTCTATAATCATATAAATCACAAAATTATGCTTCAGATCATAGAATATTGAAGCTGGGAGGAGCGTTGGAGGTCATCTTTTTATTTTGTAGAAAAGAAGCCAAGGTCAAGATTGATATCTCGGCTGAAGCTGCAGTTTTGGAGGGGGAGGGGGCAGACGCTGGGACGAGAACGCAGATTTGCTGGTGCAGCCTTAGGCTTTTTATGCTGCTTTCTCCCCACAAGTGCAGTCATTGATTATACGTGGTGCTGCTATGACAGTGGGCAGCGTAGAACTCTGCTACATCCAAAATTTAAACATATTTAGAGCAACCATGCTAGCTCTAATATGTATTGATTAAACACTTAATTGACATTAATTAAGAGGGCTTTTGGGGGATCATTGGATGGTTTTGTGTGATATTGTGATTTATGATAAATATATATTTTGGTCTTCGGCCACAGTTCCTGGCTAACAGCTCCCCAAACCCTTGGAATGTCCTGAGCAATAAGAGCAATGGGAGCATCTTTTGTTATAACATTTGATTTCTTGTTCTCAGTTCCTGAAATCAGCGCCAAAAAGGTAAAATGGATGTCTTGTTACTCATAACAAGCCCCTTTCAATCACAACTGAGTTCATGTTAATGAGGTGGCTTTTGAAAATCCCCTAAAGATGACGGAGCTGGTTGCCAGGGGAACAAATCATGAATAGAGGGTTGGAATTTTCAGTCTCATCTGATTTCCCAAGAGGAAAGAGGGGCTGGAGGTGGAATCAATCATCAATAGCCAGTGAGTTAATCAATCATGCCTCTGTAATGAAGCCTCCATAAAAATTCAAAAGGAGAGAGTGCAAAGAGCTTCCAGACTGAGGAACCAGTGCTCTTCCATGTGCCCACTGTGCTGGGCCCAAATTCCATGGGGGCGGAAGCTCCTTTGTTCAGGACCTCACCCTATGTGTTTACCTCTTATCGGCTGTTGATTTGTATCCTTTAATATCCTTTGTATAAACTGGTAATCTAGTGAGTAAACTGGTTTCCTGAGTTCTGTGAGCTGCTCCAGAAAATTAATCAAACCCAAGGAGGGAGGTCATGGGAACCTCTGATTTATAGCCAGTCAGTCAGAAGTACAGGTGACAACCCGACTTGCAATTGGCATCTGAAGTGTGTGTGTGTGTGTGTGTGTGTGTGGTGGGGGGGCAGTCTTGTGGGACTGAGCCCTTACCTGCAGGATCTGATGCTATCTCTGGATAGATAGTGTCAGAATTGAGCTGAGTTATAGGAAACCCAGCAGGTGTTGAGGAATCGTTTGGGGTGGGGGAAAAAGACACATAGGAATTGGGTACAGACTCAGACTCTGACACCTGAAAAATCCAACATCCCTGATGAGAATAATTTATTTAGCAATATTTCTTGAGTGCCTGTGAGATGTGCTGAGAACTGAAAATGCCACAAAGAGCAAGACCCAGCTCCCGCCCTCAGTGAGGTACAGTGTTGGGGGAGCCAGACTCATGACGAAGTGAATGCCATGCAGGCATGGCTAGAATCAATACAGGGCGCCAGGGAAGCCCACAGGAAGATGGTCTGATCCAATGGGGGGCAGAGGAAGCTTCCTGGGGGACCATCAGGGTGTGTGGGGATGAGAGGAAGAACATTCCAGGAAAGGGAACGGCATCGTCAAACACCTGGAAGTGAGGAATGACTCGACCTTCAGGGGAATGAGAAGGTCAGCACTTCCCAGGTCCCTGGAAGACAGGGTGAGCTCTGTGGTTGGGAGGAGAGCAGGAGAGGATGGCAAGAGCCATCAGAGAGGCCTCTCCAGCAAGCAAGGTGCTTTAAGAGACAAGGGCTCTATCATAAAGACAAAGGGAAAACACTGAGTGTTAAGTCAGGAGTGTGGGATCAGATATGGGCTTTAGGGAGGTTAATGGGGGTGCAGTGGAAAATGAGTTAGAGGGGTAAGGGTTTGGGGCAGGGAAGCTGTCACAGTGCTAAAAAGGGTTATGGGGGACTTAAGGGAAATGGCCCTGGGATAGAGACAAGCAGATGAATAAGAGAGATACCAGGGAGGGGCATATAAGGACATAGAGAAGGGAATTCGTGATTTCTTGCTTTGTGAATGAGCAACCCTGAGCAAAAAAACAGTTTTGCAGAAGGGCAGGGTGAGAGGGGCAAGACAAGGAAGGACGGTCAAGTTCTCCTTGGTTCCATGATGCAGGGAACATGGCCTCAGGGTTTCTGTGTTTTGTTTCGTTTGTTTTACAGTAGTTAAATCCTTGCTATTCCTAACCTCCTGCCCCAGCCCCATCCTACCCTGTGTCTACCCCTACTAACCTGTAGGTTAGTCCAGGTGGTGGAGACAGCCTCTCAGAAAGGCAAGGTGGAAATGAAGGACCCTGTGCTCTCAATATGAATATTCCTTGCTAAGTTGGTGGTGGAGTCAGGACCAGAACCTCATCTTCCCTCTGACTCCCAGCCCAGTCTGCTTCCACCATGCCGAGAGCCCCATTGCCTTCCCAGCTGTGTCACCTCTTTCCCTTCCTGTCCTCAGTTCTGCCGTGTAGACTCCCTCTGCACAGACCTTGCACATTCTGACTATATTATGGTTGAATTGTGTCCACCCCCCCCAAATTCATAGGACTTCATGTTGGGCTTCATGTTGAAGTCCTAGCCCCCAGTACCTCAGAAGGTGACCTTGATTGGAAATGGGGTGGTTGCAGATGTAATTAATTAAGTTAGAATGAGGTCATACTGCAGTAGGTTGGGCCCATAATCCAATATGACTGGTATTATAAAAAGGGGAAATTTGGATATAGACACAGACACACACAGAGGGAGAGCACCGTGTGAAGGTGAAGGCATAGATTGGGGTGATGTCAAAGAATGCCAGAGATTGCCAGCAAACCACCAGAAGCGAGGAGAGAGGCATAGAACAGAGTTCACTCTCACAGCTCTCTCAAGGAACCAGTCCTGCTGACACCTTGATTTTGGACTTACAGCCTCTAGAATTGTGAGAGAATAAAATTCTGTTGTTCTAAGTCACCCAGTTAGTGATATTTTGTTATGGCAGCTCTAGCAAACTAATACTGACTGTCTGAAAGACCTTTGTACCTTCCCTGGCAATAGTTTCACAGTGACCCACAGGATCACTCTGCCTGGCACAAAGTGGCCACAGCACAGTGGGTCAAGATTAATAGTTACCCTTGGGTTTAGTTGCTAAACCCATCAGCACTTTTCTTTCTTCTGGTTGACCTACTGCTCCTTAGGGGCCTACCCCAAATTGTGTTCTAATATAAGTTTGAAGCGTTTCATCTCTAAAAGTATGAGTTGCCAAAGGTGCATGTAAGGCCATGTCAGTGATAAGAATTTATTTTTTTTGAGAAATTAAGAAATAAGAAGGTCCCTAAATTCAGAATCTGTAAATATGTTTTATCTGAAATATTTGCTAGTTGCTGAATAATATACACACACCAAATGTGTATATATGTGTGCTTAATATGTAATATGTAGACATATACATGTAATACATATATTTGCTTTATATAAAAAATATACAGACATACATCCTGAATTTGATCTACATTTAACATTCTCAGTTAAACATCTCTCCAAAATGTTTATCATAAAAAGATACACTGAACTGTTTATATGCTCTGTCTTGGTTTAAACCTTTTTTTGGCAAGATTCTTTGGACATTAGGAGAATGTTAAAAGAATATCCAGATACACATATAAAAGTACTTACCAAGGAACATTTCAATAACAGATGCCTTCATAGTGAGGACAACAATCCCCGTAAATATCACAATGGCACCCTAGAGAGGAAGGAGCAATAACATCATCATATTTCAGCCAAGAGTTCTGAATTGGATGCACAGTGTCGGGAGGGGCTGCCTCATTTTGCATTGCCCTCTGGAGTCTTAGGATTTCAAGCTGCGGCTTTCTGTAAACAACTTATGGAGATGGCAGTGGCCAGGCGTGCCGGTAACCAGAGAGGCTATTCTCAGAAAACCTGTTCTAGCCACCAGCCTCCTCTCTTTCAGAGATTTGGTGTTAGAACTAAAGAGGAAATAATTCCACAATTTCCAGAATATGTTCAGCCAGTCTTCAAGTTAGGACAAAAACCACACTTATGGTATTTAGAGAACATTTTTAGATTACAAATTGTTTTAGATTACAAAAACAATTCATTCACTATTATTCAATAAATATTTATTAGACTTGTATTATATGCCTAGGGATGAGGTGATAAAAATTGAGTTAGAAAATGGTTTTTGCTCTTAAAAGTCTTACTGTTTAATAGAAGTGAGAAAACATATGTGGACAGAAATAACCATAACATTAGAGAGCATGCAGGCCCCAAAAGGAAGAATAAGGGGAGTTTATGGACCAGTGGTTCTCAAACTTAGCTGCATATTAGTATCATCTGGGAGTTTTAAAAGGCCCTGATACCCTGGCTGCATCTCAGACCAATTGCATCAGAATCTCTTGGGGGTGGGGTCTAGGCATCAAGCTTTTTCAGAATTCCACAAGTAACTCCAATGTGCAGCCAAGTTTGAGAACCAGTGGTTTAGAGCAAGGCTTCCTAAATCTGCATACGAATCACCTGGGGATCTTGTTAAAATGTAGATTCTAATCCAGTAGGTCTGGGATGGTGCTGGAGAGTCCCCAAGAGGTCGGGGAACTTAAAGGAGAGAGAGATTAAGTCAGCCATGGGAATAATAGGAAGCCTCTTGGAGGTGGCAGCAATTGGGTTAACTCTGAAATAGGAGATGCAGTGGCTCCAAGTCGGCAGAACAGCATCAACAGAGGCTCAGAGGTTGGAAAGCACAGTGGATACGAAGATGCTTGATCCATAAGAGGTTCCCTCTTAAGGTTAGAAGGAAACCCTAGAAGGTTTATTCATACCACCATTAACTGAACATACTAATGCGCACTCTATGTTGTCTAGAATCTGCACTGGAAGTGGGGTGGCAGGTCTTATGATCCCCATTGAACAGATGAGGAAACTTAAGCCTTAGAAAGGTAAAATGCCATATCCATGCTGGCCAGGCAGTGAGTAGGATTAGAATGCAGGTGGGAGTAGGTGGGAAGGATCTGCCCTAGGCTTAGGTGATAAGGAATCACATTGTCTGTAGAGAATTTAAAGACTTAAAGTTGGCCTGCTCTTTATTATCCTTATAAACTAACAATTCTAAATAATGTCAGTGATAAAGCACTCCTCCTCTCCGGGGCAGATGACTCCCACTACCTCTGCTGCCCCCCATGCCACTGCTGTGGGGCTTTTAGGCTTTAGCTGGCATTCATAACCCTACCCTCTGCTATGTCCACGGGTGTGCTAGGAAACCTGCTGCCTGAAAATAAGCCCCAGTTTAGGGCATTTGTCAATTTCTGTGGCATAAATCCTCCCACTGCAGCTGATGTTGAAGTCACTAAAGTGATGTCACTGCATGGAGATTTAGAAAGAGATAAACGCAATCTGGTACTAGCTAGGTCTGGAGCAAGCTTGTATTTAATACGTAGATACAGTGCATTGCAGAGTTTATTAACAAAAAGCAATGATTAGATTATGGTTGAGGTAGTAATTAAGCAGATGATGCAATCAACTTAAATAAAACTGGTATACGAAAGGCTTTATTACAAACAATTAAATTAGGCAGCAAGAGTAACCCCAAACAGAACCAATCACTTTGTTAATTTCCAGCAACAGTTGCAATGTGTTGAATTTCCCACTGAAGGTAGTTGACCACTGGCTAAGTAAGAGGCAAATAACGGTCTTTATCTGCAAAATAGAAATAGTCATATATATGATCGGCAATTTGACACTTAATTAGTTGGGTCATATATTGGAAATAGTGTGATGGCACGTCATTTTCTTTGCCTCATTGAAATACGAGAGAAGGGGGCAGGGCACAACCTTTGAAAGAATGACATAGCCTGAGGACATGACATAAACTGGTTAGAACCAAATGGGTCCAGAATGTCAGACAAGTCGACTTCCACTAAACCTTGAGCTTCGGTATGTGCCCATTGTAACACAGCAGGCTAAATGACACACCCATGGGCACCATGACGTTTCTAAGGATCAAAAAGTGAGCAGTAGCCCAATTCCTGGAAATCTCTGCCCCTTCCCCAAAATAGCTGGAATACTCCTCCCACTCATTAACCTATGAAATTACCCACCCCTATACCCTGGTGCCTTTCTTGCCTTCTGAGATGGCCCACACTCTGTGGAGTGTGTTTCTCTCTAAATAAATCCACTTGTAACCTATCACTTTGTGTCTCACTGAATTCCTTCTGCGATGAGATATTAAGAACCTGAGCTTCATTAAGTCCTGAAACCAGGTGTGTGATCTCAGTTGGAAGACCTTGGGTTTTGGTCAGGTTCAAGTCCCATGTGGGTTCAAGCCCCAGTCTGAGGTGAACGGTTTCAATATTAATTTGAGGAGCTGCAGATCAGCTCACATGTTTTTCAGGCCTAAAAATTTAATTCTTCTGACCCTACCGGACCCAGCTAACTAGCTCCACCGGTTGGCTGTTACCATCCAACATTTTGTCTGTGAGTCATCCTAGATTTCTCTTTCTCTCGTACCCCACATATTTTCCATCAGCCACGCCTGTTGGCTCTACATTCCCAATATATCCAGAATCTGACCACTTCACATCATCTTTACCATTGCCACCTGGTCCAGGTCATGCTGTCTTTCACCTAGATTAAAGCAATTAGTCTCCTAACTAGGCTGTTTCCTTCTTCCCCTACAATCCGAAGTCCACACAGCAGCCAGCATGATCCTGTTCAAAGTCAGTTCATGGCATTCCTCAGATCAAAATTTCTGTGGTTCTCTACCTTACTCAGAATAAGAGCCAAAATCTTGGCAAGTGGCTCAGGACCTCATGAGATTTGGCCACCATTGGCCCCCTGACCTCTTTTCCCTCCGTTCTCCTTCTCAGTTATTAAGCCACAGGTACACCTCTCCCCTCAGGGTCTCTGGAGTTACTGTTAACTCTTCCTGATTGCCCTTCCCCCAGATTGGAACATGATTTACTCCCTCATTTCTTTCAAGTCTTTGCTAAATGTTATCTTCTCTTGAGATTTTCCCTAATCACCGGATTTAAAATTGTAATCCCTCTCCCACCCACCATCAATTGGTACACACTATCCTTTCCCTACTATCTTTTCTTCCAGTCACATCACCTCTGACATACTTTATACTTTGCTTATTGTATTTGTTTATTGTTTGTGTTCTCCCCTGGTCTGCAAGCCCCACGAAGGCAAGGATATTCATTTGATTTTTTACGTACTCAAAAAATATATTGAATTCATGAGTAAGTAGTTAGGGCTCTTTCGCTAGGAAATAAAGGAAACAAAACAAAGGGGAGACAATCTGTGAATACTCTAAAGACTACTGAATTGTATACTTCCAAAGACGTATTTTATGGTATGTGGATTATATTTCAATAAGCATTATTGATAGTCAAAAAACAAACCAAAAGGGAAGATGAAATTGTGGAGAGAAGGGCTCTCAGATCTCTCCTACAACTTTAGAAGACACGGTAGACCTGACCTTTACAAAAAGGGATGGATGGATTAAAAAAAAACAGGGTTCCGGGAAACATGCTAACCCCAGAGGAGCTATCCCCCAAGTGCTGACTCATCAGTAATGGAACTCAACCAGAATCACTCTGGTCTCTTAGAATCAGAATGTTTTGAGGTTTCTTTCTTACCACTTCAGTTTCTCTCCTTGCTTGGTCCATTTACTTATACATTTTTTAAAATGTAAATGTGCTTTTGAAATGTGTGAAAAAAATTCAGACCCTCTCTCAGCCATTCCAGAAACTGGGGATAAGGATGACCACCAGCACTGTTAAGCAGTTTCTGCAGGCAGTTCAATGTCAAGGAGCTGTAGGGTGTACAGTAATGTTGGAACCTTAATGTCTCATGTGCTCACCAAGGTTCTAACAAAAACAGAACAATAGGGCTTTCCAAAAGCACATGCTACTGATTCATAAATGTATGAATTGTGCTGTGAGATGTAATATATAGAGTCCTGAATATGAAGTTCTGGTGAGGCAAATGAAGGCTGATTGTGAAATAACAGTACACATAATGTAAGTAGAGTAGCCAGCTAATTTAATTAGATCTCTTGTTGCCTAGAGTTAGAAAAGGGCCAATTATTTATTTGTAGTAAATGATAATGCTGCCTTATAATTTTATGGTTCTTCACAGTGTCTTTTCTCCTATTTTTAAAATTATGGTAAAATACAGAAACATCAAATTTGCTATCTTAACTACTTTTAAGTATACAATCCAACAGTATTAAATATATCCATGATGTGCTATCATCACCATTACCCATCCGTTAGGAACTTTTCTTTGTCTTGTAAAATTGAAACTCTGTGCCCATTAAACAATAACTCCCCATTCTCCCCTTTCCCCAACCTCTGGCAACCACCATTCCACTTTCTGTCTCTATGATTTTGACTACTCTAAGTACCTCATACAAGTGGAATCGTACAGTATTTTCCTTTTGTGACTGGCCCATTTCAAATAGCATAATGTTCTTAAGGTTCATCCATGTTTTAGCATATGTCAGAATTTCTTTCCTCATTTAGGCTGAATACTATTCCATTGTCTGTATATACCACATATTCCTCAACCATTTATCCGCTGATGGACACATGGGTTGCTTTTGTGTTTTAGTTATTGTGAATAATGCTATATACATGCATTTCTTTGAGACCCTGCTTTCAAGTCTTTTGTGTGTGTATCCAGAAGTGGAATTGCAGGATCCTATGGTAATTATATTTTTAATTTTTTGTGGAACCTCCATACTGTTTTCCAGAGTGGCTGTACCACTTTACATTCCCACTAACAGTGCACAAAGTTCCAATGTTTCTCTATTCTCCCCAATACTTATTTTCTGTTTTTTTTGATAGTAGTCATCCTAATGGGTGGGAGGTGGCATCTCATTGTAGTTTTGATTTGCATTTCCCTATTGATTAGTGATGTTAAGCATCTTTTCATGTGCTTTTGGCCATTTGTATATCTTCTTTGGAGAAATGTCTATTCAAGTCCTTTGCCCAGTTTTTAATCAGATTGTTTTTTGATTGTTGTTGAATTTTAGAAGTTTTCTATATGTTCTGGATATTAATCTCTTATCAGATATATGATTTGAAAATATTTTTTTCCCATTCTCTGGGTTGCCTTTTTACTCTGTTGATAGTATCCTTTGGTGCACAAAATTCTAAAATTTTCATGAAGTCCAGTTTGTTAATTTTTTCTTTTGTTGTCTGTGCCTTTGGGTGTCATATTCAAGAAATTATTGCCAAATCCAATGTTGTGAAGCTTTTGTCCTATGTTTTCTTCTAAGAGTTTTATAGTTTAAGATCTTACATTCGATCTTTGCTCTACTTGAGTTAATTTTTGTATATGGTATGAGGTAAGGATCCAACTTCTTTCTTTTGCGTGTGGATATCCACTTTTCCTGGCACTGTTTGTTGAAGAGACTGCCTTTCCCCCATTGAATGTTCTTGGCAAAAAAAATCGTTGACCATATATGTGAGGGTTAATTTGGGGGCTCTCTATTCCATTCCATTGGTGTATATATGTATATGTATCTATGCTAGTACCACACTGTTTTGATTACTATAGCTTTGTAATAAGTTTTTTAGATCAGAAAGTATGAGTTGTCCAGCTCTTCTCTTCTTTTTCAAGATTGTTTTAGCTATTTGGGGTCCTTTGAGATTACATATAAATTTTTGTATTTTTTTTTCTATTTCTGCAAAAAATGTAATTGGGATTTTGATAGTGCATTGAATCTGTAGATTGCTTTCGGTAGTACTGATATCTTAAAAATACTAGGTCTCCCAATCCATGAACATAGGATACATTTTTACTTATTTATGCCTTCTTTTGTTTCTTTCAGTAATGTTTTATAGCTTTCGTTGTACAAGTCTTTCACCTCCTTGGTTAATTTAGTTCTTAAGTATTTTATTCTTTTTGTTACTATTGTAGATGCAATTGTTTTCTTAACTTCTTTTATAGATTGTTCATTGTTAGTGTATAGAAATGCAGTTGACTTTTGTGTGTTGACTTTGTATCCTACTACTTGGTTGAATTCATTTAGCAATTCTAACAAGTTTGTTGTGGAATCTTTAGGATTTTCTACATATAAGATCATATCTGCAAACAAAGATAATTTTATTTCCAGTTTGGATGCCTTTTATTTCTTTTTCTTGACTAATTGCTCTGGCTAAAACTTCCAATACTATGTTGAATAGAAGTATTGAAAGCAGGCCTCCTTGCCTTGTTCCTGATCTTAGAGGGAAAGCTTTCAGTCTTTCACCATTGAGTATGACATTTTCTGTGGGTTTTTCATATGTGGCTTTTATTACGTTTTCTTCTGTTCCTAGTTTGTTGAACATTTTTATCATGAAATGGTGTTGAATTTTGTCAGATGCTTTTCCTGCATCAATTGAGATAATTGTGTGGTATTTTCCCCCCTTCATTCTATTAACATGGTGTATTACATTAATTGATTTTTGCAATGTAACCATTCTTGCATTACAGAAATAAATCCCATTTGGTCAAGGTGCATAATTATTTTAATATGCTGGTGAATTCAGCTTGCTAATATTTTGTTGAGGATTTTTTGCATCAATGTTCATAAGGGATATTGTATTGATATGGGAAACTGTAGTTTTCTTCCTTATAGTGTCTTTGGTTTGGTATCCAGGTAGTGCTGACTTCATAGGATGAATTAAAAAGTGTTCTTTCATTTTCAGTTTTTAGAAAGTTTGAGAAGAATTGGTGTTAGTTCTTTAAATGTTCAGTAGAACTCACCAGTGAAATCATCAGGTCCAGGGCTTTTCTTTATTGTAAGATTTTTGATTACTGATTCGTTCTCCTTACTAGTTATACATCTATTCAGATTTTCTATTTCTTCATAATTTAGTCTTGATAGGTTTTGTGTTTTTAGGAATTTTTCATCTAGATTATCCAATTTTTTGTTGTACAATTATTCATAGTACTCATAATCTTTTTTCATTTCAATAACAATGGTTGCTTCAGGGAAAGAGAACTGGGTAAGTGGTGATCAGAGATGGGAGTGAGTTTCACAGTTTTGTTCTGTTTAAATCTTTACATTGTGCACATATGTTAATAAATCAGAAATTAATAAAATGATCTCTTGGGAAGACAACATAGACAGTGTTGGTATCAAATGAGAAGCTACAGTAATCTCCTAACGCTCTCCTTGCTCCTTGCATTTCTTGCTCCAGGTCACCTTTCCTTCCAGTTGGAAAGGATCAGCTTTCTAAAGCACAAGACTGACAGTGCATTCATCCCCTCAGAATTCTTCTTCACAGTCCACTCATCTCTGCTGAATAAAGCCCAAATTCATTAGTGAACTTTTCATGAAATGGCCCAACTTTCTTTTCAAACCATCTCACTGTAGTTCTCTTCTGTAATCCTCTCCTTTGACCTTAGCACACGCTGGGCTTTTGGTCCTTTCTCTACACCCTGCATATCAGTGTCTTGGCTCATGCTATTACTACTGTTCTATTTGGAATATGTTACTGCCCCTCATCTGCCTCTCACAAGCTTATCCATCTTTCAGGGTTTGCTCATGGGCCACTTCTGTTTAAAGCTCCCTGATCTCCTAAAGTTAAAATTCATCTTCATTCATACATGCATTTAATCATTCAAAAAAAATTTGTGTGTGTAAACTGTGCTCAGCAGAGAGGAAGAAGGTGCAGGTCTTATTATCAAGTTGCTTTGAGTCCTCTAGAAAGAAACTGATGTGCACTCATCATAACTAGCATTAATTGAGCACATACTAAGTGTCAGTAATATATTAACTAATTTAATCTTCACACAACCCAATGAAGGGGGATGGGGAGCTGTTTCTTGCCTTAATTTGAAAGATAAGGAATTGGAGGCACACAGAGGTTAAGTACTTTGCCCAAGGTTCACAAGGCTGGAAAGAAGGGGAGCTGGAAATCAAACCAGGCATTCTGAGTGCAGAGGTCCAGTGTTTCATTTCACCACTTGCCATAGACATTTCATAATAAGCAAGTGCACTTCCCTCATCTACATTCTGATTTAATTGGTCTGAGTTGAAATCAATATTGTTTTAAAGTTCCCCAGTTGACTCCACTGTGCAGCCAGAATTGAGAACCTCTGCTGTCAAGGATATGGTGATAGCAAAAAGCGTAGAAATTGAATAGGCCTGGGGCATGAGGATTGGAAGAGGCTTGAATTAGTTTAACTGGAGGTTGATAAACAATGAGTGGTGAGGAAAGGATGGGACATAGGAGATGGAGGAGCCTCAGGAGCTGGGAGCTGCTGGGCCAGGCTGGGAGACTAATCAGACTGTTAGAGAGGAAAGAAGGGGCCATGTCAGCCTTGAATGTCATGCCTAAAGAATGTGGAATTGATCCTTTCAGCACTAGGGAGACATGGAAGGCTTAAAAATTATTTTTGCATTCATCATGTTTAATAAGCCCCCTAGAGGCTTACATGAGCCACTCACTTGGAGAAAATCTGCCCTAGTGGATGTGTAGGATTTACGTAATGTTGGTGTTTGTCTGATCTATGATGCTACCTAACAAAACAATACCCTTTGTCCACAGGCAGAAAGATCCAGTGTTCATTTGGAAATGTGTAATAGTTATGAGAGGCTTGTACTGTATTTCCAAAATGCCAAAAATCCCTTGCGGACAGACATCACTGAATGGGAAGAGGCCACATCTGCAGCCTCGCTTTCTCCATCTCTGCCTGATATAAAGCCTCAGCCGCTTGTCAGTGGATGTGGGTTGATCTGTGAGGATGGAAGAAGGAAGGCTGGCACTAAGAGGGGCATTTACAATGTGGAGGTGGCCTCAGTCTGCATATAAAACTTTATACAGATCGTATTCCTCTGGGCTCAGCCCAAAACACTGCATTTCCTGTTGCTATGACATCAGTGGTCACTATTACAATCCCCAGGGTTCTGTAAAGGAGAGAGAGAGAGTGAGTCAGAGAGGACAATAGTTTTTCTTTCTTATTTCCCTTCTCTTTCCAAGTCTTTCCTTCTTTTATCTCAAAGAAATGCCAAAAGAAAAGTGCAAGCCAAACAGGCAAGGAAGGCAGGGCAAATTTTTGCCTTTTCTTAATATGTTGGCTCCTAAGGATACACCAGGCTCCCTGAAGGTGATCCCTGAGTCAAGCTATCTGGACTGGACACTGTTGGTTGTCTAAGCAGAGCACCTGCTTTCCTGCTTCCTCCTTCCTAACACAACCCCAACTTGGTAAATGGAATAAATGTAACCAGAGGGCTCAAAGGAAGCTGGTCCATCCCCAGCTCCTGGGGAGGATCCCAATTACAAGTCTATGCCAAGGATGGTTTAATATATATATATATAACACAACATTTTATATACATACATATACATATATATATATATATATACACACACACATACACACACCCCCCCTTGCTGGTGATTGCTTCAGGACTGCAGGCTTGAGCCAGAAAATCAGCACAGGGCTCTCTCCAGTTGATCGTGACTATTCAAGGATGGTCTGTGTCCTGAGATGTATCAGACAGACAGGAAAGAAAAACTTTAATCCTATGTTTTTCAGGGTGAGGTTGCTTCTCTTGTTGGAAATGAACAGGGGAACAGGTTGTTCCAGGTATGCTGGCAGCCATGTTGTGACCATGAGGCAAGTTAGTCTGAGGAAAAAGGCGGCACAAAAAGGAAGAAGGCAGCCAAATGAATCAGAGAAATGGAGCTGGAGCTCCGATGCCTTGTGCCTTGAGGCTGGGCTTATCTCTGGACCACCTATTCTGTGAGATAATAAATTTCCTTTTCACTTGGGCTTGCTGCTGTAAGATTATTCCTGCCTGCTTTCTAACTTACAGTGCCTGTCCATGCAGTGAATTCAACTAGGGAAGACTGTAATGATATAGGTTTATATCAGAATCTTCAGAGTGTTTTCTCAACAGTCCTCTCATCAGAGCCACCTAAGATCTTCTTGAGGCAGTAGACAGACATTATTATTCCTATAATGCAGAGCAGTGAAGTGACTTGCCTAAGATCACACGGCTCAGATCTTCTCCGTTTTAATCTTGTACTCTTTCTGCTATATCAAGTTCCTCACATGACTGTTACTGTAAATTCTGAGCTATACCACAATTTATTATATAATATTACAAAATAAAAATTCCATTCTTTATTTGTATACTGTCTTTCACTTTTAAAAGAATAGTTATGTCTATACTTTAATCTCACAAGACGCCTGAAGTAAGCGGTTCAGATGTTATAGTCAGATACAGAAATAACAGTAGCTGAATTTAAGGGACTCAGCTGGTCAAAAGCCTATGATCTGGAAAAAAAACAAAAACAAAAACAAAAACACAACTTAGGCCAATCAAGATCTTTCTTGGGATTTTGGAATCAGGACCTTGAAAACTGGGAGCCAAGCTGAAGGCAGGGAGAGAGGGAAAAGAGGAAGCATGTGGCCCTGGGAGAAGCAGGGAGAGCAGATGCTTTAGTTCTTGGCCACTTCCCAGGTCCCATTTCCTGTCTGAAGGAGGCCCAGCTGGACTCAGTCTCGGGTGCATAACATAGTAAAGGGATTTCTGGGCCCTTTTACTCCAGCTGGTTTGAGCTGGTTTCTGTTCCTTGAGGCTTTGATCAAAACACTTTTCATCTTTGTTGTTTAGTTATGTCCTGTTTCCCTGAAATGATTGGGAGGGAAATGAAGACATAAAAGGAAAAGGCTATGTGTGCTTGAGTTTTGGTATCTTCGAAGCAGTGCTCTCTAGAGAGGCCTTATCCAACTCTGGAGCCAGGCTCTGGATGGAAGATGTGAAAGAATCCCAAGAGCTGTGGCAGCCACTGAGAAAGAAGAACATGGCCTGCATGTGCCTGGGATGCTCTGGGAGGAAAAATGGGAGAGGGAGACCTTGAAATCACGCTGTCAGAATGTCCCCGTGGAGTTCCCGATATATTTATGACCATGCTTCACAACCAGGGCTGATTTCATCCCCCAGGAAAGATTTGTCAATGTTTGAGGACATTTTTGGTTGTTACAACTTGGAACAGGGGATGCTATTGGCATCTAGTGGGTAGAGGCAAGGATGCTGCTAAACATCCCACAGGGGGCTTCCCTGGTGGTGCAGTGGTTAAGAATCCGCCTGCCAATGCAGGGGACATGGGTTTGATCCCTGGGCCTGGAAGATCCCACATGCCACAGAGCAACTAAGCCTGTGCACCACAACTACTGAGACTGTGCTCTAGAGCCAGTGAGCAGCAGCTACTGAGCCCATGTACCACAACTACGGAGCCCGTGTGCCACAGCTACTGAAGCCCACGTGCCTAGAGCCCATGCTTTGCAACAAGAGAAGCCACCACACTGTGAAGCCCACACACCCCAATGAAGAATAGCCCCTGCTCTCCACAGCTAGAGAAAGCCCGTGTGCAGCAATGAAGACCCAATACAGCCAATAAATAAATAAATAAATAAATAAATAAATAAATAAATAAATAAAATAAAAATCCCACAGCACACAGGACAGCACCTACAACAAAGAATTATCCAGCCCAACATGCCAATAGTATCAAGGTTGAGAAACTCTGATTTATGAGAATGTTTATTTTTCAGTGTATGTATCAGAATCTTATGCTTATTGATGTTCCAATCTAGGAATTTTCCATAAATATTATAGGTAATTTTTTTTTTTGATGACTAAAGTGTGTACTACTCAGGGTCCCTTTCTCCAGGCTCATTTCTGATCATTACATCACTCAGGGCAAATCCTAAAGCAAAGATATTCACTCCTGGGCAGTTGGGTGGATTACAAAGAGCTTATGCGTGTGTTCAGTGACGGATGCGTGCCTGTGCCTTTAGATTCATTGATCCGAGTGGCATGTTTCTACACGTCACAAAACCCAAAAGGGAAAGCCTTTTCTGGTGCGTGTGTTTCAGACCATCATTTTGTACCTTGTTAAGAACCTGACATATGGTAATGCTTACCGCATCCACAAAGGCTTCAACCAATAGTGATTTCTAGTGAGACTGCAAACAGTAATTACGTTTCTGAAGTGGTAGTTTAGATCTCATATTGCCAGTGGGAAAAAAATACTAGTTTGCAGGCATGCCCCCAAATGAGCTCTAAAGAACTCCTTCCAAGACTTATTTATCCTCTGTAATGGAAGGGGGCACGAAGAGCAGTCAATCTGGGGAAGGGGGGAGGGCGGAGGATCTCAGTAAAAGGCAAGGTGGACCATGACTGTTCCCCTCGGTTGCTCTGGAAACCGTTCTCGATGGAAAAGATTCTCATGGAAGCTTTGCAAGATGAGTTTCTCTCATCAGAAGCTTCTTTACCTAATGTGTTTGACACTGTGGATTAGCCCTGCCTCCTCCCAGTGAGCTTTCTCCCTTGGGCTTTGAGGTTTGTGGTTGCCAAGGGGCCGTCCACTATGAATCTGGAGCTGGGTATTTGGTTCAGTCCAACTGCGATCCCCAGAGCCTGGACTGGCCCGAACACGCTGTGCTTTTTGGTCTGTCTTCAATTCTGAGGCCCAGAAAAACGTTTTCGGGTCTGGCACAGCCTTCCAGCTGAGGTAGGAGGGAAGATGAGGGTGTGTCTACAGCATCCATAGGGTCTTCCCGGTCTGCCTCTTGGTAAAAGAGTGGGTTCGTCTCAGATGACAGGCTTTTAGTTCTCCTCACGCTGCCATGAGACAGGCATGGGACTGCGGGTCAAAGTGTGTTCCTGAATCCCAGCAACCAGAGGCCTGGGGAGACTGGAGGGCGTGGAGGAGAACAGTGACTATGGCTGTGGAGGATTGAGTCCAAGAAATTGGCAGGGACGAACAGAAAGAGAGTCATTTAGAAGCAGGAGACCCAGCTGTCCAAGGATAGCCTTGTAGCCTCATGCTGCAGAGGCCCTCTTGGACCACTTCCAGCTCTGCCGGAGCCTTCGAGCCCTCCTGACAGTCGTGGCCGCGCTGTCTAGCGGCTTGTTACACGAGATGGGATTCGTCCTTTGTTCCTCTTCCTGGAAAGTTTAGAAGTTTAGAGTCCACTCCAATAATAACTATCGTTTGTTGAGTGCTCACCACATGCTACACACTGCACACTCTGTGACCTTATTTGTCATGGTGAGCCTGTCAGGTAAGTACGATTGTGCCCATTTTTCAGGATACAAGGTTGAGGCTCAGAGAACTTCAGTAAGCTGTCCAAACGTAGTAAGTTATAAGTAAGTTATGGAATGAATATGTAGCAGAACCAGAATTGCATTCCAGGCCTCAGACATCTAACCCCACTCACTACCCCGTTTTACTACTCTGAAGGTGGTTTCACCTTCTTTTTGTCTTGATGCATCTATCCTAGGCTTCTTGAAGTTCTCTGTTGACAGTAGTTTAGATGTACACTGTGAAATATATACATTGTGTGATAAAATTGTCTCAGTTATAAAGATTAAGAGATTTTTTGAGTCATATTTGGGCCTGAACTCACACACAGCTTTCTCTCTCTCACAAATGTTATTTAGGGTAACGTGATGCACCAGGCATATTTTTAAGTTTAACCAGGCATAACACACCCATCTAAATAAACATTTGAGAGGATTGTAATTGGCTGTGTAATGGGATGTTAAAATGGGATGATCCTTTGTCTTAGTTTCAGCTGAGAGTAAGTGCCAACTACTTCCGTGTTCTGAAGTGTTCTCCTTACATCTCCTCTCACCACTGCCCGAAGTGGGTGGGAATGGGGAGACCACCGGACCCCCTTCTGCATCTGGGGAGGGAGTGGGCGAGGGGAAATGCCAACAGCTTTTCCTAAAGAAACCCTGCTCTCTGAGCTCCAACCACCCTCGTGGCTTCTACAACCACGTGGGTTGTCTGGAGGGAGGCAGACAGCTGGGGACCCCGGTTCTTGGTTACTTCCTGTGGAAGTCCAGCTTGGATGCCTGGTGACCCCAGTTGAAAGGACTGCGTAGTCGTGTCCCTTGGGTTTGAGGGCATGGGGCACGGGTGTCTGACTCCTGATGAGGACAGGAGAGGGCAGCGTTCGGGGCCAACAAGACTAGCTGTGGGAGAGTCAGCCTGAGGTTGCTTTAGGTCCTGCCCAAGCCGCGTGCAGGGAGGGCTCGGGAGATGGCAGCAGAAGGCCGCTGGGGGTCAGGCGCCAGCTGCTCAGGGGCCGAGTGAGGAACGGCAAGCCCCCAGCCAGAGCAGATTCATATGTCGTGACACCTGGGACCTGCAGGTGAGGGGTCCCCAGGGAAGTCAGGGGCATCTCTGAAGAACGCATGGACGTGCTCCCATGGGGACAAGAAACAGCTATACGTTCCTGCCAAGCCCAGGGAACCCAGGTGCCAGCTCAGAAAAGTGCTGACCGGTAAGATCCTCTGTCACCTTTATCTTTCCTCTCTGCGCCCTCCTCAACTCTGGACGTGAAGAAACTACCCTTAGCAAGGGGAAGGGTGGTAAAGGTGCACGCAGGGAAAAGAGAGCGCAGTCATGCCCCTTCCCCACTGCAGAAAGCAAGCCTGGCACGGAGAATGAAACTATGAATGCCATTTTCAAGTTTTTAAGGATTACCTAAGTATCACCTCCACTTTAGTGACTGAACTGAGATTGTTTGGGGCTGTCATGTGAGCAAGCTCTTTTTAAAGACTCTGAGCGTGGCCTGCAATATTAAGGGACCTGCTCAGATTTCATCCAGGGCAGAGGCAGGAACTGCCCACAAATAGTGTGTGAGTGGGCATTGGGGGCGTCTGGGGAAGATCTGAGAGCATTCGGATGGCACCCTCTGTATCTGCTTTCCAAAGGACACCCTGGATCTCGCCTCTTTTCTTCCTCTCTCACCCTGCTCCCAAGCATGGTCCAACCTCAGGGCCTTTGCATTTGCTCTTCCCCTGAGTATCCACGTAGGTTGCTCCCTGGCTTGCTTCACCTCTCTCTTAGTTTAAATGTCCCTTTGTCAGACACTTATCTAACAACACGATGCAAATCACCACTGCTCTGTCCAGCCCCCTTATCCTACTTTCTTAAGTTTTTCACAGCCCATATCACCACCAGACCTAGACCTCTCGTGTATATTTGTTTATTGTGTGGTGCCAGATTGGCAGCTCTAGGAGAGTGGAGACGATTTTGTTCACTGTTCTTCCCAAGCACGTGGGATTGTGGAGGACACATGGTGGTGGCTCAATAAGTATTTGTTTTGCTGTCATTGAATATCTCTTCTTCCCCAGATCCCTTGTACTGTTCAGAGTACAGATCTACTCACTGTATTATAGAAGTGAATCCGGTCTGGGCAAGTTGACTTGTACCTTTATGTCCGAAGCATGTTTTCTCTGTCTGGGATACAAAAGAGCCCAGAGAAGGGAATCCACTTCTCATTGAGATGCCAGTGACCTGATTCCCTTGGAAACTATACATTGGGTCCCCTCAAAGGAATAGATTTTTGTTTGTTTTTGAGAAGAAAGAATACAGACACAGAATTCCTTCTCACTGTAGCCTGAGGGGTGATTTTTATGAATTTTTACCACATGTCCACACAAAACTTTAGCCTTTCTCTCACTAAAGGAAAGAATTTGAGCAATTTTTAGTAGCGTCTCGTCAATGTAGAGACCCTTATCAGGGAGAGTGATTTTCTGAAGTAGTCTGAGTCATAAGGAAGTATGATTCTTTCTGTGACTTGTCGCCAGTTTAACACTAGAATGACAATAAAGGATACCTTTGGGGGACTGGCTACTCAAAGAACTTGATAATGAGGTCTGCTCCTTGGCTTTCCCCGAGTCAGGTCTTCCCAACACACCTGCAAAGTGATTCTTAAGTCAGGAAATTATTGAAGAATGACAGAAATAAAATCCCTGTCTTCCTAACAGCCTTCTCCTGTGACTTCCTTGCCTCCACCCACTTCCATCGGTATCCCTGGGGAGTCTATATGTGACTTGCAAGGAGGAATGATTTTCTTAGAAATTTGACTTGGCTTGAAAATGATATTTTTAGGGATGGCAAAGATTAATTTGGTGCAGTGAAAGAAAAACCAGGGCCATGAGTAATTTGGTGCCTGGTAGGTTAAGAATGTGAGCTCTAAAGCTAGACTGGGTTTGAAGTTGAGCTCCATCACTAACTGGCTGTGTGACCTTGGACAACTTACTTCTCAGTGCCTCAGTTTTCTCATCTGTATAATGGGAATTGTAACCACCTGTCTCCTATGGTAGCTGTTAGGATTAGATGAGTTAATATATGAAAAAGGGCTTAGAACAGTGCCTGGTACATGAGGCTAATTGTAAGTGTTGGCAGTATTTATTTTTGTTGCTGTTGGGGTGGTGGTTAATCACCATTACTGCCATCATCATTCTTATAATCATCCTCTTGCGAAACATGGCCCACTTAGACTTTAGGACTTAGCAGAGGTAAAGCCACCAGTTGAATCTCTCTCAGTAAGATTCTGCCAGGGACTTCCCTGGCGGAGCAGTGGTTAAGAATCCGCCTGCCAATGCAGGGGACGTGGGTTGGAGCCCTGGTTCGGGAAGATCCCACATGCTTCGGAGCAACGAAGCCTGTGCACCACAACTACTGAGACTGTGTGCTGCAACTACTGAAGCCCATGCGCCTGGAGCCCGTGCTCCTCAGCAAGAGAAGCCACTGCACTGAGAAGTCCACACATCACAATGAAGAGTAGCCCCTGCTCTCTGCAACTAGGGAAAGCCCACACACAGCAACGAAGACTCAACACAGGCAAAAGAAAAAGAGATTCTGCCAGGATTAGCCATGGTTTGATTTTAGGATTCTTGGTGAAGGAGCCACGTGGCTTTGTGACTATCACTGGGCTAACTTCTCCTAGGGACCCAGAAAGGGAGCAATTCTGTAGTTTTGCTCCTGCCTTCTCTCCTCAGAGATCTGTAAGCCTGTTCTCATGAAAATCTTCTAGGTGATTGTGGGACAAGTGGCTTGATCGAATGCCTAAGGAATGATGTCCAGCATTCTTAAAAAGAATTGAAAAAAACATCTTGTGAAGTGATAATGAAACAGAAATGGGCCTAATTTTTTTTTTAATTATAAGACCAGAATCAAAGGCAAACAACCACATGTTCTCTAAGCTGAATCTAAACCAAATGAATTTTTTGCTTTGTTTTGTTTCAAGACCACGTGGCTTGTGAATTTGACTCAGGAAGGATTCTGGCATCCGTCATCTTAGTTCACCTTTCTCCCTCAGGGTATAAGCACCAGAGGAATGCAGCAGTGGATTCCAGCCACAGCTTCTGCTTCTGAGTGAGGGATTTGCCTTTTGCAGGTTGCCACACGACGGGCAGCTTTTATGGGTCTCAACTCAAAGCATCGCCTGGTGCCTGCTCCGTGTACTTCCCAGGCAGCCTCGAGCGTTTCCGATAGGCGGTCTCTCAGGATTTCTTTAAGGTTTGCAGTCTGTTGAAGCGGAAAAGTTTTCTAGTTGATTAAAAACAAATTCTGAATCCAGTATCCACAACTGTTTGTTTTGTGGTAACCATAGGAAAATGCAATCAACAAAACTGAAATAGTCTTTGCTCTATTGTGAGTGCGATTTTGGCCTTTCACCTCGTAGTCTGTAAACAGGAATTCACCTAGATGATCTCAGACTGACTTAAATTTGTTTGTGTGTGTGTAATTTTTTAAATTAAAATTTCCATTCGGTTCTTTTTTTTTAATGTTTTCTATCTCTTTGTTGAACTTCTTATTTTGTTTTCCTGATTTTGTTAAATTTTTTTTCTGTATTTTCTTGTGGCTCTCTGAGCATCTTTAGAAGAATTATTTTGAATTCCTTGTCGAGCAGTGGGTCCACGGATCTCCATTTCTTTGGGGTCAGTTGCTGGAGGTTTACTGTGTTTCTTTGGTGGCGGCATGTTTCTCTGGTTTTTCATGATGCCCGTATCCTTGTGTGGATGTCAATGCATTTGAAGAAGCAATCACCTCTTTCAGACTCTGTGCTCTGACTTCTGTAAGGAAGGACCTTTGCCTGTGGGAGGGGGCACGCTGGAGTGTACTGTGACCCGGGACGAGTGGCGCAGGGCCCCAAGTGTGGGGCTTGTATTGGCTCCAGGTCCAAGGAGATGTGATAACTTGACAGCTCAGGCCACAGCGTCAACAAGCACGCGCTGGGCTGCAGGGCCAGCTGCAGGTGTGTGTGCAGCGGTGGGGCCAGTCGCAGACACACAGACAGGGGCGAGAGCCAGGGTTGGCAGCAGGGCCTGGGGCCAACTTCGGGCGCACTAGCAGCTGCGGGGCCCCTGGCTGTCAGCCGGCACGCCAGTCACCGCAGGGTCTCGCCACGGGCTGTACCAGCAGTGGAGTCTGGTGAGGAGAGTTGGGCTGGTGGGGTGCAGGTGCACAGCTGGAGGGGCTCGTTGCGGGGAGCTCAGCGGTGCAGGCCAGTGTAGGAGTCAGGCCCTGGCGGTCAGCATGCACTTCTTTGCCTTAATGAAACTTTAAGAACTGGCACTATCAGAAAGCCATTTCTGATGGGTAGCCTAGATCGGCCCTGGTCTATCGCTTCTTTCTCGCCCCATTGTCTGCACGAGCAGAAGCTGCTCACTGTCATTGGCACAGGGAAATTTCACGTCTGTAAAAACTAGCAAGTTCCCTTTGCACTTCTCTCTCTCACTGTATACGTTCAGGGAGCCAGGAATTTCCCCACCTTCTGCAAACCACAGGGAGACGCATGTGTAGGCAGCCAGAGGGGGACCTTTAAGGTTTCTCAAAATACAGACATCACGGAAAATGCCTCTCTTACTTTAATATTTGCTGAAATATTGATTAGCTCAGATCCTCTGGACGATGAGGTGGCAACAAATGTCTAATAATTATATTAATATCCCATAGTTCCACATATCTATTTGCTTACTACATCCAGAGTTACTGTTTAAAAGTTTGAAGAGGATTGCACATGATTTGTTTCACAGCTGATCTGAGTTCTTCGTTCCAGTCCCATATGATAAAAAAATTACTTGCTAACATTTGGGTACTGACAGTTATACCAGGTACCAGTTGAAGCTTTTTGCTACAACTCTGTGAGGTAACCACTAACAATAGACCCCTTTTACAGATGAGAAAACTGAGACCAAGAGGGTTTACAAAATTTGTCAGAATTAACATATCTAAGAAGTGGCAGAGCCTCCTGCCCGACAAGCCCCCACAGGATCCATAGCATAGAAGGGCCACTTGGCCTTGGCCTTGCTTTAAATTTAGATATTTGATGTGAGGTGATGCTGTCATGGAAATACATCAGAGAACTAAAAGAAGTCTGCCATACAACTTGAACCACACTGTCCTCAGTACACTGTGGACAGATGCATGTAAATATACACGCACACATATGTATGTATACACAATTATATTCCATTAACATAAAATTATGTTACTTTTTGTTTTTGTGTATGTTTGGGTAAACATAAACATTTTAAATATACCATAGGTTCCATAACCCTGTTTTGATTTTGTACTATACAGAGAGTCTCAACAGTGAAATTGGCCTGAGCGTGTCTTGACATTGAAGGTGTTCCAGTGCATAGAACCACAGGGTTAGGAGGAAAACTTAGAGACTATTTTGTCCAACTTCCTTATTTCATTTGTGAGGAAATGGAGACACAGAGATGCCGAGTAACCTCCCCCAGGTCACACAGCTAGAATGCCCGTCCACTGACAGAGCAGTGTGCTCTGTCCTGAACCCACTGCTCTTGATACCTGGCTTCTGCCTCTAAACTAGCAAGGGGAGGAGAAGTCGCACACGTGGGCATGTGTCATGGGAACATCCTGGAGGCCACAGACCATTTATTTTACAACCAATGATTCCTTCCCATGCGGTGTTGTTTTTTGAATATATGGGGAAAATGATTCCATTTTTTTTAGAACTTTTCACATTCCAAAACCCTTTTAAAACTGAGAATCAGTATTGAATCTTGTGATCATCCTGGGAGGGGGTGTACGCAGGTATTGCTATTTCTATTTTTCAGATGGGGATACAAAAGGCAAAAACTGTTACACACCTTTTCCAGGGTAACACAACTAGGTAGTGGCAGAGCTGTGACTGAAACTTAGGGCTCCTGGCTTGGTTCATGGCACTGAACTGCACTGCTTTCCTGTGTACAGTATGTCTTACAGGAGTTACAGATGGGAACAGCACGAGCGTTTTTGTTCTCCTGATGCTATTCATAAACCATCCTCAAACTCAGTGTATTTTCTCTGAAAGAAACTATTCTTCAGCAACTTGGCAAAAAAGATAATTAGATCCTCTAAACGCTATTCATAAAGTAAGTGCTATGTCAAGATAGATACTAAACATTTCCAAAGTTCCTAACATATTTCCTTTCAGTGGTGAGGTGTAAGGTATATTTAAATAAAGCTTAGTCTGGGAAACCAGCATATTGCAATTAAAAATGCAGCCCTTGTAGTCTTGCAATTCTTTGTCTAAAGCCCTTTTACAAAAGAGGGTATTTTAATTCAATAAATAAAAGACAGGCACTTCCAGCTTTCCTATGGGCGGAGTAGCTACCGCTTGCAGTTCACACACACAACAGAGAAAATACACAAACAAATAGTATTTGATCTTGCCTTGCTGCAGGCTATTTTCATCTTTCAAGAGACCGAGGGAAAAAACCACAGAACGTTACCACCAAAACTTCCAAACTTATTGCAACACAACGTAATGGCAAAATGCTGTTTTCTTAGTACTCACATTTTTGAATAATCACCATTGCCAAGAATGCCTGGTTTTATATTTACAGTAAACCCAAAGAAAATCTTGAATTCCAGTCTCAATTTGGGGATGGCAAAGATGCCGTGGGTTGTTCAGAGCAAATCATCGAGTCTAATTATTCAGTCTTATCCTCTCTGCATAACCTGAGCTTGAGGCATTTATATCATGTTTGTACAGGTTTAACACAGATCATGCTTAAAAGAGATTTCGTATCCTGTTTCCCTGTGCAAAGTTGGGCTACAATAGTAGACTTAACAAAGCCAGTCCTTTCTTAGGCTTATCAGTTAAAGAAGCATTCAGCCTAAGAAAACACTTCCAGTGTAAACAAGATACAGAATTGCACATCTAGCCACATTCCTCCGAGATCTGTCTGAATAGAGAGAAGTGTATATCCATGCTAAATAATTTCTCTTTTAATTTAGCATCAGTGTGCCCATATCAGCTTTTCATACACTGTTATAAGCAGTTTGTTCTGCTGCATTTGCATTCCGCGTGGGAAGTAAGGTATAAAAACGGGCAAGGTCATAGACTTAAAAGCCCTTTAAAGTTGCTGCACAAACATTATACTTTTCAACTTATTTTAACCGTAAGCTGCCTTAAAAGATACAGTGAAAGTCTTAGTTCTAATCGTATCTCAGCACAATTTGTTTATAGTTGATATACATATTTTAGTTGTTTTCAAGGATGTCAACTACCACCCACTCCCATCTCAGTTCTCTTGAGACTGAGATTTGTACATATGGATTACTTGGTCAAGGGATGTATTCTAGTTTCTTAATGATAAATACATTTTCATGTTTTCTTAACAAGGAATGGAAAACAAACTATCTACATAGCTTAGCAATTCATCAGACATACCTTGTTTGAAGGAAGCAATTTTTTTTTTTTCAAAATTTTTCCACCACAGAGAATGGATATCCTTTTTTCCTGAAGCTTTTCTGCATCACAGATCCCATCCAAATTATTCTAAAGAAGAAATAAGCAGAGGTCCAAGTACCTTTTCTCTTCTGAGAGAAGCTAATCAAACATTCCCATCAACCTCCCAGCACTTTGAAAAGCACATTTTACACCACACACACACACATTCACTCACACACATATATACACACACACACACACAGTCACACACACTGCTTCTCACACTGGTTTTAGTGCTGAATTAGGCGGTCCTCTTTCAAATTTCCACTCCCACTTGCTTTTTTTCTTTTGGACCGTGGAGGGGTGGGGGCGTAAGCATTCCTAAATAGTCTTTCTTAGCCCAACGCACGCATGTTGAGCAAGCAAATTCTACCATTAGAAATTCTAAAAAGTAGCAGAGAAGCACCTAGATAAAATGGAAAATTTTAAGTATACTTTAAAGTTGACTTAAGCCGGGCAATTACATTTTCTCTTTCTTTTTAAAATACTAGCGGACAGCTGGATTAAACTGCATAAAGAAAGAAAACTGTGCAAACACTACTGAGCTGATTCTACTGGACTCTCACTTTTGGAGTAAAAATAATTTTCCTACATGTTAAAGCTATTTTTTGGTTTAGTGTGCTTCGGTCCTTTCTACATGTTGGCAAGTTTAATGAAATGACTATAGTCTATGCTGCCGGGAACAGGACACAACATAATAACAGTGGGAAGCAAAACCTGACTCATGTTTCAAAAAAACAAATGAGGGATAGCTCACATCCTAGGCGAAATCTGCCGGGTTTTATTTATTTACATATTAGTGTCATCAATTAAATTGAAGGGATTCAGACCCAAAACATACATTAGCATATCACAGCATCTTAAAAACAGACCATAAAAAAGTACATCTGGCACTCCTTGAAATTCAGATGTTCCCAGTATGACAGCTTCTTCTCTTCAGCAGGGTGGGAGGGAGCACAGTGCCCGCCCCGTCCTCTGCCTGCTGGGGACTGTGCACTCACACAGCCCAGCCCGAGGAGGAAAATCTTCCTCACTAGCAGCCTGGGGATTGCTCCTTATTTAAGATGATGGCTTGAATCTTTTCCCCCACACTTGGTTCTGCATTTAAGTTATTTCTCAATCCTGTTTCTTCCTCCACAAAATCCTGAGCCCAAGTCCATTGGTGGTAAGGATGATACTGCCACACGGAGGATGGCCTCTCCCACCCTTTGAATCTGCGCAGGTTTAGATGAAATGGCAGCCCAGACATAATTAATACTATTACTATTAATGTTAATAATACTAATAATGCTAATTGCCATTTACGAAATCCTTATGATGGGAATGGTGAGAAGCCCTCTACGTACATCAACTCATTTCATGCTTAGAAGAACCTAGAAGGGGTCAGTACTATTATTTCCATACTACAGATAAGAGAACTGAAGCTCCAAGAAATTAAGTGACTTTCCCAGGGTCAGCCAGCTGGAAAGGTAAGAATTGAGGTTCAAATTCAAGGCTGTCTGATCCTGAGGCAATGTGCTATGTTAGGGCTTAGAACTTCTTTTCTTTCATTAGTTTAATTTGTTTCCTTATGATGAATAAGGTAGAATCAAATATAAATGTACTGAGAGTATATGAAGATATGCTCAAAATAAATGGAAATTGAAAAGCAATAATGTTTGCAGTGATGAAAAGTTTTGGAAATACATAGTTATGGTTGCTTACTACTATGTATGTAATTAATGGTAATGAATTAATTAACTGAAATATGATTAAAGTGGCAAAATTTTTGTTATACATATTTACCACAATGAAAAATAGTATTGAGAGAGAGAGAGAGAAATTCTCCTTTAAAAATAAATAATGACGATGATGGGTGATGCTTTAGAGGGCCAGGACAGGGAGGGTGGGAGGGTGTGGCGGGAGGGAGGGGATATGGGGATACATGTATAAATACAGTTGATTCACTGTGGTGTACCTCAAAAGCTGGTACAAGAGTGTAAAGCAATTATATTCCAATAAAGAGCTTAAAAAAATCACCTTTTTTACATTGATTAAGTAATTTTAATTAATTAATTTTTAAATATCTCCAATAGCTCAGGAAAGTCTTTTAAGTTCCTTGAGATTCAGTTTTCTCTTTTTTAATTTTTTATTTTAATTTTTTATTTTTTAAATTTTTTTAAAAATAATTTTTATTGGACTATAGTTGATTTACAATGTTCTATTAGTTTTAGGTGTACAGCAAAATGAATCAGTTATACATATACCTATATCCATGCTTTCTTAGATTCTTTTTCCATATAGGCCATTACAGAGTATTAAGTAGAGTTCCCTATGCTATACTGTAGGTCCTTATTAGTTATCTATTTTATATATAGTAGTGTGTGTATGTCAATCCCAATCTCCCAATTTATCCCTGCCCTCCTACCCCCTCAGTGACCATAAGTTTGTTTTCTACATCTGTGACTCTATTTATGCTTTGTGAATAAGTTCATTTGCACCACTTTTTTTAGATTCTACATATAAGCGATATCATATAATATTTGTCTTTCTCTGTTTGACTTACTTCACTCAATATGACAATCTCTAGGTACATCCATGTTGCTGCAGATGGTATGATTTTGTTCTTTTTTATGGCTGAGTAATATTCCGTTGAATACATGTACCACATCTTCTTTATCCATTCCTCTACCAATGGACATTTAGGTGGTTTCCATGTCCTGGCTATTGTAAATAGTGCTACAGTGAACACTGGGGTGCATGTATCTTTTCAAATTTTGGTTTCCTCCAGATTTATGCCCAGGAGTGGGATCCCTGGATCAAATGGTAATTCTAGTTTTAGTTTTTTAAGGAACCTCAATACTGTTCTCCACAGTGGCTCCAATTTACATTCCTACCAACAGTGTAAGAGGGTTCGGTTTTCTCCACACCCTCTCCAGCATTTATTGTTTGTAGATTTTCACAGTGGCCATTCTGACTGGTGTGAGGTGATACCTTATTGTAATTTTGATTTGCATTTCTCTAATAATTAGTAATGTTAAACATCTTTTCATGTGCTTTTTGGCCATCTGTATGTCTTCTTTGGAGAAATGTCTATTTAGATCATCTACCCATTTGAAATATCAATTTTCATCAGATTGTCAAGAATTGGAAAGCTGGAAAATGCCCATGGCAAACATATGGTGGCCCTGATGGGCTGCTGGTGATGTGGACAAATGTGGTTTTTCTAGAGAACCATCGAGAAGTACTAGTCACATTACATGTGTACCCTAGGACCCATGAAACTCCTTGTGGGATAGTCTTTGGTGAGCTTCTTGCAAGGGCCATGAGAAATCCACCCCTAGAAAATTAAGAGTTAAGTGTGGGAGATGCACAGTATGAAATATTATGCATCAGCTAGAAGCAAAAAACCAGATATGGGGTTTGAACAGTGATCCCCACAGCAGATCACCTAGGTTTGACAGTTGGTTTTGGCACCTGCTATTTGGCAAGTAACCTAACTTCTTTGTTTCTTAGTTTCTTCCTCTGTAAAATGGGAAAAAAATAATATAACCTGTATCTCTGAGTTAGGATAATTAAAGGAATTAATACTTGTAAAGTTCTTTGAATCTTTCCTCATGTGAAGCAAAAAACACTACTAAAAGTGTTTCTTAAACAAGTAAAATGTACAGCAACTGTATTCATTTTCTATTGCCATGTGACAAATTATCACAAATTTAGTTTCTTAAAACAGCACTCATTTATTATCTTGCAGTTCTGTAGGTTAGAAGTTCAGGCATGGCGTGAGTGAGTTCTCTGCTCAGGGTCTCACAAGGGTGAAATCAAAGTGTTGGTGGGACTGGGTTCTTATCTAGAAGCTCTGGGAGAGAATCCACCAAATCAGGTTGTTGGCAGAACTCAGTTCCTTGTGGTTGTAGGACTGAGGCCCCCTACCCCCATTTTCTTGCTGGCTGTCAGCCAGGGGCTGCTCTTAACCCCTAGAGTTCACCCCACTCCTCGTCACATGGCTTCTTTCATCATTAAACCAGTCATAGTGTGTTGAATCATTTTCATGCATGGGCTTTCTCCAACTTCCTCTTTTGAAAGAAGCCAGAAAAACTCGCTTTTCAAGGGCTTACGTGATTAGGTTAGGCCCACTGGGATAATCTTATTTTAATGTCAACTGATTAATAACTATAATTATATCCACAGTATTGCTTTGCTATGTAGCATAACATCATCATGCTCCAGGAGCAAAGATCATGGGGGGCCGTGTTAGCATTCCACCTACCACAACTACTGATCTTAACAATGCTATTCTGAGTAAAAGTAAGAAACAGAATGAGAAATATAATACAATACTGGGGTGGTTAATTTTTTGTGTCAGCTTGACTGGGTACCACATATTAGGTTAAACATTATTTCTGGGTGTGTCTGTGAGGATGCTTCTGGGTGAGATTAGCATTTGAATCAGTAGACTGGAGTAGAGTGCCCTCCCCAATTTGGGTGGGCCTCATCCAATCCACTGAAGGCCTAACTAGAATAAAAGGCTGAGTAAGAAAGAATTCTTTCTCTCAGCCTCTGTCTTCAAGTTGGAACACTGGTCTTCTCCTGCCATGGACGTGGACTTGGACTGAACTACATCATCAGCTCTCTAGAGTCTCCAATTTGCTGACTGCAGATCTTGGGGCTTCTCAGCCTTCAAAAATCACATTAGGGACTTCCCTGGAGGTGTAGTGGGTAAGACTCTGTGCTCCCAATGCAGGGGGCTAGGGTTCAATCCCTGGTTGGGGAAGTAGATCTTGCATGCCTCTACTAAGAGTCCACATGCCACAACTAAGACCTGGTGCAGCCTAAATCAATAAATATTTTTTAAAAAATCACATTAGCCAATATATCTATAGCTATACTATAGCTATATCTTTATTTCTTTATGTATACCTCCTATTGGTTCTATTTCTTTGGAGAACCCAGACTATTACAAATGGAATTATGAAAATTAACATATATACACCTAAAACAATAAGATACATTTTGCAAGAACATGTATAAGTGAATATATACTCACCAGATCCCTGGTACTTCAGAGATTTGTACTGGCTGTTCCCAAGGGCTTCTCTTGAATATGTGCATGGCTCACATGCTCACCTTCTTCACGTCTTTATTCAGATGTCACCTCCTGAGTAAGGCCTTGCTTGGCCAACCTGTTTAAAATAGCCTTACCCCTCAGCATTTCTACTTCCTCTTTTTTGTTTTATTTTCCACATAGCACTTATTACCCTTTAATAACATTTACTACTTAATTTTTCGTTTTGCATCCCTCAGTGGAAGGTAGGCTCCCAGAATGCAGATATTTTTTTTTTCTTTAATATTCTGTTTTGGTTACTGATGTATTCCTAGCCCTTTGAACTGACACGTAATAGGCATACACACAATAAGTATTAACTAAATGAATGACTACAAGTACATTAGAATGCTTGCTTACAGGGAAAGGGAATGGGAGTGGAGAGTTGGGATAAATGGAATAAAAAACATAAAAGCAATAGTCCTGGAGCCTTGTGTGGACCAGTGATGATGATGCTGGTTGACTCAACCCTCCATACCCATGGCTGCCAGCAACACAATATTTACAAAATAGTCAAGTTGGTAGCCTCAGTGAAATCTTTGAGTTTCTTTAACTGAAACAAGATCACAGCTTCCTGGTACGTGGCCTTGAGCTTGCTGTTTGGCATTAACTGAACTTTTAGATTATTTCTAGTTGAGAACAGAAATTGTGGTGTTCAGTTTTTCCTGCATTACTTCTTGAGATTCTGTTTTGCTTGTAAATCACCTATGGTTGCTTGAAAGCATCAGTTGTTTTTCTAAATAACTATTTGTCACTACATAAACTTAGTGTCTGAGTCTTGCACTGTATCCAGTATAAAAACTCAAATCTCTTTTAGAACACTCTCTATTGAAGTTTTTATTATTGTCATAAACATTGAACTTGATGACTCTTTAGAATACTGCCTCAGTATTTTTTTCACTCCAGAGATAGAACTCAGAGAAATCAATGCATTCCTCATATCACAAATCCATTCTTTCATGTGACTTTTAAAAATGCAGGATGGCAATTTAAGAGTCTAAGTAATGAGATAGGCTTTTCAGACACTTCTGATACTTTTACTGCAGGCAGGTATGAAAACAAGAGTTACACTTTTCATAACACAAGCTCACTGAAATGTCTAAGGCTATATCATGTTTGATGCTACATCAATTTTTCATAGGAATATGATTTGCTTGAACTCCTTTACAACAGTTTGGGGACTTTTTCTCCCTGCACTTTGGTAGAAGATTACTGTGATGACCAGATGTTATTTCAGTTTCCTGGACACTGTTGAATATCACACAAGTTTTGTGTAGTGTTGATGTGAATGGAAAATTTGCTAACATAGTTAACTTTTGTTAAATTTATGTTACCACTATCTGTCAGAAGCAATACGGTTATTACAAGGAAAACATGTCTTCCAAAAAATTGAAGGAGCCAAATTGGGAGCACGAATAACCTACAAATGGTAGACTGTAAGGGTCAAAAGAGATTTTGCCAAAGAATGTAAAAGCCTCCAAAACTAGAGAGAAGAGTTTTTAAGAATAAATCAGAGGGAAAATTGATTAGAGATTAGATAGGAGTTATTGATTGTGATTCAAAAGGTAAACTTAGTGTTGCACAGGAGGTAGTGGACCAATGGAATTCATCTTCTTTATCAGGCTATTAAAAAAGAAGGATGTTAGGAAGATTACTACTACCAAATGCTTCCCTGAAAGAAATGAGCTGGAACCACTGTATCAAGTATTGGACAACACCCACAATATTCTAGGCCCAACTGACAAAAAATAAATGCAGATAAATCACTGTGATTGCAATAGCATAAAAGAGATTCAAAGACCTAAAGAATGATATTGGGAACTGGAGGCTATAATGTAGATCCTAGCATTAAAAAAGGCTGCTGGTCTGGCAGATTAGCAAAATACAAAACTACCTTATTCAAAACAGGGCTCAAAATGGTTGGCAAGAGATTATAGGCCTTATATCTCCCTTTTATGCCAAGTAAGCAAATGGAATCTAAAATAAAGGATTGGTTCACTGAACACTCATCAGTTGGGGCTCTGCTGATCTAAGCTGTGTTGTGCTGTGCTGTACAGATCTGCTTCTCAATATAGGTCTGTGGTTGGCTAGGGAACCTCTGTTCTATATGTACTTATTTTGGTGCCCATGCTGCAGGGCAATGGCTGATCAGGGGACGAGCTTCTTCTCATGGCAATGGCAAATTCATAAGTGGGCAATAGGAAATACGTGAGGGCTCTTAAGGTTTAGTCTTAGAACTGGCACACTGTCATTTCTTTTTAGCCATTTACTTGGCCAAAACAAGTTTCATGACTAGCCCCAAAGTCCAGGGGCAGGGAGTGAGGCTCTGCCCATAGAAAGGCTATGGCAAGGGTGGATGAAGAGAGGTGTGAAGATTTTTATAGTTAATACACTGGCATATTTTATCAGTGTCCATGTTTACCACTGTGTCTTTCTTCCCATATCTTCTGTCTGGATTCAGATTTCTTCTTGGTGATAAAAATATTCAAGAAAATAAGATTTGATGGATACTTTAACATAATTGGATATAGATATAGATATAGATAGATATTTATAGATATATATACCTTAGTCCTAAAATTCATCATCTTACTTAAAGGGAAAACTCTAGAGGCATTTCCACTAAGATCAGAAACTCAGCAAGGAACCTACTATCTCTAATGCTATTCAACATTGTACTAGAGATGTTAGCCAATGCAATTCAACAAGAGAAATCTATTAAAAGTAGAAGAGTTGGTAAAGAAAGAGTATAGTATCTCTATTTACCAATAGAGAAATTGATATAAATGTGTGTGTGTATCTTAGCTTTGCTTACTGAGAATGCCTAGAAGCAATGAAGCCCCATGACCCATGAACATATGTAGAATAAAAACTTGGTTTCTAAATATCATTCCTCAATAAACAAAATCAGATACACTCAGAAAATACCTGATTTTAGTGCTGAGGATGGGAAATACAAGATATACCTGGCACATTTTGGAGCTAGTGAGGAAAATGATGGTAAAATGTCAAAAGGATACAGGATCCAACTTGAGGGAGCTCTCAGTGGCCAAATCTGGGCAATTTGAACAGTAAATCAAATAATAATATTAATGAATTAAAACACATACAATAAAGGAATAATATTTGGGTTTGTACATAAATAAATGGGGGAAAGGAACAGCTTTTCTTTAGAAAAGAATTCCAGCTAATGAATGAAGAAAGAATGATGGAAATAGAAAATTATCTTTCAGCAAATAAGTAGTGAAAAGAGGATGAGAAAGAGAATACTTACATAGTGTCAAAGTATCTGCCTAGAAGATATTTATTAATTAAATAGGGGAAAATATATTTACAGTGGAGAAACCTGGAAGATACCACTTAACCTTGTGATCACAGTTTACATTACCAATAGACTAATGGACATCTTGCGCCTCCTAATATGATGTACTGAAAAGAACACAACATCACTTCCAAGGCATTCTTTCCAAAAATGCATAGCTAGCTTTAATTACGAGGACACATCATACAAACCCAAATAGAGGAACAGTCTACAAATGAACTGACTAGTACTTTTCCAAAGTGCCAAGGTCATCAAAAACAAAGACCGAAGAACTGTTATTGATTAAAGAAGACTGATGTGACAATGATTTTAGACTTGAACTTGGACCAGAAAAAGGGTGTTAATGGGAAAATTGGTGAAATTTAAATGAAGTCTAAATATTAAATAATGATGTTGTATCAATGCCAGTTTTCTGATTTTGATAATTGTAGTTACAATTATATTGTAGTTGTATTGTAGTTATGTGAAATGTTAGTATCTGGGGAAGCTGGCTGAAGAGTACCATCTTCCCTTCGTATCCATGGGGGATTAATTCTAGGAATCCCTGCAGATGTCAAAATCTGTGCATGCTCAAGTCCCTTATATACAATGGTGTAGTATATGCACATCCTCCCATATACTAAAGCATCTCTAGATTACTTATACTATCCAACACAGTGTTAATGTTATATAAATAGTTGCTGGTGCTTAGCTATTTCAAGTTTTGCTTTTTGGAAGTTTCTGGAATTTTTTCCCCAAATATTTTCCATCTGCATGTGGTTGAATCTGTGGATGTGGAACCTGTGGATAGAGAAGATTGACTGTATACATAAATTCATTATACTATTTTTATAACATTTTTGTAAATCTGAAATTATTTCATTATAAAAAATAAATCTTGAAAAAGGAAAAAAGATGACATAACAAATGAAAAATTCATGTCTAGAATATCTTTCATATCTAGAAAAAGGTAACAAGTTTTTGTAGAAATAACATCAGATTTGTATCAGGAAATCTTGTTCATGTCTTTTGGCTCTCTAGCCTCAAACTAGGCATTTGAACACTCAGATGCTTTATTTGTAAAATGAGGAATATAATTTGCCTGACCACTTTGAGTATCAAATGAGGTAAAGTTGATTTAAAAAAAAAAACCAACCCTATAATCTGTAAATTGCTGTACAAATTGTTGTTATTAATGATAATTATCATATGGCCTTGTTCTGGGTGAAGTCAGAGGATTCAGGAATCAGATTCTTTTCGTAATGTTTATAACTGCTGTGGAGAAGTACAGAGCAGATTTTAAAGTTTTCCTACGGCGCCCTACTGTGCTGGCTTCTAAATCCATACAAATGGAAGCAAATGGAAGCCAGGCCTTGACAGGGAGCAAGGCAAGGTGATGCACCTGGGGGTAAACCAGATTCCTTCCATGTGCATAAAGAAAAGGCTGGGACTGCCATTTGAGAGATACAGACCAAGGCCCTGGGTCTCCTTATGGAAGGGACACCAAGAATGTTTGCACAAAGCCTCGTCACACAGACCAACATGTATGTCATAATGTTTGGGTCTTAATATAGAAAAAGGCGGCAGATTACCATCTGGAAATGTGCGTTAGGTGACTCTCGTCTGGACGGACAAATAATCAGCATAGTTTATGTTGCGTCTCTGAGCTGAAGGTTACCCAGCCAAGAGCCTGGCTCTCATGGGGTAGGCGGGTGGGTGGGGACTTTTGAGCACATTGATCCTGGAGGCCTCCTTGGCTCAGCACCACCCAGCGTCCTCTGGGCGTATTCACTAAGGTACTGTGTTGTGCCCCAAAGCCCCAGTTTTTACTAGACCAGTGGCCAAGGGAAAAGCATCTGAATTCCTGAGAGATAGGGTCAGGAGTTCTGCTATGTGTTATTTGAATAGCTTTGTCTTACTGCACCTCTGGTCTCAGAAAACACTGATAAGAATGACCATTACAATATTAATACAGTTGACTTTTTTTTTTTAAGCTCTTTATTGGAATATAATTGCTTTACCCTCTTGTACCAGCTTTGGAGGTACACCAAAGTGAATCAGCTGTATTTATACATATATCCCCATATCCCCTCCCTCCCGCGATTCCCTCCAACCCTCCCTGTCCTGGCCCTCTAAGGCATCACCCATCAACGAGTTGATCTCCCTTTGTTATACAGCAACTTCACACTAGCTATCTATTTTACAGTTGGTAGTGTATATATGTCTATGCTACTCTCTCACTTCGTCCCAGCTTCCCCTTCGCCCCCCACCCCCCAACCCCCAACCCTGTGTCCTCCAGTCCATTCTCTGCATCTGCATCCTTATTCTTGCCCTGTCACTGGGTTCATCATTACTTTTTTTTTTTTTTTTTAGATTCCGTATATGCGAGTTAACATACCATATTTGTTTTTCTCTTTTTGGCTTACTTCCCTCTGTATGACAGACTCTAGGTCTATCCACCTCATTACATATAGCTCCATTTCATTCCTTTTTATGGCTGAGTAATATCCCATTGTATATATGTGCCACATCTTCTTTATCCATTCATCTGTTGATTTAGGTTGCTTCTATGTCCTGGCTATTGTAAATAGTGCTGCAATGAACATTATGGTACATGTTTCTTTTTGGATTATGGTTTTCTCTGGGTATATGCCTAGTAGTGGGATTACAATACAGTTGACTCTTGAACAAAACAGGTGTGAATTGCGTGTCTACTTATATGTGGATTTTTTTCAGTAAACATATAGAAAAAACTTTTTTGGGATTTGTGGCAATTTGAAAAAAACTTGCAGATGAACCTGGTAGCCTAGAAATATCAAAAAATTAAGAGAAAGATATGTCATGAATGTATAAAATATATATAGATATACATATAACATACAAAATATGTGTTAATTGACTGTTTTATGTTTTTAGGAGGCTTCTGGTCAACAATAGACTATTAGCAGTTAAGAATTTTTTGAAGTCAAAAGTTATATGCAGATTTTTGGCTACAGGGGTGGGATGGTGGTCATTGTCCCTAAACTACCACCTCCCTGGCATTGTTCAAATGTCAACTGTAATATTTATTGAGTATTTACTCTATGCCAGGCACAGTTCTAAGCATTTTGCATATTTGAATTCATTTAATCTTCAAGCAACCCCAAGGAGTAGCAATCATTTTAGAAATGAGAAAATGAGACAGAGAGAGACCTACCCAGGGCCGCGTAGCTAGGGAAACAGTCAAGAGTTTAAATCCAAGCAGCCTCTCTCCTGACTGTGCTGTCTCCACCCCAGGTTGCTGTGAGGATCAAGACAGAAAATTTTTGTGAGAGGGATTGTGTAAAAGCTTAAAGCAAGATTTACAGGAGTAAGGCCTATTTATTGCTTGGAAGGTAATAATAAAGAACATAATCTGTAGCACTTTCCCTGGCAGCATTTGCTGATAATTCCACATTTAAAATTTGAATAAAGGGGGCTTCCCTGGTGGCACAGTGGTTAAGAATCCACCTGCCAATGTAGGAGACACGGGTCTGAGCCCTGGTCTGGGAAGATCCCACATGCTATGGAGCAATTAAGGCTGTGCACCACAGCTACTGAGCCTGTGCTCTAGAGCCCACAAGCCATAACTGTTGAGCCCAAGTGCCACAACTAATGAAGCCCATGTGCCAGGAGCCTGTGCTCTGCAGCAAGAGAAGCCACCTCAATAAGAAGCCTGTGCACTGAAATGAAGAGTAGCCTCTGCTCTCCACAACTACAGAAAGCCTGCGCACAGCAATGAAGATCCAACGCAGCCAATAAAATAAATAAATAAATAATTTAAAAATTTTGAATAAAAAATGAAAATGATATTGACAAATCTATTTTTTTAAACCATAAGCTAGTTGAGAAGGGTTGTCTTGCTAATGGAGAAAAACAGGATGAGGTATGGTTTGGCAGAGCTTATTTTTCCAATTTTCTGAATGCAAAATTGAATGCAAACCAGAGTGTCAGTTTTTCAGCAAGTGAAGGTTTTCTGTGGTCCAATTTATCTAGTTACATTTCCTTCCACTCTGCTTTTAGGGTGAAGAAGCTTAATTTAATTTGCAAGTAAGAAAAATGTTTTGCTTTCACATGTTTTGTGATGTATTAATGTATAAAAAGATTAATTAGCACAAAAGATTAATTACAGAGCACTTGAACTAAATGAATGCTAATTATGGTGAAAGCTGAACAGAACCACTTCATTAGCAGAATGGGGAAAATGAAAACTGCGTGTACCCAACCACATGACAGGTGAGCAAAGGCAGGTAGGCTAGCTTTCAAGACAGTGCAAAAGTCTGGTGGTCAGTGTCCAGCTAGTGGGCTGAGTCACAGGGCAATGGCAGTCTTACAGATTCCAGGATGGGTGCACTTGGCCACCAGATTCCTTGATTAAACAAAATCATGTTCGGAGATGCTTTCAAGTATTTTGAAACACTGAATTAGTGTCACAACTGGGCTTAGCAGGTGTTAGGCTATTTATTTACCTCTTTGTGCTCTGGTAGCTTCTTCTCACTTTCCTTTGGAGGCACCTCTTCTGTCTGTTCCTTAAACATGACATTCCTAAGCGGTCTAGTCCCGGCCTCTTTTCACCCCATGTGCCCTCCTTAGTCTGCTGTATTCATTTCCATAGACATTAGTACAAAGTATGTGCTGAATATTTCAAATCTTTTCCCCTGGACTCTCTCTCGTAAGGTCACCGGCCATTATTCATCACCATCTTGACACTTCACAGGCCTTCCAAACCAAAATGTCCACAAAAGAGCTTGTCATCCTGAATTCCCTGTCCGGATTTGTGGTGGCCCCACCCACCTAGCTCTGCCAGTCAGACTCATAGAATTGTCATTGCTGTCATTCCCACCTCATCATTTTTCTAGGAAAAATATTTTTATTGAGGTGTAATTCATGTATCATGAAACTCACCCTTTTAAAGTGTACAGTTCAGTGGCTTTTAGTATAGTCACAGCGTTGTGCATCGATGACCACAAGCAATTCTAGAACATTTCATATCCCCACAAGGAGCACCCCTTAACCGTTCTCCCAGTCCCGCCCCCTCCCAGCCTCTGGCAACCACGCGTCTACTTTATATCTCTACAGTTTTGTCAATTCTGGGTATTGCATATGAATGGAATTATACAACATGTGGCCTTTTGTGACCGGCTCCTGTCACTTAGCATGATGTTTTGAGGTCCATCCCTGTTGTAGCATGTACAGCACTTTAATTCTTTTCAGTGGCTAAATGATATTCCATTGTGCTCGTCCTTCCTTGAATGGACAGTTGTATAAATTCCTAGCGTGTTCCTATGCTTCCAGTCTTATCCCCTCCAGGCCATTCTCTATGCTGTTTGCAGAGGAATCTGTAAGCACAAATCTGATTATGTTCTGCTTAAAATCTTTTGGTGGCTCTCCACTCCTTTCAGGAGGGGGTCTAAATTCCCAAGCATGGCATACCAGTTCTAGGGTGCTTCCACTGACTACCCAGCTTCTTTCCCACCCCTCTCCTCCTGTACCCTGAGCACAGCCAGAGGGGACCACCTACTCTGTTTGTTCTGTGCCAAGTGACCCCTTCCTGTCTTTGCAGGTACAGCTTCTCTGCCAGAAATGTCCTTCCTCATAGACTCTGCCAAGCACACGCCTGCTCATCCTTCTCTACTTATATGTCATCTCCTCCTTGAGTTTCCATAGGACCTTGAAGGCAACTCTGTTAAGGTATATCACTTGCTATAATTATTTGTGAATATCTGTGAACATAAATCCAGGAGCCAAGTTTTGCTTCCCACTGTATTCTCAGGGCCTGGTACAGAGTCTGGAAGACAGACAGAAATTATAAATGTTTGTTAAATAAATAAAATGCTTGGAGATAGAAAGAAGCATAATATTTTAAATATTCCTATTAGTAGCTTACAAACTCATAAACAATGTGAATATTTTTGTCTGAGCACATGCGTAATAACTAGGGTTACTAAATATCAGGCTATTCTAGGAAAAAAAGATGCCAAGATACTATTAAATAGAATAGAAATTTTATTTCCTGGGAATAACAATTTATTTATCAAAAATTCACTAGACCATTGATGATCGGTCTGTTTCATTCTGACACCAATAGCTCAAGGATCTCAGTAAACAGCTGGTTCGTAGAAAGTATCTGCTTTTGAATTTCAATGTGCAAAGTGCCTTTCACCTGTATGCAATGAATTTTGATTGTGAAATTCTTGTAGTAACTGAATTCATGTAGTAACTGCATGATCAATACGTGGAGGTATCAAAGGGCTCTGTTGCCACACACTAAATCCAAAAAGCCAAATAGAATTCCTGCTTTTTAGAAAGTGCGTGTTTGGCTCTCACTGAATTGTATGTTGTTCTGATTATTGAAGTTAATTCCATGGTTTCTGTTTGATAGTTCTGAGGATTTTAAAAAGATTGCAGTTTTGAGGAGTTCTTGCTCTCTTTAAATCACAGCAGCAGTATGAGAACGTCCTTTTGGAATTCTCAATTGGAGATGGAATTGTAAAAGTTAATTGACTTGGCGAACAGGTTCACAAGGTATGTAATGTTCAAAGGAAGATCACAGCCTTTATCTGCTGCAGCACATAGGAGATCTAAGTGAAGCAGTGTTCTTAAACACCCAGGGTTAGTGAAAGTCAAGATGGGTAAGCTACCCAAATATTTTTTCTCTTTCTCTCTCTGCCTTTCTCCTTCTCTTGTTGGAAAATTACTTGAATTAGCTAGTTGGACTCTTAGAATTCAAATTCTGATTCGTAAAGCACTGCACATAGCTGTCAACCTCCCTCCCCAGGGCAATCCAGGGTGATCTATGGAAGTTGAATGCTCATATAAGCAGAAAGGAGGGTAGTGAATTTCTATAAAGAACTTTATTTCCAGTGTCCTGGCCGAGGGCAAGCCTTCATACACATTATCAAGATCCTTATTGCCTGAAGAGGTACCATTAGGCCATCTCAGAATCCTAGACCTCTGGTACATGAGAAATAGCAGTGACACTCAACTTCTGAACAGCTTGGCCTTGCCCATGCTCTACGCCAAGAAGAATTTTCAAGGAAAGTTGGGTGATGCACAGATCCTGGATGTTCATATATAAAAATATATTTGATTGAATCCTTTTCTTCTCTGAACTCTTAATGCATTGATTGGTTTTATTACCCAAGTATTATTAAGTCATACACTGCCCTTTTTGTTCTCTAGTTATTTCCTGTGTTAACCTTTTCTTTCCAACTGAATTTTAGGAGTGCTGAAAGCAGGGTCAGGGCAATTAGACTTTTCATTTTCTCGCAAAATCAGTCACGGCTGGGCAAGACTTTGATGCTTGTTTTGGACTAACATTCCTACTGATTACAATGATAAACGCTCAAAAATTACTCTGTCCCAGTCAAAATTCCGGCAGGTAATTTTGTAGATATTGATAAACTGACACTAAAGTTTATCTGGGGAGGCAAAAGATCCAGAATAGCCCACACACTATGGAAGGAGAAGAACAAAATCAGAGGACTGACACTACCTGACTTCAAGATTTACCATTAAACTACAGTAATCAAGACAGCATGGCATGGGCAAAGTAAAAGACAAATAGATCACTGGAACAGAATAGAGAGCCCATAATCAGACCCACATAAAGGTAGTCAACTGATCTTTGACAAAGGAGCAAAGGAAATACAATGGAGAAAAGACAGTGTTTTTAACAAACAGTGCTGGAAAAGATGGACATCCACATGCAAAAAATGAATCTAGACAGACTTTACAACCTTCACAAAAACTAACTTGAAAGGAACAATAGATTTAAATGTAAAAATGCAAAACTAATAAACTCCTGGAAGATAACATAGGAGAATTCTAGATGATTTTGGGTATTGCAATGACTTTTAAAATACAACACCAAGGCACAGCTCATGAAAAAATAATCGATACACTGAACTTCATTAAAACTAAAAACTCCTGCTCTCAAAAGACGCTGTCAGGAAAATGAGAAGACAAGGCACAGCCTGGGAGGAAATATTTGCAGGAGAAATATCTGATAAAGGACTGTTGTGCAAGATATACAAAGAGCACTTAAAACTTAGCAATAAGGAAATGAGCAGCCTGATTAAAAAATGAGAAAAGACCTGAACAGAAACTTCACCAAGCAAGATATACAGATGTGAAATAAACATAGGAAAAGATGTTCCACATCATGTGTCATAAGAGAATTGCACAGTAAAGCAACAATGAGCTGCTTCTACACACCTGTTAGAATGGCTAAAATCCAAAACCTTGACAACAAACGCTGGTGAGGATGTAGAATAACAGGGACTCTCATACCTTGCTGCTGGGATGAAAAATGGTACAGCCACTTTAGGAGACAGTTTGGCAGCTTCTTACAAAATTAAACATACTCTTACCATACAATCCAGTAGTCATACTCTTTGGTATTTACCCAAGCTAGTGGAAAGCTTATATCCACACAAAAATATTCACACACATGTTTATAGAAGCTTGATTCATAATTGCCAAAACTTGGAAGCAACCAAGACATCCTACAGTAGGTGAATGGATGAATAAAAGGTAGTACATGCAGACACTGGAATATTACCCAACACTAAAAATAAGTGAGCTAGCAAACCATGAAAAGACATGGAGGAAACTTAAATGTGTATTACTATGTTAAAGAAACTAATCAGAAAAGGCTACATACTGTGTGAGTCCAACCATATGACATTCTGGAAAAGGCAAAACTATGAAGACAGTAAAAAGATCAGGGGTAGCCAGGAGCTAGAGGGGAAGGGGAATGAACAGGCAGAGCACAAAAGAACTCCAGGGCAGTGAAACTACCCTGTATGATACTATAATAGTGGATACATGACATTGTATATTTGTCAGAACCCATAGACTATTCAACACCAAGAGAGAACTGCGAATGTAAACTATGGTGATAACAATGTGTCGTTGTAGAGTCATCAGTTGTAGTAATTGTACCACTCTGGTGCAGGATGCTGATAGTGAGAGAGGCTGTGCATGTGGAGGGGGTAGGAAGTATATGGGAATGTTCTGTACTTTCTGCTCCATTTTGCTAACCTAAAACTGCTCTAAATTTTGAAGTCTGTTTTTCTTTCTTTTTTTTTGAATTTACTCTTTGGAGGCACTGGAGAGTGACCCAGAGATGGGAGACAGTGGAGGGATATGTCCTTTGAAAGGAAACCACACTGCATGAGAGCCACGTTTATCTGGCTTTTGTCCTGAGGGCACTCTGCAGTCTGTGCAACCCCTGGGGGACAGAACTCAGGCTGGAGGTGGCTGTCTGATGGAGCTGAGAAGTCAAAGGTGGAGTCTGGGAGTGCCAGAGCAGCTGGCTATTAAAAAGAGAAGTAGTATAAAAAAGAGTCACAGAGTGGGGAACCCAGAATCTATTGTACATGAAAACTTCCCTCAGATTATTGGCAGGTATGGAACTGTGCATGCGTGACGAGACTTCCAAGACACCCCAAAGGAAAATATCATCTGAAAGGCTGAAAAAGTTGACCAGAGACTTCTGCAGATGCTCACTGACAGGGGGAAAGGAATTTGGAGTTCATGTCCTGCTGAGTTAGGTGGGCTTGGTAAATACCTCAGGCTGTCCATTGAGTTCATAGGGCTATGCCTTAGGAGTAAAGACCACAGCCAAGGATTAAGAAACCTACCCTAAGATTCATGGCAAAACCTGTATAGATGACTTGAACAAAGCCTAAACCAGGCCTTCAGCAGGTATGTGATCCATTCAGAATTTAACTGCTAGGACAAAAAGTAATGCTTTATTTTTATTTTTTAAACCTTCAGTTTTATATTGGAGTATAGTTGATTAACAATGTGTTAGTTTGCAGTATACAGCAAAGTGAGTCAATTATGCATATACATGTATCTATTCTTTTAAAAAGTAAGGCTTTTAGAGGAAGATAACAGAATCCAGAGTTTCTAAAATGTATCATCTGCAGTGTTTGGACTATAGTAAACAAACAAACAAAAACAAAACAAAACAGAAAACCTTTCCATAAAGTAAATTCCAGGCACAGATGTTTTTCCCTGGTGAATTCTGTGAAACTGTTAAGAAAGAAATAATACCAATATTACACAAGCTCTTACAAATGGAGAAAGAGGGATCACTCCCCAGTGTTTTGGAGATTCATCTAACTTGTGATGTATATTTATATTTCTATCTTTATCATTCTATTATATGAATATACAAAGATTTAAAGCTGCTATGAACATTGTTACACAAGTGTTTTGTGGACATAGATTTTTTTTTTTTTTTCCTGTTGCAGCACTATTTACAATAGCCTGGACATAGATTGTTAATTTGTATTAGTAAATATCCAAGAGTGTAATTGCTAGGTCGTAGGGTAGGTGTATGTCAAACTGAAATTGACCTCTGGTCTATTTCTGCTCCTGCTGAAAGCCCATGACACTTTTCTGGCCTTATTCTTCTTATCTGTAAAAGAAAAGATTCAGATTATTTGATCTCTAAAGACCCTTCTGTTCTCAAACACTATAGTTATGTGATTAAGCCATTTCCAGATGTTCTAATTTTTTTTTTTAAGATTTATTTTATTATTTATTTTATTTTTGGCTGCATTGGGTCTTTGTTGCTGTGCATGAGTTTCTCTACTTGTGGTGAGCGGAGGGCTGCTCTTCCTTGTGGTGTGCGGGTTTCTCATTGCGGTGGCTTCTCTTATTGCAGAGCATAGGCTCTTGGTGTGTGGGTTTCAGTATTTGCAGCACATGGGCTCAGTAGTTGTGGCGTACAGGCTTAGTTGCTCCACAGCATGTGGGATCTTCCGAGCCTAAGGATAGAACCTGTGTCCCCTGCATTGGCAGGCAGATTCCCAACCACTGCGCCACCAGGGAAGCCCAAGATGTTCTAATTTTTAATTGTTTTTATTTGAAATAATATTAAACTTACAAAAAGTTGCAGAAATAAATATAGTACAAACACCTGTATACCCACCTTTTATCTAAATTTATTATTAACATTTATCCCATTTGCAGTGTCATTTGTGTCATCTGTATCTATATAGCTATAACCATATCTATTTATGTGGAATTTTTTCTGTACTATTTGAGGGTAAGTTATATATACATCATGGTCCTTTATCCCCAAGTACTTAAGTGTGTATTTCCTAGGGGTAGGGATATTTTCTTCCATAACCACATTGCAGTTATCAACTTGATAAGTTTACACTGATACAGTATTTTAATCTAGTCTACTCTCCATATATAATGTCCTTTAAAGCATTTTACTCCCCTTCAATGCAGGATTCAGTCTAGGGTCAGGTACTGCATTTAATCATTATGTCTCTTTAGCCTTCTTTAATTTGGAACATTTCCACAGTCTTTCTTTGTCTTTTATGACATGAACGTTTTTGAAGAATACAGTCCCTCTTCACTTTTATTTTAATAGAAAATTCCTCGTTTTATGTCTGCTGATTTTTCCTCTGCCTGATCAGATTCTGTTTGTTCATTCTCAGCTGAAGGACTGCATGAGTAGATGATGTTGGGTCTCTTTTGGAGTATCACATGGCAGTTGCATTTTTAACAGAGACAGAAGCTCTAATCTGAAGGAACAGCACTTTAAGCATGATTTTCAGGATTTAGTGTTGGAGATATGGCACATTTTCTGCTGAATTCTCACTTCACCCTTTTATTCATTCACACAAGTATTTATAGAGTATCTACTATGTGCCAGACATTGTCCTAGTTGCTGAGAATACCGTGGCAAACTAGAAAGGCACTGTTTCTCTCCTTGTTGAGTTTATATTTTTTTCATCAGAGATTTAGACAGGAAATAAATAAACAAATACTATAATGCAGATCTTGAGAGGAGGAATGAAAATACACAGATGATGTGGTGGACAATGGAGGGGCCTTGAGCTTTGGGGGGCCTGATTTAGTCATTTGAGCTGCGACCTGAATGACCAGAAGGAACCAGGTACGATGGCCCTAAGGCAAGACAGAGAAAGGAGAAATTTAGGGTGAAATCAAGAAAGCCTCAGCGATCCATTCCCAAGGTCATTCTTGAACTTAATCTCACCATTCTCTGTACGATTTCCAAAATATCAACTTTAATTTCAATCTCTCTCATTCAACGTCATTACTTTTCCTATCTTTCCATCTTACCTGCTCTAATACCTCTGCTCCAACAGTTTTTAAAGAATCACTGAGATGTTTGGGAATTCCCTGGCGGTCCAGTAGTTAGGACTCTGCACTTTCACTGCCGAGGTCCAGGGTTCAGTCTCTGACTTGGGAAGATCCCACAAGCTGCGCATGGCATTCCCCACCCCCCCAAAAGAATCACTGAGATTTTCAATCTCAATGACCCCACCTTTTTATCATTTCCCACCATCCTCATGTCCGCGTTTCTGTTCTTAAGGTTCTGTGGGCATGCATCCTAAACTCTTTGACTCTTCCTCATCATCCATGGCTATACCCAACGACCTACCTTGTCCTCACCTGCACCTGAGCTGCTGAAAGTTGCCTGAGAAGATCACAAAATATTTTGACTTGTGTCCTATTAAATTCATGGCCATAAGTCTCACAGGCAGTCAACACCACCTATTGCTTCATTCTGCCCTCTTGTGTTTGCTCTCTCACTCTTCAAAAGACTGTCTCACACCTGCCTCTCTGTCTTCTCACCGTCCGTGTCAATCCCTCCCCCACACCCTCCACTATCACCTGTTGATTTTGCCTCACACTTTCCATGGGAAAAAAAAAAAACAACAATCCAGCAGGAATACCTCATCTCTCCACAACCACGTCTACAAAATAATCTGCATGTATCGCCTCACCTTTACTTTCTGTTTCAGAAATTCTGTCTGCCCCTCTACCATCCTTTCTTTGTCTTGCAAATAGCAATTTCTCTTCTGGAACATTCTTATCAGCATTTCTAACATGCTCGAAAATCTTTCATCTTGAAAAACAGACCAAAGAAACTTTTGCCCGCGACTCCATGTTCCCATCTAGTTACTGCCTCAAAATTTTGCTTCCCTTCACACACAAACTTCTTGAACGTTGTTCATATCCACAGTCCCAACTTATTCTCTCTCTCACCTTTTCTAATGGGATTTGGTCCTCACTACTCCTGAAACTGCTCCTGCCAAGGTCACCCGTTACCTCCACAAAGTCAAGTGCAAGGGCCACTTTTCTGTTCACCTCTTACTTGACCTTTCAGTGCACTCGACATGTCCTCTCTCTTGAAACCTTCTCTTCTTGTGGCTGCCTGGACGGCACGATGGCACCCTCTCTCACTGGTTTTCTCCATTTCCTTCGCTGGCATTTCCTCCTTTGCATCCCCTCTATTTGTTGGCGTCCCCAGGGCTCAGTCCTGGTCCCTCTACTCCATTTTACTCTCCTCCTATGTGATCCATTGATTCCCATGCTTCTCCCTTCACCCATATTCCAATAACCTTTCTTCTGCACATGAGGGTCTCTAACCCCAAGCACTAGATTTCTGACCCCCGTGTCAGAGAGGTCATAGATTTGCAGTGCAGTCTCTTCCCTTGACGACCGCAGTGATGATTGTGGTCCTGACTGGTTAGCAGATTAAGATCTGTCTTGAAACAAAACAAATAAAATTTATGATTTGAAAAGACTACTACACATCATTAAAAAACATTTCTTATGGTAAATTATTTTATGATTTCAGCAGGAGAAGGCTCATTTCCTACCACCCATAGCCAAATGCACTGCAGTTTGTTTTAGTTTCAAAGCTTCCTGGCTCTAAATTTAAAAGTGAGCTCAAGTCACCCAGAGTGCAGATTCTCTGTGTGTGGCCTGCTCTCCTTCTTTCCCTAATTTTGTAGTTGGAAACACCTTAAAAGGAAAAATAACTCCCCTTTGGGCAAAGTGAAGCAAAAATGTAAACCGCTTCTTATGCGATCTTGAAGAATGTATGTTTCCCGGCATTGTACTTTCGTGGTTCAGAGTAGGCCCTTGAGAGAAAATGGAGAAAAGAAGTAGAAAAATATCAAAGAGAGAGGGCTGTGTGAGAACTTACTGAGAAAAAAAAAAAAGAGAGTAAACTGGTGTATTTGGTTCTCATGCCAGATGAATTTTTAGTATCTCTAAGAATAGGTTGGTAAAAATTAGAAAAATGAGCTTTCTCCATCAAGCTTCCAAGTCTCTGTAGAATTCAGGTTGCTGTTTACTCTTTGTGTCTTTGGACAATTGTTCTAACCCCTAATTCAGTCCTCTTGTCTGGAGGACTTATTTTTTTAGCAAAATCTCCCTGCTTTCACTGCATACAACTGCCAGTGTGTGCTCCTGAGCAAAAGAGAGATTCTCCCCGTGCCCGCCCCCAACATCTGCCCAAATGTCTAGATAATACTCTAGAAATTCCCGCAGAAGTGCCTATACATAGAAACTGCAAAGTTTAGAGGAGCTATAATTATGAATCACCAAGAGTTTGCTAGAAGGTTCTGGGAAGAGAGCAGGGAAGAAGTGCATTGTGGAAGTTAATACTAGGGAGAAGGGGCTGATGCACCTTTTAAAAAAACTCTGGTTTTGGAGGGAAGTGGCCCAGTGGGTAAGACTCTGAGCTTCCAAGGCAGGGGGCCTGGGTTCTATCCCTGGTTGGGGATCTAGATCCTGCATGCATGCGGCAACTAAGAGTTCACATGCTGCAATTAAGAGTTTTGCATGCCACAACTAAGAAGTCCTCATGCTGCAATGAAGACCCAGCACAGCCAAAATACATATATACATACATAAATATTTAAAAACAAAAACAAACAAACCCTCTGGTTTTTATGCCATATTCTGGCAAAGGTCTCCACTATGCCTGTTTCCTAATTGCAGAGGTGGGTTTGGGAGTGAAGAAAGGAAGGTGGGGGTGTTTTTGAAGTAAGATCATGCAATATGTGTTTCATTGTCTCTGAAACACCTGGTCACATCAGTTTATCATTCAAGTTTTGTATTTTACAACCACAATCTGTGAGGTTATAACCTTTGAGCTCTATGCAAAGGCACATTAATACATTATGTAAGAGTAAAAACTCCCCTCTCCTTGCTCTCAGATACTTTAGCAAAGAGGCAGGAGGCATAAAGAAAGAGGTCGTTAAACAATGAAAGTCTAAGGGACACATGCAATAAATTCCTCCTCAGAGCAAATAGTGCACGACCGGAAAATAGGGTAATGAGTAAGATGGAGAGTGGGTAAATCATTGCTGAAGTCAACAGCAGTGAAAAAAAAGAGAAGAAGAGGTGAGGAGAAAAGTTAGGCTGCACTGAGCTCTTTATCAGCTCTGGTCCTCTGAGGGAAGGTGTCAAACTATCATTGAGCCCATGAGAGAAGTTCTTAGGCAATGCCTAAGAAGGGTAATTACAGGAAGGTGGGAGTCTTACAAGAATGGTGAGGTAAGTTGGAGTTCAGATCTCTTTCCTTTCACACCTCCTTTTTTTACACAGCTTTATTGAGAGCTAATTTGCATACCATAAAATCTACGTGTTTAAAGTGTACAATGCAACGGTTTTGACAGAGTTGTGCAAACATCATTGTAATCTAAGTTTACAACATTTTTATCATCCCCCAAAGAAACCCCAGTACCAATTAGCAGTCACTCCCATTCTCTCCTCCCCCCAGCCCCTGGCAACCACTTGTCTGCTGTTGGTCTGTATGGATTTGCCTCTTCTGGGCATTTCTTACAAACGGAATCATATAACTTATGGTCTTTTGTGGCTGACTTCTTTCACTAGGTGTAACATTTACAAGGTTCTTTCATGTTGTGGCATGTATCAGTGCTTCATTCCTTTTATGATTAAATAGTATTCCATTGCATGGAATATTATTTGGGCTGTGTTCACTTTTTGGCTATTATGCATTTGAATAGTGCTGCTATGAACGTTCATGTACGTTTTTGTGTGGACAGATGTTTTCATTTCTTCTGGGTAGATACCTGGGAATAAAATTGCTAGGTTGTGTGGTAACTCTGTTTAAAGTTTTGAGGAACTGCCAAACTATTTCCTGAAGTGATTCCACTATTTTACATTTCCAGTGAGGCACGAGAGTTCCAATTTCTCTACATCCTCACCAACACTTGCTATTGTCTGCCTTTTAACTGTAGCCATCCTATTGGGTATGAAGCGATGCCTCATTGTCATTTTGATTGGCATTTCTGTAATGATAATGAAGTTGAGCATCTTTTCATGTGCTTATTAGCCATTTTTCCTGTCTCTCTTGCCACCACACATTCATTCATTATTCCCCAATCTTCCATCCTCTCCCCTCTTTGAAGATCTAGCACAAAACCTGGGTAGGCAGGACATGCATTGAGAGGCTGTTTTCTATGCTGAAACTGTTTCTCAAAGAAACCCAAGGATAAGTTCGTTGCTATTGATTCTGAACTATTAAAATTACTAATTTTCATTTAATTCAAGCTAATAGGCTTTCAGTAAGTGCTTTCAAGGTAATTATGTTCAAACTAGTGGAATATTATGGACTTACTGACCATCAGGCTTGACATCTAATAGTGAATACAACTTAAGTTCATCAATAAGTATAAAATAGGAAGAATTAAATATTATGAGAAAAATACTAAAGTGCTATCTATGGGAGAAGCGAAAGTCTTCAAAATGTGCTTACTATTTGATTCAGCAATCCAGTACTAGAAATCCACCCCAGGAAAATAACTACATATTTCCTAAACAAAAGGTTAGGTACATGGGTGTTTACCCAAGTGTTATTTCTAATTGTGAAAAATTGAACAGTTCAGTAGGTAGGTAAATTGCCATACATCCATACAATAATTATGCATTTATTTTAAATGATTTACAAATATATTTATGAGAAATATATGTATATAATTCATGAAGAAAGTATGAGAAATCTCCAGGGGCCAGAAAAAATAAAAGGGAAATGAAAACCAGAGTGGTAAACAGGTGAGCTGGTGCTGCAGCAGGACTGCGGAGAAAGGGTTGGGGAGGGACTGTTGGTTTTAGTGGTGTGGAGATGTAGGTTTTAACATTCACATATGGTAGGGGATAAGAGCGAGGCTCCACGAAATGTGCCTGACTGCCCAGCGTAAAGCCAGACGCCTTGAAGGACTACAACCTCAAGAAGGAGCTGGAGTAGGGCAAAATCCCACTCAGCAGTGTAAGTGACACGAAACTCTGTCATTTTAGATAGTCTCTGGGTTGAAAAAATTAGTTTAGTTTGAAAGTTAATAATCATGGACCTATAACTTATATGAACTTGGGGTCCAAATTATACTGAGTTCAAGAGGAGCCCAAGGTAGGAAATTTTTTTAAAAAAGTCTCTTAGCCAGAGTTACCAGGTTCAGAAGCATTTTATGATTACCCCATTATTTGTAGCTGTAGGATCTCCTATTTTTTAAGTTGAAGTATAGTTGATATCGTATCAGTTACAGGTGTACAATGTAGTGATTCATAATTTTTAAAGGTTATACTCCATTTATAGTTATTATAAAATATTGGCTATATTCCCTGTGTTATAAGGTCCTCCTATTTTTTTTATCAGCTTCTTTGAACCATTATCGTTTATTTGATTAATTGCCTGGCAGTTGGGTTTGTAAACACCCACCAGTATATCTGGATTTCTTTGTAGCTCCACTGAGCTTTTTACTGGCTCCATCTATGCTTTCTGTTTCCCTTCAGTATTTGAAAATGTTGCACCTTCTTCCGGTATCATAGCACATCCTGCTTGAACCATCATTATTTTTTTTAAAGGAGTTAGTGAATTTCATGTCTGACTTGTAAAAAATGTATTTTTGTTATTGTTCTTGTGACAAGACTATCAATACTTTTGGAAGTTTCTGTTCTAGGTTTCTGCTAATTTGTACTTCTTTAAGATAGTGTAACATTTTATCCAGGAAGATCCCACATGCCACGGAGCAACTAAGTCCGTGCGCAAAAAAAAAAAAAAAAAAAAGATAGTGTAACATTTTAAAAGATACTCGTTTGTTTTTTTTTTTTTGAAGACATTCATTGCTTTAGAAACTCATCTGGCTGGAAAGTCTTGTTTTTGTTCTTTCAGATGATTTTACTTTTGAGTTGCAGTTCAGGTTTGGAGGTGGTGTCCTCCACAACAGTGGTTCCACCCCGCCCCCATTGGCAATGAGGAAAGTGAGAAGCTGGGTAATGATGTCTCGTGAAAGAGTGTTTAAAGGGACATGGGTTCGAGCCCTGGTCCGGGAAGATTCCATGCGCCGCAGGGAAACTAAGCCTGTGTGCCACAACTACTGAGCCTGCACTCTAGAGCCCGCGAGCAACAACTTCTGAGCCCACATGCCACAACTACTGAAGCCTGTGCACCAAGAGCCCATGCTCCACAAGAGAAGCCAAAACAATGAGAAGTTTGCACACCGCAATGAAGAGTAGCCCCCACTCGCCACGACTAGAGAAAGCCTGCATGCAGCAACAATGACCCAATGCAACCAAAAATAAAATAAATAAATAAATTTTAAAAAATGCTGATTAGGATCATGCAACAACCAGATATATCATTGCAGGTGAGGTGCTTTTTGTCAGTGGGGTTTGAGGAATCACGCACAGGCTTCAAGCCCAGACCAAAACTTGTCTGACTCCCTTTTAGACCTGCACTAGACACATTCCATAGTAGGAAGAAAAAAATAAATGTGAATTATATACACAGTTCTCTTAAGATTTAATGGGTTTAATTATGAGATGAAGCTTAGAAATGGGGTGCCATTATGTTTTATGCCCATTTTTGTCTCTTTCCTTTAGGTGAAGAGGATTTTCTGTGATGTTTCTAAGATTCTTTTTGTAATTTAAGTGTCCTTACCTTTGGGCCTTTGTGTGTGGAAGAATAAGACAGCACTTTGGACAAGTAGCTTGTGTTTTCTCTTTACTCTTTGGATTAGATTGAAGTATACAAGTTAGAAAATATGAAGGGTATCTCGTTTCTAAGAAATATAAATTCATTTATAATACATGTATTAATGTACATGAATAGGATCGGTTCTTTGCTTTTGTCGACTCCTAAAGAAATCTGGTTATAGTTTCTAAACTAGAGAAAGTTTTTCTTGTAAAGAGAAACGCTTATAAGAAAGCAAACCAAAACAAAGCGGAAAGGAAAATAGCAAAACCCTGATCAGATGTCAGTTGTCCCATAGTTCCACAATGGGGCACTATTGAGTTTTGTAAGCTGCCCTTTCAATGGGCAGAAAGGGAACCTTGATATAAACTATCACCTAAAAGGCAATGCTTTGGTTTCTCATAAATGGATTATGTATTATGTATGTTTCTTAAGTGACGATAACAAATCCTAATCAGAGGGCTGAGTATATATTTGTATAACCTTGATTCAGAAGTGCCACAGTCTCCTGTTAAAAGGTATCAGTTGGGTCAGAATTCTCTGGAGATATGAACAAGCATAGGGAAATCTAAAAATACGCAAGCCGTGTGCTGAAAGAAATTTCTCTGCTAGGCTTTGCATTTGTGAATTGTTTCAGTCGTTAGATTATTTTTAAGTATTCCAAAGGCCCTAAAATTCCATCAATTTTGAGTCTTTTCAAATATAATACTGTGTACCAATTTTTGGTTGAAACAATATGACATATAAATAATCTATGAGTTCAGGTAATTTGGTGAAGAGAGCAAACCAATTGTTTGGCACTGTGTATGTAGAAAAAATGATTAATTTTTGGTTATATTTTCTTTTAAAATTGTTCTTTTGTCATTATTAATGAATATATTTAGGCATGCGTTTTTCTTAATGGTGTTTTTGTTTCCTTTTGGGTGAAACAGCTCTTGCATAAGAGAGCAATTTTGAAAAGAAAGGGGAAAAATGAAATAATGAAAAAAAAAAACACTATGCAAAACATGTTTTCATCTAGTCCCTACTAAGGTTACAGAAATACGGTATTTAGAGACATGGAGAGTTTCAGAGGACACTGAATTCAAACTTGCGTCCAGGGGGATCTAAAGTATCCCAGAAGAACAGCCATTTGGCTCCTACTTGCCTACACCCAGGGAAGGACAATGCTTTGCCTGCCAAGGCGATCACTTCAGACAGCAAATTCTCAAAGGTCTTGTCCCTTTGGCCTTAAAAGGGACGAGATATGCTGATCTCTGAGTGCCATCATAGCTGCAGCAGCATTTAACATCTGTCTCCCCTCTAAAATGTCTCCCCTCCTGGAAGACAGGACGCTGCCTAGTTATTATCATATCCCAAGCACAATGCCTGGAAAATCATAGCCATTGAGGAAATGTTGGTTGCTGCATTAATACTTCCGGGGACTGGAATGACTTGTGATTCCAGCTTCTCCATCATTGCTATGTCACTATTCTCACCTGAGCGAAATGGAGCTGTTCCTTAAAGACCATCACATGCATACACCAAGCAGAGCTAATTTAATGCGAAGAAAGAGAGCCAGTGTTCTTTTTTCCAGGGATTTAAAAGCTCAAAGGCTAGCACTTTTAAAAGATTAAGGCCAATTTTTAATAATCCAAACTAGACTTTTTCTGGAATTACTATCAAGCTCATCTGTCTGTTGCTGTGTGCAACCTTTTGTTCTCCTCTTTGAAGTTCAAGCTGCCTGTCTGTCTGTGGCCTGAGACATTCCTCCCAATGTCTGTGATCTTGTAACACTTACCTGCAGTGGCTTTGCTGTGATACTGATGGATTTCTTCTGCACTCGGGTCATTTCATTTGGCACATTACCTCCTTCTGCCTGTTGAGGGTGTGTTTTCCATTTTGAAAAAGAATTCACTTACTGAAGAACAAGCAACCACACAGCTCGATAGACGTTGCTTCTCCCAGTCATCAAAGAGGTCTCTGTGGAGTCACACTTCATATTTTTCTGTTTCTCCCCTTTTTATCTGCATCTCTTTCTTTCCTCACTTCTGTCCTTGGAATTACAGAGGATCTTATGGTCTGATTTCAGTTTTTAGATGCATGTATTACTTTCAAGTCACATACTCTTTGAGAATATCTAAGCATTGAATCTTCCACCTCTTTTCTCTGATTTATTTGAAATTCTCTCAGGTTGTAAACAACCTTTTTTCCTGATCATAAAAGTAAAATTGGTTCATTGGCAAAAATTTGGAAGATACAGAAGAGTACTAACAACAACAAAAAAACCCCCACCAATTTTATTCATGTCCCTCAGAGGATTCTATTTTGCATGTGTGTGTGTGTGTGTGTGTATGTAAGTCCTGAGACTATGCCTTGAACCTTTTCTTAAGTGTGTGTACCATTGTCTTTGTCTGTGGGGGTAGCAAAATATAAGGTCATATAAAAAGTCCCATGTAACATTCTGCTTTCCTATAAATATGTATAATCTACATATACTATAATAGGATAATATTTTGAAGTATTAATTGATTAATGTTTTCTCCCTATACTTTTTACTCCTCTTACTTTTCCTCAGATGGGTCAGGAGACAGGAGCTCCTTTGCTTCATGGGAGGCTGTTAGGATGGAACCAGACAACAAAGACTGTAAATTCTTGATATTTAATTTCAACAGTTATAATCCAGGTGTGAGACTGAGGGATCAGGGAATAAATGTGATCACGTTTATTCTCCGCTAAATTGTTTCCCCTTTCCACTACAAATATGAAGACAAATGACAAAAATTGTTAGGAAATATAACGAGAGAAAGATTCCAATGACAACAGCAACAATAACAAACATTATCAATAAATTAACTTCAAAAGAAATGTACAGTACTAACAGACAGAAAATTATTATAAAAATAACTAAATGAGGGTCAGACAAAAATAAATAAATGTAGAGACATGCCTTGCTATTGGATGACAGGAAGACTTAGTATTACAAAGATGTTAATTCTCCCTGAATTAATTTGTAAAGTTCGTGCAGTCCTAATAAAATCCCATCTTGATTATTCATGAAATTTGATAATAAGATCTCAAAGATCAAATGGAAGAATAGACATGCTGGAATATTTAGCAAATTCTGAGTTGGAAGGGATGAGAAAACTTGCTCTACCACAAATATATTATGAAGCTAAAATTTATATTTATATAATATAATATAACAATTTATATTGTAAAATGCATTATGAAGCTACAAAGATTTTTGCAGTGTGCTACTGATGTGGGAATAAATCATCTGATCAACAGAGCAGAACTGAGGTCTGAAATAGACTCCAAGGTACGTAGAAGTTTTGTTTCCCCAAATTTACTTCAATAATTTCTCAATTTCCTTTATTATAATCCTCCTTCTTCCATTAGCCTCCTTCCAGCCTTTCTCCTTAAAACATCCAGAGTTATTGCCTAAAAACATGATAGAGTTATATAAACCTTTGACTTAAAAGCTTTTGATGGTTTTCCATGCGACTGAAATTAAGTCCGTATTCCTACCCTGAATACCCAGCCCCACTAGTCCTGCTAACCTAATCCACAGCACATCTCTCCATGCGCAGTGTCTTAGCCGGTCTTGTTTCCTCCAAAGAGCCAAGCTCTTTTTCCTGTGGAGCCCTTCCACGCACCTCTTCTTCCAAATGGCATGCTTGTCCCTGGGCTCTTTGTGAGCCTGGCTCAGTCTCATGCTTTGAGCTCCAGCTTAAATTCGATTGGACTTCCTTCGGGCAGTCTGTAAGAGGAAGCTGCCCTGCATCTCCACCCCATCATTCTCTCTCTACGCTGTATTTGTTTCCTTTGTAGCCCTTTACAAATTGTATTTGTTTACCTGCTTATTTTTGTCCTTCCACCATACCATGGGCTCCACTGTATGGCAGGGACTGTGCCTTGCTCATCACTGCCCTTCCAGATTCTAGCACAGGGCCAGGCACTCAATCGATATTTGTTGAGTGAAAGAAGGAATCCATGCATAAATAATTAATAAAGGTAGATTTTCAGGTCCGTGAGGTTATTTTGAAATAATGTTTGGACAACAGGATAGCTCTTTAGAACAACAACAAAAAATAGCACTAACTCCTTATTTTCTAATGCAAAACGAAATCTAAGGTTGATCAAAGTTTTAAATTTAAATTGTAAAACCATAACATTTTGTAAAGAAAACATAAGTGAGTCTTTTTATATGTCTGGTGAGCTAATACATGAATATGATTCTATAAGATGTCGGCAAAATTACTCATGTTAGAAATTTAAAATCACTTTATGTTATGTCAAAAGTATATTTTTTGCACTTACGTATATAAAAACCTCATGCTATTAGCAAGATCACTGTTCCTCATCTTTCAATGTAAGTTGCTGTAACAGAGATTAGGCAAAAGGCAAAGGCTTAAACAAGAGAGGAGCTTAGTTTGCTCTTAAAAAAGTTACCTAGCTAAGCAGTTTAAGGTTGGTAGGTTGACTCTGCAACCTTTAACCTGCATCTTCTGTCTCCCAGCCAATGGGAAGAAGGAGGGATAAAGGGAAACACAGGCTACCTCACTCTATGGAAAACCTAGACGCTACTCTCATGGACATGACATGCATCTTTTCTGTTCATATTCCACTTTCCAGAACACAGCCGTGCCTAGCTGCAAGGGAGGCTGAGAAATACAGTCTTTAGTTGAACAGACTTCTTCCAAGCTCAAATGGACATCTTAGAGTCCAAAGAGGAACTTGTTCCCAATGCCACTGAGCTTATTTTTTTCTTCTCATTCATGTTTTGCCTTATATTAGTTTTTAAATTTATATGGATTTTTATATGGATTCTCCCCGTCCTGAAACTCAAGATTCAAAGTTCACATGGAAGTGTATGCTTTCCTGGCCAGTATCACTTTCCTCAGTCTTCACAAAAATTAATTCAGTGTGTCTTCTGTTAGAAAATGCATTGCCCTTGAAATATGCACTGATTCAGTAAGCCAAAGTAGATGTTTTAGCACCATCTATGTTCCAAGTATTTTTTCCAAGATGCTTTTTCCTAAAGATCCAAAATCATGTCCATTAACCTGATTTTGTAGAGCAGGGATTGGCGAACTTTTCCTGTAAAGCAAATATTTTAGGCTTTTTTTTTGCCACATAGGGTCTCTGTTGCATACTTTTTTGTTTATAACTCTTTAAAATATAAAAATAATTGTTAGCTTTCAGACTGTACAAAAGCAGACTGCTGGTCTGTATTTGGTACACATGCCATAGTTAGCTTATTCCTGCTGTAGAGCAGTAAGTGGTAATGCGTGTCTGTATATTTCTCCTGAACAGTAAGGTAGTGGAAGTTACAGTATTTCTGCACCAGATGGTGTATATCGAGGACTACAAGGAACCTCTTGCTCTCTGTAACCTGGATATAGATGTGTTTGCTGCTAGACACTGAGTCTGATGGCCAAAAATTATGATATAGGCAGTATCACGAAGCTTTATGCTCTATTTATATCATGTCACCTAGATGAAAAGTGCAGTTTGTCATATATATCAATGCCTTTTTGAATGTTATCGACAACTGTGTTATATACATACTTTTATTAGAAGAATGCTGATGATACCCTAATAACTCAGACAATATGTAGCTTAGAAATGATTTTCTAATTCCTAGCTCACAAATACCTACAGATTGCATTCTCTCTGAATGTGCAGTAAATCATTTCATTATATGATTATTCAGCAAGTATTTATTGAACACCTATCATATTACCTGGCACTGTGCTAGATTCTGGGAATGCAACAGTGAACAAAGTCCCTACTCTCCAGTAGGGGGAGCTCACATTCTAGAGGAGAGACATGGAAACATAAATAAGTACGTACATTTAAAACACATAGGGTGCTAATAAGTACTATGAAGAAAAATCAGGGAGGAAGGAGAAATAGATATTTTTTGAAAGGGCTATCTTAGAGTGGTCAGGAATCTCTAAAATGAGGTGAGAGTTGAACTAAGTCAAGAAGGCAACCAGAGAGCGAGCTCTGCAGGTATCCAGGAAACAAATGCAAAGGCTTTCGGACAGGAGCCTTTGTGATCAGGAAGGGGCCAGCGGGCTGGAGAGTAGAGAGTGAAAGGGGAGGGTGTTATAAAGAAGGTCAGAGGGATAAAGAAGCCAGGTAGTGTAAGACCTTGACATTCACGGTAAGGACTTTGGAGGGTTTTGATCAAAGAAGGGTTTCGATCTGACTTAGGTTTTAAAAGGACTACTCCAGTTGCTCTGTAGAAAATAGACTAAGGGCAGGGTGGAAGCAGGAACTCTGGGTGGGATGCTATTATAATTTTGCAGGTGAGAGACGACAGTGGTTGCACTGGGTGGTGGTAGGAACTGTAATCGTTTTCTTGTGGCTCAGCACACTAGAAGTAGGTTTGTCTTGAATTATGTATACTTCTAAATCTGGAGGGATTCAGTACCACCTAATTGTCCCAGAATAGGTGTTGCTAGCCAAGGCCTGTTTCAATGGAAAACAGAGACTAATTAAGCTAGGATTTATTATATGGTTTACTTTTATATCTTAAAATCTAGACATTGCCATGTTATTATTACTAATAAAGAGTCATGGCTATAAATTAGGATGACTTCATGAGGCAGTGCTTCCTTTAATATTGAAGAGTTGATGGAACTCTATTTAGAGCTGAGTTATGTAGAACACTAATCTTTCAGTGATGGCTTGATTTTCAGCCCTCTATTTACATCATTGGATTGCTTTGTTACAATAAGGAATGAACACAAACAAATGTAACTCTATGCCTAGCAATGCAGGGCAACAACTGCATATAAACAAAGCTAAGCTCACAGTGGATTCTCAATTAATTGTTGTGAATGACAACTGAGTGATGGATTTCAGCATTTAAAAATTAACACAGTCAAGTGCTGAGGACACCATTGTAAATTAGAGGACTGTGAATACCCTCCAAGTTAATTTATTTTTTCTAATTTACTGTCAGGGAGTGTCTTAGGTGCAGACCGAATGAAGCTTATTATTTCGTCTCTGCCTTCCATTTCTCTGCCAATTTTTGAAGTTCATTTCCATGCTAAGTTTGGCATCTTTTCCCCCCTTTCCAATATTCCCCCAACTCATTTACTGGTTGATTTTTGGATAGTAGCTTATGTTTAAAAAATCACAAGGCGGGGTATCTTATCACTGCAAATGTGTCTTCTTGCTAAGATTAATCTTTCTTAGGTGTTTTTTTTTGATAGTTATAGCTTATATAAAGGAAAGTATACAGATTCAAATAAAGCCTACAGCTTAGTAGATTTTCATATACGTATATACTCATATAACTAGTACCCAAATTAAGATATAACATATTTGCAAAATCCAAAATAACGCCTGTGTATCCTGCTAGTCAATACTCCACCAATGGAAATGATATTCTGCCCTCTAGCTCAATAGTTTTGCCGTTTTTTGAACTTCATAGAATGAAATCATATACCATGTATTGTTTTGAATCTGATTTCTCTTACTCTATATTATGAATGTGAAATTCATCCAAGTTGTCACATGTAGCAGAAGTTCATTTTTTTCACCGCTGTTGATTATTCCACGATATCAATACACAACAGCTTATTCATCTATTGTACTGTTGATGGACTTTGGCCATCTCCAGCTTTGGTATATTATGAATAAATCTGCTATGAACATTTTTATGTATGTCTGATAGTTGACATACTCAGTTATGCTGACTCTGTATCTAGGGGTGGAATGCTGAGTCAGAGGGTCTATGTGTCTATGTGTGCTGACTACTTTTTGCACCAAACAGTGCTTTTTATTAGTGGACAAAGAACAAATTAGTGCCAGAGAGATAATAGTGTTTGAGGATTGTAGGCAAAGAATTTGACATAATATTTAATTGAATTGCTTGGAATTGTTTGCTTGGTTATTATTTTTCTTTTTATAAGGGGCAATGAGGACCCACAGTGAGATATCACCTCACACCCGTTAGGATGGCCGTTATCAAAAGACCCGAAAGTAAGTAGTGTCGGCAAGGATGTGGAGAAATCGGGAGCTTTGTGTACTGTTGGTGGCAATGTCAACTTATGTAACTGCTATGGAAAACAGTGTGGAGGTTTCTCAAAAAATTAAAAATAAAACTACCAGGCTTCCCTGGTGGCACAGTGGTTAAGAATCCACCTGCCGATGCAGGGGACACGGGTTCAAGCCCTGGTCCAGGAAGATCCCACATGCCATGGAGCAACTAAGCTCGTGTGCCACAACTACTGAGCCTGTGCTCTAGAGCCTACTAGCCACAACTGCTGAGCCTGTGTGCTGTAACTACTGAAGCCCACTTGCCTAGAGCCCCTGCTCAGCAACAAGAGAAGCCACCGCAATGAGAAGCCTGTGCACCACAACAAAGAGTAGCCCCCACTCTCCACAACTAGAGAAAGCCCACTCGCAGCAATGAAGACCCAATGCAGCCAAAAAAATAATAATAATAATGATAAAATAAATCTTAAAAAAAAAAACTACCATACAATTCAGCAATCCCATTTCTGGATTTATACCCTAAAGAATTGAAAACAGGATTTCAAGGAGATATTTGCATACTCATTGCAGCATTATTCGTAATAGCCAAGGGTAGAAGCAACCAAAATATTCATGGATAGTTGAATGAGTCCAGAAACTGTGGTGTGTACAATACATACAATGCAATATCATGCAGCCTTAAGAAAAAGAAAGAAATCCTGTCAAATGCTACAACATGGATGAACCTGGAGGACATTATGCTATGTGAAATAAACGAGTCACAAAAAGACAAAGCATGATTCCACCTTACACGAAGTACTTAGAATAGTCAAGATCGCAGAGGCAGAAAGTAAAATGGTGGTTGCCAGAGGCTGAGGAGAGGCAGGGGGAAAGGCAAATTGTTGTTCAGTGGATATATGAAAAAGTTGCAAAACAATGTGTATGGTTAATACTACTGCACTGGACATTTAAAAATCGTTAAGCTGGTAAACAAAAAAAGATAGAGGTTATTTTTTTAAAAAACCTTATAGCTTTGATTGAAAAATACTCCTCTCTGGTTTCAGGCAAATATATCTTAAGGAAATAAGATGCAGACTGGTCTCTATTAGATTTACATGTTTTATAAGCTTTTGTAGAATATAAATGTGTTTGCTCACACAGGCTTCTCTGCTCCCCTGTTACCAACATGAATGGTTTGAGAGAATATAGGATCCTTGAAACTGAATAAAATTATGTAATTTTTAAAAGACAGTGAGGAGTGACTGCTGGTCTACAGAGATTAAGAATTTACAAGTACAAGACACTTATTCTCTAGCTCTCTGATTAAATGAATCTATTTTTGTATTTGTGATCTTTGTATGAAACAAAAACCCCTGAAGTTACAGTGACTCATAAATAACTGTAGTGAAGCATTAAGTCCATGACCTAGCTGGTTGCAGGTTGTCAATAGACGTGATGGAGTGTGAGGACCTCTTGACAACAGCTGTGCTAAAGGCCCTACCCCGCAGAACAGAATGCTACCTCTGTGGGTGGGAACCGTTGCCTGCCTCTCCGCTGTGGGCACCAGAACTTTAGGAGCAAAGCTGAGGCTTTAGCAAGTTATCATACCTTTCCCCAAATGGTCATGAATGTAGGTAAGCCAGAGGGCATCGCAGGCATGCAATTCTTGATGAAAGGCAGGCTTTCCAGCCAAGGATATTATTGGCCCTTAGTTGTTCTAACCTCAGCTTCCTGAGTTGACCTTATTTGAAAATAGAACGTGTTATTCAGATGCTCAGAAAGAGTCACTATTTACTGTTATGGAATTTGTGAGTTCGTTTTTACCTCTGTGGGGCATGTGACTGTGGGTTAGTCTTGGGCAGTCTTTGACCCTGGGCCACATGCTGCCTGCCCTACCCTTGCGGCAGGGCACAGGATCTAATTTCAGAGTCAAAGATTGGAATGCTGCTTCCATTTTGCTGCTTCCTAAACAGACCCAGATAACAACATTGTAATGGCTAAAATAAGAAGTCTTATTTTTCTCATGGGTACTATAGTTTTCAATACAGTAGATAATCTAAACTATAATATACATTTTCCATGCAACTAAATAAATATTTTTTTAGAATGAAAAAAATAGTGTAAGCTGTTTAAATTATTTTCCCTGAGTTTCATTTTTTTTTTGGCTTTTCTTTCGTTTTCCCTTTCCTTCCTCCCTCCCTCCCTCTTTCCTTCCTCCCCCCCTCTTCCTTGCTCCCTCCCTCCTTTCCTTCCTTCCTTCTCCCTGCTCCCCGCTTTTCTCTCTCTTTCTCTCTGCCCTCTCTCTTTAGATACCAGTTGGGTCCGTTTGGAGTAGAGGTCTACAGTTTGAACTCTAGAGTCAGACAGTCCCAGCTGGGTTGTCACTAGCTGTGTAACTCTGGGAAACCTCTTACCCTCTCAATGCATCTTTTCTTCTGTTATAAAATAAAGATAATACTAGTGTGTCTCTCAGTGTTGCTGTGATGATCACATGAGATGATTTGTGCCTGGCCTATAGTAAGTACCTGATAAATGTTACTAATATGCTGGGACCATATAGCATAAGTAGCAACAAGAACATTGATTTGAAGTAAGAAAAAAAGCAAAAAGCTCATAAAAGCAACCAAAAAGCTAAAGATGGTGGCACAACTATTGGAAGAGCTCTTGAAACTTTGGTAATTAAATGCTCAAAAAAGAAGCAAAAAGGAAAAATAATTTTAGTCTCTGAAACAACAAGAATAAGATTGTTGCATTAAATGCACAAAAGTTAGTTCAGGCCATAAGCCACAACAAGGGAATTTTGCTAGTCATGAGCAGCGTTTGTACTGGTAAGACTGGTTCAGGAGATTACATTTCTTTGAAGTATATTAGAGATCAGAAAAATTTTGAGCTTACGAATCACCTGACCCAACACAATCATTTTATAGGTGGAAAGACTAGGATTCCAAAAGGTTGAGCACCTTGCCTAAGGTGACATAGCTTCTGATGGCAGAGCGGGGCTGGATCATGGGTGCCCTGATTGGAGCCCAGGGGGCCACTCTGCTGGAGCACACAGCTTTCAAAATGTGACAAGATCAAAAAAGCCCAGAGAACGTTCATGCTGGAGTGAGAACACATTTGCAGTCACATCAGGGATCAGTTTTCACACCTGGAATTCAAAGCATCTGAAAACAGATATTATTATCTCAGTTTTACAAATGGAAAAAAGTAGGAATGAAGAGAGGCTCTTGGCTGACTGGCTTCGTTGCTCAGCCTCAGGCTCCGTGACAGCACCCCTCGTGCCCACGCAGGTTGGTGTGCAAACCTGCCGCAGGTGCCGGCCCCTCATTCTGGGGGGGCACCTCCCAGCTTGCTTCCGTATTCGCCTGTTTCTGCATTCCTTTGTCACTGTGTCCTCTTTACCAAATGTAAGACCCCAAAAGAGGAGTATGTATTCTGTTGTCGTTCATAGATAAATCCCTACCTTCTTGAACAAGCAGCTGGGATTTATTTGACTGTTAATGAATGTTTCTTAAATGAATGAACAAAAAAGACTGACTCTCTGAGTTTCTCCATCTCATCACTTGGATTGGCAGATGCATTTGGGCCATGTGTCTAGGCTCTGATTTTGAGTCCTCTACTGTATGTGGGCCAGTTCCGTACTTTGCAATCTTGGGTAAATGGAGTCTGCCTTTGGACCGCAGCCTGGGTTCCAGGACACAACCTGCTAAGCATATTCTTTGCTCCACCCAAGAGTAATAAGAAAGAGGGTAAGGCTCTAGAAGCTTAGGCTTCTGTATTTCAGAAGTGCAAAAGGGAATCCTCCAAACGCTATATATTGTGAGAACTCTGTTGACGCATCACTAGTGAAATCAGTGAAGTAGCCCCTCTGGGAGAAAGAAGAGACCCGAAAGCCCATCTACGTAAATACAGTGAATCCAAACAGGGCCTTGGTCCACTGTGTCCATCCAACCTGCCATTATCAAGGCTAACTTACCCTTCAGACTGGGTGTGTGAGGTTTTCTTTAGGCTGAAGTTGCCTTTGGTGTTCATTTGAAGCTTTCCTCACCAGCAAAAACAGACCACTTCATCGCTGCTGTCACAAAGAGTTGGACAGCAAAACATCTCCAGGCTTTTGCTTCATTTCTTTTCTTTTATTATTAATTTTTATTGGGTATAGTTGCTTTACAATGTTGTGTGAGTTTCTGCTGTACAGTTGAAATAGCTGTGGACAGTCCTGTGTTACCATAACACCTATTGATTGAAGAAAACTGTTCTGTGGCCTTAGAGTGTTGGGCTTGCATTTGATAGGGACACGGTCGTTACTAGAGAAGGAAGCAGAGGCGGTTTCTGTGCCTTTGGTGAGGTTCCATCTAGTTCTACACCTGTTTTCCTGGTGAACCATACTGCCCTGTGTTTGTTGGGAAGCTGAAGGGGGTGGGCCATTGATGGATCTTATTTAAAGACAAGACCGACCTGACTCTCCCTTCTTCTGCCTAGCCTCTATGACAGTGCCAAAATTTGGATTTTTCCACAGGTCATCAGGCTGTAGGCTTAAGAAAGGAAGTCAAGAAATGTTTTGCAAATAGCCTATTATCAGAGGAAATGTCAGCTGAGTCAGGAGCATTGTTCCTCAAGTGGACCCGGGTGGTGAAGGATTTAATTGGGGTGAATAGTTGAAGCAGGACAAAGATGGTTTTTCCTTGGGGACCCATGTACTCAGTTAAAAGGCCAAAACAGAAATGCTTATGCAATGACTTTCTTCCTAAAAATTCAGAACACTTCAAAAATTCCCACTAATTGTATTCTCACCACAGCTCTGAAGGCTAGTACACTTATGATGCAGATATGTTTTTAGGGCAGTTACATGTGTGCCCATAATTCCTTTTATAGCCATGCATGTTCATTAGAAACACTGAAAATTTATTAAGTAATCACCACATGTTTTCAAGGGCTGCAGATGAAAACCTTGTGCTGGGAGAGGAGAGTATTTAGAGATGTTATGAGAACTTAAAGAATGATCAGCTCATTAAGTCTTCCTGCAATGTATATATTTCAATTTCAATACTTAAGCTCTGGGTATTTTCACTTGTTTTGCCTTGAATGGAGAAATTTGATTTTAAAGTCTTTTCTTATAGTGGGTTTGCATCTTTCCATCATTTCTGCTTTATGAAAGTAGATGCTATGTTATTTGGAATGTAGATATTTGTAACTGTCACATCTTGTAACTTGGAATCTTTAACATTATAAAGCAGCACTATTCCATAGAAATTTCTGTGATGATGGAAGTGGTTTGTGCACTATATAAATTAATTAGTGAACTAAAATTAAAGAGTAATTTCCTTGGTCATGTTATCCACATTTCAAATAGCTACATGTTGCTCATGGCTGTTGAAATGGACAGCATGGTTATACAGTATCTTCTTTGTCTTGCTTAATACATTTTTTTTTTGTTTTGAATTCTACTTTGTCTGATATCAAAGCCATAACTCCTGCTTTCTTTGTGTTTGCTTTTGACTAGCACAACTTTGCATAACCTTTTATTTCTAACCTTTCTGAATCACTTTTCTTTTAGGCAAGTCTCTTGTATACAGTGTAGTGTTGAATTCTGCTTTTATCCTAGGTTAGTTAAACTTTATTGATCTAACCTCTGTGTTTGATCTAATTTCTTTCATGTTTAAATACATACAATAAATACTAACTGTCCCCTCTCTCCTTGGTTTCACACTCTGAGCAAAATAAAATTAGCTTGCATCCTCTCTCACCTCTCGTTTGCTTTCCGGTTTTAGTCAATAGTATTATCTTTCTTAGTGTTTATCTATTTACTCTTAGGCATCTAGAGGTCTGTTTGCCAGCATTAAATGATATCCTATGACCCCCTCTTACTGCTCATGATGCAATTAATGTTATTCTACTTACCCTATTCTCTCCTTCCTTTTTTCCTCCAAAATTTTATTATGAAAATTTCCAAATTTACAGTGAAGTTGAAAGATTTTTACAGTGAACACCCACACGGCCACTACCCAGATGCTGTAATTAACATATTACTGTATTTGCTTTATCGGTATGTGTGTCTAGCCATCAGTCAACCCATCTCATTTTTTGATGCACTTCAAAGTAAACTGCAGATATTAATACATTTACTCTTAAATACCTCAGCATATGTATCTAGAGTTTAATAGCTATTAAAAGTATTAACTAGAGTTTAATATTTATTTAAAGCATTTTTCTTTTGGTGTAAAATTTGTATGCTGTAAAGCACCCAAATCTTTTTTTAAAAAATATATATTTATTTATTTATTTGGCTGTGCCAGGTCTTAGTTGCAGCACACAGGATCTTCATTACGTGTGCGAGATCTTTTAGCTGCAGCATGCAGGCTCTTAGTTGCAGCATGTGGGATCTAGTCCCCTGACCAGGGACTGAACCTGGGTCCCCTGCATTGGGAGCGGGGAGTCTTAACTGCTGGACCACCAGGGAAGTCCCAACACCCAAATCTTAAGTATACCTTTGCTAGTTTTGAAAATTGCATGCATCTGTGTAACCTCACCCCTAACAAGATAAAAGAGGTTACCATTACCCTTGCAAAATTTCCCTTGTGCTCCTTCCCAGTCAATCTCCACTTCCCTCCCAAAGGCAAACTTGTGATTTTTTTTCCCACTATAAATTAGTTTCACTGGTTTAAAAACTTCACAGAAATAGAATCATACATTATGTACTCATTGAGTAAGAGTTCTTTCACTCAGACGTTCATTTCATTCAGACACAAAGACATTCATAATATCTTTGAGACACCTCCATGCAGTTCCTTGTATCAGTGACTTAGTCCTTTGTTGCTCAGTAGTATTTCACCGTAAGAACACATGGCAGTTTGTTGTATATTCTCTTATTAACACACACTTTGTTTCCAGTTTGGGGCTAGTACATGTAAAGCTTCTATGAACATTTTTGTATAAGTCTGTTTGTGAGCTTTTAAAATTTCTCTTTACCTAGGATTGGAATTACTGGATCACAGCATATGACATAGGTGTATGTTTAGACCATTTCCCAACCGGCTGTACTATTTTATATCCACACTTACAATGCATAAGAATGCTGGTTCCTCCACATTCCTCACCAACTTTTGTATTGTCAATCTTTTAAAATGTTATCCATTCTAGTGGATGTGTAGTAGCATCTTAATGGTTTTCTTTTTTTAATCATAAACATCTTTTCTTATATAACTGTTTTATTGAATTCTATTTTATTTTAATTTAATTTTGGGGGGGGCTGTGTTGGGTCTTTGTTGCTGCACACGGGCTTTCTCTAGTTGTGGAGAGTGAGGACTACTCTTCATTGAGGTGTGCAGGCTTTTCAGTGCAGTGGCTTCTCTTGTTGTGGAGCACAGGCTCTAGGTGCTTGGGCTTCAGTAGTTGCAGCATGTGGGCTCAGTAGTTGTGGCTCACAGGCTCTGGAGCACAGGCTCAGTAGTTGTGGTGCATGAGCTTAGTTGCTCCATGGCATGTGGGATCTTCCTGGCCCAGGGCTTGAACCCGTGTCCTCTGCATTGGCAGGCGGATTCTTAACCACTGAGCAACCAGGGGAGTCCCATCTTAATGTTTAATTTTCATTTCCCTGATGACTAATAATGTTGCATACTCTTCATTTGTTTATTTCCATTTGCATATTTTATTTTATAAAGTGTATTAAATTTTTTTGCCCATTTTAAAATTAGGTTGTTTGTCTCATATTGAGTTGTAGGTTTGTTTATTTGTTCTCATATATTGGATACCAGGTATTTGCCAGATATACATTTTAAGAATATTTTCTTCTAGTCTGTGGCTTGCTTATTCATTTTCATAACAGTATCTTTTGATAAGCAGACATTTTTAGTTTGATGAAATTTGATTCTTTTAAAATTTGTAGTTATTACTTCCAGTGACCTGTCTAAGAAGACTGCCTTCCCCCAAGTCACTAAGACATTTTCTTTTGCTCTCTTCTAAATGCTTTATTGTTTTAGCTTTTACATTTTGGGCTATGATCCATTTTCTCCCCCTTTTCCTCCCATATTTTGTTAGATGTGTTAGTTTTACAATATCAGAACATATAATATTTGCATATTATGCTCATTTCTGAATTTACCTTAGTGCGATTTTTAAATGTGTTTATTCTCAACACCAGTTCCTTTGCCAGTATCTCCCAGTCATCTCATAGTTGGGTGAAGCTTGTCCGCTAGCAGATTCCTAGTGAAGGGGCATGAGTGCAATCGTCTCTCATTCTCAGCCTCAGTACTTGAGGGATGGTTGGGATTGATAACGCATCTTTGATTCATACATTTTTCTTTGATTAACGTTTCAAATATTAGTTATGTTCCATTGTTTATTATTTTTTCAGAGATTTCATTTATATAGAAACTGGAAGAGAGATCCTTGTATTTTAGACTATTTTCTGAAGATGTACATGCAACCATTTCACCTTAATATTGTCTTCAGGTCCATGCAAAGGGCTGCCTTGTGGGTTCCTTTGGCACTGACAGTCATGCTGGACTTCTCCTTTGTAAAATTGGGTTCCTGTGAATTTTGAGTTTGTGTATCCCTGTGAAAGCACATAATAAATCTAAGGTACTAAGAAAATATGTGCAATAATAATAATACTATTCACTACTATTTTTATAGTGAGAAGTTTATATCTAAGAAGGCAGAGAGGGTTTCCCTAAAATAAGAATAGAATTCTAAGACTAGAAACACTAAGGATAATTTATTAAATTGACAACACAAAGTTGAGATAATTTAGCTTCTTATGATGTGAATTAAATTTCAATTACTGATTCTTAGGTAACCTTTGAGTAATTACAAGTTGGGTAACACAGCTGAATTTATGGGGTATGCATTTTTTTCCCCTGCTTAAATGTTTCTGCATTTGATCCTTCCTTATTTAGCAAGTCCACGTAAGAAATGAGGAATCCATTATCTCAAAATACATTAAAGACTTTTAAGAACCTCTTGCAAGCACAGACACTAGCATCTGATCCAGCTGGGTTAATGTGAGATAACCCATGGAATTCAGTGTGCTTCTCTATTTATGCGATATGAACATCACAAGGGTTTCCAAACATACGTCACCCTGGTACAAAAATAAAATTATATAAAAAAACCAGAGGAAGTAGAAAAGGAAATGTGTAACTTACAATATGCTGGAATTCTTAAATATTGACCTGTGTAAAAAAGATGGAATTCATCTAACACCACATTGGCAACTGATGAACAAAGAATAAGAATAGGGGATTTCCGCATCTTTCCCATGAGAACAAGACCCAATGTTTTCAGGAAGACGGTCAGGCTCTGTTCACCGGGGTGAAAAATAACTAAATGAAATCTTTGTCTTCCACGGAAATTTTAATTTCAAAATGGAAATTGATATATTAAATGTTTCTCCATATAAAAATCATACATGCTTCAAAAATGTAAAACATATAACTGCATGTAAAATAGAAAATGAAAGCCCCCACCGCTACCACCATAACTGATCTCATGCCACAGAGAAATCACTAATATTAATAACTTAGTGTTTCAGACATTATCTAGATGTGTGTTCTATGTTATAAATTTATAAATTGTGTAATTTATAAATATACTTTTTTTGCATGAGTAGAATCTATAGTCTTTTTTCATTCAACACCATATCTTGGACATATTTCCATGTTAGTTCATATAGATCTACCTTCTCCTTTTCAGGAGATTGATGGTATGTAGCAGACCACTATATGAATGTGCCTTCATTGAATTAATGAATCTCTTGCTGATGAGTAGTCAATTTGTTCCCAGTTTTTGATACCATAAACTGCACTGTGGTAAACACTCTTTTACATACATTTATCTACTAGGAGAATTTATTATTTTTTTTAGAAGTGAAATTTTGACATGAAAAGGAATGGATTTAATTCTGATACATCATGCTCAATTGTACTATGGGGTTGTTATGCTTGGCTTGGAAGATGACCAATAAGAGAATAATAGAAATTTAAGATATTGAGGCCACATTAAAATTAACATTTATTATTAAGTCATTATTTTTGTTATGAGAGAGACAATAAGACTGGGGAGATATTTCAAGGTACTGATCAACTATTCTACAACACGGGGAGGTAATGAAATGGAAGGGATACTCTTCACCTTTTTATAAAGTGGCAACAAGAGTACTTACCTCAGAGGGCTGTTGTGATGATTTAATGAGCTAATTGTCAAAAAGCCTTAGATTAGTACCTGGCACCTAGTAGGTACTCAGCAAAGGATTACTGATGTTTCTATAAAGAGAATTTGTTCTCATAAAAGAGTCCTCTCTTAGCTTTCATGGTCGTGTTTAAATTACTCCTTTTGCCTTCTGCTTTCATCGAGTATGAGGCCATTGGTAAATACTTAGTACAATTTAGTATGAACAAGAGACAGTTGCGTTTAAAAATAAGTGATCCCATTTTATGCTGCAAGATGTGGGAGGTGAGGGATCACTAGTCAAGGCAAAAGTTAGGGCCAGCAGCGTCTGCCATGTGCCAAGGGTCAGTGCCTGAAAGGTGAGCGGTACCAACACTAGCTCCAATGTCAGGAAGTGAAGGCAGGCCAAGCGTCAATGAGCAAGTTGACTCACAGGTAACAGGACACCCAAATGTCCGGAGTCAGGGGAAGCCAGGAACCTGATTCCAAGTACAGAAAGGCTCAGGCCAAGGCAAGCTCTGAAGTTGTGAAGTTCAAGGTGGCCAGCCAGGGGCCTGGGGGACCAGAGCACACCTCCATGCTAGAGAGACCTGGCTGATAGCTGTTTCTGAGCTCTTCCAGGCTGGTGTGGGTCAAAAACCAATCACAGAAGAGCTTGTCTAGGTCCTCCAGGTACAAGTAGGTGAATGAGGCTGCCGAAAGTTAGGTCAGATATAAGAAGAAAAGAAATAAACTTTCTGTGATAGTTGCAACATTCTGTGATGGAACCCTCCTATAGCAAGGCATTAGAATAGCTATATTTGCTTATGTTAGCAAGCCTCACATCTGCTGTCATCCCTTGGGAAATGAAATGTTGCTGTGTTCTTTTCTTTGCATTTCTAAAATAATCAAATATCTAAAATCCATACAGCTTTGCTGAGATTCAAGCAATTATGGCACTAAAGCATCCATCATATGTTCTGTCTGTGTCTTATCCTTACCTCTGTTTCTTCCTCGAGGAGATTGGGAGGTGGCGTTGGTGGGAGACATGGCCATGTGCTGCTATGAGGTTGACGCGGACAGGATGGTGTAAGCTATTTTAGAAGCACTGCTCTTATACTTGGAACCATGGAATATGCATGGAAGTTTAAGTAACTCTCTGAGGCTGATCCCTAGAAAACAGTGCCTAAGGCTAAACCTTAAAACATTTCACCCTGGAGCGCAACCCCAGGAAGCAGGAGGGAGGCAAAGGAGGAAGGAGAGCAGGTTGTGAAGCTGGTAGCAGCTGGGTGACAAGTGCTGTTGATTGCTCGTTCTTGCAGGATGTCTTCAGAAAGCTGATGTGAAGCTGTTACAGCTCTGTTCTGGCTGCGGGTGGGGGGCAGAATTATCCTTTGGCTTCCATTTCCATTGATCAAAGCTTGCTCTGTAAGGCGTTACTCCCCCACACTTCCAGGTTGCACCACCTGGTCCCTCCATCAGCTGTCTGTTGGGAAGGCTAGACCCAGGATGGCTACAGTAGCATCTGCAGCCTAAGTTACAGTCCTCAGGGCAAGCCAGAGTGTAGGCATATGTCAGTGGCACTTCCCACATCCTTGCCTGCAACATGCAACCTTGCAGGCCCCGCGTGGTGGGTGCCCAGTGGGTTCCATGCCATCATTTAGCCCAAAGCCCATAGCATCTCATGCCTCAGCAGCAAGAGGGAAGTCCAGGTGAGACGCTGGCTGGTCACGTACACAAGTGTCATGAGGGACTGTGGCATTGCTTGATGCCACAACCACAGGCACGACACGAGCTGCTGCATAGGGCCACCTCAGCTAGAAGAGCAAGCATGTGTCTGAATCTGGGGTGGCCCGTCCATTGAGCCCAGTACTGTGTTATTTACACATTTGCGATTTTTTTTTTTAAATTAATTAATTTATTTATTGGCCGTGTTGGGTCTTCATTGCTACTTACGGGCTTTCTCTAGTTGTGGCAAGTGAGGGCTACTGTTCATTGTGGTGCGTGGGCTCCTCACTGCGGGGGCTTGTCCTGTTGCAGAGCACGGGCTCTAAGTGTGCGGGCTTCAGTGTTTGTGGCACATGGGCTCAATAGTTGTGGTTCTCGGGCTCTAGAGTGCAGGCTTGGTAATTGTGGCTCACAGGCTTAGTTGCTCCGAGGCATGTGGGATCTTCCTGGAGCAGCAATCGAACCCGTGTCTCCTGCATTGGCAGGCAGATTCTTAACCATTGTACCACCTAGGAAGTCCTGCACATTTGTGATTATGCAATAATAACATACCATTTGAGCACTCACTGTGCAAAACATTTTATATATAATCTCATGTATGAATCTCATTTAATATATATTGCTTTATATTCTACTTTTTCCACTTAATTTTCTATGGTGAAGATTTTCCCATCCCTTTCAATATTCTCTGAATGCACTTTTCACTGGCAACAATATATTCCGTGATGTGGATACATAGTAATTTATTTCACTTTCCCATATTAATGAACACATTGGTTGTAATTCTCCACTCCCATAAATCATTCCATGTGTGCAAGTCAAATTTTTCTAGTCTGTGTTGTTATAACAAGCAACCCTCAACTCTTCATTGCTTAAAATAACAGAGATTTGTTTTTCACTCATGTATAGGGTTAGCAAGGAACCTCTGCACATTATAGTCATGGAGGGATCTAGTTTAACAGCAGTGCCATCTCGAATGTCGTTGGTCACTGTGCCAGAGGGAAAAGATAACTCTGGAGAGATTCGCAGGGGTGATTAAATGCATCCTGGAAGTGACACATGCCACTTCTGAACTCACGGGTCAAATCTAGTTGCAAGACCCACCCAACCATTAGAGGTCCAGGAAAGGAAAAGGAACAAGACATGGCAAATCTTACTGAGTGTGACACCATTACAGATGTCCTTGTATATAAATCTTTTTGTGTTCTTCTACTTATTTCCTTAAACACGTAAATAGGATAATTGTTGTAGTTGACACTATAAACATTTTTATGTTATTGACGCAAGCACTGGAGTTTTAAATTTTGGCTTTCAGACCCACACGTTCCCCTAATACTTTCTTCTGTGCAGGGGACTGCGAGCCTGCAAACTGCATTTCCTAGGCTCCTTTGCCTGCTGGGCAGAAGCCATTTTTTTTTTTTTCTCCTGCTTTTGTCTCAGTCAGCAGCCTTGAGAGCCAGCAAGTCCAGAAACACCAACAGGATGTTGACGTTCTGCCTAGGGCCTGTGGTGGCGCTTGTGGACCCTGGGTAATACCATCTTTTTCCTTTTGCTTCTCCAGGCCAAGGGGAAGAGTTAGTCTTGCAGTTAATGACCTCCAGGTAGCATCATCTTCCCTTTTGGTTTCTCTGGCCCTTCTAACTATTATCTGATCAATCCCAGTATTAAATTCCCTGTGTTTAAATGCCTGACAGGCGACTTCCTTGGTAGTCCAGTGGTTAAGACCCTGCACGTCCACTGCAGGGGCCGTGGGTTCGATCCTTGGTTGGGGAACCAAGATCCTGCATGGTGCACAAGGCAGCCAGAAAAAAAAAAAGGGTACATTCCTAGCTGGGCAATGACTGGTCTTATATATATGCCAGATTGCTCTCTAGAAAGTTTGTACCAATTTACACTCTGTCCCAAAGTATTCAAAAGTACCTTTTCCCTTTAATCTTCACCATAAAGAATACATTTGATATTATCATTTAAAAATTACCTTCTAATTTTATAGGCACTAATTATCTCGCTTTAATTTGTATTTCCTTGTTTACTATTGACACTTTTGACATTGAACTTTTAACTTGTGTATTAGCCGATTGTTCTTTCACAAATTGATCATTTGTGATCTTCACCTACTTTAGGGCTATCTATTTTTTCACTGATTTGAAAAGATCTGTATCTGTTAACAACTTTTATTGTCTCTTATTTATGTTTCAAATATAATCCCAGGTTGTCATTTACTTTTTGGTTCTGTTTATGCCATTTTATAACATAAGGAAGTCAAGTTTCAAAAAATTGTCACTTCTGCTAGTTATTTACTGTATGATTTCTGCTTTGGGATTGGGCTTTAAAGGCTTCATTAAGGTTTTTATAATTTTCTTCATAAAATATAGTTTTAACCAATTATCTGTAAGGGTCTAACAGATAACACGATTAGAGATTCAAAGCTTAAGATGGTTTTATTATCTCTCCTCCCTTATACCTCTTCTTACCTGGATGACAAAGGCATGTACAAAGGGCAAAGAGGATGATGCTAAGAACCACTTCACAGTGAAATGATATGCTCGCCACAGAATCATAGCAGCTCTAACCTCATTGGCCAATGAGCCCGCCCACAATTCCAGTGGAAAGTGGTCTATGAAACTGCTCTCCTGCGAGTATCGTTGTGGCATAAGAAGTAATGCCCGGAAGTTCAGACCTCCAGAGCCAGCTGACTGGTCTTCCTCTGTGTCAGTACAGCCAGCTCCTTCATCTCTGTATTCTGGGCCCCAGTCTTAAAAAGTGGCTTTTCGTTAGTACACAGAGACTTCTTCTCTGGGCACTACCTCCCACCCCAAATTATGCTCCACATTTTTAGCTAATGCCCTTCTCTGCTCTTCTTTCAGGTTAAGAACATGAAATTATGTGTTGAATGAACATGTATATATAACTTATAAAATTTTATATGTAAATAATTTCTACTTAATATTTCACTGGAGAATAAGTCACTTTTCTACTTTATTGGTTTTTTGCTTTTATGCTTAGAAATTAATTTTCCATCCCAACATCAGGAAACCATTGATCTATCTTTTCTGTTAGTTTGGAGGTAGCAGCTTTTGCTCTGATCAATGAACAGTGGTTGGGCTGTAGAAAAATCTTGTAGCAAACAGTGGTAGCTGATGTGCAAAAAAAATAACACATTTGTCTCCTGTTCTTTTTCTGAAGCAATTTTTTTTTTCACTATGAAAAGCATAATTTTCCAATAATCTGTTTCACTTCATTTCTCTCCTGGAGACTGTTCTATGGGCCCAGGAAGAAAAGGGGATCCCAGACAGGGTGACTGTTTTATACTTCCCAGTAGCAAATACTGCCACTTCCTCAGCATAGTACTAGCCTCACAGCTCTATCCACCTAATCTAGAGGCTGGTAAACTTTTTTTTGTAAAAGGCAGATAGTATATCTTTTAGGCTTTGAGGGCCTTAAAATCTCTGTTGAAACCAGTCACTTCTGCCACCGTAGGGTGAAGCAGTCACAGGCAATGTGTACTCTAATGAGAGTGTTCCAATAAAGCTTTATTTATAAAAACCATAAACAGTTGTACACTCCTGCTCTAGTCTAGTGCTGCTGAAAGAGGTAATCTGGTAAACATGATTAACCAACCCTTCAATTTTCATTACTTACTTTTGTGTAAGTTAGGAATGCCAACCAATCTGACTCTCAGAGTTTGTTTAGTTTGGATGTTGGTTATTGCTGTTAGGTGAGGCAGTTTTTGACTTGTGTCATCTATGTCCTGTGCCTCTTTCTTATAGAGAGTCAGGGTCATTGTCTTTCAGGTCTGTGCATGGTTTCTGTGACTACTTAACTGTGGTACCATCTTGTCTTAGAGGTGAAGTGACAAGCAGTCATAAGGTAGGTCAGAGGCCTTGCCTGAGAAGTCACCAATCGCTTCTGCCCACAGCAGTTTGTTTGTTATCACAGGTTACAGGTTATAATAGCTGCTTAATAATTTTCAGGGAGTGGGGAGTGGGTCAAATAGAAAAATAAAAGATCAAAAGGTCAATCTCCCCTTAAAAAAATTCTGATCTCTACAATCCTTTTAAGGACTTTCCTTCCCCTGTGTGATTCAGAGTAAATCAATGGATAGACCTTTCCATCTTCAGTCCACACTTGCTTTCTTCCTTCTTACCTCTCTTCATATTTTTTTCTTCTAAAACCCAATTTTAAAAAGTTGCCCATAGTAATTAGAGTAAAATATATATCAACCTTATCCTCATTGCAGAGAATATTTCATGTTTTGCAATTTTTCATATGTCCAGTATGTTAGGATCTTTCACTTGCCCCAACTTGTCATCAGAGAAACATAAAAAATACTAAAGGGTCTATTCTCTTGGAGGATTAGGTGTATTTAGAGCAATTTTATCAACTAGACACCTGGTTCAAGCTCACCACACCTGAGCCTAAAATGGAATTCCAGCAAGTCTGGCCAACTTGGACCATTAAGGTGTCTCCTTGAAGAGAATCTATCCTAAGAGCAGACAGAGCCAGGACCAACTTGCTAAAGCAAATCCCAGAGTAATAGGGAAGGCATGTTTCTGAAGGCCATGAAATATCTATAATTCAGAAGTATTCCTGACCCAGCTCCATAGATTCATGTCTCAGGATTGGGAAAAACAAAGGCACGAAAACTCAAAAACTTGTCTATTAGCAGTTTTCTAAGACACCGGAGTGCAGTAGATTATAGAGAAAAGACTGAAATGCACTTATTTCCCCACCACCCCACAGACCATTTTGTCCTTTTAGAAGCTTGCGGACTGCCATGCCTCAGTGGCTAGGCTCAGCAGCTATGCTCAGCAGGAAGGCATGGTTCTCGATGGAAGTGGCAGGGGCTTCACAGATGTGGTGCTGCCCATCGGAATGGGCAACAGCTCAGAGCTGCCACAGTGGCGCGAGGTAGGTATGATGGGGCCCTAGGGGAAGCACCTGTGGAATCCAGAAGCCTGTGCAATATTCAGCCCCTGTTGTGGTACCCAACCGTGGCACTCGTGTCCTGCAGATCTGGTACTGATTGATGTCTGGCAGAAGTGGAAGTCCTCAGAATGAACCTTGGTAGCCAGGAGCAGCAGAAACTGAAAGGACTTGATTCTAAGCATATGTGAGGCAAGCCCTAGCTGAAGGTGAGGGCAGACACTGTGTGACCAGCATGAGCCAGTAAGAGCAAGTGCAATAAAGCATGGGTTGTTATCATTAATGTAGTTTGGTCCAGAGAGTCCCATGGAACCCTTGCTTTATACTTAGAATATGGAACCTAGAAAGAATCAAAGTTGACAAGGAACATAGATGTCCTCTAGTGGAACCTCCATCCCAACGCAGGATTCCTTTCTCTAGCATCCCTGGAAGAGCCTCTCAGCTTAAATATGTTAATTAAGGGGAAGTCACAATCCTTAAAGGTCTATTACATTGATGGGTAGGTTTATGTCTTTAGAAATTTCAATGTCTGTTAGAAAATATACAAATCTCAGAAATGCTAAGCATATACCATAGTCTGTTATTAACTAGCAATGTAAAATGGGACCCATAAGATAAAATGTGACTATAGACATATTTATATACACAAAACATATATACATTAATATACATATTTTTATCTACAAACAAATAAGATCTCATTAAACTTATGTATAAAATAATGTTTTAAAAGTGCTATTCTCCCACTAATAAAAACAGTATTAGTTGAAATATTATTAGCTGCCCTAACAGATAAACCCCTGAATCCCAGTGGCTGCACAACAAAAAGTCTGTTTCCCGCTAACTTGAAGACCAAAATGGTTGTTCAAATTTGGTTTTCATCCCAGCAGTGAATAAGAGAAACTCAGCTTCCCTCCACTTCATGCCTCTGTTACCTTGGACTGTGGTTTGCAAGGTCACTGTGCTTGTGCGCCTTAAGCCAATGAAGGGGGAAGAAATAGAGGCTCTTGTGTGGGAGGTTTTCATGGGTGAGGTCTGTAAGGGAGATGTGCATCTCTTCCATCCACATTCCATTGGCTAAAACGCATTCACATGACCACACCCAACTGCAAGGGAGCCTGGGAAATGTAGTCCATATGTGTGCCCAGGAAGAAGAATCTGGTAGGCTATAGGCTAGCCGTGTCTACCACAGATATCCTCCCTGTTTGGCTTTAATAAAATCTACCCCCAAGACACATGTTGTACATACTGAAGCATAGTCCAGTCTTTTGAAGTTTTAACTAAAGGTTTGAAAATTGTATATTCATGTATGTTTAACTACTTGCAAATAGTGGTAAATGTCAGGCTAAACCTGGCTGACTCCACACACCTCCTTAGTAGAGGCCACTTGATTTGGGACAGATGCAGAGTTTACAGATCCTGAAGCTTGTATAAGTTGGTGGAATCTGCTTAAGAAAAAACTGCAAAATTAGCTGTCAAACTAAATATTTATTTAGAATGAGAACAATTTATAGCATAATTTCTAAAAAGGTGACAAATATCATAAACATTATAAAATCCAGAAAACAACATAGTATTATAAAAGAAGTAACTTTCTTTTTTTAAAATTTATTTTATTGACTTATAGGTGATTTACAATATTGTGTTAATTTCTGCTAGACAGCAAAGTGATTCAGATATATATATGTGTATATATATTGTATATATACTTTTTCATATTCTATTCCATTATGGCTGATTACAGGATATTGAATATAGTTCCCTGTTCTGTACAATAGAACCTTGTTGTGTATCCATTCTGTATATAATAGTTTGCATCTGCTAACCCTAAACTCCCAATCCACCCCTCCCCCAACCCCCTTCCCCTTGGCAACCACAAGTCTGTTCTCTATATCTGTGAGTCTGTTTCTGTTTCATAGATAAGTTCATTTGTGTCATATTTTAGATTCTGCATATAAGTGATATATAATATTTGTCTTTCTCTTTCTGACTTGCTTCCATTAGTTTGCTGATCTCTAGGTCCACCCACGTTGCTGCAAATGGCATTATTTCATTCTTTTTTAAGGCTTAGTAATATTCCATTGTATGCACATACCACATCTTCTTTATCCATTCATGTCAATGGACATTTAGATTGTTTCCATGTCCTGGCTACTGTAAATTGTGCTGCTATGAACATAGGGGTGCATGTATCTTTTCGAATTACATATATGCCCAGGAGTGGGATTGCTGGATCATATGGCAACTCTGTTTTTAGTTTTTGAGGAACCTCCATACTGTTTTCCATAGTGGTTGCACCAATTTACATTCCCACCAGTAGCGTAGGAGGGTTCCCTAAAAGAAGAGACTTTCTAACACATCTCTGTAATACTTTTCTTTTACATTTAGCTGTTATTCCTGATTTGCGTCTCATTGGACTGCAATTTTGTAACATCATTTTCCATAGACAACAGAAAGAAAATTCAATCTTTTCTCTAACATAATTTATCAAAATATTTTCTTTATTATTGATAGTTTAGAAAAGTTTCAGGTTCATGACTTGTAAGTAATACTGTTAGGTATATGTGTTAGAATATTGTCAAATTTGGAAAGTTTTTTCTCAAGTTTCTTGAGGAAATTGAACTCTAAGATTTCAGGATAATGCAAATGTTCTGTACAGTGACTAACGTTTAATATTCTATGAACTAACGACACTCTTCGATGGCATTGGTAGGGCTTCTCCTGGGGTTTTATAAGGACCTGGTGCAAGTGAGGGTCCCTGAAGCTTAAGCTCCCTTAGCTTCATGGTAAATCCTCCTCTGCTCCAGATCCCACAGGCAGGCTCAGTCTTTCTTCATTTTCTAAGACCCGTGATGACCTGGAGAGACCTGGCTATTTCTAGAAGACTACCCTAAACTTAACCCTTTTCTGTCTGGCTGAGTCTCTAGATATTGCCTGCTCCTGGATCAGGAGCAATAGAAATCTGTGAACTGTGACAAGAGAAAATCTGGTGAACTGGGTACAGGTCGCTATAGAGTGCAGCACTGTTTTGTGAATACATTGTTTTGTTAATAACTTGCATGTAGCCTCAGCCTCTGCATCAGGGCATCCCCCCGCTCCCCCACCCAAGCTGACCCAACTCCAGTGGTAGGTCTAGCTGCAGGCCCTCTGCTCTCCCAGTGTGCCCATCCTGTTAGAACTGATTGGCCAGGACCTGTTCAGTCTGATCGCTGGATATGACTGTGAGAAGAAGGGGGGTGGCAGAGCAAATGGGTAGCTTTCTCATTGCTTAGGATCAGGCTTGAGTTAGCCAGAAAAGACCACTTGGATAGGAGGGTTTCAAAAGTCTTTTTGAATGACAATAAAAATATTAGAGAAATTGGGACAAGGCTGTTGTTCTAAACACATGAATGACTTGAGTCAAGCCTCATGAAAAAGATTTAGAGTAGGGTAGAAAAAGTCATTTTGGAGCAAATAAGAAAGTGAAAAAACAAAGAAATAGTTGGGAAAGTAGAAAGTATTTAAAATAATTGTATATAAGCAAGGGGACAAATGGAACAGAAAAATTTGTACGAAGGGGGATAGAATAAAGTATGTTTTTAGGGGGTTTGGGGAAGGAATAATAACTGAAGGCTGCAGTTGATCTGAATGAGGGAATACAGGGATTTAAAAATCATACAACAGCATCTAGTGGTTGGTCTTACCCATGATTTATTTTAAAACCAGATATAGTCAAATTGTCAAAACGAGGCATATAATAATACAATTACCAACCATGAGAAAGAACTTCCTGTGATTCAAAGAACTTCAAAGCCTAATTAAGAATTCAAGGAGATAAATGAAAACATTATGATTCTATGAAACCAGTAACAAGTACGTTTCATTTTTCAAAAATAATTTACCATTATTTGCAAATAAATACGTGGAAAAAATTAGTGATTTGGTCATCCTTCTTTGCTCTTCTGACATTTTCAGAAGGTGTAAGTGCCGATTTCCTTACAGCTGATCTTCAACTAAAGAATTTAATTTCAAAGAACTAAATATTATTTATTTTATTAGACACTGGAAATGGAGCTCTGCTTCCTGGGTCATTAACATTTACTATTAAACATATATAAAATCAATGCCTGCTTTAGGGAGTATTAAAGTGAAGTCTTTAGCTGTGTCACACTTTGCTTCTGGGATACTATTTTGATATCAATTTTAAACGTAGAACAAACATAGAAAAAAATCAATCTTCAAAACAACTCATAGAAACAAATTCCTACGTAGGACACTACCCGTAATAATAGTGGCTTACCGTAGTCTCTCTTTTGTTCAAATACAAGAATCTATCCATGTGCAGCTGTTACTCTTTGCCTTTTACTGGGAGAATCGGAGAGAGAGTATCAGTTCTCTGTCACCTAAAACATTTCTCAGGTGCTAATAACAAGGCAAATGGCTTCTGCTGCTGCTTAAGTTTTGGTTGTCTTTATCCAATTGGTGAAATCTTCTGAGAAGTGAGAGGCTTTAGAATCTCCTGATGTATTATTTTTTCATTCCTATCAACATTTTCCATGAATGTGAACACAGGCATCTCCATTTGGAGAGCTGGAAGTTGAGGCTTGTGACAAAGCAAACTCGAATAACGAAGGAGAGGAAATAATCAAATTTTTTGGACAAAAATGATGATGTATTAGCATTAAACCAGGTATTCAGCAAAGGAGAAAGAATTCTTATTTGTCAACTACCAAAGCCCTAAACTTTGAGGTAGGGACGATGGATGCATGTGCTGAGCCAAATCATAACATCTCACAGCAAAAGGTAACCTTATCGTTTTCACTTGAACTGCATTTTCTTGAAACTTTCTTTATTCCACAGAATTGGTGCCTTTGGTCCTCTGTGAATTCCAGTAGTTCATACCTTCCATCCATCATTCTTTTATGACGGGACCAGAGATTTGGTAGATTTTCCCCTGATCTGTGACCCATTTAAGAAGTTGCATTGCATCCTGACTGCAGCCTGGAATTTTGGAGGACTTTTCATTTAGATGTTCTTCATCTGTACTTCGTTCTGTTTCTACTTGGTATTGTCTTTATTTGGTGATTTAAATGTAGATTAATTATTGTTATAGTGGTGCCAGGTGATCTCAGTGGAGGTAGAGTTTGATTGTACTGGGTTAGCGAACTCCTTAAGCATTTGTATTTCTATAAGTTGATATTTATTGGCACATTGTTGTTTTTGAAAGAAAATAGGAGGGCTTTGTGCATGGGCTGCAAGGAGTGGGAACCAGCTCCAAGATGAGAATAGAGAGGATGTCTATGATGTCTGTCCAAGGTGGTTGCAGCTAAAGTTGTTAGTGTCACGGTGCTGAAATATGGTTATGGGTTGAAATCGGTAGAATATAATGAGGAAAATCTCCCTTTCCCCTCCCATCTCAGCCTTTAAACCAGCTCTGTCCAATTTCTCCTCCACACTTCTGACTGGCATCTGCGTCAGATTTCATGGCTTTTCTGTCACTTTCATAAAACAGAACAGTCTCATTTTCAGGTAGAAAAAATTCAGACTCAGCGTAAGTAACCATTTCCATCTTATATTCACGTCAAAACGTCTCCCCTCTCCTGCTCAGGGCTGACCTGAGAACCAGCAGGGGAAGGGGTTTGGCTTGCCCTTTCACTCTGTCCCCATCACATCCCTTTTTGCTCTGCATCCTCCCTTCCTCCTAGGTTGAGGTCTCCTGCTGGAGTCTCCTTAACCCTGCTAGTATTTTTTGGTGGGATCTTGCAAGGTGACTTGAGTCTAGCTACCTTTTGGGGTATCCACGTGGCCCACAAACAGTGGGATTTGGGGGAAAATCATAACCCTTGCCCAACAAACAGTGTACCTGCGGCTGCTCCCTCTGCTGCCTCCTCTCTTTGGACCTGTCGTCATGGGAAGCTCCTCCCACCTTCTGACTACAGAATTCTCCAGGCAGGAGGAATCTGTAAGTTCTCTCCCAAGAACTCATGGTGTCCTACTCTGGGCCCATGGGAGCACTGGGATCTGGGTCCTGCATCTCAGTAACCATCTGGCTGGAAAGAAGGACACAGCTTACCCTTAGTGCAAGCTCTGCCCACAGTCTGGTCCTCGGGAAGTCCTCTCACTTGGCTTGAGTGGGGAGTACCCCAACAACACAGGGGGGCAGCTCTGCATCTCAGTGACTCTTTATACTTTCTAGTCTTCTCTTCTATAGATGAGTAATGGGATACGGGGAAAGGTCTGGCTCAGCTCTTTATTGGTAAGTTACCCATTTAACATTCTGTTACTGTTATTTCTAGGAGAGATCAACACTCAGAAGAAGGAACGAAATCATATCTGTCCTGAGCTCAAGCCGCGGACTCCCAGAAACCACTGGTATGACTTGGGGAGGTGTATTTGTTTGCTAGAGCTGCCATAGCAAAATACCAAAGGTTGTGTGGCTTAAACAGCATGAATTTATTTCTGTTGTTTCTGGAGGCTAGAAGTCAAAGATCACGGTGTCCGCACGGTGGTTTCTTCCTAGGGCTCGCTCCTTGGCTTGCAGACGGCCACCATCTCGCTGTGTCTTCACGTGGTCTTTTCACTGTGCACCCCTGGTGTCTCTTCCTCTTCTCATGAGGACACCCGTCATATAGGATTAGAGCCCTACCCCAACTACCTCATTTTAATGTAATCACCTCTTTAAAGATCTTATCTCCAAATACAACTCTTCCTTGACTTATGATGGGTTATATTCTGATAAGCCCATCGTAAATTGAAAATATTAATTTGAAAATGCATTTAATTCACCTAACCTACCAAACATCATCGCTTAGCCTTAACCTTAAAGATGCTCAGGACACTTACATTAGCCTGCAGTTGGGCAAAATCATCTAACACAAAGTCTAGTTTATAATAAAATATTGAATACTTCATGTGATTCCTTGAATACTGCACTGAAAGTGAAAAACAGAATGGTTGTGTGGGTCCAGAATGGTTGTAAGTGTATCAGTTGTTCACCTGACTGGGAGCTGAGGCCGCCCTGCCCAGCATCACGAGAGTATCAGGCCCCATATCACTCGCTCAGGAAAAGATTAAAATTCAAAATCTGAAGTATGGTTTTGAGTGAATGCATATCTCTTGTGCACTGTTGTAAAGTCTAAAGATCCTAAGTTGAACCACGGTAAGTTGCAGACAGCTGTGCAGCCATGTTCTGAGGTAGTAGAGGTTGAGACTTCAACATGAATTTGGGGGGAACACAATTCATTCTATGACAGGAGGATAAGGCTGAGGCTGGGGTTAGCTGGCTCCTCTGTGTAGTTACAGCCCTGAGCCTGCCTGTCCTCTCAAACACCACTCACCTGCTGAGTTTAGGAGTATTCGTCACCGGGCGGGGATGACTGAGCTAGCCCAAGGGAACGCCCAGTCTGGTGAGACTCAGGATCATTCAGGGTGTGCACTCATCCAGTCTTCCAAAGAGCAAATCAGTCCTTCACTATTACAAAACTACTCTCTCTCTCTCTGACATGGAATAAAAATAACTTTTCTTTCTTTGAAAAACAACCCAGAATTCCCAAGGTACCTAGTCTTAACCCTCTAATACCAGATTAGAAACAATTAGTTCACTTCCGTGTCTATCGTAGTCAAATCAGGCAGAAAATTGAGCAATTACGTGTGTGTTTGCTTAAATTATGTAAACAATTATCTTAATAGGCCACTTCATTTTGCTTTTGTAGATCCAAACCCTATCTGACTTAAGTGGTTTATTTATTTAGACCTATAACCTTTTGATGAGGCTGTTTTTTTTTTGTTTTGTTTTGTGTTTTTTTAGCTCTTTATTGGAATTGCTTTACACTCTCGTATCAGCCTTTGAGGTACATGATGAGGCTGTTTTGATGCAGTAATATTGGCGCAGCTCCTTAGATGTCAAGACATTTTGACTATTCTTAAAAACAAAAGAAAACAGAAAAACCCTGTTAAACTTACACCTTTAAAAAATTATAATGTTATATGTAGAGCAGATATCCCCACCTGTAGTCTCAGCCCATCCCAACCCCACTCACGATGAAATTTTCCTACTCTAAAGATAGCAAAAGAAATGTCAACATCTCTGGAAACAAAATTTCAGAGGGAAAAAACAAATTAAGAAGACCTGAGAAAATAAAAGTCCAAAGGAGTAGGACACTCCAATTTTAATCCGTATTCTTGTAATGCCCTCCTTGGTCAAATTTTGGAGGATTCCTCCAGCTGATTTCATGGAGTATTGCTGGATTCTGTTTCCCATCCTAACATTCTTGACACTGTGGAAATACCCTTATAAGAAATTTATATTGGGCTTCCTATGTGGCGCAGTGGTTAAGAATTCACCTGCCAATGCAGGGGACACGGGTTTGATCCCTGCTCCAGGAAGATCCCATATGCCTCGGAGCAGCTAAGCCCATGTACCATGCCACAAGTATTGAGCCCATGTGCCACAACTACTGAAGCCCACACACCTAGAGCCTGTGCTCCACAACAAGAGAAGCCACGGCAATGAGGAGCCCGTGCACCACAACGAAGAGTAGCCCCCGCTCACTGCAATTAGAGAAAGCCTGTGAACAGCAACGAAGACCCAACACAACCAATAAATAAATAAATTAATTAAAAAAAAAAGAAATTTATATTAATAAGTATACCAGAAAATAGAACATAATGCACATGATGAACATAAAATGTGCGACCTGGATCAGACAAAAAGTATAATCATTTACAGAATCCATTTATCTCATCCAAATGTGATCCAAGCCTCCTGATTTCTTTTCAGTTGCAAACTCCTCTGAATTGTCTGCATCTATGTCTTACTATGTACCTTATTAATAGAGGAGCCTCTGTTAATGCCACCTGGTCCCCTGAATGAATGTGCTGTCAGTCTTCCACAGTGTCACTTTCTGACAGTCTGTTGTGCTCAGTAGAGCTTATTTTTGTTTTTTAGTCCCCACGCCACCACCCCCAATTTAACAGGAAGTGGACTTGGTCTGTTTTCTTAAAGGCAACTTTTCCTCTTTGTTGTCCTGTGTTGGGTCAGAGAGATTTCCATCTCCACTGAATTTCTTCTCCTCAGAGTTAGCCCCTTAAACTCAAGTCTTCAAATAACAATTTTATCAATCTTGCATTACTTTCTAGTGAAGTCAATGTATATTATTGTGCCATAAAATACAGTTTGAGTCAAAAAGTGAAATAGAAGAGATAATTAACAAGTTAACAGTCCATCAACAATTATTCCATACAGCATATGAACTAATTTTAAATGTATGATTTGAATCCACTTTAAAGAGATCAGATGTTGAATAAGCAGGGCAATTTTAACAACTGATTCAATAAAGCCACTCTTTTTAGAAAAAATTGTGGTTAAATATACATAACATAAAAATGGTGATTTTAATATTTTTAGGTGTGCTGTGGCATTAAGTACATTCACATTATGTGCAATCATCACCCTCATCCATCTCCAGAATTTTTCCATCATCCCAAATGGAAACTCTGTACCCATGAAACACTAACTCCCCATTTCCCCCTCCTCTCAGCCCCTAGCAACCACCATTCTACTTATTTATTTTTATTGGCTGCATTGGGTCTTCATTGCCGTGCTCGGGCTTTCTCTAGTTGTGGTGAGCAGAGGCCTTCGTTGCAGTGAGTGGGCTTCCCAGTGTGGTGGCTTCTCTTGTTGCGGAGCATGGGCTCTAGGCATGCAGGCTTCATTAGTTGCAGCACGTGGGCTCAGTAGTTGTGGCTCACGGGCTTAATTGCTCCATGGCATGTGGGATCTTCCTGACCCAAGGATCAAACCCATGTCCCCTGCATTGGCAGGCGGATTCTTAACCACTGCGCCACCAGAGAAGTCCCCATTCTACTTTCTTACTCCATGATTTTGACTATTCTATGTACCTCATATAAGTGCATAAGGTATTTATCCTTTTGTGTCTGGCTTCACTTAGCATAATGTCTTCAAGATTCATCCGTGTTGTAGCATGTATCAGAATTACATTCCTTTTTAAGACTGAATAATATTCTATTGCATATATATACATACATACATATGTGTACATATATACGTGTATATGTACACACACACACACACACACACACACACACACACCGTATTTTGCTTATCCATTTATTTGTCCATGTACATTTGGGTTGTTTCCATTTTTTTGGCTATAAATCCACACCTTAAAAAAAACAATTTTATAGAGATATAGAGTTGGATTTACATGCAATAAAATGTACTTGTTTTAAGCTTACTGTTTGACAAATGTATACACCTACATAATCACCATTATAATCAAGTCATAGAGTATTTCCATTACTCCAGAGGTTTTCCTTGTTCCTTTTGTAGTTAATTCTCCTACCCCAAACCATCCCATGCCCTGGACACCACCCATCTGCTTTCTGTCACAGTGGATTAATTCAGACTTTTTTAGACCTGAAGGATCTTGGTTGGTAATGAGACAAAGAATTCAGAAGAAAGAGTTCATTAAATATGGGCGAGATAGGCTCTGGGAGAGAAAGATATTGAAATATATACAAGGACCCCAGTGAAAAAGGTACCAAACTCAGCATTGCTTGTGCACAAAAATGTCAGCTTGATTGATTAAGGTTAGGACCAACTTTTCTGTGGGAAAGTTAGAGATGAATGTTGATGTGAAAAAACCAAGATCACAATCTTCTGAAGAGAAGAAATAATAGGGAATAGGTTACATTCCCATTGTTATTCTTTTGTTCGTATTTTTTCTTACTCATAGTCCTAAAGGAGGCAAGACTATTCTGCTACAAATTTAACACCCACATGCAGCTTCTTCCTCTTGTTTGTGGGAGGAAGAGTTTCCACTCCTAAGATGGATAGTGAGGATGTGTAGTGCTGATAGTCATAGAAAAGAGTGGGCAGAGAGGGCTTTACCATCCCAAGATGCCTCCGTGCACAGAATACTGCAAGTCCTCAAAAAAATATATATCATTAAATAAAACTTGGCATATTCAACTCTGCATGATCTTAATTTCAGATGAGAAATTAAGAATATTCCAAAGCAGAGAATTTAGGCAGTTTAGAATGTGCACTGGGTGCTTTCCATAACAGGATCCTTGAAGGTTAAATTGTTAGAGCTGTCATAATGTTAGATAAATAACCACTGCTAATCGTTGTTTGTATTAATTTTCTGAGGCTAGCATTTGATTATCCAGAAGACAACCAGGTGTATACTTGTCAGTGTCTTTCCTACTCAGTTATTTTGATACCTTGTAAGGGTGTGGCCATGGCCAGTCACCTTGGTTCCTTCTCTTGGTGGCATATCTGAGCTTCCACAGACTGCTCCCCGCATCAAGTTTTGCCTGATCAAGAGTCTGATCTGATCATTAAAATTGAAGATTCATCACTAACAAACTTGGACAGTTAGAATTAAATATTCTTTACTAATAAAGCCTATGTTGTCGTTTTTTGATTACTCAAAAGTTTCTATTAAAAAAAGATTTTTTTTTTTAAATAGAAATGGAAAGAACTCACCCTTTCCTTTTTGGGGGAAGCAAGCAACCTGTCCTTACATTCTTGTGTTAACATATGGACTTCTCAATTCTTCTTACTTTTGTTTTGTCAGTCCTGTTTTTTGTCTTTTTGTTTTTTTGTTTTTTACCTTATTATTGAATAAACTTAGCCATTCACTTAGCTTTTCTCAGGAAATTTTCATTTATGTACATTGTCATTGTCTTACTTTTGTTTTATAATGCCTTCAGCATTTGCTGTATGTGATACTTTACGAAGCAGATATTTTCTGGTCCTGCGTTCAGTGGTTTGTTTCTTTCTTTTGCAGTTCTTATATTTTCTGATTAATTAAACCTTTAGGTGGTCTATATGTTTAATAATCTACTTTTCTATTTTTTGTTACCTAAACTTTCACTGTGTTATACTATATATGTGCAAAATTTAAATACATTGTCAAACAAGAGAAGCAACTTTTTTCATCTTGAATGATTAATCTAGGCATAATGCCCAAGTGCCATGAAGCTCTCTTTAAAACTTACTCTATATTATCTTTCCAATTTTGAACGAAGTGCTGAAAATTAATTCTATAAACTAACTTTTCTTAATACATGCAGTGAGCAAACATATTTACACATGTTCGTATTTATCTGCTCTCTAGGAAGTAAAAGCCTGAAATAAATAGATTTAGGTGGACAAATTAGTAGAATTAGGTCATGTGAGATACAGTGAAGTGAGGGTACCTCTTCTTAATCGCAAGCCTTTGGGTGTTGATGGAGTGAACTAAATAGGTGAGACTGGCAGGAAGCCTATGGTTTTGCCAGATCTGTGGCAATGTTAGGAAGCTAGAATTTAGCTGATGGGAAGAAGAGTTGCTGGAAAGTGGGCTAAAGTTGCTGTCAGGAAATTATAAAGTGAGGAGGTTTAGGGACTAGTGAAACTGTGTAATCATTAGTTAAATCCATTTCACCTGTAACCTACCTTCACTAATCAAGGTCATTTTAATTGTTAAAAAGACTTGCAGGTCCTGTAAGCTTCATATAGCCTAAACAGTAAGATGTTTGCCCAAGTTGTTTTCCAGGAATTGGTGTCAGGCGTGTGTAGTTCGAGCTGTGCTGATTAGGACTGGATAGGACCACCCATCCTCCATCTAGGCATTCCCAAGTCCACTGGGTGACCTTTTGATGTTAGAGGACTGAAAACTCCACTCTTAGATTGAGCTAAGCGCCTCCACTTTTGAACGTGCAGAGGCCTGTAGCTTAGTTTCACCTGTGCAGATAGACGGCACCTTTTTTTAATCAGGCTTCCCACGCCCCTCCATGCTTCAGACCGCCCTACTCCTTTAGTCTTTATCTCATAAATACCCCAAGCCCCTTGTCTTCAGGAGGTGGATTTGAGAGTGGTTCTCTCTCTGCCTTGACTGCGTTGTGACTAAACCCTCCGTTTCTTGGCGTCTCAGTGCTTTCGCTTGCTGCCCATTAGGCAAAACGAACTTGGTCCTGTAACAAATGTAACTGGGAGCTGGATTCTTTTTTAGAAAAAATCAGTTTGAGTGGAGGACCGAAGAGACTAAAGGAAAACGCATGCATAAGGAAATGAAGCCACAACCGGGTGGAATACAGACTCCGGTCCTGCTAGACGTCCTTGAAGTTGTGGAGCTACGTGCAGCTGCCAGGTACCCCATGGGGAGAGAGGTGTGTGGAAGGGATTGAAGTACTGCTACTTCATAATTTTAGCTGGCTATGAACGTTTCACCATTTAAACTTTTCTATTGTTACTCTTTCATGTTTACAATCATTTAAAATCTGCAGAAGCACCTATTAACATTTTATTCTGTACTATAGTTTTTCTTGTCTCGATGCTCTTTCCCCATAAAGTAGCACAGTTTTCTCCTAGGCATATTTTTGGGGAGGACTTTTACAGATTGTGTTGAGTGCCAAGATTACTATAGGTGTGCTAATATAAATTAAGAAAAGTGATTCAAATCTTGTTTTTGGCATAGGGTATTCAAAGTGTCTGGGGGTGATACCAGGTAATTTGCTTTTAATTAAAGTAGAAAACCTCCTATGTGGAAAATTTGGCTAAAATAAAACTCTGAGACCACTAAAGCTAACCCAATAGCAATTTATTTGCAAGCATACGAAAAATTTGACAGCATTACATTTGGGTCCTAAGAAATAAGTAATTTTGATTTCCACTAACACACATACACACGCTACACAGGTAAATGGAGATACAGGTCAAGAAGAAATTTTTTGCCTTAGCTATGTGCGTAATTAGGAGAGTCTGAGTCAATTCCATAGTTTCTCATAACTGTGTGTGTAGCCCAATAACTAGAAGAAAATAGATCTTTGATACATTTAATGCATCACCTGAGTAATATTCAGCTAGGCGAATGTCAGCTGAGCTAATTTTTCTCATCAACCCTGAAGCTGTCAACCATTGGGTAATTAGTTCTAGCTCTTGGCTAAGTAGAGCTCAACATCTGCTCCCTTCATAGTCTCAAAGAAAATGGGAAGGTGATGATATTGCCTTTAAAGTAATTATCATCAGTTTCATAGGCTTGATTCATAGAAGTATCTTGTTAAATATGGGACAAGTTATTGAAATATGAGACAAAATTAATTGCAATGGTAAATAGGAAATTTTGATATTAAAATGTATTCTTGATGATAGGTTTCCATGTTGTCAAGACATGGACAGAGCATACTGGGAAAATCTTATTTTTTATTATCAACTTTGTATTTATTTTCCAGAATAGGAATTCATCTTTTATGACTCAACTCTGTCCCAATTCCTAAATTAAGTATTTGATTACTACAGTCCAAAGATATTGATTTTATCAACTCCTAGGTATTTGCCTCTACATATTCACACTCCCTTAGAATCATACCTTTTTCCCTAATTCCTTTTGATGGTAAAATACACATAACATAAAATTACCATCTTAACCATATTTAAATGTACAGTTCAGTGGTATTAAGTACATTTATATTCTTGAGCAACTGTCTCCAGTACTCTTCATCTTGCAAAACAAACTCAATACACATTAAACAGTACCTCTCTACTCCCAGTTCTCCCAATTATAATTTTTGGTATACAGCAAGTCTCCTATATACGAACCTTCAAGTGTTGAACTTTCAAAGATGCGAACGTGCGTTTGCATGTTCAGTCATGTAAGTTCAAGTGTCTGGCATACATTGTCACGTGCATGCATCCAAGTGGTTGTGCTTTTGCGTACTTTACTGTATAGAGTACATTAGTATAGTATCTTTATTTCAAGCCCAGAATGTCCAGAAACAAGCGTAAATGCATTGGCGATGTAGCTGGTACTGCTAAGAAGCTCCAGCTGTTGTACTGTACTACCGTACTTTTCAAGGTACTGTACTGTAAAATTTAAAATGTTTTCCTTTTTTGTTTATTTTTTATGTAGTATTTGTGTGAAAAGTATTATAAACCTATTACAGTACAGTACTATACCGTATTGTATAGTGCTAGTCAGGTACCTAGGCTGACTGTGTTAGTTGGGTACCTAGGCAAACTTTGGACCTACGAACACTGATGCCCTCTTGGAATGGAACCCTTTGTATGTAGGGGACTTACTGTAAATGCTTTCCAGTTTTATCACTCTACATTGTAAGCCCCTTGTAGGGAGCAGTCATGTATTAGTTATATAACATACACATTTGGTACTTACTGTCAGGCACTGTTCCAAGTGCTTTGCAAATATTAACTCACCTAATTATTCATCTTTGTAGGCTGTAGAGAGTCTAGCACATGCTTTGCACGTGGGAGACATAAAATATTTGTGGAATGAATTTTGGTACCGTTTAAGCATTTCTAAGTGACTGTGGCTGTTCTTCTGGTTGGAAAGTTACCAAAGGAGCCAGGTTACCCTGGGGAAATGATTTGGGGAATAATCTGACACTGGGTGCAAGTTTAAAGAAGTCCTTTATTTTAGCCACATTTAGGCCAGGCTCCCACTAAGGAACACTTAGAGAGGAGCTATTCCTGAATGATAGACTATAGGAAGTGACTCAACGCAGTTAAAGTTTTCCTTTCTATCTGCATCAGCGCTCAACTCAAAGAAGACTCAGGAAAAGGGAAGACCGCGGGGCTGGTAGGCCCGGGACAGGTCCAGGCCCGCGGGGCGGAGGGGGCGGGGCCTCGGGCAGGGCGGTGCTCCGGGGGCGGGGCCCGACGGCAGGGCGGGGCCGGTGCGGGGCCGGGCGCGCGACTGCACCCGGCGGCGATGGCGGCGGACGGGGACTGGCAGGATTTCTATGAGTTCCAGGAGCCGGCCCGGAGCCTCGAGGACCAGGAGAACTGTAACGCGAGCCCCGAGGCCGAAGCGGGGCCGGGCGGGGGAGGCGACGGCTTCCCAGCGCTGGCCTGCAGCTTGGAGGAAAAGCTGAGCCTGTGTTTCCGCCCCTCGGGGCCGGGGGCCGAGCCCCCGAGGGCGGCCGTGCGGCCCATCACCGAGTGCAGCCTCCTGCAGGGGGACGAGTGAGTGCGGGTCCTGGCCGGGGGCGGGCGGGAGCCTCCTCTGCCCCTCGCCCAGCCCGTCGCCCTGTCCGCCGGCCCTCGGTCAGCAGCCGTGGCGGGACTCCGGCCGCAGGCTCCTCCCCGCGCCCTCCTTCCGCCTCCATCAACTCCGGAGTCCCGCCCCTCCCTGTTCTCCCACCTCCTTCCTTGGGGCTTTCGGCCTCTGCGCGCCTGGCGATTTAAATCCCCTACTCCCCTGCCCCCAGCGAGCCCTTCAACCACCTCCTCCCTCCTCGAAACCAACCCCTGTTTGATTTAGAGGGGAGCCTCCTTGTACAGAGCCCGGTAGTTGGAGATGGTACCTCCTCGGGCACAGGTATAGCCATTCATTCATTCAACTAGTATTTATTAAGTGCCTGCTACGTGCCAGAGGCTGCTTCGCACTGGGAATACCAGGGTGATTGGACATTACCCCCTTAAGCAGAGCGCAACCTAGGGTTGAAGCTAGATTTGTACACAAATGTATGGGTGTGACAAACGCTCTGAGAAATATACATGCAAAATATAGGAAATTGAGTGTGTGTATCAGGAAAGACATCATGGAGAAAACTGGATTCTGATGGATGAGTGGGAGTGTGTCTGGCAGGTGAAGGAAGGTCTAGTGTTCTAGCTCAGGGATACAGCACATGCCAAGGTACCAACGTTGAAACAGCGTTTATGCCACAGGAATTTATTGGCTCCATCTAAGAGCCCAGGTTGAGTGTGAGTCCTCACAGAGGCAAAAAAGAAGAACTCTGGTTATTAATAGCAAGGATTTCCTAGTCTGGTAGGGAGGCCAACGCACAAGCAGGTAATTATTACAGAATCATCTAAGTGCAAGGATAGGAAATTCACAAGGGTTTATGAGAGCTAGAGGAATGGAGGGACAGAGGTTATTTAAACGCCCAGAGCCCCAGTTATAATTTGGTTAAATAAGGGTTGTAAGTACATACCATAGTTTTACTCCAGAAGATACTGAAAGGAATGATGAGAATGAGGGAATTTGACAATATTGGGGAGAGGAGCCCTGGAGAGGCTGAGGGTGAAATTATGGAGTAAACACTGAGGTTGTGGGTAGGGTTTTCAGAGCATTGATGGAATGGAGAGATTAGAGGTTAGGGAAGAATTCTTGAGAGAAGGATTCATGGGCATAGAAAGGGGCTTGTCACTTGATGGTCTCCTTTCCTCTGTGAATCAGAAGATTTATCAGGAAGAGGAGGTTGGGAATGGGGGCCTGTCAACATGGCTTAGCAGTGGTTCAGGCCCAGTTATGCTTGGAGACCATATCTTTTCATTGGTACCTTTGTACAGTTTTCTGCCCAGGCATAGAAGGAAGAATTTATGATTGGGTATTATACACACAAATATGCATGCAGTCAGTGGCAAAAGATGACATTTTAAACTGTCTGTTCCCAAAGAGAAGGTAGTATTATACACAAGTTTGTATACTTGGAATCACTAGACTCAGGATATACTCTGGATTTTAAAAGTATATTTATTATATATTTGGGTTTATCGAGAGTAACTTCTCAAAACAGACTAGTGGTTTGTACACAGATAAGATTCCCTATTTTTGCTTCACCTGTAACTGTCTGAAAAGTATTGTATAATAGCCTTTGCTTAAATCTTAGGTTGATATAAAAGTTAAAAGTTTTGTTAATCTTGATAATGGTTTAGTAGATGGTAGATGTTATGTTGGTGGTGCAGCATGTCACTTGATTTGGGAATGCATAAGGAATCACTTTCTCTCTTTTCTGAGCCGGGGCTGCTCACCTCTCTCATTGTCACTGTTATGTTGCATAAACCTGTTCTCCATTGCTTGGTAGAGTCCATTCCTGTCGCTTTCACTAGAGAGAGCTGAGAATTCTTTTCACTCAGATACTGCCTTGCTTAGGGCACTTTATTTCACTTCTGAGTCCCAGTTTTAGTTTTGGTTAAATGCAGATTGTGCTTATCTGCTAAACTTTTACTTTAGAAGGGTCTGGTGTGGGCTTCAATGTCAGCAGGATTTTGACCTTCTTTGGAAGAGAATTGCCCTGCTAGTTGTTTATGACTGGCGGTAATACTTTATGATAAGGATGAAGGCAGTTCGTGTCTTGACTGGAGATTTCTAGAAATCTTTCAGTGGACTTGGCCCTGTGTCCTTCCAACCACAAATGTTCTGACCTTGGTGAAGATAGAGAACTGTAAATTGTCCTTTATTTTCTTGGGAGATCAAATTCACCTACAGTCAGTTCTTCATGAAATTTTCCACTGCACTTGTCCTTTTATTATAGCCTCATATACGAAGGAGCAAACAAGCAGGCAAAACAAACCTCAAAAAGTCTAGACTGTCCTCACCTACTAGAAATCCTAGTAGTTCCTAACCAGGGTTAGATACATGGTCAGTTATTTAGTATTTGAAAATCTTTCCCCAGGAAGTTGTGGGCCAGAAACCTAGTAAGTTTAGCAATCCAAAAGTGTTGTTTCCAATTTGAGCACATGGGCATTAGAGGAAATGATTCCAGCAGAGAGGAGGATAGGAATGAATCAGGCATATGGGAGATTTGCTGGGTAAATGAGCCAGTTTTCTAGAGCTTTTTCGATTCACATTTTCATTGAGGCTAATATGCATTGCAGAGCCAAACATCATTTTGGGATTTTATGTTTTTGGCAGTTGTGGTCCCATTGCTTCTTCTCTTTAGCACCAAATCCAAGTTCATTAAATCACTGTGTTGTTTCTCTGTTTTAAAGCTTGCATTCTTATTTTTATGTCCCCGGTGGTCTTGTTTTTGTATCCTAGTATCTTACACGCTTGGAAAAAACCCCACCCAATTGTTTAGTGGCTTATTCACAGTTAGATACCTGTTATAAATGTTAGGGTTTTTCTTCTTTTTTTCTTCCTTTGACTTCTGTGTGTGTATCTCTGGCCATTAAGTAGCTTAGATGTGTAGTGTTTAACTTTACTTACCTTAATTAAATTTCATCTCATTTATATTTCTGAACTCATTTTTTTCATGAAATGTCATTTTTTTCCCCCATGCTGGTTGATACTTTGGGATTGAAACTGAATTTTGGTCATGAAATTGGAGTTTGCAGTCCTTATTCCAGTGTGGTTTGGGACTTTCCTCAATACAACTCATCTGAATTAATGCTTAGAGTCTTAGAGCTGGAAGGAATGTCTGCTATTCTTCTTCAAGCTTCTCATTTTAAAAAGTCCAGCTAATACCCACAGAGGTTAAGGGACATGGTCAAAGACTCACTGAGGATGAATGTAGGCAAGAGTCTGTTTTCTGAATTTAGTCAAGCGCCCTTTTCATTTTATCCTGTTGCCTCCTCAAAAGTTTTGATAATGTTTGATAATAAGGAGAGGTAACTGCATTGGGTATATATAATCTGTGCATTTTATTGTGAACTCTTTCTTTCCCTTTTCATTAGTCTTAGCCTATTATATTATAAAATAGATATTAAACCCTAGTCTCACATTGAGACTGAATTCTTTCTCCAGAAAATTCTTTCTCTTTGGTTAGAGAGAGATTATTCACTCTATGAAGTAGTCTATATGTTTGGAAGTTACAAAAGAAAAATAAGTATAAAGCACAGTGTATTTACTACCTGTTTTGACTCGGGAAACATTACTTAACCTTCCCGTGCTTTAGTTTCCTCATCTGTAAAATGGGGATAAGTTCTTCATAATACTGTCTTTGAGGATTAAATGAGTGAATGTATGTAAATTGTTTAGAATACATGTAACTTGCTTACTTAGTGCCTGGGACATGTACAGTGGAAATGTTAGCTCTCAACTTTGCAAGAGTTTTCTATTTCATGTTACCTTCCCTCAGGACTTGTTGTCGGGCCAATAATAGGATTTTCCTTTTGTCTTATTCAGGAGGCTCTACTTTGTTGATGCCTTTCTGAGAAACAATAACCTCTTGTTTTTTTGCTTTGATGCTTTTTGTTCTCTCTTCCACTGTAGTGCTTGATATCTGTTTAATAATGACATGCAGAATGTTAACTTTCATTGATGGTAGTTTTCTTCTTTTTAAGGATTTGGAATGCCCTGACAGATAATTATGGAAATGTAATGCCTGTAGACTGGAAGTCATCCCATACTAGGACCTTGCATTTGCTTACTCTGAACCTCTCAGAAAAAGGGGTAAGTTAGGAATTGCACCAATAGTTTCTGAATAACTGATTCTGATAATGGAACTAAAAAGTAGCGTTTCTATTTAACCACAGTTGATTGAGTTGCTTCCTACTTCCAAGCTTATGGTAATTGGAGTGGCCCTCTTTCGCCATCTTGGCTCTGCTACTGTCAACTTGCTAACACTTCCCTCCAATTCTTCCCTAGCACACACTCAACTTTTTTATGTTTAGGTGAATTTTTATCACCTGTGTATGAACAGCAATGATCAGCATTTTTTTTTCCAGCTTAAATGACGTAATTTGATGTGCTGAGAACACTCAGTAAGAACTGTAGCCTCTGATTTAATATATGGAGGATAACTGGAGTATCTACAGAGAATTAACTTTCTGATGAATGTAATGACTTGCTTGATGTGACATGTAGTCTGAAGATTGTGTTTTCCTGTGAATGTTGGGGAACCTTTAAAAGACATTTCAGTTCTTGGCTTTTTAATGTGTTCTTGGCTAACTGTTGGCGGCTGCTATGTATGTCTTGGAATTGCAAAGTGAAGACACCTTGAGCAGGAAATATGAGCGCAGGTGGTAGGACAGCAAGGGGGACAGAAAATGGAAGAGAATGATTTTAAGTGGAAAATCACAGTGTGGTTTAAAGCTGATGAGAAACGAGGCCAAGTGGAAGTTTCAGGGCCTGACTAATTAAGTTCTTCATCAAATAGCAATGTAAACTCATGCCAGGTTTTTTTTGTCATGCTCTGTATTTCATTAAGTGTATTTGTGTAATTACTGGAAATATAATGCAGTAGGGCTGTGAGTATTTTAAATAGTATTAATGTTTTCTGAGATGATTTTCTTAAATATGTGATTCAGAAAAGCTTGCTACCTACTATTTTCTAGTAAAATACAGGATTCTGACTATATTTCTTTGTATTCTAGTAGATATAGGATTTATTATTTGTTCCAATTATTAATCCCCTTAAGCTCTTTTGCAGGCTGACCTGACATACATTTAGGGAAGGGAATAAAACAAAATATCTTATGTTCTGTCTTCTGTTTATTTGGATCTTAGCTGTCATTCTGGGCTTAGTTCAAGTTTCCCTTTCTCTCTCAAGCTTCCTATTACTGTTTTAGCCTTTGCTGATCTCATGGAATTATATAATTTTAGAGTTGGAAGGGACTTTAAAGGACACTTAATCCAACCTCTCACTTGGGGGGGACCCCCCATCTACAGCATCTCTGACAGATGGTCATTTAGCCACTGCCTAAATCCTGGCATGGAAGGAAAATGCACTCCTCTCTGTGGGAATCGGTTACACTTGTTGGGGTGTGAAAATTGTAAAGGACTTATCTGTCCCACAGAATTTAGCCCCTTAGGCTCCTGGGTGCTGGTCCCCACAGCACTCCGTCCGTGTCTCAGATCATTATTATGTCCTCTTACTAATTATATGTTTCTGGGTCTGTCGTTAGATTGTGACTTCCCGGTAGGTATCTTTGTCTTTTCAGTAACTAGCACTATGCCTTAGTACATAGTGAGTACTAAGACAGTGAGTGAGCAAATGAATAATCTCATCAGTGAGCCTGTAAGGTCAGAGACCACGGTGGAAAGTTTTTTTTTTTAATATTTTCTATATTATTTAATATGGTGCTGAATCCACAGTGAGTATTTTTTTTTGGACATATTAAAGAATGGTAGAAAAGAGATCTTTTCATAGTTTCAAAGGGAAGTACATTAGTAGCATGAACAGGACACTAATCCAGTTTCGTTGAATATTGTTCTTTGGTTACCTCTTGGGACGTCACTCCCTTTATTTTCCTTTTGACTGTTCTCAATGCCAGAGCAGTGCCATAGCCAAGGGTAGTGATTAGTAACGACTTGGAGTTTAGTACTAGTACTCATTGTAAGAGCCTTACCTGGAAAACTCAGCAGGTTAAAATGGACAAGTGATCATCTAATATCTGTCTTTCTTGACATGACTACCCAGGTGATGACTACAACTGAGATGAAGAGTCTAGTCCTCAGGAAGGAGTAGCACACATTAAGTTCCTGAAGAACAAATGCATAACAAGGAACTATGTAAGAAGCAACCATGTTATTAGGTAGCATATAATTAATTTTTTTTAACCTGGAAAGTTTCCAACTGTGTGCTCTATTTTTTCCATAACTGAAGTATGCAAAACCTACCTTTTGGAAGCAATCTTTAGATTACTTCAATTGTAAAACATGGTTTACATGAAATTTTCGAAAAAAAGGGAAGGGATTTCTTTTGTATTAGGATGAGAAAAACAGGAAACCATAGTCTCCTAGATCTCAGTTTTTAATGTCTTCTTTTTCATTGATGTTTGAGATGGCACACTTCTAAATTTGATGTGTCTTTTCTAGAGTAAGGCAACTGGTACATTCCAGATTCTTACATGGGCACATTTTTTCCATTTGAGGCAGCTTCAGTTTCATAGAGGGAAACAGAACCACGGCTCTGTATCTAAACCTGGCACAGGAAGGAGTGATGGGAATGCTTGGCAAAGAGAAGCCACATTGATGCCGAATGGGAGCATGAATAATGATACCCATGACAGCCAAGGGTAGTTTTCAAAGCCCAAGAGGGATTCCAGCCCTTAGCATATGCCATCTCCGTGGGGAATGGGCTTGGCTTCCTCTCTGGAAAGGTGGTCTGGGATCATTATTTCTGTTGTCATGGAAATTTATTCTAATGGCTTATTGGTAGCACTTATGCATTTTGGCAATAGCTGTAAACCTGTTCTAAATCCAGTGCCATTCTTGATCACGCGTATGTGATAGAATGCTTCAGAATCATTTTGCCTTAGGAACATCTCTTGCGCCATATTACTCCTCCTACAGTGAATATTTCTTCAGGGACAGGGACTTTGATTAATGCATCTTTTTATCTTCAAGAGTAGAAACAGAAGATAATAATGCCTTCTGTAGGAGTAATTTTAAAATTAAAACTTTCACTTGTCTATGAGGGGGGAAAATAAGACAAAATTATGGTCCTCAAGTTACAACATAGAATTGTGACTTTGGGGGAGGGTGTTGAAATTTTAGGACTAGTGAATGTAATCATTAGGTTTACTCCACATCATCATACACCCATACGATTGTATTGTGTCACTTTTCATCTCCACTTCTACTATCTTGAAATCAAACATCCTCTTTCCTCAAGAGCCAAATCTGTTGACCTTCCTCTTTTCTTATTAGCAGGATAACTGGCTAGTTTAAAGAAGTAAACTAAAGCTATAGGACTTAACATGAAAAAGCAGCCTCTGTCCTATCTACCTCATCATCTTTGATTTCCATTTACCAGAGGCAACCACTTTCAACTACTTTCACTGTTTCTTCCAGCAGATAACATTCTCCCATCATTTTATTTGATTTTATTCTTCAACTCTAGACTTTATTCATTTACTTTCTACCCAGAGGATAAGGGTTTAGCACTCTCACAGTCTTCCCTCCAGCCCTCCAACCATAACCTCACAGAAACTTTTGCTTCTCTCATCTCCCCAATATAATTATATAAAAATATTTGGTTAAATTAATCTTCATAATTTATATTGGCTATTTAAATGTTCACATTTAAGTACATTTTATGATTGCATTTCCTCTTGGTTTTTTTGTTGTTGTTTGTTTTCTTTCTTAGGGTGGTGATAATTGCCTTTTTTGTGGTTGATTTAGGTTATCATTAGTTCACTAATTCAACCTCAACAGAGCCATAAAAGTGATTTTAGTAAGTGAAACATACCAGGTAATCTGTCAGGCTCTCTCTTTTCTTTTTCTTTCTCTCTCATGCTTTTCTTGATTCCTTCTGCAGTAACAATTATGATCTGAATGGATTACTCTCTAGTTTAGCTCCATAGCCATAATTCTGGGATCTTTACTTCAGTGTCATTACAAGAATTCCCTTCACCTCTTTCTTGTGCTACATCCTGTGTCTGCTTCCTTTTTGTTTTTCTTCCTGGTTTTAATGGAACATACTCTGCAGTAGCTTTCTGAGAAAGGGTACCTGAGAGGTAAATTCTTTGAGAAATTGAATGTCTGAAAATGTCTCTATTCTATCTAATTGTTAGTTTAGCTGGATATAGGATCCTAGGGTGGAATTTATTGAAACATAGGAATTACATTGATTTTTTTGTTTTTAGTTTCTGTTGTTGTTGAGAAATCAAGTGATATTTTGATTTATGATCCTTTTAATGTGATGATTTTTTTCTCTCTGAAAGCTTTTAGGGTTTGTTTTCCACCCACCACACACACACAGTGTTTTGAATTTTCATATGTTGAGGTCCATGTCCAGGCCTTTCCTAGCCTGATGGTGCAGTGAGAAATCGAATGAGGAGGTGTGTTATCACCGTGGTGCAGCGTGGCGTTGCCGTATGTGGTAGTAGATAGAGCTGGGGTGCTGATGTGGCTCCTCCAACTGCCTAATGTTATGAAAGGCAGCATGTCAGTGTTTTTTCTTTGCACTTCTCACCTGTAGGTTTCTTATACCATGTGGTGTATTCACCATTAAACTTCAGACCTGTGAGGAACTAGGGAGGCAGTAGGGACCTACATCCATCCAGTTATATCTTCAATTTCATATATATCTTCTGCACTGGCAAATAATTTTCCTCAGGTAAAATATTACTTTTTAAACTAAATACTCTCTGCTAGAAATACACGGTTGCTTCTGCAAACATATGGACACCAAGTGGGGAAAGCGAGGAGGTTTGCGGGGGAATGAACTGGGAGATTGGGATACCAAATTGTACGCTCTATAAATATATGCAGTTTATTATCTGTTAACTGTATCTCAATAAAAGTTCTTAAAAAAAAAAGCAAATGGATTTGGCAAATGGAAAAAACAAAGAAAAAAGAAAAAAAAAAGAAATACACTGTTGCTTCTTACATAGTTCCTGTTGCCCATTTGTTATTTTGTTTATTTGGGGTTTTTTTTTGGCCGCACCTTGTGGCAAGCGGGATCTTAGTTCTCTGACCAGGGATCGAACCTGTGCCCCCTGCATTGGGATTGTGGAGTCTGAACCACTGGACCACCAGGGAAGGTCCCCATTTGTTCTTTGGGAACGTAGTGTGCCACTCCTTCTGATAAATAGAGTTCTAATTTCAGTGCTACTCATCTTCTGAATGGTCGTGTCTTGATGGAAGATGATAGGTAGATGATTACTTGTCCATTTTAATCTGCTGGGTTTTCCAGGTCAGGCTTTTACAGTGAGTAAACTTGAGGTCATTATTATAGGGGCTGTTGATATTGGTGTGGGCAGATTAAGGGACACTACACGAGCTAGACATGGTGCGGTGGCAACAGCAAGCAGCCCTGGAGCACCCCTACGCGTGAAGAGAGAGAGGAAGACGTTACTAGAACCTGGGGGAGAGGTCGGCTTGACAGGAGCTGCAGCCTTTGGAATCCGATTGGAGGGGGACAGCAGAATAAGTGCCCGTCTCCCCCCACCCCTGCTGCCTTCCACCCTCCTGCTAGTGTCCACCAGTGTGTTAACCCGTCTGGAAGCCAGAAGTCAAGGGCATCCTTTGATGTAGCCCATAAAGGTCAGCCTCCTGGGGCACAGAGTAGGGAGAAAATGGTAGTGAGGCAAAGGGAAAATCTCCAGGATAGCTTGGTTTAAAGATATTTTTGGAACCTAGAAATACTCTTTTTTGGCAGGAGAGATAGATATTGAACTAGAAGGACTCGGTGTGACCCTTGTGGACAGTTCCCATCTGCCAGGGAGTTGATTACTTATCTTTCACTCTGTTAGAAGTTTAGATTGCAAGTAACTAACTTTATGTTTCCTGTGGAATTTTGACATATACCAATCTTCCTATTAGAGCATTAACTTTTTAAAATATTTGTTTATTTTGGTTGCACTGGGTCTTATTTGCAGCAGGCAGGCTCCTTAGTTGTGGCATGTGGGATCCTTTGTTGTGGCATGTGAACTCTTCGTTGTGGCTTGTGGAATCTAGTTCCCTGACCAGGGATTGAACCCAGGCTCGCCTGGCATTGGGAATGTGGAGTCTTATCCACTGCGCCGCCAGGGAAGTCCCCAGATCATTAATTAAATAACATTTGCTGCTCACCCTGTCTGTCCCTTCTCCCACCCTCCACCCCATTTGCTATAATTCTCTACAAATTGCTAATGAATAGTGCATATTTTTGTACTTCCTACACACTCTTCCCTGTGGAATAAATAGCTAAGTGTGTGTCGGTTTGGGCAGGAGGGGGTGTATGCGGTACCTTAGCAATTTCATATTTATTCTACATTCCTCTCGTTTCTGTTTGAGATGACTGTGCAGAGCACCTCACACACTGCTGGATACAGGGCAGTTGTAATAATATCTCCCTTTTGAAGCTTTCGGCAGATGCCTCCCCTGCAGCCTTCTTTACCCAGATGCTTCAGCTTTGTTGTGATCAGAACGTCCTGCTTTTAACAGTGGGTACCGTTTGTTTCCAGATGAGTGACAGCTTGATCTTTGATGCCTCGGACGATGAGGAGCTGAGAGAACAGCTGGATATGCATTCAATCATCGTCTCCTGCGTTAACGACGAGCCCCTCTTCACAGCAGACCAGGTACAAGGGAGAGTCCCAGATCCAGTCCATCGAGGGAGGGGAACCTCAGCTGAAAAACGATTTCTTATTGTGGCCATAAGTGGTGGGCTGTTGGAATATACTTATTTTTCCTGTATTTTTTGGTGCTGCAGGCTTAACAGTTAGCTCCCGAGGAAAGAAGAAAGTATATGTAACCCGAAGCAGATGGATTATGTTATTTGGGAAGATTTTTCAATATATTCAGTGTTCCAAGATAAGCATTGTTAAAACAGTGCAGTGGGTTTCTTTAAAAGAGGGTTGTTGCTAACACTGGAGTCAGAAAAAATACTGTGTTTTCTTCGTTCTTTAGATTTAACCAGCTGTGGGCAAAGTATATCTATGCAGAAATTATCTGGTTTCTCTAAAACCTATGTAGAAATCATTAGCACTTATTAGAAGTCCTTACTATGTACCCAGGAAAGAAGTGAGCATTATTCCTGTGGAATGCTCTAATAATGTCAACCCTGTATTCATTTAAAACCAGTTGAATCAGCTCTCTCATTTTCTGAATACTCTTCCCACTGCTACTGTATTGTCAAACTGTGGTGCAAGAGCTTCTTCCTGAAATAAGTGTCCCACGGCTACTGGGACTGAGAGTTCTACCGCACTGTATTTTTAGGCTGGAAAGATGAGGTCAGTAAAGAGGTATATTATGGCAAGATTGGAAGGAGTATGCTAAAAATGTGTCATTTTGATGCTCCTTGATCATATTTGTGGTTGGATTGTCCTAAGCTTCGAAAGAGCATGGTGCTTAAAAAGCAAGATGGTAAGTTAGAGGGCTGAGTGCGGTAGAGCCTGACATTCCAGGGAAAGATATGACCCTGAGAGTTCATTGTCTCCTCCGTGCTCTGCCTGACAATCATACACTATCCCTGCTTTTAAGACTGAGAGAGACAGATTCTGTAGCCTCTTTCAGTGTTGCATTTTCCTGTTTAAAATGCCTATTTTGGACTCTTCTGACTAATTAGCATAATCCCCACTCCTTCAGGTTTACCTCTGTTTTTCTTTAGTACAAAGTGTTATGCGTTAAGCTTGATTCATATTGTATTTTTTTAATAGTTATTTTAAACTCTTAGGTCCATTTAAAAAAATTTATTTTTGTTGAAATATAGTTGATTTACAATATTGTGTTAGTTTCAGATATACAGCAAAATGATTTGTTTATATATATGTATCTATATATATCTTTAGATTCTTTTCCATTAGAATTCATTACAATGTATTGAATATAGTTCCCTGTGATATACAGTAAATCCTTGTTTATCTAGTTTATGTATAGTAGTGTGCATCTCTTAATCCCATACTCATGACTTTTATCCCTCCCCCTCCCCTTTGGTAACCATAAGTTTGTTTTCTATGTCTTTGAGCCTATTTTGTAAATAAGTTCACTTGTACTAATTTTTAGATTCCACATGTAAGTGATATCATATAATATTTGTCTTTCTCTGCCTGACTTCCCTCACTTAGTATGATATTCTCTAGGTCCATCCATGTTGCTGCAGATGGCATTATTTCATTCTTTTTTATGGCTGAGTAATATTCCATAGTGTGTGTGTGTGTGTATGTATGTATACATACACACCACATCTTCTTTATCCATTTATCTGTTGATGGACACTTAGGTTGCTTCTATGTCTTGGCTATTGTAAATAGTACCACTGTGAACATTGGGTTGCATGTATCTTTTCAAATTGGAGCTTTCATCTTTTCTGGATATATACCCAGGAGTGGGATTGCTGCATCATATGATAACTCTATTTTTAGTTTTTTAAGGAAACTCCATGTTGTTCTCCATAGTGGCTACACCAATTTACATTCCCACCAATAGTGTAGGAGGGTTCCCTTTTCTCTACACCCTCTCCAGCATTTATTATTGATAGACTTTTTGATGATAGCCATGCTGACAAGTGTGAGGTGATAATGTCATTGTAGTTTTGATTTGCATTTCTTTAATAATTAGCAGCGTTGAGCATCTTTCCATGTGCCTGTTGACCATCTGTATGTCTTCTTTGGAGAAATGTCTGTTTAGGTCTTCTGCCCATGTTTTGATTGGGTTGTTCGTTTTTTTGTTGAGTTGTATGAGCTGTTTGTATATTTTGGAAATTAGGCCCTTGTTGGTAGCATCATTTGCAGATATTTTCTCCCAGTCATAGGTTGTCTTTTTGTTTTGTTTATGGTTTCCTTTGCTGTGCAAAAGCTTGTAAGTTTGATTAGGCCCCATTTGTTTATTTTTGCCTCCATTTCTGTTGCCTCGGGAGACTGTTAGTTCCATTTTTTTAAACTACCAAGTAATTTTTCTAGTTGTCCTTAAATTTTCGCTGAGTTCTATATATCCTTCTCAACTTTTGGAATTTGGAACAGGACAAGAAACTGCTGTAAGATTTGAGCAACACAGCATATGACAGTAGATCATGGTTTCAAAAGCAGACATATTTCTGAAATTTTCCTGCTTTCATGCAGCTTTTTTTTCTCTTTAAACTTCTACATTTAATTTAAAAATATCCTGTATCGTCCATTGAATTAATGTATGAAATTCTTTTCCTGCTGTTAAAGGAAAATTTTGCTGCCATAGAGGTATTTCTTGCTTTATATATAAGTTTTTTACACTGTTGTATTTTCTAAATTTTATGTCAATTTTATTAAATAGCTTGAGATTGAGCACTTGCATGTGGCAAACACTGTCACTTGCTTTCCTCTGTGACTATGATCTGGTTCTGGCATGTTGGAAGTAGATTATACGTGTGTTTTGTAGCACCATTTCTCAGACATGACAAGATCTGATAGGGCTGACTGAATCACAATGGACATACTAAATCATATTATGTTTATTTTTGTGTTTAGTGTATTGTATTTTTTTCCTTGGGTAAGCCATGTGTACTCTTGCAGTCAGTTTTGATTATTCAGAACACCGACCCCTGCGCACTGCTGGTCAGTGGAGAACCTAGTGTACTTCTGCTGTGATCGCTTCAGATGAGCGCTGTGTCACAGATGGATTGTTTTTCCTCGGTGTGTTTGATTAACGGTGGTTTGTATATTTTGGAAGGTGATTGAAGAAATTGAAGAAATGATGCAGGAGTCACCAGACCCAGAAGATGATGAAACGCCCACCCAATCAGATCGGCTTTCAATGCTTTCCCAGGAAATTCAAACTCTTAAGAGGTCTAGTACAAGCAGTTATGAAGAGAGTAAGAAACCTTACTTAAATCAGCGCTCTTTGGGCTTTTGTGTACCTCAACCATGCAGTGTGACTGTCTCCAGAAATCTTTGGTTCTCACAGGCTGGGTTACGTACCCTTCCCCTGCCTTCCAGTGATACTGGGGGCATATATTTGTCATTGCTTAGGGACTGTGTCATACTCACCTTTGAATCCTGTATTTGTCTGCTCAGGCTGCTGTAACAAAGTACCACAGGCTGGGTGACTAAAATCACAGACATTTGTTTCCTCACAGTTCTGGAGACTAGAAGTCCAAGATCAAGGTGTCAGCAGGCTGCTTCCCTCTGTTCTCGCATGGACTTTGCTGTGTGTATCTGTGTCTTAATCTTCTCATTTTAAGGGCATCAGTCACATTGGCTTAGGGCCCACCCTAATGGCTTGATTTTAACTTAATTATCTCTTTAAAGACCCTCTTTCCAAATACAGTCATATTCTGAGGTACTGAGGGTTAGGACTTCAGCAATATCCTCTCTCTCATGTAAAGGGAAGAGCCAAGATAAAACTGAAATGGGGTTTCAGGGCATACTCTTCCCTTCATCTTCCCAGTTCTCAATAAAACTCACACATTGGGGCAGATGTGTTTAAATATGTATTTAGTTTAACACAACATTGTAAAGCAACTATACTCCAATAAAAATTAATTAAAAAAATGTATTTACTTAATTCTTTCAAATTGACTTCTCTGTTCCAGAAGTGTCCCAGAACCCTGCTAAGTTGCTTGTGATTTCTTGTCAGCAGGTGTTTTCAGTACTCTCTCCCTCTCTGCTTTTGTGTTTGTTCTTTTTCTTGTACAAGCTTATTAAGTCTTGACTGAAGTACTATTCATGGAATGATTGATTTTAGACAAGTAAAAAAATTTTGTTATACTTTTCTTCTCAGCCATCTGAGAAGTAACTTCGCCCACCTACCTCTATTCAGACCTGCCCACCAGAAGTTTGAGGATTCTGAGATGATCACGAAAAATTTAATTGATTAGGATATGATTTTTTGCTCTTTGATATTGAACACCTTATGCTGCCTTGAAACATTTTCGTCTTAGTGTCTGCTGTGCTTTGCTTTTCGGTCCTAGGAGTGAAGAGGCTGTCAGTATCTGAATTAAATGAACTGCTGGAAGAAATCGAGACAGCCATCAAGGAGTACTCCGAAGAGCTGGTGCAGCAGCTGGCCCTGCGAGATGAACTGGAGTTTGAAAAGGAAGTGAAGAACAGCTTTATTTCTGTTCTCATTGAAGTGCAGAACAAACAGAAAGAGCACAAAGAAACGGCCAAAAAGAAAAAGAAACTCAAGAACGGCAGCTCTCAGAATGGGAAGAACGAGAGAAGTCACATGCCAGGCACAGTAAGTGATGTTTTACAGGCAGCCTCGCACACTGGACGTGGCTTCCGTGGTCATCCCTGTGCTCCAGGCCAGCAGAGGGGGGCAGGGCCCATGGGGCAGAGTGGGGGGGATGCGCTTCTCACCAGAGAGCTAAAGGGATTCTGTTCAAGAATACCATTGTGCTCTGCTCCTTCGGAAAGGTGCTTTCTTGGTGAGGGTGTAATGGTTGTCTGGATAATTCAATGCTGAAATGTTTAAGAGGGAGGTAAGTGGAAGAAAGAAGGGGAATAAAGGAGGGTGTTTGAAAGAAAAGAAGCTTTAGCAGGTGACCATTTCAATACATCAAAATGTTAATAGAGGTTATTTATGTTTGGCTGGTGGTCACGTGAATGGTATTGCTTTCTTATTTTTGCTTATCTCTTGTGAGTTGTATGGAAAAAAATGGGGTGCTTTTACAGGTAGCTGAACTGTACTGAGCCTAAAAGCATAGGCTGTTGACTTGTACACCATTTCCTCCTGATTTATGAGTGGAGTTGGCGTGAGAGGATGTTAGAGGCAGTTACATGACATCAGCCGTTTGGCCTCGTATTTGGCAGACTAGAGTATTACTGACTGATGAAGCCAACTTTAGGATATTTGAATCTTTGCCTCTTGATGTGAAGTTTTTTGCTTTCTGCTTTTCATTTTTCTTAAAGTATCCTATTAATTCCACTTGATTAAACTTCACTGTAAACATGAACTGTTCAGTATATGAGATGCATTTCCTTATTTCATGGCCATTTCATTTTTCTTTGAGCAGTTGAGACCTTGTCCCTTGCCGTCTTGTATCTTGTTTGTATGTGAAGAAATGTTGGTTTTATTTTTAGAGTTTAATGGTTGGGCAGAGGGACTCATTTTTCTAAAGGGAGCATACCTTTTAAATTCATAGTATTGATAACATGGTAATGCACATCACCACCAGCTGGCTGTTATGGTTTGCATTTATAAAAATTCTGTCTTTGACTAAGTCTTGATTTATTTCTTCTAAAGAATACTTATCGGAGAAATAGATCTCGTTAATCAGACGAGTGCAGTTCTGGGGTTTTAAGGCACCGATGAGAGTTAATACAAACAAAAAGCATCTTACCATTTAGCCCATTCTTTGTACTGTTTTTGGCTATAAGTAAATGCATATTTGCTTACTGTAATGTCATTTGTACATAGAAAAGACAAAGTGTATAAATCAGCTTTGCACAAGTTGCCAGGTATGTGGAACAAAATATTTTTTAGCAGTGGTAGTATTAGTTGAAAAGTGTTTAGTCACTTCTAGTGACTACTGTGAAAAAAAGGAACAACACCCAGCAAACAAAAAGGCCCACAAAAACATTCCAGAAAGTCTTTGTTTGAAAATACAGTCCTGGAACGTTTGCTTTAAAACACTGGGGACAATATTTTGTATCTCAGATTTTTAAAAATTATACCCTTTAAATTGCCCTGTTATGCAAATGTGATTAAATAAAATGCTTAGTTAAAAAGTCATAGCATGGTTGGTAATTTCTGCCTATCTGCTTTTAGGGATTACGTGTAAATCCTCCATTTATTCTTGTTAACACTTGGCTGAGGAAAATAAATGTATCCCTAGAGGTGTTTAAAGGCTTCTTTTTCTGACTCCCATATTAAAAGGGTTAGAGTGGATTCATTGTGTAATTTTACATGGCATTTATATTGAGAAATGGATTTGACAGGGCAACATTTAGGTCTTATTTGAACCTTTATTAGTCTTGAAATAGATTCTTAGGAACAGTAAATTTTTTTTCACAATATTTGGACTTGTGAAGTTGCTTCTTGAGTTCTGATCTGCTATTTGTGTCAAAGCCTTTAATCAGGCTAGTAATGACATGGCTAAACTTGTGGTACTAGTTCCTTCCCTCTTTCTGAAGCTGAAAATGATGGCAAAAGACCATTCCATTTGCGACACAAGGAGCCTGAAACCTGTGATTCTGAAAATAGTGGTCAGTGGCTCAAAAGAACTTTAAAGTGAGATCACCAGTCGGCCAAACAGATTCCAGGTTACTGCCTTTTCAGACCTTTTATATAATGTGCAGTTTTAGCAGGATCTTATCTCTGTGAGTTAGCTGTCATCAGTGATGCTAATTTCTAAGAATTGGTGACCTTTTTAAAGATATTGTGTGTTACCCGTTTTCTAATAACATTGGTCACTTTTTTCTTTCTTCCTTAGATATGTTTTATTAGCAGGACTTATACTTCTTCCTTACGCATGGAATAGCTTCCTGCCATTTTTCCTTAAGCATGTTTCTTTGAAACAGAACGTCAATTTATAGTTGGTATAACATTTTATCCATAATTGCTAGCTTGTTCTCTTAAATCCAGAGATACTGTAATGAAATATCTGAGTGTGAATAGAGCAGAGTTAAACTCTTTAGGTGTTCATTTTGGAGACATGCTTTGTTTGAAACATTTGCTGCAGTGAAAAAAAAAATTGGTCTTAGGGATGCTATTTATAAATATTAGATAAAATACTGAGTATCTTATAAAAGTGAAGTGATTTGTTTTAGTTTTTAAAGTAATCTGTTATATGTTGGATAAGATATAACTATTCATTCAGTAAATATTTGCCGAGTGTCTTTCTTGTGCCAGACACCGTTGAAGATACAATGGTGAGTAAAACAGACAAGGCCCCTGGTCTCTTGGAGCTTATGTTCTAACGAGGGAGACAGGCACTAAACAAAGAAAAGAATGAATAGACAGTGTAACTTCAGGTAGTGACAAATGCCACCAGGAAAATGAAAGTCTTGGTAAGGTGGTTATTAGCAGTGCTGTGCAGAGCTGTGTTCAATAGGGTGGTCAGTGTGTCACTGCTCCTCGTGACGGGCAGGGCCGACTGTTCTGTCGCTCTCCAATTCTCTCTTTGGAGGGGAGGTTGGAAGAGTAGATCTTCTCCTTGGCAAATGGAATTCAACAGAACTGCAAACTTTCTATCTCCTTTATCCTGTTCAACATCTAGAAAAACAGAGGTGGGGAGTAGAGACTGAAATCGTTAAAGGGCACTGTCTGTTAATGGGTTTGGTGACCCACATGCATTTCTTTGAGCTGACCCTGCTGTTTTGGGCTGTGGTACGTCTCTTTATGCCACTGCCTTTTCCTGGAGTGTCCCTCCTTTCCTGCTTCCACAGGCCACTTGGGGGATTTTTTTTTTTTTTTTAACTAATTCTTTAAAATCCTGGTCAAGCATTGTCTTCCTTTCTTAAAACTTTTCTTTTCTTTTTTTTTTTTTTTAATTTATTATTTTTTTGGGGGTACACCAAGTTCAATCATCTGTTTTTATACACATATCCCCGTATTCCCTCCTTTCCTTGACTCCCCCCACCTCGAGTCCCCCCCACCCTCCCCGCCCCAGTCCTCTAAGGCATCTTCCATCCTCAAGTTGGACACCCTTTGTTATACAACAGCTTCCCACTGACTATTTTACAGTTGGTAGTATATGTATGTCTGTGCTACTCTCTCGCTTTGTCTCAGCTTAGAACTTTTCTTGATGACTGTTCCTCCAATGCAGAATTGATGACTTATTTTTTCTTCTGGGGTTAGTATTATTCCACTCTGTTAGTACTGTTGTACCATATTGCACCTTTTTATTTTCATGTTTGTCTCTGTTATGGTTCCCTAAGGATAGAAAACGTAACTTTATTTTCATGGTATTCCTAGGTCCCATGTTGGGTACTCAATAAATTTCTGATGAATAAACAGTAAGGAAAAAAAAAATTTTTTTTTTTTTTGCACATCTATATTTCTAGCTTGGCTCTTTCTGCCATGTGTCAAATGCAGGGAGGCTGAATAGCATATTGACTAAGAACTTTGGGTTAAGAGCTATGTTTGAATCCTGATCCTGCCACTAGGTGTATACCCATTTGAATTTTGGAACCGTTAAATGAAATAATGTATGTAAGACTAGTGTATATCCTGAGTAAATGTTAGGTATTATATGTCCAACTGTTCACTAGATATTTCTCTCTGAATGTCTTGTGGGAATTAGAAATTTATCTTAACAGATGGAAGTCACCATTTTCCTAAAGGTGAATTTATTCCTTATATATTTCTTTTGGCTAGTGAAACTACAGTCTACTCATTCAGCAAAACCAGTGGAATTTTTAGGTCAAAGAATATGCAGTTTTAAACAACCATCTTTTCAAATTGTCCTACATAAATATTACCCAGTAATAGCATAAGTGAGTGGCCCTTTCTCCAAACTTTCAACTTATGATGGCTGTTACTAGCCTTCGCATATATAGTGATCTGATAGGCACATAATGGTCTGATCTATGGACTGTTTCTATTCTTTTGTGAGTTGCCTATTATATCACATTTGAGTTGAGGGTGCACATACTTCTGATGTCCTAGTACCGTACTCTATTCTAACCATTTGCTTAAGTATCTCTTTAGAAAAGCAGTGCAGCCTTCCCAAAGGCTCATTCACGTGGTTTCCCCAGAACCTCATCTGATTGGTCACTTAATACATGTTTGTTGAATTGAAACTTCACAGTAAAGGAGATGGAATCTCAGAGGATTTGGATTTGTGGTATTTGAATTATTGTTCTATCAGGGATTTTTTTGGGGGGGAGGCAATCTTCTGTTTATATCAGATTCACAGGTCATTGAATTTCAGTGGTAGTTCACATGAGTACAAGAACAAGTTGAAGTACACCAGTTATTTTCACATTAGTAATTAAAAAAACAGTAGTGGTTATCATCTGGAGTTATCTGAAGTTATAAAGACATTAGTATTTATCTACCTAACATCATACCTTAGTAAGTTTGTAAGGATGAAAATGGACATGATTCCTCCTTTAGAATCCAATGTTTGTAAATTAAAAGTCATATATAAGGTTTTTGTTTTTGTTTTTTCGGCCACGTGGCTTGTGGGTTCTTAGTTCCCTGACCAGGGATTGAACCTGGGCCCTTGACAGTGAGAGCATGGAGTCCTAACCACTGGACCGCCAGGGAATTCCCATGTGTAAGGTTTCTAATTCAAAGTCTAGGATTGAGAAATGGGAATGTGTAGTATCTTTTCTGTTGCCCATATCACATTGAACTTTCAAGAGTGAGTTTTAGTGTTTTGTTCTCACCACCAGCAAAAATGTATAACTTCTTCAATCTAACTTGAAGTTTGTTCTGAAAACTTCTGGGATGTCAGCAATCAGTGACTCCAATGTGAAAAGAATCATATTACCCTCATTTATTGCTTCTCAGGGTTGGAGAGAGAACTGGTTAAGGATGAGGAGGAGCTAGGGCTTGGATGATAGATACTCTTTCTTGTATATATTTCTCTTTCACAGATGCTTTACTCCATCTTTTCTTATTCTTTTTTTGGCTGTGTTGGGTCTTTGTTGCTGCATACGGGCCTTCTCTAGTTGTGGATGCAGGCTTCTCAGTGTGGTGGCTTCTCGTTGCGGAGCATGCACCGGCTTCAGTAGTTGTGGCACGCAGGCCCTAGAGCACATGGGCTTCAGTAGTTGTGGTGCATGAGCTCAGCAATTGTGGCTTATGGGCTTTAGAGCACAGGCTCAGTAGTTGTGGCACATGGACTTAGTTGCTCCGTGGCATATGGGATCTTCCCAGATCAGGACTTGAACCTGTGTCCCTTGCATTGGCAGGCAGATTCTTAACTACTGTGCTACCAGGGAAGTCTTCCATCTGTCTTTATGACTCAGCTCATATTTTGACTAATAGTCAATCTTTTATTTCTCTTTTACATGCAAAAATGCCCCAGTAATAGTTTTTCACTTAACCTTGACCAAAGCTGACTTTAAGGTAAGAGAAATTTATTTAGACAGCTACTATTAGGTTGTTCTGAAGTTGTTCTAATTTATGCTAGCTAATAAGCCTGGAAGGAATTGTCCTGGCACAACTACTTGAATTTGGTGCTTTTCAAATAAAAAGAATCTTTTTGTTGTTGTTATTGTTCGTTCTTTTTAATTTGGAATTTTAAAATTTCACATTTGCTAAAATGATTTAGCCCAGGGATTGGCAAAGCAAACTACTCATTTCATTTACATGTGGTCTATGACTGCTTTGGTGTTACAAGGACAGAGTTGAATAATTGTGACAAAGACTGTGAGCTGCAAATCTGAAATATCTACTATCTAGCCCTTTATAGAAAAAGTTTGCCAAGCCCTGATTTAGACTAAAATTTGATAAAGTTAAAAATAAAAAAGGTGTAAACTCCAATTAAGCGACTTTGTGTAGATAAAAAAGGGATCACTATATTGTGACTAAAATTTATTATAGAACGTAGCCTTGTTTTATCCTAAGAGTGTGTTGAGTTATTCCTTTCCTCAGGGCCCCTCCAGCAGCCTGAGTTGTGCCTGCAGATGATGATGCCAACCATCTCCAAGTCACTTGTTGCAGGTACCCCACCTAGCAACAGACCTTTGTGCTGTAAGATTCCCAGTAGCTAAGTGAAGAGAGCCAGCAGGTAGACCAGTTGTCTCCAGATTGGGGGACAAAAGAAAAGAATAAAAATGTTGGCAGTCTTCCAGGCATACTGTATTTATACACAGTAATAAAAAATAGTGTAAAAAGCCAGAGAAGAAGGAGGAAAAGGGCTGTTTCCTCTCCCCAAGTAGTGGTAGTTGAAAGGGTAAAGTCTGCCCTATACACAGACTTGAGTGTAAATATTAAATTTTCAGCAATAATTTGTTGGGGATAATTGATAGTATTTCTCTGCTTTTATTAATTGAAAAGAATATTCCTAAAAATTAGTGTTAGGCATAAAATGGAAAGTCATTGTAAGGTGGAAAGAAACTTAGTCATGTCATGTTTATTTGTTTTAATAATTCCCATCCATGAATTACGAATTATTTTAGATGTGGGGCAGATTTGTTTTTTAAAAGGTAGTATTGCCTAGAGAAATATGTTATCACCAGTTTTTGATATCTTATCATTATCTACTGTTCGTTTTCTGCAGTGGTTTTTTGGTGTTAGACTGATAGTAGTGAGCTTTCATGACTCAGCCGTTACTGTAGTAAAAATCAGGAGTCTATTCTTAACTCCTTTATGTCTTGGAGAGGATTGTTAATTGTTTGTTAGTATGATACAAATTCACGTAAAAGCCATAATATGCCAGGAAATTGTGATCTTATTATATATTTAGAGTACCTGTAAGTATCAGAAAAGAGTTTATAAAACTGCCAGGGTTAATTATTTTACTCTAGTTTTAGTAACGTAGAAAAGGTTTGCCAATACTTAATTACCATATTAAGATTAAATTTCATAAAAATTTTAAAAGATCTTCAGATTCAAAAAATTAAATTGATGCTAGTCTGTTTAACTCCTAACTTTGAAAATCTTCATTCACATCTTTCTGCTTTGAGAGTGAACTTACAAATTAGTAGTTCAGTATTTAAGGCATGTTCACATTTCCTAACTTACCTGAATCTTTTTCAAAAAAATTTCTTTGGTAGAATTTGCATTTATAACTGATCAATAATTCACATTAAAATTATTTGATTTGAAGAAGTGTCAAAACAAGCAAGATCAACTTTTACATCGTAGGTAATAGCTTAGTAATTAATGTTTTTACTTTTTTTTTTACATTTAACTATTGCTTTCAATTCTGTGCTTTTCTCATGTTTTGTATTTTGATTATTTTGAGAATTTTAACTAAAAAATTACTCTTATATATTAATATTTGAAAATCATGTCACTCAAACTATTAAAAATGATGTGATTTATAAAGAACAATAATTGTGTTAGAATTTCACTTTCTTTTGAACCTTGAGTATAAAGGATATTAATGGAGTGAGAGCATGGGTTGGAAAAGGAGTCAGAAATAGATGAAAAGTATTTCCTAATTGCTTTTCCCAACCTTTTTTTCTGATATTGAGCTTTGATATTGAGGTTTTTAAAAGCTTTCCCGGCTAGAGATCTATGCCACTGGGTGTCAGGGGAGGCCTCATCTTAAGAGAAAAGCTAAGAAAAGTTTGATAGCAGGAATAGCTTGAATGTCCTGACCTCTGGGTTAGTTTGGCTTTTCCCTGTGTTGGATCCTGCTTTCTGTGAAATTAGTTAAGCTGGTGAATATGCTGTGCAGAGAATGAGGTGGTAGGTGTAAGACTCTGGAAAAGAATTAGCACACCACAGTGCTGTATCTGATTCCGTGTCGCTTTTCAGGTTATATTGTGTTTTCTAGCTCTCTTCTTTTTATTATTCAGAAAGACCTTGAATTACCTAAAAATGTTACTTGTTTTCTGTTCAAGCATTCTGACTGATTCAGTCTCAGACAGCAGTATCTTTTCCTTGTGTCGCCTTCAGTCCTTTCAAGCTAGAGACTATAATCAGGGTGGTTATTTCTCAGTTGCCATTTTATTTATATGAGGAGAACTTGAAATACTGTTGTTTACTGTTTGGGAGAAAAGTAGAAGGGTGTGGTTACTTCTCTTTGGGAGCTATGTCCCAAATGTTGGTCTAGCCTTTTAAAGGGAATACGGCCCAGACATTTTTTTAAAAAATAAATTTATTTATTTACTTTATTTATTGGCTACATTGGGTTTTCATTGCTGCACATAGGCTTTTTCTAATTGTGGCGAGTGGGGGCTACTCTTCATTGTGGTGTGTGGGCTTCTCATTGCAGTGGCTTCTCTTGTTGCAGAGCACGGGCTCTAGGCTCTTGGGCTTCAGTAGTTGCTGCATATGGGCTCATAGTTGTGGCTCACGGGCTCTAGAGCGCAGACTCAGTAGTTGTGGTGCACGAGCTTTGTTGCTCCGTGGCATGTGGGATCTTCCTGGAGCAGGGATTGAACCCATGTCCCCTGCATTGGCAGGTGGATTCTGAACTACTGCGCCACCTAGGAAGTCCCAGCCCAGACATTTTTGAACATTTATATTTGTTGAACACTCTTAAGTGCTTCCCATGGATTATTTCACTTAATCCTCACAGCAACCCTATGAAGCAGGTATTATTGTTGCTGCCATTTCATAAATGGGTAAACAAAAGCTCCGCAGAGGCCTTAGCTTGCAGAACCGGTGTGCCTTGGAGCGGGGATGCACAGAGCTGCACAGAGGTGGGTGCCGGGAGCCTGCGGCTCTGGGTTCTCCAGTTCTGAGCTATGCAGGCTTGTTGTGGGTGGGCACGGAGGTCTCGACGCGTTTCTTTGGCTTTCAGATTTTTATAGATTTTTAAAGAAATCTATATCTTGTTTACACTTTGTTGCTCCTGGTTTCATCTGAGAAGTTTCCAGAGAATGACCGATTTTGAGACGTTAATACATATTCACGCCAGGGAAGGAAACGGTCATGAGGCAGTCGTGAGTATGCTCAGTGTAAATCACGTGACTGAGGCCCTGAACTCAGTGAACCCCTTCCCCCATCCTTGCCACGTTACTCTGGCACGTTGTCAGCGGTGAGGGGAACAATAAAGTGAATACTGTAATGCTTAATCATTTTCCTGCTTATAAATGGGCTCCCATCAAAAAATTCCATTCTGAGAAGGGCATTTTACAGAGCTATTAACTCCTTCATAAAGATGCGGTGGATAGATTACAGAATAATTTTAGACTCACAGAATCTTCACAAGCGCTTCGCTTTGAATTTGAACATTTGGATGCTTTACTTCAGATCTGGAAATGGTGGATTACAGTGGAGGCATGATCTGGCTTCTGACATATGAATACTGCCGTTGTTTATTTTAGTTAAACTGTAACAATCCTTTATTGGATGTCCTTCGTTTCATCAAACACTCGTAACCTTGAGACTTACTTCTGTCAGTGCTTTGACATGGCTCCGGGACCTTCACCTTGAGAAATGTTCAACAAAGAAGTGCCTCTCTTATTCCCTCCTTCCATTTCTCTTCCTCATTCCCTCCATCCCTCCAACCCTCTCCCCCACCCTCTCCCTACTTATAAAATTTAAGCATAGAGAAAGTCTTCCCCCTGGCCCAGTTAAGTACCATAAGCACCTAATAACACTGCATCTGCTCTCAAGCATATAAATGCAGTGTTCCTAAATGAGGTGACGTTTACTGAAAAGTGAATTTAATCTGCCTCTGAGGTTTTATCTTTTTCAGATTCATTTTGCCTTCCAAGAGGATGTATTGTTTTTGGAATTTATATGGCGGTTGTGAAGCAAACTCTATTGTGTGCTCCGGGGAGCTCTTTTCCTATTCCTCCCTTGTCTCGCTGGTAGTCTCTCCATTCCGTGATCCTTCTAGTTCATTGATCTTCTTCTACTTGCTACTCTTTTATTATCCTAGGGATTTTATATTTCTTAATCACCCCACTGTTTTACAGATCATGTCAACAGGATGATTTTATCTTACGTTATTAATCTCACGTTGACTTCTCAGACTAGGTTCTTCAGTGGACTTTTCCAGAACTCTGTCGTTCACTCCTTTGACAAATAACTTTATACCTTGTCATGTCATCTTTCTTCTGTTCACCCTCAGATTATTTTTGCCTTTGAGCTCTTTCAAAAGTTTCTCTTCTGCAAGAAATCAAGAGGCCTCGCGATAATATGGTCATCATAAGCTCTAAGACTGGTCTTAGGTGTGTTACAACTTTGGCTTAGCAGATGTTTATAAATCCTGCCGTGACACAGGCACTGTGCAGGTCACTGGGATGGAGAGACTGAGACCTAGTCTTTCTCATGTCCACAGAAGGAAGAGGATGCCTTTGGAGTAGACAGCTCTGAATATATCATCTGGCTGGGCAATTCTGTCATTCTAGAGCACTTACATCGTAGGCTTATGTGACTTTCAGTCTCATACTGTGCTGTGTGCATGCATGCTTATATATGGTTTTGATTTGCCTTCTTCAAAAATCATACATCTTCTTGATTGCGTTAACTTGTAGATGCATAGAGGTTACAAATAAGAAGACCTTTAAAAATGACATCATTTAATCATCCATTTCACAGATGAGGAAACTGGCCTCTGCCGGCTTAGGGACTGCTGTCATGTCACACAGTTAGTGGCAAAGCTGGCAAAGCTGGGAGAGAGCCCAGATTTCTGATTCCTAGTCCAACATTTTTCTCTCCAAGAACACTGTTGAACAATTTTCTGATTCCAAATACTTTTGACTAAGGTGTGATTCCTGGTTTCATTTAAAAAAAAAAAAAATCTGGAAGTATTTCACTGGTAGGGGGAGTAACTGCTGAGGAATTTTGCAGTTGAAGCCACTGACAATCTGTCAGTGCCTCCTGCGTGCTGAGGATGGGCTTGTGCTTTGCGGGCGTACGAAAGGGGTATCTGACATTATTTCTCTCCTTTAAGATTTTGCAATGGAGTTGAGTTTATGAAAAATTAACCCAATCAAAATTTCTTTTTCTTTCTGTGCTGTTTTTTAGATCTTGTGACTCATCCCCACTTAAAAAAAAAATCTGTCTTTTTTCCAGTTTTATTGAGAAATAAATGCCATGCATTGCTGTGTAAGTTTAAGGTAGATAGCAGGAAGGTTTGATTTATATATATGTATGGTGAAATGATTACCACAGTAGGAGCAGCTAACATCCATCTTCTCATATAGATACAATGGAAAGAAAGAGGCAAAGAGAAAAAACAGTTCTCCTTGTCATGAGAACTCCTAGGATTTACTCATATATCATATGTCAGTGTTAAGTAAAGTCATGTCGTACCTTATATTACTAGTGCTTATTTATCCCATAACTGGACGTTTATACCTGTTGACCACCTTTCCTCCAGTCCCCTCTTCCCCTGCCCTCCAACTCTGGTAACCTCAAGTCTGATCTCTTTTTCTATGAGTTAAGGTTTTTATTTTATTTTTTTCAAGATTCCACATATAGGTGAGATCATACAGTATTTGTCTTTCTCTGACTTACTTCACTTAGCATAATGCCTTCAAGGTCCATCTGTGTGGCAAATTAAACTTTTATCTTTTCATTTATTAGGCAAACATATATTGGTCTCTAGTTATGTGCTGGGCATAGGTGTTAAGGATGCAGAGTAAATCCTAGCCTCCAGGGGACGTGCTCCCTGTGGGCTTGGGATCTGATGACAGATCATCCAATGCACATGCTGTGATTCTCAACCAGGCCAGTTCTGCCCCCCAGGAGACATTAGGCAGTGTCCGGAAACATTTGTCATTGTCACAATTTAGAGGGGTGGAGGGGGCGGTGTCACTGGCATCCTGCTGAGTAGAGGCAAGAGATGCCCTTCAACATCCTACACTTCACAGGACTGCTCCTGCAGCAAAGAATTGCACATCTGACCCCAGTGTCAGTAGTGCCAAGGTTGAGAAACCTAGGGTTAGGGTGATAATTGCTACATTCAAAACAGCTACCATGTTTTTGGTGTTCTCTGTGCCTGGTGCCACTGGTGCTGTCCTGGTAGAGGTGTGTGTACATCACCATCACCCCTAGTTTGGTTTAGGGGTCTGAATTGAATCTTGAGGACACGTGGAGGAAGGAGGGGACAGGCATACTGAGCAGAGGGGGTGGCGTGGGCAACCACCTGAGGGTGACAGGGCACCTGGGGAACCGCAGGTGGTTCATTATGGCTAGAAGTTGAGGGAGGAAGTAAGTCAAGAAGAGAGTGTGGAGTAGCAAAGAAGAAGCTGGAAAATGGAGTGCTTTGTAATGTACGCCTTGCTATGGCATTTGGTCCTTATTTAAAGACTGTAGGAAACCAAGGAGAGGTTTTAAGTGGCTTGTTACATGTTCAGGTTTGTCTCTTGGAAGGGTAACTTCAGAGTTTCAAGGAGAAAATAATTGGAAGGAGACAACCAGAGGTAAGGAATTGATTTGGAAGCTGTTGCTGTCATCGGGTAAGAAATGAGCCAAGAAAGTGACAGCAATGGGAAAATAGTGGAATTTCAGAGATGTTAAGGAGGTTGAATCTGTTGGTTGGGGCAATGGAGAAGGGAGGGGCCAGGGTTGGGTCATTGATTTCTGCCTTGGGGTGGCGTAGATAGAACATGTGTACCCCTTCCCCAAAGGGAGATATGTAAGTCTCTTCAACAGTAACTGCATCTAGCACAGCATCTTTGGGGGATGTCTGTCCTCATCAGCTCTGGATGATGTAGCTCCTTATGGTACAGAGGGTAAGCCTCCCATTCTAGCACATCCAGCACACAAAGATGGAGAGAGAACAGGGCTGCTGCAATAAAACCTTCTTATTGGAAGGAGGGGAAATTGGAAATACTCAGTAGCTACTGTTCACATCCTGCTGCAGAAGAATAACAGGACCCCTGCTCATTGGCCACAGGGTGAACTCCTTGGTTGGCCACTTTGGCCGCTTTCGGTTTTGTTCTGGGAGGATCTCTTGTCCATTATCCTTTGTAGCTCATCTGGGAGGGTGTATAATTCATGTTTCAGCTCAGATGTCACCTCCTAGGAGAACTTTTCTCTGACCTCCCAGTATAAAGTAGGCATCCAGTTTTTAATTGCTGTAGCTGTTGGCAGGGTGTACATTGTCTGCAATTATCTAGTTCCTTTACTTGTTTTACTTTTTCTGCTCCTCTTAGGCTGGAATGTCAGGTCATGAGAGTGGGAAGGGCCTTGGCTGATGTGTTCACTTTGTATCCTTAATACCTGGAATAATATGTGGCTCAGAACATTTTTAAGAACATATATTTGAAAGAATGAATAAATGAAGGAAAGAGGTATAGAATGCTGAAGGAGAAAGAGGCTTTTAATAAAAAAAAATTGGTGGGGGAGAGGAAGATGAATTTGGTCTTGGATACGATATGTTTTTGGAATGTTTAAGTACAGATGTCCAATAGACCACTAAACGTACAAGTCCGAAGCTCAGGAGGGAAATAATAATAAAGGTAGCTAGTGTTTTTTGAGTCCTTCCTTTGTGCCAGGCTCTATTCTAAGCACTTTACCGCTCTTACTCAAGTGGAGCTATAGATCTACAGAGGCAGAAGTTGAAGTGGGAGAAGTCAGAGTGTACATGAGGAAAAAAATAGGGACACAATCCTGGGGAACCACCAGTGTGTAAGAGGTGAGCAAAGAAAGAGGCAGTTTTCAGAAGAAGCAAACCAGAGGCAGGAGGCACCCTGGGAGAGTGTGGTGTCTAGGACCCCAGGGAGGCAGGGAGGAGAGCTTACTGGATATCTCTGAGGGATCTGAAGGGTGTCCACAGACCTCGGCGTCCAAGAAATGATGCTGGGTAGAGCTGTTTCTGGAAACCCTGGGGAAAGAGAGGTTGAGGGTTTGAGAATTTAAAGTTGGTAATGTGGGGAAGAGCTAGCAGAGGGGAAGAGTTTGAACATGGAGTAAAGGGAGAAAATTGTTACTGAGTGATTCCTGGGGAGGTGGGAGTTGATGGCAGCTGGAGCGCTGTGGGTGGGACGTTCTCAGCTGTATCTCATAGTTGGTTTCTTTGTACTTCCCCTGAATGTTCTGATTTTTCTTGTTCTGTCATTTTCCCAGTTGAACCTTATTGGCAGCCACGTTGCTTGCCTGGTCGGGGTACATTGGGGCCTGATTGGCCACAGCTACTGACTCAGCGGCCATCAGTCACAAGGGCAAAGGTTCTACCGGGAGTTCCTTTACTGAACTTCTTTCGCCAGAATCAGTTGTTAGTTTTGTATTTTCCTAAGTTGCCGTGGCTTCACATGATTGCATTTTCATTTATTTCCACTAAGCATGGTTGCATGAAAGCCATCTTTCACAAATACTCAGGGTATTGGCAGTTGAAATGGCTCAGTAATGTCCACAACTGAACATTTAATAAAGAAATTTAAATTACAGCCTAAGAATTAAAAAATTTGCATAAACTGCCCCCCACTCCCACCCCGGCCAAGGGACGGGAATTGGATTTCCCACTGGGAAAGTAAAGATGGTGTTTTTAGAATACACTGTTCAAATATGCAGTATACCTTAGTTTTCTGATACATGGATTCTAAAATGTCTCCTCTTGCTTGAGATTTTCTGAATTTGTATTTGGCTTTAACATGCCTGATAAATGGATAGATAATGGAGTGAAGTAATATAGAAAATTCAGTATTTTTCTCTTTGTTGCTTTTGAAAGGAACTACATTTGATAGACATAGTTTTTTTAAAAAGAGAGCTGACTTATTTGAAAAGAGTTTCCCATAAGTTTTATTGCAGACGCTGGAGCCTAAGAAGTCCTTTCTTTTGGTAATCGCTTTAAAAAATGTGAACAAATTCTGTGCTAGCACGTGAAAAATCTACAAACATGATTATCTGTAGATTTTCTTTTAAAAGCAGCCTGCTTCATCAAAAGTAAGAGTTATGCTGCTAGTAAAGTACAGCATGTTTAGGGGAGGTGTCTTAACCAGGCATTTGATTCTTGCTGACACAAAATGGAATGCAGGTCTAGGAAGGACTGGGTGGGGGAGGAGGGTTGGTTCAGGAGGAGAGGTGTAGTTGGACAATCTTCCACAAGGTACTTGGATTTTCAGTAACACCAGTGAGTATGTGATTGATATAATGGCATTTAGCTCCTTCAAAGATTACATTTTTTGATGTTTCTCAGCTTTTTGTTGTGTGGACTTCTTTTTACTCTTAAAATTTACTGAAGATTCCAAAGAGCTTTTGTTTATATAGCTTACATTGATTTTTACTGTATTAGAAATTAAAAATGAAAAATTTAACGTATTAACTCATTTAAAAATACCAGTAAGAAATTCATTATATAAATAGCTTATTGTTTAGGAGAAATAACTATGTAAAAAACTGAGAAAAATGGCATGTCTGTGTATTTTTGTCAGTCTCATTAATACCTGACTTAATCAGACCGCTAGATTTTCAAATTGGCTTCTGTGTCCAGTCTGTCATTTGAAATATTGCACCTTAAATCATGAGAGAATGAGAGTGAAAAAGGCAAATTATGTCTTAGTGTTTCTAAGAAAATTTTGAACTCATGGAGCCCTGAAAGGGTTTCAGAGACTTCCTGGGCCGAGGGGTGGGAAAGGGAGGTGTCCCTGGACCACACTTTGAGAATCACTGGGCTACACTACGCATTTCTTGAGAGCAAAAACCATTGCCTTAGTTTCCCTTTTTCTGTTCCTTAGGGCCTGGTAAAATACTCTTCATGTTGACTGCTCAAATTATTTACTGATTGAACTCACCCCTATAAAATTCCAGGGGAAGGAACCATCCGGTGAATCAGTGCTGCACTTCCTTTTCCAAATGCCTTTCCCCTTAATTAGTTCTGCTGTAAGAGGATCCGTGGAAGTCCTTTGACTCAGCAGCTACAGAAGTGCCACTTTTCACTGTCTGGTGACGTTGTAGACTGGTTACAAATCAAGATGAGTGGTGGTGGAAAACAATATTCCCTTTCCAGTACAGTGAATTCTAGGAAGCCTTGGAGGTTGCTGGGAGAAAGGAGCTAGAATTGTTTCCTAGAAACAGAATGGAAAAGTCTGCAGAAGTTTTAGGGGGCATCGCTGGCACGTGGGATCCACTCTGCTCTCCAGGAAGCATGTGTGTTCTTCCAGTTCGCATTTTCTGCACCGAGGCGATGGCAGGTGGCCTGAAGAGTGAGTGGGAAGCAATAATCAGCTCTCTGAGTAACAGCATTTTCATTTGCCAAATGTTATGTTAATGTTCTCCAAACTTATGGTAGAAATATGCAAACTTAGACTGAAAATATGCATACTGTTAGTGTTAAGTTTTCAGACTTTTGAAAAAATGTAGGTAAACAATATCAAAAGGTATCTTTAAAGTTATGTGGTAAATTTTGCATAAAACAAATATGTGTACAATTTATAGTGTTTATATGGGAGCAAATTTATTTTTCAGCTACGTCAGGAAAAATCTTCACAAATATAGTTGCATGAAAGTAGTTGCTTTTGCCTTTGACTTGCAAAGAAACGGAAGCAAAAGCATTTTAAAACAGCATGATTTTGTCTGCTTTATCTGAATGAGTTAGTGGCATTTTCTAACTGCTTGCCTCTTGGGCACATAAGTCATCATGGTACGTTCTTACTAATAGTCTTTGAACTTCTCTCTCTGTCCTTTTCTTCCGGGCCGTATATCGCTGCCTTTAGCGCTTCAGCATGGAAGGGATCTCAAATGTCATTCAGAATGGCCTCCGCCACACCTTTGGAAATTCAGGTGGAGAGAAACAGGTGCTCGGTTATCCTTATTTTCCTCATTCTCTGCTTTTTCATTCTCTGTGTAAGTGAAGGTCCTGAAAGCTGGCAGTCTTACTAATTTACTAAGACTATTGCTTAAAAGAGAGAAATGAAAGTTCATTATATTTATAGCCTTGAGAATGCGTAGAATTTCCCTCTAGGAAAAAGCATTTCTCGAATTGGACAGCAGACTCAGTACATTCTTAATACATGTTTTAGAAGTCTATTTTTCACCTTTACCTTTAAACAAGTAGATATTAACATATTGACTTAAATGAATTGCATATGTAGAATATATAATTGTGAACATAACTAAACTAGAATATGCTACTGTAATTCTAAAAGTTGAAGAAATAAGATCTCATTTTGGGGGAAAGAAAGCCAGATGTTGGTATCTTTTAGATTACAGTTCTAGGTCAAAATGTCTATAGAGTATATCTTACCTACGTTTAAGTGAAATTCATGTGTTTTTAAGGCAGTTCATGTGGTCAGTCAACTCAGTTGTCTGCTGAATGAGGCAAGAGACATTGTTTATACCAGATTATACATGGGTATAAATATACAGTCAAATGTGTGGCAGTTTGCTTTTTACTAACATTTTTTAATGACTTGAGGAATGTCACGAGCATGGGAAACACATCTACACTGAGTGTGCTTAGAATTACTTTTCACAGTTGACACCTTCACTTTAAAAAGAAAGTTCTTCAATTTAGTTCTGAAGTGAAGATTGAGAAAGTGTGCAGAGTGTAGCTTGTAGGCAGTTTATCAGAATAAAGCGTTTGAGCCTAGGTTTTTACTGCAGATAGTTCTGTGTTCCGACATTAAATAATCCTTCACGCTGACATTTGCAGCTCATAAGTGGGCTCTATTAAGGGATGGTTGAATTTTTATTTTTTTGTGTGTTTTATTCTGGTGGCTCTCGCCTCTCAAACCCATGAGATGGCAGAATAATTCCAAACTGACCCAACATGTGGGAGTGGGGCAGGAAGGCCTGAAAGTGTGGCCAGACAGCATGCATGCCGAGATGCAGCGCGGCTTCCTGGTGCTTCTCCAGGTTGCCTGACATGCATGCTATTAGCGAGGCCCCAGGAGGGCATGTTTTGGCTTCTTGTGTATTCTTTACAAAGAAACATGTTTGGTTATACAACTGGGCATCACCTTGGAGAGGCCTACACCATAAAGATGGTGGAAGTTAAGTTTCTTAAAGATTGAAACAATTCCTTGTAATCAGTTACTGTTAAGCAGTTCTATTTTGTTTGATTATGAGTGGGATAATATTGCTCAAAGAGGATCAGGAATAGAGCTGAGATTCAGGACTGGGGCTAAATAATGGGTGGGTCTGGAGAGAGTCCAAGTTAAACTGGTAGGTCTCGAGATAAGCACATGCAAAAATACATTTTTTGGTGGACTGGTCAGAATACAGGAATCTGGACAATAATTTTTAGATTATGCTTTCATGGGACATAGTTATAGGACATAACGGACACTTGTGAGCCTTTACAGTAGTGAACTAGGCAGTTTGTCTCAATATCAGACATGAATTTTCATTATTCATTAGACCATTCTCTCCTTTCACTTTTTTCTTTTAATACCTTTATGCATTTATAACTACTTACACAATAATTTAAAATAATAATAGTAATACATCTCTAAAATTATTTGGGTGTTTCTTTTTTAGCTTCTGGAGAAAGCTGGTATACATTTTTAAAGTTGTCAAATTATCCATGTGACTGTTTTGTTCAACCAGAAAAAAGTGGTTTGAAACAGAATCATTTGACTGTTGGGAACTATTTTGTAACACAGAATGATTTTGTTTTTAGTTTAAATTACCATTTCAATAATGTGTTAATATGCAAGCAGAATGTTAGCTAAGACTTCACTTTAAAAATGAACAAATTGGACATATCACCCTCAGACCTACTCCTGTGAAATTTTCAATAACTGGAAGCTGAGAAAGTAGATATTTATGTAAACATTAGGCTTGTATGAAATAGAGATGAGCAAAAAAAATGAGTCCTGGCTGAGATAGTAAGATACCTGTGTTCATTACTAAAGTGGCTCATGTTTCATGTTATAAAACGAACCTTCTAGTAACTATATCAAATTTTTGCAGAGAAAGTAATTCAGATTTAAGTGACTTTTTTTTTTTTTAACTTGGCAGTACTTAACAACAGTCATCCCTTATGAGAAAAAAAATGGACCACCGTCTGTTGAAGATCTTCAAATATTAACAAAAAGTAAGCAAAGACAAAATTATATTGTTACCCTGTTTACTTTTGCTGATTCTAAACACTGATTTAGTTGGCTGCTTTTGTTGCTGTTATTGTTTTGTTTTGTCAGTTTAGGATAGTAAATGGTGAATGTCATCATTCATACTTTCGAGAATGAAACCATAAATGGCTGTGACATCAAACAGAACACTTAATCTAGAGTTGATTTGCATTTTTTCTGTTTTTCTTACCTTTTGAAATATTTACAAGCTGAACTTTTGGGGGGAAAATGTAACTTAATTTTCCATCATCTCTTGTATATTTAAAAATATATCCATTTATCAATAAATAAGGTGCTTCATGGATCTTATAGTATGAGGGAGAGTCAAAAGTTATCCGCACTCTGGTTATATTAAAACTTCTTTTGGCTGCACTGTCATAGCAGTGCTTTCCGTTCAAGGCTACTGTCTCCTCAGTCACTGCTGTGCAGGTGTGAATAGTTACATCAGTTCACTTGTAACTGCAGTGCGAGCAAAAATGGATGCCCCACTTGTGATTTGCATGAAAGAAGAGCAGTGTGCAGTGATTCGTTTTTTGTGGTCTGAGGGTGTACACATCCGCACACTTCTGCCCACACTGTCAGCACTCGCAAAAACTTTGTTTTGAGGTGTTAAAGCATCCTTCCTGTAGTCCTGATCTTGCTCCATTGGTCTTTCACCTGTTTGCTCCTCTGAAAACAGCCGTATGAGGACGAAGATTCACCTCTTTTTTTTTTTTTTTTTTCCAAAGCTCTTTATTGGAATAGAATTGCTTTACACTCTTGTGCCAGTTTTTGAGGTACACCAAAGTGAATCAGCTGTATTTATACATATGTCCTCATATCCCCTCCCTCCCGGGACTCCCTTCCACCCTCCCTATCCTGGCCCTCTAAGTCATCACCCATCACTGAGTTTATCTCCCTGTGTTATGCAGCAGCTTCCCACGATGAAGAAGTGAAGACAGTGGTGCATTCGTGGCTCACAGCTCAGCCTAAAACATTTTTTAATGAGGGAGTATGAAAGCTTGTTGGCAGATGGACAAAGTGTATTGAGAAGCAAGGAGATTGTCGAAAAATGATGTATTTGTCTTTTCTAAAAGTTAATTAAAATAAATTCTACAGCCGGAGTGCGGATAGTTTTTGACTCACCCTCGTAGTGTAAGTGTCAGTAACTCAGTAGGAAAGATTTAGAAGTGCAGCCTAAAACACTCTCCTTTCTTAGGAATGTAGTAACCAAGCTAGGTAGTTACAGGTAGAAAATAAATTGGTAGTAATATTTTAAAAATATTTATTCACTCAGCAAATATTTAACGAAGGCCTACTCTGTGCCAGGCCATGTTCTGGGCACTTGAGATACTTCAGTGAACAAAGCAGACAAAAATACCCCACCTTCAGTGGGCTTGCATTTTAAAATAATTGGTTAGACTTGAGACATTCGACATAATGTATACTTACAATAGCCATAGATGAGCCCTGAATTCTGCTTCTGTCCCTGTTATTTATGAGGATATCCTTGAAAGGCATTTACCCTCTCTTGGTCACAGTGAAAAATGAGGATTAAAATATTTGCTCTGTTTACCTCGTAGTAAATAAATTAATGTGTGTGTGATTTGGGATAAGTGAATCACTCAGCCTGGTTTTTCTTGAAGGATTGAATTTGCTGATCTGTTAGGTTCTTTGTAATTATAAATATTTGTGATAATTGTAAATTAAAGAGGGAGCCGAACAAGAGGACATCACGTGAGTGGATATGAATGATGATGTTGATTTTGGATATTGAGGCTCTGGAGGCATGAGTGGAGGGAACACAAGGAAAGAAGGGAATGTCTTATTTGCAAGCAGCCTGCCTGCTAACCTGAAGCTTTTAGTCTTTCAACAATACTTTTCAAAACATTTCATACTTATGTCTAAAATAAAAAATTAAGAGATTAACTGGGTGGCCAGTCCTCTACTTTTCAGAAAGAACTCATGAAGTTCTGAGTGTCCAAGATCACAAAGGAGAATGGTTAATCACAGGGCTGCATCTCGTGATTTCCAGTCCACCGTACTTTTGAACAATGCTGGATTTTAATAGTGTTGGCTTTTGGTATGTGATTTTATATAGAACTGAAAACAAATCTAAAATATGATTGGAAGCAGAAATACTGAACATAATTATTTCTCGAAGAAGGGAACATAAATATTGCCTAGAAGCCAGGAATTACTGAGGGATCTCAGCTTCTCAGATCAAGGACAAACACATTCTTGGCCAAACCAGAGTCATCATGACGGCCACATCAGAGTGTCCTAGGTCGATTCTTAGACGATGTCTTTGGAGACTGACACAACTTAGAATTTACGGTGAGTGAACACGTGTAAGGTGTGTGAACGAGTGTCAAAGTTAATGTACCATATACTGTATGCAGATAGTAGATGGAAGGACGACCTTTACTCTGAACGTTTAAAAAGAAGTGGTTTTCTCCTGAAAACTTGGGGGAGAAACTGAGCCTCTGCCATCCCCACCTGTAGATGTCACTGCAGGGGAAGTCCCATGGAGGCAAGCAGTGTTCCGCTGTGTAGCCTTTCTCAGAGGCGCTGTTGGAGGTGCATGATAGCAGTAATAAGAATTCGAATAATGTTAGTTGTGTTAATAATGGTGGTAGTGCTTACATGGTGTATATTATGTGCCAGGCACTACTTTAAGTCCTTTATATCTGAATTAGTAACTTAATACTCATAACAACACTTCGAGACAAATTTAATTATTTTCATTTTACAGATGAGGAACTGGGTGATTAAGTAACTTGCTTACAGTTCCACTGCTAGGAAGTGGCAGAGCCAGGGTTTAAACCCAGGAAGGCTGCCTTCACAGTTACACTAGGGTTTCTTGTCATATGTCTGGGGGAGAATAGCGAGACCTTTCCGCAGGATGCTCTGGAGAGTTTGAGTTGGCAGTCACTGTGAAAGGGCAGTGTTCATTGTGGGTTAATCTGAACCCGGGGGGTCTAGATGTTTGTGAACCACTGTAATAGTAGCTGTGTTTTCTATTTTATCTTTGCTTAGAGATCGTATTGTCAAAGATTCTCTTTAGGATGAGGCCAAGTCACCCAGGTGCTTTTGGAGTATCAAGAAGTAGGCGGAGTGCTTGCTTCATGGAAGTCTCATCTTCATTTTTTTTTTCTTTTTCTTTAAAAGTTTCCAAGAAGGCTGACAGATATGCTCCTTGGAGAGTACAGTTAACTCTTAATTTCGCTAAGAGTTTCTCCAGCTCATGAGACCTGCAGCACCGAGGTTCTACTCCCCAGAACTCATAGAGGTGCACGTTATGGTAACTCACTTGCCAGTATTTATGATGACAAAAGGGAGGCACGGTGTAATAACCCAGTTCCTCTTTCCCGCCTCCACTGATTTGAAGTTTTAAATCAGGGAAATAGCTTTCAGGTAGCTGCGATATTCTTACCTGAATGAGGACTTATTCACCTATAACAAATTCTTGAACATTTGCAGTTGTATTCTCTCATCCAGAAAATAATCAATTTGCATGAATTGGTTATACCGTGTAATTAAGACTAAGGCTACAATGATTGAGATTATCTGAATTTGAAATTGTTGTTTTCTTTCTCCTTTATTTTGCAGTTCTCCGTGCCATGAAAGAGGATAGTGAAAAAGTTCCAAGTTTGTTAACTGATTATATACTGAAAGGTGAGTTTAAGAATAGTGCGTGCAGTGGTTGGAAAGTTTCGATTAGTCAATAAATGCATCATCTTGCTAAGAGATTAAAAAGTAACTTCCAAATGCACAACTTTTATTTTGCAGGATGAGGATAGATATGTGACTTATTTATGCTTCCAACATTATAAAGTATGGCTATATAAAATTTAATTTTTTATTTGAGCTCCTGGGCTGGAAGTAATTTCTGTAGCTAAATTAGAAACATCAAGGAAGGCAATGGAGGGACTTCCCTGGTGGTCCAGTGGTGAAGACTCCACGCTTTCCCTGCAGGGGGCATGGGTTCAATCCCTGGTCTGGGAACTAAGATCCCACATGTCACACAGTGCAGCAAAAAAAAAAAAAAGAGGAAGGCATTGGAGGAAATGTTATGGTGATACTGCCATAATTATGAGTCTCAGGTGTTGATGCTGGGGAGATTTGAGAAAGGTGGCCTCTGTCATCTTGGGGACAGAGAAGGGTAGAAGGAGAAGGATGGATGAAAGAGGGAACAGTTAGATCAGTTAACGATCCCAAAGGGAATATGAACGGGGCTGGGGTAAGGGACAGGGAGGGGAGGGAGAAAGAGAAAAAGAATGGGCTGTCCTAAGCCAGGGTGGTGAAGAATGAGCCATAAATCTTAGGAGCAAGATCAGGATCTCACAGGATGGGAATAGTGGTGCAGCAAAGGAAGATCGCTTGAGACTTTACTGAGATCACCTACTTTGCTGAAAAAAGAAGAAAATTTGGATGATAGAGGGACTGAAGAACTTACTTAATTATAGGCAAAAATAATACTTTTCAGTGAAATTATTTCCTAAAAAGTAGTTTTTTTAGGTAACAGATTTTCAGAGTATCGTAAAATGATCCAATTTCGAGAGCACTCCTCCTCTGGTCACACTTGTCTTTGGGTTCTCTCTCTTCTCCATCAGGAGTAGCTAGCTGAACGGGAGGTTGGGAAATGTGAAACGTTAGATAACTCAGATGGGACTTTTCTTCAATCATAGCTTCGGAAAGGGGGAACCCCCAGTATAGCCGTGAGTGCAAAGTGAATAGTACATAAGCATCACCTGCAAGGCCTGACTCCGAGCCAGCCATTAGTAGGTTAACGGGAGGGTAGAAAAGACTAAATTGACGTGATTGTTTTTAAAATCAGCTGTGTTTTTCTGATGGCGTGCTTTTTTTTTTTTTCTTATTACATTCTGAATTTTTTGAAAAACAAAAACATAAAAACCCCAAACAACCTGACACCTCTGTTTGCTTTTGTGTTGTGCTAGCATTGGTGTGAAAGCTGGATTGTTCTGAGGTTTGTTCTTTATAGATGGGAATCAGGAATGAGGTGCACATAAAGGACATGTCTTAATTTTCAATAGTGGGTCCCGAGAGCACTGCCATGAGGGCCAGAGATAGAATGAGCTTCCAGAGCATTCTCTAGCTATTTTATTATCAGACTGCATGGGAGAATTTTATGCCCCAGAGAGCAGAATGCTCTGGTGAGGGGTGTGTGTGTAGTCTTCTCCTTTTTTCCCTGAAAACCTGGGACTGTAACTGGGACCCTGCACTGCATGTCATAGGGAGGTAGCACACCTCCAACTCTGCTCCCCGTGCTCGGGCCGCTGGCTCTGGTCTGCGAGCCCAGGTCTAGTTAGACCGTACTTGCCACTGACGAGCTGCTTGTGTGCACGTGTTGTGGTTTTTGTCTTGGCTTTGTACTGTGAGGACTGGGTGGAAAAGAAGCTGGGGTTCAGACTAAAGGGTGACCCTGTCGTCCAAGAAAACGAAGAGGGGAGTGTCACACTCAGAGATTTCACGTGTGTGGGAAGGTGAAGATGGAAGGCAACTTAAGAGCTCTTTTCCACCCACTCTGGAAATCCACAGCCAGTTAGCGATTTCCCTTCCTTGGGGACCAGTAGAACATTTTGCCCAGAAAGGGGTATTGCTCAAAGGAGAACTCTCCTTCCTCTTTCCTGGTGGGACTTTCTCCTTGTTGTTTTGAGTGCTAGTGACTATGGCTTGGCAGCCTTACATATACCACCTTAATTTCAATGTGAAGGTGCGAAGTGAAAGAAGGTAGAAAAGTGGCCTGATATAACCTGGGAAAGATGGGATGGATGCTGTATGGGCTACTTAAGCTTCTCTTTCTCATAGCTGCTTAATTACACCACCGCAGCGTGCTCCCACCCCAGCCCGCAACAGCTGTACCAGAGGCTAGTAGTGTAGCTTTGGCTGCTGCTGTGCGACCCTAGATAGGAAGAAAATCGTGTGCAGACACCTGCATCCTCCTTTGACTTCACCAGGGAGCCGTTTGCGGTGTTCTAAGCCTCGAACAGGGCTAATGTTATGGGTTTATATCTGAGTGGTACCTTAAGAGACATGGCCTTTTGGGATCTCATTTCTGGGCAATTCTAATAAGTGTGTCTTGAGAAAACTTTTCATTGTTGGGTGTAACCTTTTGTACCTTAAAAAAAAAATTGCTACTCTAGGTCCTTGCATTCATGTTTAGTTCCCATTACTTAATGGTGTTTTTTATATACATATAAAATGTATATAAAATGTATATACATAAAAAATGTATATAAGCATATATACATCTTGTGTAAATGTATACAAAATATACATTTCTATTTAAAAGTTTTTGTTTTTGTTTTTTTTCTTCTTCTAGTTCTGTGTCCTACATAGGGCAGCATCACTTCAGGAACAGCTTTATCTTTCGTGGACAACAAGCTAGATTTCCTATAGCATTATTCTGAAAGCTGGCTACCATTACCTTCCTGCTATTGGAAACTCAGGACACTTGTTGAACTTGGGTTTGTGATCAGTATTACTAGATCATGCCTTCGCTAATTCTTTATATTATGAACTGAGAGAACTATGGCACTATTTTGAATTCTAGAGATGGTTTCTTGTTAAATACTAACAATTATGAACTCTTCTCTTTTCCAGTAAGGGGGAGTGATGTTAATTGTATATGTGCAGTTATATTTTTCATTAACTGACAGTATGCCTGTTTGAGTTTTTATTATGGCTTTCTAGATCTAAACTGCACTCACTCAAGAACTAGATGAAAGCATTGAGAGATTTATACTATAGCTATTTTTCAGTGCTGGCAAGAATCAACACTGATTTTGTTATAAGAGAATTGTCAGTATAAATATTACCTACCAGTATTGTCCAGAAAGACTGGAACTTAAATTTGGGGTGTTCTTGGAAGAAGGGAAACCAGAATATGCAGTGTCTTGGCTTAATACTTAGTCAACATAGAAACAGCTGGAGATGACTGATTCTAGAGGTTGCTACCTTTCACCATTGTGCAAATCTTAACCATTAATATGCCATTCACCTTCAGAATCTTGTGTTGTTTTAACTTTAGTTTTCAATGTTTCATTTCACATGTCTGTGAAGAAGTGTCCTTTAAAAGGAGTTTGTATCCTTTAAGGTGCTTAAGAAACTGCTGCAGCATTGCCCATTTGCTGTTACTGTTATATTTTATTCATGCCTGTGTGTTTTTCTAAAGCAGTGATTCTAGAAACAGCTACTCATGGATCCATCACTAGTCATGAAACACTTTTGCCAGTTCCAATCAAGTCAATGCCATTTAATAAATGTTGAAAAAAAAAGGTAATATATGCTTGAGAGCTTTATTTTTTGAGTGGTATTTTAATTTTTCTTCCCTTAGCAGTGCTGGATTCCTCCCCTTCCTGTTTCACACATTGTCCTTCATTACAGTGTGTGAGCTGGTGAAGAGAGGGACTTTTTTTCAGACTGTGCTAAGCTGCTGTGGCATGATGGAAGTTCTGTTCTTTTTCTGGGCCTCTGAGACATTTCCAACAGCCATGGCAGTGCCTTCCCACTGACAACAGGAGTGTAAGCAGAGTCTGTGTAGGACCTGCTACGGGCTCTTACAATCGCACTTAAAGCTCGGCGAGTGTCCAGAGCTTCCCTCTGCTCGGTGACGGGGACGCCAGGATGGCAGTGGCAGCAGCGCGGTCTGGAGGGTGAGGCCAGCGTGGCACTGCGGCGTTATCCAGGGGTGTGTGCAACCTGAGGTGGCTCCTTGTCTTATTCATGTCTTACTTGATAGTGAATGTGTGGAGCTCATTTGTCCCTTGCCCTTGAATTGATGAAGATGCATACTAATACACTAACAATAATTAAATCTGAATTTGTAAAAATTGTCTTATACTGAGGAAACGTCACTTAGGAGGGCATACTAGAGTCAAGAGATGTTTCTTGAAACAACAGTGGTCTGTTTATAGTTCATTCTTAAGTTGATGCATCTGAAGTATATGAAAAAATATGCTGTTATTTCCTATCAAAGTCCCCCTTTTAATGAGGTTTCCCCTGTTTTGCTTGGTAACTTCCTTCTTCTTCTGCAGTGAAACCCTGGGGTTTCCCACCACAGCCCCTCTCCTATACATGATGAATGAGTTTGACACTAATGATGAGGTGGGCGTGTTTCTGATCTGTGACTGACAACAGGTAGGTTTTAAGTTTCCCTCACAGCAGCATCCCTTTGTATACTGGCTGTTCGGGGACACCTTTTTTTTTTTTTTTTAAAAAAAAAAAACAAGGATTGAGAAAGGTTTGCCTTCTGAGAGAAGCACTGGGGCTGTTTGTGACTCTGAAACTGACAACCTTAAAAGGATGCATCATCTTTCTCATCTCAGACAGAGAATCTTTTGGAAAGCAACATTGTGTGATTTAGAGTCAACATGTTTATTTGCTGCCAAGAATCAAGTTGCAGGTAATCCTCTTACAGCTTTGTTTTTTGAAGAAAACAAACTGTAGCACTACAGTGCACTCCAAGTGCCATATATCTATTTTATTCTTTAGGAAATTATATTTTTCTTTTACAGAGCACAACAGGAACCAAAGTAAAAGAGTAATAGATACAGCACTCAGGATAAATCAAATCTTTAAAATAATAATAAAAAAAATTTACACCTCGTCCTATATCCTGTTAGTATTTTCATAATATGGCCATGATTGAAAAAAACAAAAAGCAAGCATTTACAATTTTTTGATAGACTTTTTATGCCAGGAATGGATTAATTGTCAACAAAAACTTATACTAATCAGGCTGATGTAAATCTATTTTGGTAACATATCATTAACAAATTTATTCTGGAGATAAAAATATTGCCCCTTGATAATAAATCTTTTTTTCTTTGATGCAAACAGCTAGAACACCTTTTTCTTTTCCTTTTTTTTTTGATATTCTAAGACAAAAGAAATGGTTAATCTTCAGATTAATAAATTAGGTCATTATAATAATAAATTAATTTTTTTTAAAGTTCAGCAACCTCTGTCCAAGTATTTACAACAATACTTGAAAGTTCCTTTACAAAACAGAACACATTTTCTTTTCACATTAAGCATACTGGGTATCTGTGTCTTTCACAACAAGCATTTTAAAAAGAAAAATCAATGCAACAAATGGGTAATTAGTATAAAAGTGCTAAGAGCTGTTTGAAAAGTTAACACTATAGTATACAGTCAGTTATATCTGAGGCAAACTACAACAAACTTCCAGCTTATTATGGACAATATTCCAGTAGTTGTTTCAAACAGTTGTTTGAAAGGAAAAAAAAAATCCAGGAGCTGATTAGTGATGCAGATAAACTGCCATCAAGGTCTCTGGCCAGTGAGCGAATTGAAAACCAAAAGCAAATCCGAATGAGGATGATTTTAATAAAGGAATACCTTCTCCACAGCAGGTGTGCTGCTGACTGCTCAAGGCGTGTGCACACACTCACACTCACACAACTCACTCACACTCACGTTTCTCTTCCCAATTAAACTGCAGGTAGAATGAGATTTTGTTAATCAAAAATTTAAGTGATCAAAAGCATTGATATGGAATGCCTGTTTGTTTTTGTTCTGGTTAAAATCTCATAAAAATACATTCAACAGGAAAACATAAATTGTATGTGTATAAATATATATGCATATATATATTATATACACACGCACACAAATACTTTTTGTTTTTCTGAAGCATAAGATAGTTACATAAATATTCCTATAATTGCTAAAGTTTAAAGAGGCATAATTTTTTTTTGAGCTTCAACAAAGGTGCTTGAATAATATACAATTAAAATGAAGTAGTTTTCTATTTTGTAGAATCAGTACATAATAAAGAAAAAAAAAATCCCCAGTCTCTTTTTAAAAAAAGTTTCATCTTAAGCTAGAGCTTCAATGAAAACTATGAACAACCAACGATAGAACAGAAGAAAGCAACAACAAACAAGGAAGTATAGCCCCTGGAAACGCCTGGTGTCCTTCACCCTCTCCTCCTTCCTGCCACGCTGCTGTCAGAAAAGCTCCAGTGCTCACATCAAGAAACGACTTGGGTCTTGTTCACTTGCTGACTCTGCTAGGAACTAGCTGATGGGCTTGGAAGAAAAAGAAAGCAGCAAAAAAGTATAACTGTATATATCCTTAATCACCCGCTTTAGAGAAACGTCGCTACCCCATTTCTCTCGCTTCCTCACCACCTACTGCAGCTGTGACTGTATAGAAAAGAAGCGTGTGGCTTTAGGCCTGGGATGGCTATCAAAAGGGTCTGATGTGCTCGTCTCATAGTCTAAGGTGGTTACGGCAGCTGGATCGCAAGGCCTTTTTGCTTTCCTGCTCACTCAGGCCTGAGCTTTGCAGCAACCAGTGCAAGTCTTCCGAGCAACAGGAAAAAACATCCTCTGGGCCACTGGACTGGATTTCCCCCCGAGCCAAGCTGACCAATTTGTCTTCCCAACACCACCCTCCCAACCCATTCTCCCCAACCAAACTCACTGTCCCCGCCCCCAAGTATCTCTACAGCTATATTACAAGCAAATATATCTTAGCAACTTTAAACCTTTGGTTCTAAGACAACACTTGGTCAGTTATCTTGAGGAAGAGTGGGAATGCTTGTTCTGCACACTGCTGTCGACGGAGCCCAGCCCAGGAAGTCCTCAGCGCTGTACATCAAGTCACAATCCAATACAATCCACTAAGCAAGTGCACGAATTCTAGTTTAAGAGCAGATTTAGTCGTCTTTCTGTCTTTCAAAACCTCATTCACGCTGCCTATCTTCACACCGTTTGGTAGAAATTGTCTGCCTGTAGGTGGTTCTGTTTTTGCATGCTGTAGAAGCCACTGAATCTTGCGTCTGGTTCTGCAATTCTCAGCATTCTCTGGGAACCATCCACCTGGACTCGGGTTCCTTTCTTGCAGTCCACAGATACCAGCTGATTATTTAAAGAAGAAGGCTATTTAATGGGAGGAGGAAAAAGAACCACAAAGAATTAGCTGCTTTATGTATCTCAGATCAACAGCTATTTAGTACCTCATTCAAGTAAGAAAACTGTCACAGCACATGGATGGGCAGACCACATGGGTTTACATCCTGTTCTGGCACCAACTATAATTTTTTTTTCGCCGAGCTGCATGGCATGTGGTATCTTAGTTCCCTGACCAGAGATCCAACCTGTGCCCCTGCAGTGGAAAATGTGGAGTCCTAACCCCTGGCCCGCCAGGGAATTCCCGCCAACTGTACTCTTAATGAGGGATACTGACAAACCGTTTAAAGGTGAAATGTCAAATTATGTCAAACAGGGAGGGTATGAAGGAATTGAGGAAATAGTGAAGTGACATCATTATTTTCAAATCCTTGAAGTACAGACTAGTGCTTAAGAGGGTTGAAGGATAAGTGGAAGGTACCAGATAGGCAGATTTTAAGATAAATGGACCATTTTGAATCACTCAGGCTGTAAAGTGAGCATCCCAGGTTGGGCCAGCCTGTCTGTATCCAGCCACACACTGAGCGTTTCTCTCCCCAGCTCTGCAGGTGGGGACTGTGCCTTGTGCAGCCCTGTATCCTGACCCACCACGTGCCCAGCACAGAGGCAATTTGCATATCCGTCGAAAGAAAATCAGAGGCAGGATAACCATCGGACAGGAATTTTACGTGAAAGGGTTATCCGGATGATAAACTGGCTGTTTTCAATTCTTGAGGTTGTATGACTTTTTTCTTTAATAAAAACCAAACTGCAAAAGTTAGAGTTAGTGTTCAAAGGAGTGATGATTTATTTCCCTTAGTGAAAATGAATGATTTCCTACTTTTTAAAATAGGCAGATTGAGGCCCTTTGTATTTGTACTGACAACACACACATATTCTTTCCCCTGCAACATGAACTCTGCCTCTCTCCACCTTGTCTGGTATTATTTCACACAATCTCTTCATCTCTTGCTACCTTTCCCCTTTCTGCCTGCCTTTGACATGTCTCCCTGTCTTTTGGACTTCTGTACATCCTCAGGATCTTTTAGCTCTCCTTAGCCTCTTCTGCATGTTACCTCCCTAACCTGATTTTTTTTCCCCCTCTCCCAGTTCTGAGTTGATAGATGATTGAGAATTACCAAGTGATCAAGTTTTAATTTCTCACATAAACAACAATCACTTAGGAATCAATCCAGGGGTATTTGCTTTTTTGAAAACTTTAAAGTAAATACAGGAAATTGGATCTGTGAAAAGGACAGGATTCATTAACCGATGGCTGATGGAGAATTCATCCAGCGATGGATCTAGCCCTAGGCAAGTAAGTCCTAGATATCTGATCACCACCGCCTGATGTGCATTTGAGGCTATAAAGAGCAAAGTAAACATTTCACTGGCAAATATCAAGCAATCAAGGAAATATAAACATGCAAGCTTTCCTAGTTTGATTGTTTAAGAGGCTGAAACTCTGTCAGTACAATACCTTAGTTGGTGTTCGATACCAGCAAAGCAGTGGTATCCACTGTTTCTTCTGATTGATGAACAGGAATGCTATTATAATAGAGAGGCCTATTATTATGGGAACCACAACTGAGGCAATGGAGTCCAGCGAAGAATCTTCTCCTGAGTGCAGCCTGTTATTATCTCTGTAATCTACCTGGAGGTGACCCACGTCTAGAAGGAAAAAAAGAAATTACAAGCATTTATTACCTAAACCAGAATTTTAAAGGATTATTTTAATTACATTGCAAATAGGGATCAGCAACTTGGTTTTATTGCTTCCCAGTACTTTCAGGCTAAAACATGATTAAAGTCTAATGCGGATCCAAAGAGCTCTTACAAGAGGGCAGAGCTCTTAGGGATGGATATAAAAAAAAAATTAGTGTGAGAAGGTTTAATAATTGGGCAGGATGATGCTGATTCTAGCTAGCCAAGAAAATAAGAAAATTCTTAGGATGACTTTTAAAACAAGTGACTAAAACTAAACTACTGAAAATATTTTGATTGATGTTAACCTTTATGGTCTTCTAAGATTTTGAAGCAGAAACATTAGCTTAGCTCCCTGCTTACTAGCAAACCGGAGAGTAGGGCAAAGTATATGCTTCTACTTAGTAGTGTAATAGATAAGACTAATTAGTAGTGTACTCGTAAAAACCAAGCCAGAATCAAGAGCTTAGTCTTTTGGTTGATATTCTGGTTTACTGAGCTCAAAGCAAAAATGCCTTCTCATAAACTTGTTGAAAACTCACTGGGCCTACTGGATCATTTTCCTGCCTTAGTTAATATATTGTACAAGGGACATTTAATTTTGCTCTTATAAATGATGGTCTTTTTGTTCCTTTAAATTCTCTTTCTTGCAGTAAACACTGTAGACAAAGATAAATTTAAATATATACCAATCAGGAGCACTCTCTGAAAATTTCCTTATTTTTCTTATATTTTGTTTCAAATGAAGCACTGTAGTCAGGATGTCTAAATGCATCAAGGACCACGTTAGTGAAAGATGCAGAACAATACAATCGAAAGGACTTGCTGGACTTCCCTGGTGGCGCAGCGGTTAAGAATCTGCCTGCCAATGCAGGGGACACGGGTTCGATCCTAGGCCAGGAAGATCCCACATGCCAAGGAGCAACTAAGCCCACGCGCCGCAACTACGGAGCCCACTGAAGTCTGTGCGCCTGGAGCCTGTGCTCCACAACAAGAGAAGCCCCCGATCGCCACAACTAGAGAAAGTCTGTGCACAGCAACAAAGACCCTATGCAGCAAAAAAAAAAAAAAAAAGGGGGGGGGGGCTTGCTTTTAAATTGTTCTGGAAACTCAGCTCATGAAGTAGCATAGCTCTGTGATGTTAAGTTTAAGTCAGATTTTTATTAATATGCTTCTGTGTGTATGTGGGGGGATGGGAAGAAGAGACCCTAGTCATCTTAGCCAGTGTAGATGGTAATACTTTATAGGAAGGGGGAAAAAAGGGAACATTTATCAGCATCAAGAAAAATGCCAAAGCGGGGAGTTCCCTGGTGGTCCAGGGATTAGGACTCCGTGCTTTCCCTGCTGAGGGTGCAGGTTTGACCCCTGGTGGGGGAACTAAGATCCCGGAAGCTTCATGGCACGGCCAAAAAAAAAAAAAAGAATACTTTCTAAAGAAAAATGCAAAAGGTAAAAGTCACATTTTATTGATGAATTCAGGTTTCAAAAACACAATGGGGCTTCCTAGGTGGCGCAATGGTTAAGAATCTGCCTGCCAATGCAGAGGTCACGGGTTCGATCCCAGCTCCAGGAAGATCCCACATGCCACGGAGCAACTAAGCCCGTGTGCCAAAAAAAAAAAAAAGCAAAAACACAATGAATAAAGAAAGAATTTTTATCTTCCCACATTCCAAATGATATTGGAAGTGTTTTTTTAGGAATATACATCATATAAGAAGATTGTAAATTAAGGAAAAATCTTGGGAAAAGGAAAATGAAGCTTCAGTTGAGGTCTGTTACAAAATTTAGTCCTTAAATGCTGTTTTGATGCTAAAAGCAGGCCACAAAATTTTAACTTTAAGCTTCCTAGTGGCCAAAGCTACAATGGAAACAAGCATCATCAATAAAATTCACAATGTCTTTAAGATTAAAACCACTCAGTTGCTTAGGAGAAGCAACTGACACAGGAGGGAATTTCTCCTCCGGGTCTTTATAACAGGGGTATTATGTAATGCAGAGTCCTCAACATAATATAATAAATAAGGCTGTTCTTAGGACCAAAGCTCAGCATCCAGGAAAGTATGTGGCACAGAGCAGGCACTAATATTTATTGACTGAATGACTGTAAACATAATGCGAAAGCATCATTCAGTCAGCGGTTATATAAGGAGCCAAAACATGGGTGCAGGAATTTGGCTCTCTGGTCATCTGGCTTGATCCAAGCATAACACTTACAATATCTAGAGTAACAGACCATTAATCTCTCAAGCAATAAATATTGCTTCTTCCAAAAGAAATATAAAAACGGTCTTACAATGATTTTGAAAATGTCCTTGAAGTAGACAGGAGGCAGTATTGAGTCATGGCTAAGAGTAAGCTTACACTATTTTGATCAAGAGGCCTATACTTTTAGAGAGAAGGCAAGACTGACAGGAACGGGGCCTTGCTTTATACCACTTAGCTGCCGAGAGGCAGAAGAACATCTCTAAAAAAAGAAAGCATGGAATAAGCCTGATGAGTGGAAAAATCAACACATTACTAATAAATTGAACTCCTCATGGAGTGAAAACTACCTGGAAGTAGAGGGTAACCTAATGCACAAATGCTTAGTACAGTATCCACAGGGACAAGTGAATCATTTATTATTACTCTGCTTACAAAGTTTATTCACATACATACATTTAAGAGATGGCTTAGAAATTCCAGATACCAAGCTCTTATGACCAGGGACATATTTCTTTCCATCATCACTAAGTCGCTGAGCATGTGGGGCCAGAAAAGAGGCATTTTACCCAGTTACCTGCAGACTTATTTCATCATCCTGGGTTGTTAAATATGTTACAGCCAAGCAGGTCTTTCCTAGAGTGGTTATTTGAACTTACCTGGGCATGTATTTAAAAGGTTACCCAAAAGAAGTTCTGAAAATTAAAAAAAAAAAAAAAAAAGTAAACCATACAAAAGACTAGATATCTCAACCGACTTCGGCACTTACCTCTGGGGAGGTGGATAATGTCGTTTTCACTAGGTGTGGGCCATAGGGGAACCTCCAGGTCAATCTCTCCACGATGATTTGTCTTCTCAATGGGTATATTGGTTGGTTCTGGAACATACATTTCTAAAAGAAGGGGACATTTTTCATAAGAGATGATGGAGGGGCTCCTTGTCGTTGACTTTCGTCTCCTCGATCCAAATGGACAGTGCATTCAATTCAATACAACACAATACAACATGTCCTGGGACATGAAAGATCCAGTTTCTGCACCAACATCATTAACACCAGACAGTCACTAGCGTTTGCAGGGGTGGGAAACGTGTCCTATAACCATGGAAAAGGGGGGAGAAGATTACTCTTCCACCAGGGTCAGATGCTCTGCTCTTCCATGACAAATGCTGTTGGTTCTACAGATTTGTGGAAGCTGATGGGCACCGGCTGAAATGAAAAGGTTTCTTTTACTTTCCATCAGCGAAATTATACTTTAATAACTGCTGCTCTTTAATCCATGAGTGTTGACTCATTTATATGAAATATGTCACAGGAAGTGAAAAAGTTAAAGCATCTTCCATTCTTTATTGATTTCCCCTCTACTCTCTCTCTTCCCCTCAACGGGAATGGGTGTCAGCAAACCTCATGAAGTCTTGATTTAAGTCTTAAAGGTCTGCTGTGTTACTCCCGGAGCCATGGAGAGTGGAAACCGATCTTGAGTAAACATATTTATATTATCTAACCTGATCATACAGACACTTTGGTCAACAAGATACTATAACACGAAGCAAAACTGAGAACAATGATATTTGTTCATCTCAAATAGCAAGATTTTTTTTTTTTTTTTTTAAGCCAAGTTCTAAAGGGACCAGTGAGAAAATCCAAAGCTTTCTTTGGCTCCTACATAAATATTTGTATATCCCCACTTCATCTGGCTAACAATAACTAGCCAAACTTCTAACGAAATAATTCTTAAGAACCTCTATTTTCAAACTATGACAAAGGAAGTCAGTCTCAATCATGTACTTCTTCTTGGCCAGGTCCTGCCATATTATTAACTGATTTTTACAATAAGGTAGCCAAACACTGGCAATGCTAAATACTCACTAATTTTAGTCCAAAATAAAATACATGAAATATGTTATATACAAGTAAAAGAAAATCCTCTCTGCTCAGAGTGATCACTGGCTATCCCAAAGTTACCAGCCTTTCAAGAAGTGAACCTTAAAAAAGATAAATTTGAGAGAAGGGAAAAGTGATAGAGAAGAGAATACGTGCTAAACTTCCACTGTGAGTTCACTGAGTACCTGCCAGGGAAATAAACTCTGAGATGTTAAGTAAATTGCCCAAGATTCTGCACCCAGGAACCAGCAGAGCTGGGCTTCAAATCCAGTTCTGTGATTCCAAAGCCCAGATCTTCCTCTTGCCCCCAAGAAAAGAGTCACTTTGGCTGTTGCTTTCTTACTTAAATTATAAGATCTCAGACATGGCAAGAACTAGACACTCAGAGTTTTGAAAGGTTCAATGGGTCTCTGAAAACTTTAGAATTAAAAAGAGAATTTACTGGAAACATTTTCATTTACACAGGCAGGGGTCTGAGTATAAACTAGTGATTCTAAACTTTTCTATCATATCTGAATCACCCAAGGAGCTTATAAAATGTGCTGATGCCCACAGGTCCTGATTCGATAGGTCTGGGCTAGGTGGTTCCGGGGTGTGTGGGCGGGGATGGTGCTTAGCTTGCCCACTGAGACATCTCGATATACGATATGAATTTCCTGGAGGAATGGGGGAAGAAGACCCCCTTGACATTTACACGACATCTTTCAGTGCCATGGGGCCCCAACCCCCTACCCTGCCTGGTCCAGTGCACAGCCTTGAGCTTTCCTATCACAACAGGGGCTGACCTACTGCTGCCTTCTGAGGCCTCGGGAGAAAAGGCTAATGTGAGACCCATGCCAAAAACCTGTGAATGTCAGCAGCTAAGTAGTAAAGACCTCTGCAGAGAACCCCAGGGCTGGGATCAATTCAGTTCAGCTCAGGGTCTTTCCTGCGTGAGAGCATCAGGGAAGCAGCTTTGAAATTCTTGTGCCTCCTACCTGCCCACAGGTAAATTTCAGTGAAACCCCACAAACAACACAGACTGGACGGTGTGAGTTCTTTCCCCACCAGTGCTTAGAAAGGCTGTCCTTGGCAACAGCGGGGAAAGTTGGAAGGATCTGCTTAGGATGGAGAAGGATGTTTCACTCAGTGATTACTTAATCACCACTGTTCAGCAAATACTTCCCAAGTACTTCCTACGTGGCAGGCACTGGCCTAAGTTCAGGGGATACAGCTGTGAGCAAGACCAGTCCTGCCCTCATGGGCCTCTCGTGATGAGTTACTTCTTATCATCTGGCAGCTCACGGCCTGTCCTCTGGATCCGTCTGCTCCACTAAACTCAGTTTGGCTCTGATTAAAATCCATCCACGCCTCCTTCTTTATCATAAAATACTCAAAGCTCCAGTTCAGAGCCCTCAGGTCTAAGGGGAGAGGGTCATTTCCCTTTAATGTGAACTTAAGAGGGAAGCTGCCTCTGAGCAGTTTTGCCAAAAAGCATAAATCTTTCAGCAAAAAACTGCTTGGAGAAACAGAAGTGTGGGTGCTGTTGTGTTTCCATGCCTAGACCCAGACCTCCCATGGCCAGAGTCTGCATTCAACCTCAACTCTAAAATAGAACCCTTCCAGCATTTACTGCAAGAGCCCTTTATAAAGCTGCTGGCATTGTGGATGACAGGGCCGGGGTGACACAAAATTTCATCACAGGCATTGGGTCATGATTAAGGATTACAAATGGAGTCAGATTTGACCTGAACTTCAAAGAAACCTAAGACAACTTACTGGGGATATATTTTACATTCAGAGGCATCTGGCTCATTATAGGAGCCACCCTCCTTAAAATGTCCTTTTCTGGAATATGGGGCAGGATGCTTGGGGCCTGCAGGGTGAGGACACCACTTTTTGGGAGGACACCACAGGACTGGGACTCCCGGGTCTTCTGCTAACTAGACACATGGCTTTGGATAATTCACTTAACTCTTCTGACCCTCAGTTTCCTATAAAATGGGACAAGTACTAAGCAGTGAACCAGTTCACAGGTCTGGTACTCATATCCAAAAATGGCGGTGGGAGAAAGTGCTTTCTAAGGGTGAGGCTATTCAGAATGTTAGTGGATGTGCCTAGGGCACAAAGCCAAGTAGCCTGAGCCACGTAGGTGAGAAGTGGCAACCGGAAACTTCACAGCGAGCCCACGAGAAAACAGGACAGGAATCCAGGCTTCCTGGCGGGCCACACTTAATCAAATGTAAAGTGGCAGAGCTCGACTGACTGCAAAATTTGCTGAGATAAGATGGAGAAATGACTCATTGATAATACATCAGAAGCAGAAAGGGGAGTTAACAGCAATTAGATTCCAATCCAACAGTAAATGCTGACAGAGAGGTCACTGGAGAAATCTCTAGTAACGAGCAAGGATGTTAGTGAAACCTGCACTCTCTCCTCCATTAAACTCGCAACCGAGGAGAGTGGATCTTTCCCTCTGTTCCTGCCGCCATCACCTGAGGTTGGGTCCTTATCATCACATACCTGGAATGTCTACAATGCACGTCACAGCTGCCCTGGCCTCTGGTCTCTCCCTGCTTCAGTCCCTCCTACAGATCGTCTAGTTAGCTTCCCCAAAGCACCTCCATGATCTTGTTTTTCATCTGCTCAAAAATGAGCCTCGGGGTTGGGGGGGCGGGGGGCGAAGGGGAAGCTGGGACAAAGTGAGAGAGCAGCACAGACATAGATACACTACCAACTGTAAAATAGATAGCTAGTGGGAAGTTGCTGTATAACAAAGGGAGATCAACTCGATGATGGGTGATGCCTCAGAGGGCCAGGACAGGGAAGGTGGGAGGTAGTCACCAGAGGGAGGGGTTATGGGGATATATGTATAAATACAGCTGATTCACTTTGGTGTACCTCAAAAGCTGGTACAAGAGTGTAAAGCAATTAGATTCCAATAAAGAGCTTAAAAAAAAAAATGAGCCTCCCCACAAAGGACAAAATCTACCTCCCCATTTGACAATTAGGCCCTAAAATCTTGACCAAAGTCATCTTGTCTATCCTTATCTCCTGCTACTAGAACTCCCTATTCCAGGGGCAATTGGCCTTGACCATTCCATCTCAGATGGTCTTTGCTCAGATTACCCTTTCATTCCAATGAAAAGAACCCACCTGTCCTTCAAGGTCTAGCTCAATTCTTACTCAGTGAAAGCCTCCAAGACCCCTCTACTCCACAGGAAAATCCTATCTGTGAACTCAGCACTCATGCGCTGTAGCTGAGTTGTGTAATGGTTGTCTCCAATTCACCCCCTCCCCTTCTCTCTAGAAACTACTCTACGTAGACTTTGCTGCCACCACTGTAAGGAAATGGCTCTTGTCAAGAGACGACTAGGACAACGCTAAATGCACAACAGTCAGTCCCTGCTTCACACCTGATGTCATCCAACAGCACTTCCCCTACCCCTTCTCCATGTGGCTCCAAGGTCACAGCTCTCAGTTTCTTCCCATGCAGCAGTGGCTCGTTCTCTGTTTCCTCTGCTAATCCCTCCCCACCTGCCCAGATCCCAGAGTTGGAGTTCCTGGGGTCAGTTCCAGGCTCCCTTTTCTTCTCTATCTCCACTCACTCCTTGGGCGACCTCGTCTGGTCTCAAGGGTTAAAAACCACCTGTGGCTGACAACGTTCAAGTTTATAGATCCATTTCCCATCTCTCTTCCAGATCAGATAGATATTCACTTAGTCATTATCTCCACTTAGATGTCCTATGGAGATTTCAAACTAAAAACACACCAAACCAAACTGACTTTACACCAGAGCTGCAACTCCATGTTTTAGTCAAAAACACAGTTGTCCTTGGTGTGCCTCTTCCTCTCACTCCTGACATCACATTCAAATCCACATTCTACCCTCTCACTACAATCAGAACCCAACCATTTCTCCCACCTCCACAGCTACTGCCCTGGTCCAAGCCACACTCAGCCCTCACCTGGATCACTGGTCTCTTTACTTCCACTCCTGCAAGTCACGTCCCATCACTCCTCTGCTCAAAACCCTCTGGAGTTCCTATCTCACCAATAAAATTCTGAAATCGCTCATGAGATCTCACGTTCTGGCTCACAGCTACCTCTCCACTTTCCTCCAGTTACCCTCCCTGTTCACGAGGTCCCATCCACACAGCTTCCCTGCTTCTCTTTGAATGTCCATGGTGTGTTCCCACCCCCTGGGCTTTTGTCCTACCTATATGCAGAGGTTCTGCCTCTACCCCACGATTCCTGCCATTCTTCTGGGTCCCTTTATAAAGGTCATCTGATCAGTGAGGCACTCCCAGATCATCAAAACATCCTGTCCCCTCATCTGCCCAGCCCCCTCCTCCCCCACCCTGGTCTCACTGTGTGCTTCTCCGTGGCCCCATGTCCTCATCTTGTGCGCTACTGACTCTTTACTTATGTGCCACCTGTCTTTCCGTACAAAAACATCAGCTCCATGTGGACAGGGCCTTGTCGGATTCACCGTTGTCTCCCCAGGGCCTCAGACAGTGCTTGAAATGAATCTTGGTTGAATCAACAGATCAAGTTTCACCATTTACATTATTGAAAGCACACTACTAGGAAAACTGGAATGAAACTTGTGAAACAGGTGAAATGTAATAGATAAAGCAACTCCAATGAGAAATACATGTTTTTCCTCATTCTTCTCGTGCAAAACACTTAAGGATTTTGTCTTTCCTTGTGTGCACACCAAGTGATACGACATCACGGATGTGAACTTCTGACTCTCAGTTTACACCTTAAACAAGGCCAAGGAGACTAAACTATGAAAAGTACCCAATGAGAGATCTGAAAAGGGCTCAGCGTCCTAACCTGGCAGAATATCCCATCCTTTTGAGGGGATAAATGGACATTTTTAGAAGTGCCCTATTCGGGTTAGCTTGCACAACCTCTAAACAAAAGGCAAATATATGCAGAGCTCAATGAAACTCTTTGGATATAACTGACTCCCCCATTTTACAAGTGCACAGTGTAGATGCCTACGTTGCTGTAACTCCTGGCCCACTGTACCGCACAGAGCAAGAGTCTCTAATACAATGCTACCAGAAAACACAGAACCGAGGTGAAGGTGGAGAGGCTCTCGCTCGCTCAGGACCTCCCTGGGCTCCTAGAGTGAACCCTCCCTTCGGTCTGTGTGGTCTGGACTGCCTGTGAAGTCTGTGTATTCAGGGCTTTAGACCTGGAACACTGCCCAGAGGCTGTCCTGCTGAGGGCTCAGGTCTTGCGTTGCTGGGACGAGGGGCAGAAAACAAAGGAGCTGTTTTGGCAGGAGACACAGACACGGAAACCAGGAGAAGGCCTGGGGGAGGATCTGGGCAGCTGTGGGGGCCTTAGGTTTGAAACTGGGAGGTGGATTACTGAGCTGACATGAAGGGTGGAATGTGGGGACAGACACAGACGTGTGATTCTGCAATAGCCAGCTGGGGGCATGCTCTGTGATTCCGGTCTAGGTGGGAGGAGATGGAAAGTTCATGGGAGGGCTGGGGAGAAGGCTGCATGGGGTGGCCTGGGTACTGCCAGAACTGATGAACTGAAGAAAGACTGGACCAGAGTTGTATTCTTTAAACGCAGCTCTTCTATTTTGCTTCTAACAGATAGTCACCTTGCAACGGCTGTTAAGTGTACTCCCTGCTCTGTCTGGTCATGGACCTTTTCCACTATGCTCAGCCAATCCTGCAGTAAAACTGTGCTACTCGGATATGGAAGGTGTCATTCACAGGTCTGTTACACCCCTAAGGCCTGCCACTGACGTTTAGAGAATGCAAATAGAAGAACCAGAGCAATTCTGGCATGGAACCAAAACTCAGGCACTCACCTGGATGGTCACAGTCTCTCAAGTTACCCGCCATGTCTCTGGGCCGCAGAAACGGAGGGCTGGGTGGGGGAGGCTCTGAGTCTGCTCTAGTTTCCTCTTAAATCAACAGCACAGATTGGGAGGCAGCAGGGCAGTGGCTTAGATACCTGGGCACATTGGGCAGCAGCTTCCTTCCACGTTGATGGGCTCGACGCAGGGCAGCGGCGGGCAGCTGACGGTCGAGCAGAGGGTCTGGCCCTGCAGGCAGTAGCAGTGCGTGCAGCTGTCGATGTCCCAGCGCTCCTCATCGGCGTAGGCCTTCCCGCTGAAGTGGCACACCACCTTCTTTGGGATTGTGTCCTCTAGTGAAAAAAAACGGCGCACGGTGGAGTTACTCCATGTGACAATAACAATTTCTCATCACACATCACACATGAGACATGAAGGAGAACAGCTCTGCACAATCACAACATGCTCCAGGACACCCAGAACTGGGTGACACTTCCACTTCCCCAGCCCCTACTGCTACCTTCCCCTGCTCATCAGCGGCCTCGGAACTCTCATTTTGTGGCCTGAACCTGGTCAAGGGCCACTGAGGCTGGCACAGGGCGGTAACTATAACAAGCAGCTGGGAACAATACCTGTTGGCCAAGAGTCATTAGACTGCCATCGCAAAATATACAAGCTATCATTGTATGGCTGTTGAACATACCATATGAAAAAACTAAAACTGAAATACAAATAGGTAGAGAGACAGGTTCAGAGGTTTTCTTCCCATCTGGAAAGAAAGAAAAGGTCCAGCTGAGTATACTTACAGAAACAATCCAAGATATTCCCATCTCTAGTTAGTTAATCTCTGTATAACTGATGCGGGGGAATGGTAAGGAATGACAATGGCCTGTCGCAGGGAACCGGCAGGCTTCCTGAGCTCTCCCAGAGGGGACTCAGCATTGGGAAAACCATTTCCTTCATTCTTCAGGGATGCTGGATGGACTTCCCTCTCACCAACCAGGACATTCCTACTTTAAAAACCACCTCATTTCATTTCGATCATTTTTTTCCAGCAAACCATGTTTTTTGAGAATGATATATTTTTAAGAGCTATTTTTATGTATAAGAATTTGCAGCTTAACACATTCTGCTTGTCTTTTTTCTCCGTTCTTCCCTGCCATCCTCATATCCTCCCTCCCCCAACCTTTTCCTTGAAAGTTCCTTTCTCTTTGATTCAACACCTTCTCCTGCTTTATCAGAACCTACTAGTGGTCACATTCCCTCTGGAGCTCAGAGTGAAGCCCAGTGACCAGCAAAGCAGAGACAGGGTCAATCAATGGAGAAACACAGGATGTGGAGGTGGGGCAGCCCCTCCCTGTCACTGGCCAGGCTGATAACTGGATGAGTCCTACTAAGCTGGGGAGATTTTATGCTCAGATTCTATGGTCAGCTCCACTCACCACTGATCACTAGTAAATGAAAAACTATAAAGGCATCTGGAAGGGAAGGTCCTTAGAAGTGGTGCCCGGGGCTCAGGTTCTCCCTGGCAGGCACCTGGGAAGCTCTGACAGGGGCAGAGTTCACTGCCCAGGCACAAAGGACAGAACCCACAATGCCTAGGGGGCAATGAGGAACATCTATGTGCAGGGCGTCAGGATCCCATCCAAGTGCTTCTGGGCAGCTGGAACCGCTCTTCGTGAAGACCTAGCACGAAGCTTCCCATTGAGCTTTTCCAGACGAGGGTCACAGGCAGAAATATTTGTCTTTGGAATCCACATTCTCTTCTTACAATCATTCAAGCATATGTCCCTGACTAAATGGCACTAATAATGTCCTATGACTCTAAGATTTTGTGTTTCCAAAGATGTAAGTCTTGGTCCATCGTGGAGTGTTGTAAGTTAGCACGGAAAGGAATCTATGTCAACAGTTAAAATGCATAATCTCTCTGTTTCCCAATGCTTTTTCATTATTTTTCTCATTACTGTCGCCTGAGGTTCAGCAAGGGAAGTTGAGCAATCACAGGAAGTTCCAGTTGTAGCAGAAATACTTTTCCAATATCTATTTAAAAACGTACTTCAAGGCCTCACCTGCACCCCCCCCCTCCTGGCAGCCCCAGGGCGGGGCTAGGCTGGGGCTCACCCCCTTCCCCAGCTATTTTATGTCTGTAATTAAATATGTTAAAATAAAGTCATTATTGTAAGTCAAAAAAAAAAAAAAAAAAAAAAAAAACGTACTTCAGTGTATTTGTGAGTGCTCCACAGAAAGGGTTCTGGTGCACTGCCTGTAAGCTTAAAAACTCATTTGGAGGCTTTCACACCAAACTCATGGTAGAAGTTTTTGCTAATCTGAAATCCTTAGAAGGGGTGACTTCATTAAGATACCCAAAATGTACATGTCAAATGGCTGAGTAGAATCACTTAATTCAAGTAATATAATGACCTCGAGCCAACACTTCATTGAGGACACTAGACTTGCCATCAAATCCAGAGTCTATTATGCAGAGAATTCTTTATGAAGGGAAGCATTTCTTCATAAAACAATATTACTGATTATATTTTACATAAACCTTGTAACAGCTCACATGATGGACCAACGTTACTGCATAAAATTTGAGTAATGTATCACTGGGCAAGGACCTTAGAGGAGAAGGTTACATTCCTCACCCCATCTTGTCCATCACTTTCTACTCTGCTTTTCCTCCTAGAGGCATTTTGCCAGTTCTCTTCTCAGAGAAGAGGAGGAAGGGAACAAGGAAGAGGCATAGAAAGGATGAGGACTTCATAATAAAAGAAATTGAAGTCCAGGCCAAGCACTGGTCTGTATTTTCTTAAGATCTAGGCTAAAACACGCGTTGTATCATGAGATACTTAATCAATGCTAGTATTTGTGAGGTTAAAATTATTTATAAAATTAAGGTATTAAAAAGGGTAATTAGGTGTTAAACATTATAAAGACATTCGTTCATTTATTCTACACACGTTTATCACCAACGGGAAAAAAGGCAGGACCAGGACCCTGACCCAGAGGACTGAGCAGAAATGGTGTAGACAGGCACCAGGACGCCTCACCAGATACCACGCAGCAGCCACTGTGCTGTGAATTCAACGTGGAGTTGGACAGCACAACACGGAGGGCAAAGCAACTAACTCTGCCTGGGGGGAACTGGGAGAGGCTTTGCCCAGAATTTGATGCTTTATTTTTATTTTGAGAAATGAGTAGGGAGATAAAGAAGCTGGAGGAAAGGACACTGCAAACAGACAGTGGTGTGTCTGAACCGCCTGCCAGGTTGGAAGGACAGTGAGAGGTGTCAGGGGCTGCATGCAAGATGGCTGGAGATGAACCTGGGATCAGATCGTAAAGGGCCTTGAAGAACAATGACAGATTTAGAGCCTTCCTGCAGTGGAGGGGATGGGCCTTATTAGCCTTGTTTTCAAGAAGAGAACTGTGGAATATGACAACATGGAAGACTAAATGGAGTTAGAAAGATGGGGATGCTGTTCACAGGGTTGTGATATGGGCCTGGAGTAACGCAGAGGTGACGGAGGTGGAAAGGCAAGGCTAGGCTTGAGAGCTCTGAGAAAGAGCCGTCAGGATATGGACGGTAAGGGGCACGGAGGTATGAAGGACGACCCTGTTTCTTTTAATGGGCGGTGATGCAGAGGTAATTCCAACGTATGAGTCATGTTCCCGCTTTAAAGAAATAAACAGCTGGTGAGCCTGTCAAGGACCTGGTCAAGCCTTATCAAACCGGATATTCCAGTGGGTCAATCAGAGCCGCAGTGGTTGACCTTCAAACTCTTAGCCTTTCTGTGTGAACACGACCATGAAGCTGCCTCTAGGGGAGAACTGACTGGGGGCTCAACAAGGTAAAAAGGAACACATTTTAGTCATCAGTGGTGACGGTGTGGGGTAACAGGCAAAACCGGCAGTATGCTTCATGTATCTCTAAAAACCTTATACTTCCTTGATCCAACAATTCTATTTCTAGTCAGCTATCCCAAGGAAATAATCAGAAAAGGCCTAAAATAAGTTGTTTATGTAGATGTTCATCACAATATTATTTACAATAGCAAGAAACTGGGGAAAAAACCTGCGTCCGACAATTTGGGAATATTTAAATGACCCGACACAATCACATGAGAGACTACTGTGCAGCTGTTAAAATGCATCATGTGTAGTATAAGCTCAACCACGTAAAGAGGAAAATTTAAAACTCTAGAAAGAAATGAAAATGTTAACAGTCACTGTTAGACTCGAGGGTGTATTTTTCTTTTTTTTTTTTTTGCAATGAATATGAGTTACTCTTGATACATGAGGCAAAAATATTAACATGGTTATCTCAAGCAGACATGTGCACACATCACCAACCTCCTCGCATCGCCAACACACACACGGATAGCTTAGTCTGAGCCTGGTTCTAAAGAACCTGGTCACGCAGTAACGGTGCTTTCCGAAAGCTACTGACCCACTTCGAAGAATTTCGATGGCCTGCAAGAAAATTAAACCATGGAAGACGTGCCAGAGATCAAATGCTGAGCTACAGCATAACTCAGCGTCTGTGTAACTACTCATTCAGTAACTGTATGAGATCACTGTCCAAGAGTATTTATGAAATGATAAAAGAGGGAGAGCAACTACTCTGGATGTCTTGGAAGCAAGGGGCTGAGCCAAGAACTTCGACTACATATGAGACGAAAACTAAAGTTTCTCATTTGATTTTGTTACAAAAATAAATCTTTTTCTGAATTCAATGAAGATTAGGAGTTCAAAGTAGCAATACGAGGATAAGAAAACAGTGAAACCCATTAAACGGGAAGCCGCACAAAGCCGCACACAGACGCTGCAGCAGGTTCACCGCACAGTCGCTGAGGTGGAGTGAGATCAGGCAGAGGGCTGACTACCATGGACCCCATTTCCATGTGCGTCTACCAGTTTATCTCTATTCCATTCAAACTCTCCTCATCAGATTACCTTGGAAACATCTCAACTTCAGTTCATTTTCAATGGAATTAACTCTGACTTGAGATCAGGAAGCTATCTTATTAGGTTTAAACAACTGGCAGCTGGGGAGGGGTGGGTAGAGCACAGAAGGCAGATGCCAATCAATCACTGGTTGAAAGAATGCATCTCTCCGTGGAGGTGGCAGAGAGTGAAAAGGGGACCAGTGGCTCCAAAAAGACCTTGCGAAGGGACCTGACTGTAGGAATGAGGTATCTCAAGGTTTGCCCAGAAGTCTAAAGCCAGCGTTTAGGCTCATGCGCAGAGCTGCGCTGGGCCGCAGCAAGCGCTAAAGATTGGCACGATCAGCCCCCTCGGAGCTCATCTCCTTACAGACCAGAGTTCAGAGGAGGCAGGTGGTACCGACAAAAGAGATGGTTCTGAAAGAAGGATCCAGGGCCAAGCACTGAAGAAGAGAACCTGCATCTTCTGAGCATCCTTGGTACCCAGGCGCTGTGCTCAAGAGCCTCTTGTGGTTCAGCCTCACAACAACTCTCTGAGGTAGGGCTGTGCATCCTACTCTTGGGGAAACTGAGGTTCAGCGAGGGGAAGGAACCTTAACCAAGCCAGCAGGCGGTGGAGCCGGCACCTATTCCTGGCTCCGTCTGACTGCAAAGCCCACATTCTTTGCCTTGAGCTCTACCTAACAGCTCCCTTTCTTACCCTCCCAGGAACACACAGAGCCCTCCTCATGTGGCCTCAATTGTGCCTGGGCCTCTCTGGAACACTGGACAACTTTTTGGCTATCCAGCTTTTTCAGGTGGAGGCCAAGCTGAATCCAGTGTGCTGACCGGGGAGGAGCCACCATTAGCACTGGATGTTTTATGTCAGGACCGGCTGGTTTGAGGACCAGGACTTCAATCCCCGACAAGCCCCATTTCAGAGTTGGCCACAGAGAGAGGCTTGCCCCTGCTGCTTTGCGGGGGGTGGTTTTCTGTGATATCTCTACATCTGATCAGCCTGAGTCACGATATCAATATATTTCTTAACAGGGAAGTTTGTTTCTTCAAACATGCTTTAAAACAAAGCCACATTTAAGACATGGGTTGGTCACCACTCTGTGGAATTTTCGTGTGAAATAGATGAGGGCTCTTGTTTTTTAAAGCCTTGACTAATTTTTTCCAGGGTGGCTGCTATGTGGCCCAGATTAGACTAGATTAGATTTTAATTACTTAGATCCTAGTTAATGAGGCTTTATAGAAACATCTTTTCTTTTGACCAAATTTCATCTGAAAAGCCAATGATCTAAACAGAGGCCTGAAAGTATGCTGTGAATTTCAGTTAACTGATGGATCCCAGAGCCTCTATTTCTTTTTTTTTTTTAACTAAAGTATAGTTGATTTACAATGTTGTACCAATCTCTGCTGTGCAGCAAAGTGACTCAGTTTTACACACAGATACATAAAATATCCTTATCCATTACGGTTTGTCCCAGGAAATGGATATAGTTCCCTGTGCTATACAGCAGGACCTTGTTGTTTATCCACTTTATCCATTTTAAATGTAACAGTTTGTTGTTCATCCATTTTATCCATTTTAAACATAACAGTTTGCATCTACTAATACCAAATTCCCTCTCCCTCTTCCCCTCCCAGCCTGGCAACCACAAGTCTGAGCTCCACGTCTGTGAGTCCGTTTCTGTTTTGTAGACTGGTTCACCTGTGCCGTGTTTTAGATTCCACGCAGAGCTGATATGTGGTGCCTGTCTCTCTCCGCCTGACTGGCCTCTCTTACTATGATAGTCGCCAGCTGTATCCATGTTGCTGCAAATGCCGGTGCCCCTATTTCTCACAAGCTCATTTACTGTCCCGGATGGACCACCTCCTCCCACGGCACATGTGGGTCAATCTGAGAAAGCTGTCAGAAAACTTTAGAAACGACTTGGTTTACAGGAAGACATGGTGGCTCATCTACCCAATTTGAGGTTCTAAATAATAAATGAATAAAGTCATAGTTTGGGGGGAAAACAGCACAGTCTAATTGAAAGTCCATAGAAAAGCATTTTAAGCTTTCAGGCTGAAGAGGGAGGCAGAAATAGAGACCTGGGAGCCATCCCACTGAAAGGAACTAAAGGGTTTACATCTGGTGATCCAGTGGGCTGTCCACTGCATCCTCGCTGCTGTACTCATCGCTCCAGCTGGTTGCTGATGCTGACAACGACACCACGTTTATTCTTCAATGCCTCATCATCATCAACACGTCCACGTGCTCACTGCCTACCATGTACTGGGCACGGTGCTAACCAAGCATATTTTTCTTTTGGCCACATGGCATGGCTTGTGGGATCCTAGTTCCCTGACCAGGGATTGAACGCAGACGCGTGGCAGTGAGAGAGCGGAGTCCTAACCACCGGATCACCCTAAGCGAGCATTTTTCACAAGTCAATGCCACGTGTTCTCCACAGCCTAACAGAAAAGAGTATTTCAATGTCACAGAAAACGGAGACACAGAGAGAGTCAGTAACTTGCCCAAAACGCATGGACAGGAAATGGCGGGGCCAGGTCCCCGCACACCGTCTGCCCGCTGCACGTCCAGTGGGATAACCTCAGAGCGCCACGTTCCTGGGCAGGGACCTGGGCCACACACACAGAAGTGGCCACTGCTGACTCTGGAGAATGGGTGCTTAGACTCCCGACCCTTTCCACTTGTTGGGGCTCAAGGTCTTTGCTTTCAAAGGTAGATGACCCTCCAACCAACCGCACCAGACCTCGGCACAATCCTACCAATGCGTGGAGATGCAGTGGTTACTGAGGACTCAGGGTTCTTCTCAGGCAAATGTCTATTTCACACGCCTCTCTCCCTCACAAGGAAGAGGATTAGAGAAGAATGTTTCAAGGAAAACATGAGGTATGACACTCATATAATGAGGTTTATTTTTAAAACAAACACATTGGGAGTTATATACCCAACCACGTGTGATCCCCTTCTAAGTACTCCCTGTCGAGGGCTATGCACGTACTCTGGCAATGCTGCCCTGGCTTCACGCGGCTCTGGAATTTTCCTTTTGCAATGACATCCAGAGCCAAATTTTGAAACAAGCAAGGGAGACGGTCCCTATTTTACGGCCACGCCTTGGTTTCGATCCTCTTTGGTATTAGGTTTCCTCAGCTCTGGCCTCTAGCTTATCCATCAGATCGGCTTGAAATGACTTTTGGCCTCTATGAGAACCAAAGTGCCTCCTTGCTAAAGGGTGGGGTGTACCGCTGTGTCATCAGCAGTGTGCGGAAGCAGCCTGCAGCACTCCCGCCCGCAGCTGCTCCGGCGGGCCCGCTGCTTCACTCATGAGGCGCTCAGGTGTGCGTCTTATATTTTTGGATTCAAACAGAAGCCATATTATCTTGCAGTATGCTTGAGAACAATAAAAATGTGTGATGTCTTTCAGTGGTAGAGTTTGGAAAATTCAGCGCGTTTTTTCTTTTTCTCCCTTTTCCTTGATTCTGTTTACATGAGAGAGCTGAGGAAGAAGTGGCAAGGCCTTGAAACGTTAACTCCTTTCGAGCTGACCTCTCCAACTGTCTGAACCTTGCTATCTTACTTCTTTTAAAGATAAGAAAAGGCTTACCAGGCTGTTAAAAGTTGGACTTTGCTTTTACTCTTGACCTATTTTACTAATTACACCATAAAGCTAACTAACCGCTGGGGGGAAAACCCAGATACTAGAATCGTGTCATTTTCTTCCTCTATAAAAATCCAATTCAGTATGCAGGAGTCACTGATGCGGTAGCTCAGGCCTTGCTCCGAATCTGACCATGATGAAAAGAAAGCATTTCCAGACTCCCCACCCCCTTTCCGCTGAGAAAGGTTATAAAAACGAAAATCCACTAGAACCTATATTATTATAGTTGGACTTTTCCATTTCTGCCAGGAAGACAACTTTCCTGCATAGATAGTTCAGGTTCTAAATCTGGTTGTGGTGGTCATGAAGTCAGAGTATTGGTGTGGGAGTAACTTCCTGGGAGGAAGTTCCAAAGCTTTAGAAATTGCATCAGTTCTTTCAAATCTCCAGCGTACTATTTAGAGACCTGAAAAGTAATTTGCTCTGGGATCCTAGTGGCCAAGAAACTAAACGCAGCTGTTAGTCTCAGAGTAAGTCCCACTGCAAAACAATCCAATGCAGTTGTGCAGTGGGTGCTCGCTCTCTCCACACATCGCTGTAGAGCGTGCCGCTCTGCACGCCGGGGGTGCAGTGGTACACACGGCAAGTTGGGGTCTCTGCCCTCAGGGAGATGCTGCTGCATCCAGAGGATCTCATCAGCTTTGTGTGCGTTCAGGTCCACACACAGGTGCCAAATGATTTAAAAAAAAAACTGTGCAAACTGCAGGCCTTGCTAATAATATTATATTTCATATTGGTTTCTGGTGTAATCACTTAGGCAGGTGGAGAAAGGTACCAGGTACACTGTGGGTAACACAAGACTTAGAAGAGAGCGTGGAAAAGGCAGCCAAGTGTTTCCACTGGCACAGCTGACTTGAGTGAGGAGGGAGGAAGTGCTTTTTAAAATTTTGGCTTATGATGATAACAATGCATTACAAATCCTCTAACTCCCACAAAGGAATGAGACACTACTGTTACCTTACATTTTACTTTCTCTTAACTGACGAGACACTGCGATCCCTGGCCTGTGACATCCTCTGCATTTTAACATCCCAAATTGGGCACATGCAGGGCACAAACTCCATGATGGAGAATCAACAGAATGTGGGTACCTCCTGTTTGAGAAACCAGCTTCACTTTTTTTTTTACTTAAAGTGGAGACAAGCAGAAGTCACGATGAAGAGGGAATCTGAGCAAATAAACAAGCAGGTCACGAAGAAGTGGACAGAGATTCGTAGACACAGAAGATGAAGCCTGATTTTGAACATGCTGTCTGGCTGGACCTTTACAGACTGGAAAGGAATATAAAAGCAGAACTCAGCTGAAGTCTTACTAAAAAACAGACACAGGTGGCCTAGACAATTTTAGTGAGGCAGAGATTTAATACGCAGTAATTCTATCAGCAAACGATTAAAAGTTTTTGGCTAAAAATGCAAAAAAAAAAAAAAAAAAACCCTACGGATTTACCTCAAAACTTGAGTACTTTAACTTACAACTTTTAGCTTCTAATAAATAAAACAGCTGCTCTTAATTCACTTATATAAAAAGAAAAAACGGAGACAAATGTTGCCATATAGGCGGACTCCTACCTCCTCCATATAATTTTTTTTTTAAGCAGAGAAAGGTTTATTGCAGGGCACAGCGAGCAGAACGGGTGGCTTGTGCTCGAAACCCCCGAACTTTATAATGTCTCAACTGCTATGAAGGCAGCTCTGATCACAGTTTTAAGACTTTTCTTGCAAGTCCCATTTTTGCTTGATTTTATTCTAGCTATCTCTTGGGATGGGAGTCCATGTCTCTTTCTAAAGCCCAGAAGAGTCTTTCCGGTTTCTTCAACATATTGCAAAGAACCGGTGATGGCACTTGGTTCCCAGTTAAGAGAGAAATTACACACTTTCCTGAGTTCCACCAAGAGAAACCTCACCAAAGTGGCAAACACAGTGACTTCTGGCTGATTCCTACTGCATGCAAAGAGGACGGACTTTCTCAGTAACACAACTTATGAATCCTTGCATTAAGCATCTGTGAGGGATTGATGAAGCACTTCATGAATAGAAGTTCATTCCATTTCCAACTTTATAAAGAGTTTACAAAGACTGACTCTTACATAGGTTAAGAAAACTTTGAGGGAGAAGCCACTGGGCTTCCCAGGGTGGCCAGTTTCTGCACCAGAAGGGTTCCTGCACCTACAGGTGGTGGTGGTTCATCCTGTCTCACCCCAAGTGCTGTCAAGAAGAGTCCACCAGCAGCCTCCAGGAGGGTCTGCGGACTGACTTCAGGTCTGATTGCATTTCGTTGCTGAAATGTAATCCTGCTATAGGGGATCCTTCCCCCCTCAACAGAGGGTATACAATCAGGGCTGGCCTCCTGGGCAGAAATAAGAGGTGAAAGGCATCTGCTAATAATCCCTGGAAACACCAGCGCCAGCTTCCCTTCTGTGCAGCAGACGTCTTTAGAACAAGAACGTGGGGCCAGAGCCCAGATAAAGATAAGCCACTCAGAGGTTTCCCCCAAGTTAACAAGAACAACTTGAATTTCTGTTTACACAGCCGGGGGCCTGGAAAGGATGCTTAAGTGAGAAGAGAAAGCTGCTTATGGGATAAGCAAAATGAGATGCTTCCTAGGGTGGAGGGCAGGACCTAAACAAACTGAAATCAAACCCTATTTATTTTTGTTGTGACAACTTTAGACCAGTTCCAAAGTTAGTACAGTGCATGACAACCAAAATGTTGTCAGTCTTACACCCTCTAAACAATACACAGAAAAGCATCCCACTTCCCGTCCCTTTCGTTTAAATCACTTGGCACTAACTGTGACCGCCAGGGCTGTGGAGCAGGAGCCCCGGGAACTGCGAGCCCTGAAGAACGTGCAGGAGGCACCCCAGGGTTCCTTTCAACAAGAGCACACCCTGATTGTAAACGCCACGTCCTTTGTTTCCAGGAATCACAGCGGATCCTGCACAATGAGTCCAAGGACTCCTCAAATGGGAATAGTCTCTCAATGCAAACAGAAAAATAAAAGAGCTCCATTCTCTCTCCTGTGAGACATCCAGAGGCATGGGAGGACAGTGAAGCACTGAGGTCTGGGGGCCAGGCACTGCCACAACCCAGCTGCATGACAAACCCTTAGCACACTGCTTCCACCGGGGTCACAATAAGGTGATTAAAGTCGTCATGGGCTACTTATTTAAGCGAAGAGTGTGCAGGATGAGGTACATCACTGAAGTGTTTTCTCAGATATTCTGGTCCTTCAAAAACTCATCACTGGGATGCAATATCCAGGCCTTTCTCTTGCAGAAAGGCGGGTGCCTTATTAAAAAGTGAGATACCAGATGAACCCAGTGACAGGGCAAGAATAAGGATGCAGATGCAGAGAACGGACTGGAGGACACAGGGTTGGGGGCAGGGGGCGCGAAGGGGAAGCTGGGACGAAGTGAGAGAGTAGCATAGACATATATACACTACCAACTGCAAAATAGCTAGTGGGAAGTTGCTGTATAACAGGGAGATCAACTCGATGATGGGTGATGCCTTAGAGGGCCAGGTCAGGGAGGGTGGGAGGGAGTTGCAGGAGGGAGGGGATATGGGGATGTATGTATAAATACAGCTGATTCACTTTGGTGTACCTCAAAAGCTGGTACAAGAGTGTAAAGCAATTAGATTCCAATAAAGAGCTTAAAAAAAAGTAAATGAACCATTAAAAAAAAGTGAGATACCAGAGTCCATGTGATACCTGTTACCCAGGTCAGGTGCATCCCTGGTCAGGTGTTAGGAGAGCTCTAAGCCAATATATATTCATATTCTGTTCACTGTTTATAAAGTGCTTTCATATATCCATATTGTGTTGCTTACTTTTCATAGCACTTTAGTGAAGCACAGGATGATGTTATTATTCCCATCTTATAGATGAGGAAACTGAGCTATGGTTACGTCCTATCACAGAGACCTACAGCTAGAATGTGCCAGAGATGGGGTCATACCACCTTGGCTCCGAAGTACGTTCTCTTCCCAATACACAGAAGTTTTCAATTTTAAGAAAACACTTGGAGAAACAGCTGTGAAAAGTGTTCCAAGGAAGATGTCAGTATCATAACATTATGGCTTAGAAACGTACAACATTTAGTTCTGTGGGTTATATACCTTAGAGATGCTGAATTAAATATTTACTGTTTAATTCCTGGGCTGAGTTAAATATACAATAATCAACCAACGTCCCAAAGAGATACTATTTGTATTTATCTCTAAAAGATATCTAAACAAATAAACATAAATCTAAGCAAAAATGAATGCAGTAGGATAGACTGACTTGACACAAAGTATAGGCATTATCCCTACCAAGGAGAAACATTATTAATCATTTGCTAGTTGAAGATCACTATGGAGAGGAAATATAATTACAGCATCACAACTGAATGCCAAGGCTGCTGGACTCCACCTGAAAGCTCCAACTCAAATATTAATGTAGGATATATAAAAACATAAAAATAGCTAATCTCTAATCAGACAGATGTACAACCTATAAGAAAATCATTTTTTCGTGTACCATCTATAAAAGAACTCATTTTCACAGATCCTTAAAGATATGAGATACTTAAAGACACTTAAAAGATACTAGATGACTTGGAGACATGTAATCAGAGCATCATAACTTTGTTCACATCAAATTATGAAATAAATGTATGTGTATACACACACACATTAAAAAAAATAAAACTATCACCCCCAAATAACTAACCTTTGACAAAACTTAAATGAGAAAGAGGCACTGACTCAGATTTCCAGCCAACAAATATGACTCTAAAGATCTGACCTCATATATTTGCTAAAATAACACGATTACCAATAAAAAAAAATGCTTGCCAAATGGTAAGTTTCAAAACAAGATTCTATGCACTGAGTCATACTTACGACCTGGCCAGCACAAGAGCTGCTGACTCAATTCTTCATTGGCGGGGGGGTGGGGAGAACACCTGAGCATCTAGATTTCCAAAGTCAACAGGTATGACGCAGCAGCAATATGAGCCTGAAGACCACATATACTAAGAAAGATCTTTATGATCAAGGTACTGCCCTTTCTTTATATTTTTATAATCGATAAATTTTCTAATATTTTATGTCACATAATGTAAATATAATAGTTATGAATATAACATTCAGGAATGACTGCACCCCTGGACATGGTATGGTTCTGCTGGGATGCTGATAGACGTTACTAGAGTCTGGCCCTTGGCAGAAGCAACACCCACACAAACATCAGAGCGAGGGTGACGCGTCAGGACAAGCATCCCCTCAGGCACAGGAATTGCCGGCGGTGTGAGGGCTTGTTTGCTGCCGCTTAGGAGTGATGGAATAAAGATCTCATTGAAGCACTGAAATAATTTTTCGCTCCAGAAAGGTTCTAGAAAGGCATGTTGCATGCAGTCAGTGATAAGGCCACAGATGCTATCCTGCATGGTGAAGTCTGTCATGGAGAAGGCATCCGTTGTTTAGAAGGAACCACATATCAAATCTGCCATCACACATTAGAATTCCCTCCAGGCCTTTTAACCCCCCTGATCTATATTCAAGCCATCTCTTGATTCTCGTTCCCTTTTCTTTAAGCCATCGTTACAGTCAAAAAGCCTATGAAAATAAAATCTAAGTTTGTGTGTATTTATGTAGGAAGCTGGAATATAAAAAATTAGGGAATCAGAAGATGTTCCATTAAAATGATTGCGTAATTACTACTTAGTTTCTTTCTAGTACAAGGATGAATTCCCTAATGATGGGTATTACAAGTAATTAGACAAAGCTGTTCACTTTTCAAAATTAATCATCAATCCTATTAATTATATCTGTATTACACATTCTATTAAATTAGCACACATAATATGAGGGCTTCACACATCAGAAGAGAAGCATTATCACTGTACTTTAGTGACTTGATAATTTATCTGAAAGGAACACAAAACATTCGCAATTACACTTAGTGGGATCACCCTTTTCAATTCTCTTGTGGTAAGAAAAAAAGGCTACTTTACAAGGTGAAAGCAACCACACTTTCCTTTAGGGGTTTTATCACTAAAAAGGAAGTCAGATTAAAGGCAGGTTTGAGGTTTTTAAAGATCTATATTTGACTGATTAGGGAGAATATTCACCGAGGGAGGAGACCTGCAGCCATAGTGAGGTCAGCGCTGTCGTCTTGGAGGAGGCACACGTGACCCCGGGAACAGATCATCTGGGTTAATAAAGAGCTGGGTTCAAAGTGAGAAAGCCTAAAACAGGAGACAATGAAAGCACTGGTCGTCAGTGCCTGCTGAAAGCAATCGGGGGCTTTATGACATGCAGAATGATGGCCTTCCTTTTTCCTTTGCTAGGTGATCTGGATGGGGATGCCGCCTTTGCCACTGGGGCGCTGCTGGTAACTGCCTGCACATATGCTAGTGCTGCCTGGGCTTGGTGCCCTTACAGAGGGACCACAATGATGGGAAGCCGACAAGAGAATAAGCCTGGAGAGGCCAAGGGAGCAAACTAGAGGGTCAGAAAATCCCCATATCACAGTCATGAACTGAACTTGACTTCATATGCTTGAACGTTAGCAGGGAGAAAGGATGAAGGCCAATCTGACAAGGCTACTTACAAGAAAGTATGACCCATATAGAGGCTCCTAATGACTATTTCAGTAATAAAACATGTATGAAGCATCAAGAGGAATGCGAGGAAAACAACACACAGTATTACCCATCAGATGTTAAGACTCCCCAATACGTTCCCCAAAAGATACATCACAGGTTTATATGATAGTTACACCTGCATCTATGGTTGAGGGTAGTGGTAACACAAACAAAATTTCCACTCTATTATTATGAGCTTATATGAACCACAATTTAGTGAAAGTGCTTACAATCTAACTTAAAATCACAAATTGGGGCCAAATTGGTGTTTTCCTCCCCAAATTTGAGAAGAATGTATAGTCTAAAGGATGTGGGAATTGGAATACGAAAATATGAAAGCAAAAGGAAAAAAAAAAGGAAGGCGAAGAACACAGAACACTACGATTTGCAGGTTTCTTTCCATAAATTTGAATTTGTTAAATAGGTTTTGTGAGAAAGGGAAGTGATTTACTATTATCACATGGAAACAAATTTACTAGTTGAGTACTAATCACACATTTACCAATTAAGTAACAAAACACAGCAGGAACTTTTTTATCTACACACACACATACACACACACCCCACTCCCACCGAGGGTTTTCAACACAGGAGAAATTCACTGTTGGGTTTTTCCTCTGAAGGTAAGAGAATTCTCAGGCCTCCTGGGCCCTGGTTTCCAACTGTGATCCAAGTGTCCCTGGTTCATTTATAAACTGTTTCCTTTAGGACTGAAGTTCAGGTATTTAAATATGGTGGTCCTGGCTGTACAATTCGCCCTCTTTACACCAATGCCCTGGTCTAAAATAGTGGTCTGGTTACACCTTTCATTCAGGTCTCACCAAAGCCTGTGCCATTTTCCCAGATGAATGTTGGTCCGCTCTCTGAGAAGACACAGCGCAGTAAGCTGGATGGATGCCCTGATACATTTGTGGCTCCACTTAGGAGGTACAGAGCTTATGCATATTACAGCAGATCAACGTCCCAGTCTCTAAGAGGTGGGGTGACCATATGTCCCGATTTGCTTGGGACACTCCTGGTCTAGAGCCATGGTCCAATCACGATTATTAACAGCCCCCACTTCACTCACAAAGGCATGGTTTAAGGAATAAGTTGGATAGATGGTCACCCTATGAAAATAAGAGACTCCATCATTTATACATTTTTAATATTTCCTGACCATTACACTGAGAAAGTCAAGCTCTGTAAAATTCCTAAGACCAGAAACTGTGTTTTAAAAATCTTTCCATCTCTCGTAAACCAATGTGCAAGAATAAGTGTTTAGAGGAAGTGGCCCCACAGAGTGGCCAGAGGTCACTGTCAAGGACAGGGAGCTGTTCTGTTAAGCTTGAGTGGTGGCCAACATGCACCTGAGCAGCATTTATCAACTCATCTATGGGAACTTGCTACAAAGCCCTGTGGCCAGAGGATCTCTCCTCCACTCAGGCATCACCCCAGATATATGCACTGACTTGTACCTAGAAAGCACACAAAAGTCATCAACAATGAATGCATGATGCCTGCCATTAATACAGCTTGCCTAATTTTTCACCTGCTAACTCTGATTATAGGTTCACTACTGGACTGAGATATGTCACTGTCTTTCACTTGACTTTATGAGCTTTACTTGAGACAAAAGCAATCAAAGAGAGCGAGAGCCTTGGGAGCAGGGACTGTGCCTGTATTAGAGCTGCCAGCTGCCTGAGCCTCACCTTCTGGACTCCAGAACGCATCTGGCTGTGTCCACAGGACCAGTTTTGGTATAGACGTCAGGGGCTAATATACATATGTCCTCTGCTCACAAGATATATCCCCATGGGTCACGTGAAGGAGAGGGCTCTGTCAATTACTCAGGCCTCACTCTGTGTCCCTAAGCCCTCAACATGGATAACCACATGGTTTAAACAGAATCAATTAAGTGTTAGCAGACAGAGGAATAACTGAGATTAAATTAGTACCTGGTATTTAGCTGATCTCAAGGCAGTGGCAAGCTTTAGGCACTAAGCGTACTCTGATATGGGACATGGTGTTTCTATGCGGACAAAAAGACCACGGTCAATAACATGGTGAAGGAAGAGAGTTCTAATGTTGAAAAATCCTGAAATGGCAAAGAAGCCCAACAGAACCTGACCGTGCTATAGCATCATTACATCCTCAGAGAGCATTTCTGTATTAACATGCTTTATCCCAGAAACACAACTTCCACATCTTTCCTCCACCTGATGTGACTACACTGAATCTGTGTGGCATGTCAACCAGAAAAAAGAATTTCAAAAATATTAACTGATCTGGGCAAATGGCTGTCAATGTAGATTTAGTGGCCACTGGGAGAGAGGAAGGGTTTTTTTTCTTGGTCTTACCTATGCAGTAGGGACAACACTGGCCTTTTCTCAACACAGGTCTTTCACAGGATACTGAAGGGCAAGACTCAGAGAAACAGCTAATTACGCTATCCATGCACACACAGCTGGTACACACGTCAGGCTTCCAGGACTCAGCTGCCAGGAATATATCCCCTTCATCATTTTTGCAGTAACTAGGCACGCTGTCATTATGGGATGAGGAAGGCCGGAGAGGTTCATCTGGAAAAATGAACAAAAGGTCAGCAGGGAAAAGAAGATGCTGCAGGCCACCTGCTGTGCAACATAGTGAGTTTCATTCTGCCCCATACAGAGCGCACTCAGTCACGGGGCTTTGTGTGCCTCCTTAAAATGGACTCAATATCGAAACAGCACGTCTGACTCGGACAGAGTCTGGGATTTTAACGCAAAAACAACAAAGACCACAAAAGATCTGTCGCAGAGATTCTGTTAGTTGCTTGCACAATATCACTCTACCTTTCTTCCTTAGCTTAACGAAAGCCTCATTTTAAGGTTGGGGGTGGGGAGGTTGAGGACTTGGATCACAAGGGGGTTATGTCAAGCGAGACAATCCTGCTCCCTCCTTTTCTAGTCTCTTGCACAGCTAGGGTGCCCACATCACCTAGTTGTGGCTAATGGATTTACTGGCTAATCAGGAGACTTCTGGGAAAGCTTTCACTTTCTTAAAAGAAGGGCAGATGTGAAACTACCCACATCGTTCCACATTCTTCCTGCCTTGAATGGGAGTGTGTTGCCTGTAGCTGTAATATCCTTATCATACCTGTAAGAGAGAGGCCTTGATGTCACTAAGACACTAAATCAATGTGATCAGCATCTGTCTCCAAGCTTCTCATAACATATGGAAAAGAAACCTCTGTTTAAAAACTGTAGCTGGGTTTTCTCCCACTTGCAGCCATATGCAGTCCTAACCAATCAACACCCAAACAGACTTTTAAATTGTATGTAACACTTCAATGTTCAGGCATTCACATTAATGGCTGAAAGTTGATGGGAACTGTGGGATGCCCCTACAGAAAAATCATCTTGTGTCTTGTGTGTTTCTGCTACATAAAGACAGACCAGAGGGTCTCCAGATCTAGTAACAACTTGAAACAGAATAGAACATCACCAGAAAACCCAGATATCTCTTTGGGTCTTGGCATTCACTGAAATGACTTGAGAACTGTAAGCTCAAGCAGAAAGCTGACTGGGATGTAACAAAGGAAAGTACAAGTAAGCGAGGTTCCTAGTTTAGAAATGTCACAATTGCACTGACGAGAGCACTTCCAACCACCTTTGCACTTGAGAGTCTAGAAAGAGCCCTGATGGTCCCACCCAGCAAACATCTAAGCGAATCCCACTTTCTCAATGGTTACAGTGTCAAAGAATTACTATCTGTTCTCATAATCAACTTCATGAAGTCTGCTCTTTCATATACATGTATTTATCACAGTGATACAGAAGCTCTAAGTGTCTCATTTTCCTTCCACCCACCTAATCAATACACCCTACAGCCAACAAGTTTGATTTGACAAGAGTCTCTTTGAGAAGTGGGGCAGTTGCTTTATTTTGGGCTCTGAACCCAAAGCTTGTAACTGTATCTCCTACTGCAAGTCCTGAAGGCAGTGACAGTGAACAGCCACTGGTGCCACTGCTCCAAATGTGCTCCAGGTTCAACTTTAGGTAAGGTTCCACAGATCACATGCATATGGGTTAAAGATGGTAGGATGGGATTACTTTCTCAGGGACCTTTTCTGGGTCATCCATGTCTAGGGATAATTTCTTTCTTTCTTTCTTCTTTTTTTTTTTATCTTGTCCTTTCGTTTCTTTTTTCTTTTTTTTAAAGAACTTTTATTGAGATACAGTTAACAGACAATAAACTGCATATATTTAGAGTGTACAATTTGGTATCCCAATCTTAGGGATAATTTCTTTTTAAGAGAGTGACTGATGTTAACTTTAGATTTGGCTGGAAATCAGGGCAACTCACACTAGGCTACACGAGGCTCTGCAAATTGCCACAAGGTTTCTGTGGGTTGTGACAGCTTAGCTCTTATAAGTGACTCCCAACCTGGCGTCTGAAAATTTAGAAGAGGAAGCAGGGACAGCAGCAACAGAACCATGAAACAGCAGCTGAAATGAATATCCTAGAGTCTGGAGGGGACCCCAGGGGACACAGGAATGGCAGAGCAGGAGAGAGAGCTGCGGCTGAGATTCAGTGTCTGCAGGTTTCAGCCCCCAGGACAGGAGACTCCTAACTGAGCCTTGACTGAAGACATCATTTGTGAATCATGTATCTTCCTTCTTTGGGCCTCTTGCTCCATGTTTAGGAAAAAATGAGACCCCTTCTTTACACTTCTGATTCCAAATATTAACTCACTTATTTTGTTTTCACCAGTTCTTTCACTGGTGTTCATGCATTCTTTTTATTCCTATTCCAGCTCCCTCTCTCTTCTGTGCTATGCTTCTTCCCAACTTTAAAAAATGAAAAAAGAATTTTAAAAGTGTGAGGAAAAGAAAGAAGTGCTATTCTTCTTCTCTGCCTTTTTCACCTTGGTGAAGTATTGTCACCTATAGGGATGCTCATCTTTCTTCATGAGTCCATTTCCGTTTCTGAACCTTGCTCTAAACCAGGTCAGAGGAGATGGAAAGTTAAGGACAGAGGGGACAACAAGGCATTCCAGGAAATACAATCACCAGGAGGGATGCAACTCTTCTGCATGTATACCATTGTACATATATACCATTTTGGGACAACTTTAGGACGCAAGTATCCAAATATTACAGATGGTATTTTTCTAGATGTGAAATACTCCATTTATCAGTGCTGCTGTTGATATTTACTGTGATGTGAAGAAATCGATGTTTTGAATGTTAAGACTTTTTTTCTTTTTATTGCTGCAACATAACTATGAATGGAAAGTTCGGAAAGATCAATGATGGGGTAGGTGACTGATTTTAAAATATAAGAGCATCCCAGATACAAACTTATTCACAGATATAAGTGTAACCTTAGGAATATTGATCTAGAAAACAGCAAGTCCTAACATTTAACATGAAGGCTATCATTGAAGTCTCTCTCAAGTAAAGAGTCACTCAGGCACACATTTATAAAGGAGAAGCCAAAGCAAGGCACACATGGGGTGCCTGTTCCCGTTCCGCAAGGGGAGGTCTCCACCCTGCTCTGCTAGAATCGGTGGGGCCTCTGCTCATGCTTGAGATCCAGCTCTTGAGATCACTCCCTGGCACATGCTGGAGTCCCATTTCCAGGGAGCTCTTGTTCTTTGTCTGGGCTGAACCTCTGGGTCCAGTCAGGTGTCCCATCAGTGAATTTGGACCAGTGGTCGTGGAGAAGTCCCTTCCCCTAAACCAACTCCTGTATGTGTTCTCAGATCCTAGAATAAGTGGCAACGAGGTACTCTTCCCACTTCAGTTAAAGCTTCCTGGATTAGATGTGCTCTAATGCTTTCCTTTCCAGGCACTCTTCTCACTCTGTCACAATTTTCTTAAAGGTGGAATACTGGGTTGTTCAGCTCTTTCCTTGGATTCTTGCTCCACAGGGCAGGAGCTGTGTCTGCTCTCATCAACCCCAGGATCCCCATGGCTCAATAAAGGCATTCCGTAAGTACTTGTAAAAGTAATATCTAAATGGATACAAATTCATGATCACCAAGGAAGAGACCACTCAAAGTGGTTTCTACCAGCAGGATGGGAATAGTCATGGTTATGCATTAAGAGAAACATCAGCAGGGTTTGCATCTAAGTAAAAAAGTGATGATAAAAATATAGGAGGGAGGAGAAAAGATGGCGGCAAAGTAGAGGGACGTGGAATGCATCCCTCTCCACAGATGCATTGGAAAAAAAAAAAAAAAAAAAAAAGGAGGGACTAGGTTACATCCTAACAACATAATACATCTGAACTATTTCTTATACAGAAAAGATGTTGTACTAATTAACATGGCTGTTAATCTTCTGAGATTAACATAGCTGCAAGTTACACTAAAGATTCTGTACTAAGATTATAATACCTTAGCAGCAGGGCATGATGGCAACAGCAAATACGTGGCTAATCCTACAATTTCATCTGATGCAATTAAAAACTATCATCAACGTGAACCCATGAAGAATTCTGGACACTGACTATGCTGGCTGTATAATGACAGGACAATAGATTCTGGCTGGCTGACTAGGTAATCGAACGTAAAAAAAGTAGTAAAATACAGGGCTTATGTTTTACTGAGCAGAAATGCTCTAAGAATATACATTTATAGGGTAAATGATTATTGATCTAAGTTGAAAAGACAAAAAAGACTGAGCAACAACAACAAAAAAGAGTGTGCTGTAAACTTGGTAATTACACATTATATGAATTATGTATCTTTTGGAAAAAAGTCATATATTCTAGTGTTAATTAGAATTGCTACTTTAGGTGCAAAATCAGCAACTTATGTTTAAAAGTCTGACAAAATTTCATTATATTTGTTTCATACCATAAATTTATCTGCTAAGACCAGACTATCTGAGGACTTAAAAAAAAAAAAAAAAAGAAAAAAGAAAATAGTACTCTTCATACAATGCAGTGCTGGTCACTTAATATTTTTGGATCTTAATCATCACAGATTTGAGAAGGTGGACATTATATATTATGTATTATATTTTAGCAATTCCTCTGTTTAAAACGTTCTCAAAATATCTTCACAACTGTTACATATTTCAAAGAATTTTATTCACATTATTTATTTATAACTGCTCTTCACATTTTGTAAAGACAAAGATGACTTATCACATCAGCAAAATCACTTGGAATAATCTGGTGCAGCAGGACTGTCTCTTGAGTCTGAGATGTAGGGTTAAGAAAAAAGGGTAGAAAGGAACAATTTTGTTGTTGTTGTTCAAAGTCACCTCAGGTGCAAGGCATGTTGACTGTATAAACATGTGGCTGATAGGAAGGAATGAATTTAAGAAGCTGGCTGGGTTAGTTCCTGGTGACTGAGTTACTGCACATTCCCACGTGGGGCTCAACCCGGCCCGCTGGTCCTGCAGGACGGCAACGCCCAGGCCACAGCCCCCCGCCCCGCCCAGCGCATCCGGAGGCCGTGCCGGTTACCTGGACACTGTGGGCAGCAGGAGTCCTGGGTGCGCGTGGGGTTCTGGCAGAGCAGGGGCGGGCACACCTCTGTCTCACACAGCACCCGCCCGCTGTGGCAGGTGCACTGAGTACAGGTGTCGATGTGCCACGTTTCTCCTTCCACAAAGTACTCGCCCCCAGGGGCGTGGCAAATGGAGGGGGTGCTCAGCTCTGGCTTCTGCACCACAAAGTCATCTGGGGAACGACACAAAATCGAAACAGGAGAAATTATCCAGCTGCAGTCTCGCCAGCTTGGGAAGAACCTGGTGCTGTGGGCCTCAAGGGACAGAGAAGATGAATTGGCTGCTCCTACCCAGAGACCAGGGAAGAGAACACTCCATGCACAGAAATGTAAGACAACAGCAGAAGAGCTCATTTCAGGAAGTCAGGTTCAAGTGGTTCAAGTCTGTCAATAGTAATGAGAGAATCTGAGGAGATGATTAAATTACAGGGACTCCTCCTGTTGAAGACAACAGGAGCCTCTTAGAAGAGGGATGTCTGTGAATGTGCAGGAGTGTCTAGAATAAAGATCTCTTATTTACTGAATGCTCACTGTGATCCAATTTCCATGTTAGTGCTTCACATGTTACTTCAGTTATTCGTTACACCAATCTTGTGAGTAGGTACTGTTATCCTATTTTATGTATGAGGAAACTGAGAACTCAGAGTATTAAGGGCAAACAAGGGATTTGAACCCAAGTCTATGTTTGTTTGGACCACGGATCCACCTCCAGATTAAACACAACTGCCGGCTGACTTGTGCCCCATCCACCTCATTATCTCTGGGACCCGGAGTCTTTCAAGCTTAGAAATAAGTCCTGCTCTTGAGCAGGACACACTCCAATCCCAGCCCGCTGCCAGCACACTGAGCAGGAATGCTCTTTCCGAATCAACCGTCTGAACCCTCACCTGAGACTAAACATTTGTTTGGAGATGTGATCAAGGGAGGTAAACGCTCAGGGGCTGGTGATAACTAGGAGTTCTTTCCCCAGAGGAGAGGGGATTCGGGGCTCTTGGTGAGATGATAACGACAGAGAGGGAATTTAATGCTGAAAACATCTGGAGCGGCACTGGGAGTTGCCCTGAAGTTGTGCTGGAGAAATGAGATGTATGAAGATATTCACTAAATTCGTGTCATCCAAATACAACAGGCATTTCAAGAAGGTGCTGACAGTGTGGAACCCTGCAGAGAAGCTGTCTGGAGACACCACGGTGGGCTCACGCTTGGCGCTCAGTGGAAACCGGGCCTCAGAAGAACTACCTTGTTTGTGCAGCGATGCTTAGTGCCGACGCCTCCTAAGATCTCATGGGCTGTGACTTTCAAAGCAGCGCTCAGCGTTAGGGTCAGCAACACTGATGAGAAACAGGGGTGTGGGCCCAGCTCCAGCTAAGAAGGTAACTTTTAATGCAGCTTTACCTTACGGGAGCTAGTAAAGATGGGAACTTTGACCAAGTGGATGTATCACAGATAAGGGTCATCCGCCAGTGCTTACATTCATAAGCAACGGGGCCAAACCTTCTAGTATATGAGGAAAGTAGAGAGGAAGATCATTAGAATGAAAATTGAGCTAGGATGAGATAAAAGGGCATTTCTCACAGCTTACAGAAAAAGAAAAAATAGTTCCAAACAGCATCAGTAAACTACTGTTGGAAAAAGGCTCCCTGGTGAAAGGACTCGGAGAGGATCAACAATTGCTGCCCTTTTAAATGCTGACAAGTGGAGAAGTGGTCAGAAGAAAAAAGACGTGTCTGTAGGCATCTTACTCTGCGAATTCCTTTGCTATATATATATATATCCCTGTGCCTCAAGGCAAAACATGAGTGACTAGATTGATGGAGGTGACAGGAAAACTGAAAGGCAGAGGGTAAGAAAGATAGGGAAAAAAATCTGAGAAACAGTATTATCTGATGAATCTTCTATCAGAAGACTTCAGAGGCTGATCACTTATCTCAGAAGGTAAAACAGCTGATCTCTGGATAGCAGACAGGGGAAAATATTCTTTAAAGTAGAAGTCCATGAACGCAACCATGCTGGGGGTCTCTATTCAGAAAGATCCTTACGTGGCAACTCACTAAAGATTTTTGGAAAAAAGCATACCTATACATCCATATTATATCAATATATGTATGTTTTTATATGTGTATATCTAGATAGATATTCATACATCCACAATAATACATCAGTAATTCTGTGTGTGTTTTTATAAGAACTTTCTATATCGCTGTAATAGAGAAAACTAGATTTGGTTTCACCAGCTTTCAGTGCTTAATTCAATCATCTGTTCTTAGTAATATCTTTGCATTTCCACTAGTCTGATACAGTTCTTCACTGAGCACACGGTTTAGCAAACACCCAGGTGCAGGCCACACTCTGCACACTCATGCTTATAATTAAAGCATGAGGTCTTCATCGGAACAAATGATTTTTCCTTCCCCAAAGAGTCAACACAGAATTCTGTCTCATTAAATTGTTCATTTATCTTCTGTTCCAGTGGACACGAGTGGCTTTTCATACTTAACTAGGAAAGCATGTGGAAAAGGAAACAGTTTTGATACACAGCATATCTGGCTGGCTCACTACAGGGGTGTGGGGACTGCCTGTCACTTCGATACCTTAGTTATTGAAGTGTGTAGAAGCTCAGGGCTGAAAAGGACTTCTAGTGTCCCTCTACCCATCTCCACCCTGGCAGGTGAAGCAGGTACAGACTGAGGTGCCAGGCTGGGCCTGCCTTGCAGCAAAAGGCCCAGGCCTCAGGTTCCTGACCGCACCTGTTACACAGGTGGCGGGAGATACAGAACCAGGACTGACCAGGGAAATACAATCACTATTCCAAAATCGGACAGTACATTTCAACTTTCAAATCCAGTGCAAGAATCAGGAGACTTCACATCTCCCTGGCCTTCCAGCTGACACACTATCTTACTTTGGGTAAGAAAGCTAATCTCTCTGTGTCTGTTTTCCAAAGGAAAAACTGCCTAAGTGTATTTTTCCCTAACTCAGTGGCCTCCACTCGGTGGAAGAAATAATAAATATAAAACTGTGCTGAGCTCCTTGGAGGAAAGGCACTAGACGAGGTATTATGGTAATAATCACTGTTATGGACAACCATAATTTGGACCCCTATGAATTATAAATCTGTTCTGTTCTTCTACTAACTTACCTTGATTACCGTTATTACGATTTTAAAAGTTTTAGATGTGCGGTCACTCTAAACATCTCCCTTTGGCAAGACTGCAGCATATCCGTTAATTTACAAAAAAGCAATAGCCACAGACTTCAGTAATTCTCTCCCTCTCGAATATTACTTTATAAATAAGCGGATTTCATGGAATAAAATTAGCACCAAGCCCTTCCAATTAACTAAGACATTCAGCCTTAATACACTATCCATAAACCCACAAACCTTTATGCAGATGTCGTTCAAAGACCAACATAATTGAGCAAACCTTTAAAAACAAGGAGAGCTGTCTCAGAGTTTGAGAATATTCTCTGGTTTTTGGCTCATCGTGTATAGTGCCTGGCTGACACTTGTGGCTACTGTTGACAAAAACCAGAGAGCTGAAAGCTGTCTCCAGGGTCGCCCCCTGCGCCTCCCCCAGAGTTACAGACGGGATGAGGCCCTACCAGGCAGAAGCCATGTGCTTAGGGAGCACACGAGACGGCGGCCAGCTTTTACCTGAACATGACGGGCAGCACTGTCCCGGAGGAATGGTGGGGGTGCCGCAGGCAGGCACTGGGCAGGTGATCAGAGCACACATTTCCCGTCCATTGTGACAGTAGCATTCCCGGCACCCATCATGCCAGCTTTCCTCATTTTTATGATGGTGACCATCCATGGACAGACATGTGCCCGACAGGACAGGTGGCCCAGCTGAAGCAGGGACCTCTGGACAGACAGAAGGCAGCCTGGTAAAGAAGGAGCTACTGCACAGGAGAAACAGCCTGTAGTCCCTGGCAGGTAATGCTACCCAGCCACCAAACATCCCGTCCACACAGCACAGCTTGTGATACAGGAGAGGATCATGAAAAGAATTTAAGTTAACATGCCCTCAATTTTGAGAAAAGAAAAAAAGGGAGGGGAAAAAAAAGCCCTGTAAATAAATATGTTTCTCTGCTACTGGTAGGCTTAGAACGGATTTTTCCTCCTTTCACTCTATGTTCTCATATTTTGTACAGTAAACAAGCACTGACTGATTTCATTGTGAATGTTACACGTGTTAAATAAATGCAGAATAAACACTCTAGACGTCATCATCCAGTGGGGAAATCCTTGGCCTCTAGCAACTAACAGATTTCTGTTCAGCAGAACCATTGAAGCAATGACTAGATTTCTGTTTATTCTGACCGCCCCCCCCCCCCAACACCGTTAATGTGGTAACTGTCAAACTCTGAAAAAACACAGAACAAACTTTAGGGATCTTTTACTGCTTCATCCGGGGCTCATGTGGACAACCAAAACCAACTGGGGTGTGTGGCGGGGCGGGAGCTGGGCTAAAGGCTCACACAGCTTCAGGAACGTCCCTGGAGCGGGAAGTCCCAGGCAAAAGGTACGCCCAGGACTCACACCTATACACAACTGCAGCCTGGCACGTGCTTACTCAGCAAAAGTCTACATTCTTAGGGAAAACCGTTACCAAGAAAATGCATGAGCAGCCTGTTTAGCCTCCCCCACCCTCAAAGGGATGTGAAAAGGGACCTCCGCTGTATCAGTCACCTCAATCCACAGCTGCACAGAGGGAGACTCTATGGAGGTCACGATAAAGGTGCTTTAGGCTAACGTTCCTGAGACGAGTAAAACTGAAGAGCTAAGAAGTGACTACTTTGGTCAACGTGTTGTCTGTTCCTTTAAATTCTATTCTCAGGTCTTATTTCACTGAGATGAAAGAACAAGGGATGGTCCCCTGGAGAGTGACAGTGACGTCAGAGTGGAGAGCAGTCATGGGAGTTCTTTCACGGACAGGCTGTCCTTCTGTTCTTGGTTCTGCGCCTCTGGCTGCTCTGAGCGGGGAAGCGTCAGGCGTCCACACTTACCTCTGCACTTGCAGATGAGACAGCCGTGACTGTCCCGCTGGAAACCCAAGGGGCAGATCTTACTGCATGGGAGCTCTGGGCATTTCTTACAGCGACAGATGTCACAGCCGTGCTTATTCTTCCTGGGTAATTAAAATTTTGTCAGAGGTCAGAAAATCCAAAAGTCTCAAATGATGCCCAAGTGCTTAGACCTAGGGTCACTGAAGTGATATGGTCATTAAGCAGAATGACTTGACCTTCTGCTCTGAAACCCCCCTGGAGTGATGTTTAATTAGCTGCCTGTGGCCGTGACCACCCACCCACCCACGGCCAAGGGTTAGAGTTGTCCAAGCACTTGTGTGCTTCTAGGATATGACTGTCAGAATCCCAACGACATGACTGTTGATTTAATTAGGAAAAGTGGTACCATGGTACAAAAAGATGAATGTGCGGCTCCGTGAATATGAAGGTGAAGGATATACTGCTGTTCAATGCTGGAAGCCAGCATTGTGGGCCTTCTTTTGTCAGGACCACAGGCTTCCTCACATGACCGCATACTCTTGAAAAATTTCAGACACTAGTAAAAATTTTACTGAGACATCTACGGAACTTTATAGCATATGGAAGGAGAACGTAAAGATCCACAGATCTGGGAATGCTACACAAATGCTGATGAAGGATAAAACATTTACGAAGTCCTGCAGTCATTGTCCAGTAACTGCTTCACCAGTCAGAAAAGAATACCAATTGAGAAATGCTCCACCCACGGGGCATGACTGAAGCGTGGAGGATAAAGGGGAAAGGCTGGGTGAACTTTCTTTTTTTCTCTTTAATAAGCTGGAGTGCCTAAATTTTGTGCTGATCAGAAAGATGATATTAAATAAGTATGTTTATTGAAACATCACCGTAGTTTAAGTGGACAAAAAAAAATTCTTAGCAACATTTCCTTATTTTCTCTAAAAGAAGGATGATACCGTCTATTACAAAAGATGCTCACCCGCCCTCCTCTGCCTTTTGTCCACTGTCTGCAGCTCTGAGTCCTCTCTTAGGCTCAACATTGCCTCTACAAGCTTTGCCCTAGTTGGGCTTCCTGGGCCACACAGAAGGAGGAGTTAAGTCTATCTATCCTCAGGTTTTATCCCAAGGAGCCCTAAGTGGCAACAGTGGTGTTCAACTGAAAACATAAACCCTGCTCTTTCTCACTCCAGACAAATTAAGGGGCTCTAAAAGAAGACAGTCCTGTGGGAAATCCTTGGTATATAACTGCCCAAGTGACAAACTACGATCTATGAAGTGAAATGAGAACTGAACACTAGGGTCGACGTATTTATGTCAATATAATGCAAACAGTGAATCAGAGGAATGGTTCATACTCACGTCATAGACGGTGCCACGTTCAAGCCCTAACAAGGCTTTCAGGGGTTTGTTCGTTCATTCATTCATTCACCCACCTGTTCCTTCTTACTCCCCACCCCCCACTTTCTGCAAGCATTTGCTGCACAAATACAGTAATGACTGACTCAGCATATATATTCCAGTGTTATCCTAACACTCCCAAGCATCTCGTCAAGACTTCTCCTTCAGAGGCTGTCCTTGAAACACGTGCTAGCCGATGCAGTATTCATTTGCCTACAACAGTCAGCTTAGTCCTCCTTGAATGTGCTTACCGACAGGAATACAAAGTGGAATCTACAATCCTCCTGGAGATTTCTCTCCAAGTGAAGTTTGGACTTGAATGCAGCCTTGTTTCTGAAGTATCATGACACTGCAGCAAGTGGTTGTAGGTACTATTATGATAATAATACTTTATTCTACATCAGCAGTTCAGCTAAGAAATAACTCTACTTTTATTAGTATCATATTCATATTTTAGGATTAAGAACAATGATGATTTATTAGCTTACTTGGGGAATTTTAAAGAATAATGTTCCCAAGTTAATTATCCAATTAAAATTAGAATTAAGGTTCCCCTCTCCCTGCTAAACTGTAATTTCCAAGAGGAAGAATAAAAACAATGTCTTTAAGATGCTGGGTGGGGACTTCCCTGGTGGTGCACTGGTTAAGAATCTGTCTGCCAATTGCAGGGGACATGGGTTCGATCCCTGGTCTGGGAAGATCCCACATGCTGTGGAGTAACTAAGCCTGTGCACCACAACTACTGAGCCCGCAGGCCACAACTACTGAAGCCCACATGTCTAGAGCCCATGCTCTGCAACAAGAGAAGCCACTGCAATGAGAAGCCCATGCACCGCAACAAACAGTAGCCCATTTGCTGCGACTAGAGAAAGCCCACACGCAGCAACGAAGACGCAATGCAGCCAAAAAAAAAAAAAAAGATGCAGAGAGATTAAAATGGAAGGAACCAAGGCAGGAATGATAAAGCAAAATTTTGAAACACTATTTTTAAGGAACCAGCTTGACAAAGACGTAAGTATATGCTAAGACAGACACGAAAGTAATAAATGTGAAATGTCTATTTTCCCCCTGGAATAATCTGAATTTTCATGGGGTTTGATTCAATAAAGAATATTTAAAAATACAAGTCATCGTTCTTATTGCCAAGGAAATTCATACAATCTACTGCTACTTAAAGAACATTATCAACTGTAGACAAGCATCAAGGTAGGACAGGGCGGCATCGCAGGTAAGGATGCTCCACATTGCAAATCAGTAGCTGTCGGTTCATCTTAAAGTATGGATTAAGTAAGTTATCACAAAATGGTTGCTGGGACAGTTGTGCAAAGTTACAGTGCTTACGACACTGGGACCTCATGACAGTTCCACTCCCCTCAGCAGTGTCCAAAGGCCCTTGCCATGAGGAAATCTCACCGAACAGGCCCAAAGGGCAGTGTCACAACAAGGCTCTGGCCCCTCTTCAAAAAAAAAAAAAAAGTAAAACCTGATTTTTATCTTTGGAAATACCTCCTTTCCCTGCTCTCTGATTCCTCTAACAAAATGAGCAGAGACATTGTGGACTCAGCCCACTGCTGATTCATTCTCAAACACACACAACACAGCCAACCAGAAAGGGAAGAGACATTCTGTCAAGTTGCAGATAATTAAGCATAGGTCTTCTGAGTGAAGAAATACGTACAGGTATCCAAGAGGACAATGCTTGTCACAGATGATGGGTCTGCACTTCTTGGGGCGCGGGCGGCACTGACAGATCTCACAGCTGCGGGCATCCGTTAGGAAGCCGAAGGGACAGGCCAAGGTGCAGCCCTGCTTGAGGCCTGTGCAGAGCTCCTCCCCTGTGAAGACACACGGACAGCAGGTTTCTTCCAAAGATGAACGGAGCCGAACACATCGAAGCTTCAATGCCTTTCCCCTAATCGTCCCGTCTCCCACAGATGTAAACGTCTCAGTCCTACCACAGCATCCGCAACGGTTAAAAATGATAGGTTGTGCCATTTCCTGGTTATCAGAACATAATTTCATGCTTTGGTACTGACATACAGAAGAAAGTCCAACTCTGAAAAATAGACTTCTGACGTGTACTCCCATCTGAGGCTGAAGAGCCGGCTGACAGCTATCTGAGATGCGGATAAAACCGAGTGCATCGTCTCATGACATTTATTCTTACTGGCCACTTCAAATCACTGATTACCATTCACCGTTCAAATGTGAGAACTGGAAACGGACACCCCAAATTTCATTATGTGTTTTGTTCCTACTGCATGCCTATGGGAAGCACATTCTTAAAGTTTCACACACATTTATGAGTTTCAGACATTACCATATAATACCACATGCAATATGTAGCATAAAGGATTGCTTATGCTTTCTTTACAAGGGATATCTCTAATAACATAATAGAAAGTGAAATAATCAGTGTTTCAGTTAGATATTTTTTCCCTACTGCTGACATATATCCAGGTATTTAGATACACGTAATAGACACACACACACACACAAAAAAGTATGTGCCAAAGAAGTACCTAGATTAATGTGTAACTATCCACTATCTGAAATGTTCAAACTCTCCCGTTAGCAGAATCTGGAGTGATGTTTAACTGTCCTCTGTTAGTCAGTTACAACTTATTATTATAGAAGAGAAAAAAAGGAAAGAAGAAATGGTGGCTGGCACAAGAAACTTCTATTAGCTTAATGGAAATCTTTTAAAGAAATTTTAAAAGGTGTGATGTAGGGCTTACCACAGTAATACAGGCAATAAAAACGTTAAGGTAAATAAGAAAAGCATGCTTGGTGATGTACCTAAAGCAAGTTGACACCTGTCTGAATTAAAAGCTGAATTTGAAAGGTAATCAAATTGAAAGAAGTAGATACGATGATGGCAAAAGTATGGCAATGTTTGATTATTGTTCTGCATGGATCAGTAAAATGGGAAGCAGAGACTACTTCTGTTAGAATAATAAATAAATTTTATGTGGATATCCTTTAAGCATAAATATTGTAAATAATGCGTAAGTTACTGAAAAACAGAACACATTTGTCCCCTCCACACACAAATCTTATAACCTACAATTAAACCTTAACTGCAATTAATAGGTGAAATGGGTTCATGTTTTATATAAATATTTTAAGATAGCATCTTTTGTGAATCTTAGCTGGCAATACATGCATATTTAATTTGCTATCTTTTAAAATGGATAACGTGATTTATGGTATAATTTTCTACTTTGTCATCATCATAAACCTTTCATTACACATATTTAATATAACCTCGTGGGTCTGTATCACACTGTGAAGCAACTGATTACTAATTTGCATCCTTAAAAGTGAAATTCTAAATGGCTCATTTAAAATTTTGTAATTATATGACTTAAAGGTCATCATTTTTCATCTCTTTCCCATTATTAAGGGGATGATGAAAGCGGTAGAAGACTTTCACAGCCACATTTCTTTCCCTGACAACAAGACCTAAGTTGTAGATGCATTTTTATTGCAAAATTTTTAAGTCTCGACACCAAGTGGATTATATTGAGAAATATATGAATTAAAAACACTCTGAGAACATCTCTGGGGATTAAACTCCTTGAAACTCTGAGTCTGAGCACCTTTGTGCCTTTATTTTTCTGGGCCTGTAAAAAAGGAGTTTTTTAAATAGATCTTAATCTAGAATGGGCTACATCCTTAATGAAAGCTGTTGCGTCACCAAGTTTAAAGAATTTGATAGAAATGAAGTTTGTCTTTAACTACCTGTACTTTGCAGTGGAAGGGAATTTCAAGCAAAGGCTGCTATCTTTAAATAAAAATACAGACTGCAGACTCGCTGTGACATCATGGGCAGGTTGGCACAATGCTGCCCTGACCTGGGACTGCTCCCCGGCTTGCTACCTCGTTTCTCCACCCCAGCAGAAGGGAGCTCTAGGGCAGGGACCTACTTTTTTTATACAGTCCAGGTGCTATATCATGGTGTTCAGCATGGACTAAGCGTTCAATAAATACTTGCTGAATGAATGAACCAACCAATATTCTTGCTATTTACTCCTCTACTCTCATCAAGACGGCCATATTAACAGAAAAATAATGGGAAGAAAAAACTCTGTTAGTACTGAAAATTTTTCACAATACTGGCACTTGCTAAACATCCACGAATACCATCTTCTAGCTCAGAAACAGAAAAATTAAAGATTTCAAGGTATTCCTAGAGCTATGTATCAAGTATGGACTTTTCTTCAGAGAATTAGAATGTCAAGGCAAATATTTCCATAAAGGGCAGAACAGACAGATTAGAAATATCTTATGCATAGATGGGTGGGGGTTTATAAGTTTGCTTGAAAAGTTTTAATACATCACTCGAGGCAACCGCAGAAAGAATGGTGGCTTTATATTCATAATTTTTCAACATTATGACTTTGTTGTGATTTAAAAATGCTTTCTAATCCAGAGGGGGAAATTACCATTGAAGAGAAAGTGATAAATAATGGCAAAGTACAGAGCCTGTGTATTATGGCTGGTCGACAGCAGCTATGCAGCAAACTCTGTTTATTCGGGAGGAACAGAGATGTTTTTGCTCCCAGGGCCAAAATGTGGCCCAACTGTGGGGACCACCGTTTGTACTTTGTTGCAAGTGAACACCATGGAGCTCGTACACAGAACACAGTGTGATGGTGCCCCTAGAGTTCTGTTGTGCTTCTCTGGTGCAAGACTTCACACTCTTGGGTTCTGGCAATTCCCACCAACCTGCAAGCAGTTAAGGATATCAGGAATAAAGTTCCTGAGACTGTTAAGAAGTGCAACTCTGCAAAGGGTGGTCCCAATCTTGACCTTGATAAGTGTTTGTTCAGAGTAACAATGAAACAAAAACAGGAGCCTGCCTCCCTGTATTTGATGCTGCAACCTTCTTTAGGTGCTTGATTCAGACATATATTTCATGAAAATTAGGAAAGCTTTTTTCTCCCTGCTACCATTAATTTTCTATGTCTGCATCAGCTTTCTAGCTAAAAGCTTTATTAATCCCTAGAATTACAGAATGTTAAAACTGGAAGAGAAGTTACAAATAATCTGATGAAATCCACTTGACTTAAAAATGTAGATAAGATGCTAGAAGACTCATGCCATTTAATTCACATAGATGTCATTTACTACACAGTATAGTACATAGTATAGTATTAGTACCTATACTATGCTGAAATGTATTATGTATGTTTGACAGCAAACATTTTTGGTTAAAAAGTAATGCTACTAACAGCTTGTACCAATAAAGCACTAGATTTTTAGTAGCTTATCTAAATGATTTTAATTTTAACTTTTGTTGCTATTGTACATTCTTAAACATTTTCCATCATGTATCTTTCCTTTATTCTAAATACGTATTTGAAAAAAACGAGTCAGGGACAATTCAAATTCTTTGTAATGCCCCTGATGCATTACTTTGCTTAGCAGTGTTATAAGAAATGTTATTTGTTACAGGTTAAAAAAGCAAAGCTACAGTATGTCCAAATAAAAGAATCCTTAGTCATATACCTTCCATGTTCTTTTGAAGGATGTGTTTCTGCTGGGCTTTGATTTCAATCTTCAAGTGACTGTCTATAATATGTTTGATTATACTACAATAGCATTAAATATATGAGCATATTACCAATATTACCAACACATTACCAATATTAGTCAAGGATAAGGTCCATTTTTATCTTTCTCGTACCCCTAGAGCTTGACACATAATAGGCACTCAATAAATTCTAGATGAATGAATGAGCAAACAACAAAGCAGTAACGAGGAGAAACATTTATTTGGCGCTGGTCTTAAGAAAGAAATCTTGATGCCAGTGGTCTATATACACAAAGTCTAACTCCTCATGGAAAGCTTAGGATCATTGCATGTGAAACAGGCTTTGGTGGGATGCAGAAAAATAATGTAAAGGAGAGATTTATACAAAACCCATACTTACACATAGCTGCAATGGAAAAAAAAACTTAATTAGCCATCCTTCAGTACAAGGGACTTTCTTTTTTCTAAAACCACCGAAAGAGAGTGAGAATATTCGAGGGTTAAAATTAAAAGGCAAGAGGAAAGTTGTTTGTGTGCATGTCCTCAGAGGACAGGAAGAACCGGAGGCAGGTTGGTGTCAGAACAAAGGAGGGGAAACTGGGGGCTTTCCACATCAGCTAGCTCCAGCTGACTCAGAAATGCATGTTATAAAACAGCTATCGTGTAAACAATCACCATGTGTTGGGTAGTAAAGCTAGCTTTACATTCATTAATTAGTTAGTCCTCAAAATAACCCATTAGTTTCGTATTATTACCTGCCCTTTACAGATGAGGATACAGAGGCTCTGGGAAATAAAGCAACTGGCCCTGATCACCCAGACACAAGTCAGTCTGATGCCAGAACCTGGGAGGAGAGCTGGGTACGTACAGTCACAAGAATCTGACAACCGAGAATGTGGCAGTTTGGTTTAATTTGACTCACCGCCCAAAGGTTTCAAATAATCAGGACTGCTAATGGGAGGGGATGAGAGCAGAATGTTCCATGGCTTTGTCAAATCCCTTCCGTGTACTTTTGTTTATATGACATAGATAAAATGCCAAATCCACTTGACACAAAATGCAATGGTGCCCTGTACATATTTCCTCCTATATGTTAATGAAATGGAGGCGCAAAGCAGGTAGTATGCATGGATGTCCTTTTTACAAAGCCAGAAAGCAACATTAACACAAAGATAGGCAGAGCAGAATTTTCCTGATAGTCTCAATTTGCAAAAAGCCAGTCATATGCTTTTGACTGGCTTCAATGACAACCAAGGGAAACTGCTTCCTTGGATTTAACTACAAAGGGCCCGTTGTGACTCAGCAGGGGTCTTATGTAAGTGTGCACATGTGGCCAAAAGTTCACAAAGCCCAGGTGAAGATGGTAGGCGGGGTGATTAGGCACAATGACGCCTATATTTTTAAACTTCAGAAAATTCAGGAAAAAAATTAGGTATGCTGCCATGATCAGAAAGGACATACGGCTCAAGAGATGTGAGAAGGATTAAAACGTAAACTCTTCGTGATACAATCACCAATTATCTTGGTGTCAAAAAACCAAGGTCGACCATTTAAGCCAAAATATATGGCTGCCAAAGCAGCTCCCAAGTGAACCTGGCTTTCCAAAGGGAGGTGATGAAAGACAGATAGGTATATAACAGGGACTAGTCCTCCTCTGAACGGAAACAAGTGTAGGAAGGCAGACAGTCCCCGATGAGTGGAGCCTTACGGGAAATTAAGAGGTGGGAACTACCATCATCACAGCAGTCTGACAACCTTCCTTTCAGCACAAACTCCATCTGGCGGACAGTGTGACGGCAACAAGGAACTGAGAAAATCAAATGATGCAACTGCTACTGAGTACCTGTCTTCACCAACAATATTCTTACAAAGAGAGTGTTGAACAATTAAGGTGAAGAGGAATACAGAGCCCAAGAAAACTGATTAATCAGAAAGCGATCTTCTCTCTACAGTAAGTAATTCTAATGCTCTGAGCCTAGGGTAATTATACCCAGAGGCTCACAGAGAACCTGCTGATTATAGAAGCACTGTCCATGTTTGGAGACATCAGAGAGGATAGAAAGAGGTTCCAGAAAATTAAAAGAGACCGAATGTCAGTTCAAAAGGGACAAAGGATTCTAACGCTTCAGGAAGTAAATTGGACACTCACAACTGAAATCTCTGCAGAAAGAACAGTTAAACACGGGATATGTGACATTTAGGAAAGAAAGCAATGAATACCTCGAGCCAGTATAGGTTCATGAAAAACAACCCATACCCTACTAACTTCATTTTATGTTCAAAGTAGGGTTTCCAGCAAAGGAATGTTGCAAACAGAATGTGTTTTGATTTCAGATAAGATAGAGGCCAAGAGTTTCAAGATTTCCTTGTGGAGATGGAGCTGATACGTTGTTAGCTGAATAACTCCATAGAAAAAGTGAGGATTATATTCAAAGTCATTTTGCAGGAAGGTCTTCAATGCTAACAGAGCTCTGTCCTTGGTTCTGTACAATTTATTTTGGTGCAATGATTTAGATGAGGACATGTAAGTTACGCTTATTTAATATAAGCTCAGAAGCATAGATGAAATATGAGATCACATCGTTAAGATTCAAAAATATCCTAACTAGTTGGTAAACAGTTGAAAACTCTCAGAGTAATTTATTGTTAAATTTGGCCCTGCATTTATATCAATTAAAAAAACCAAAAAAACAACAAATGTTCAAATACAGAACAGATAAGAACTACCTATGTGCAGCTGATGTAAAAAGCACCAACTGGTTCTAGTTGCTTATAAACTCAATGTCAGCCAACAGTGTATAATCCAAAGAGCAAATGCTCACTTGGGCCACAAAACTGCACAGCAGTGATCAGACCAAATTCTGGAGAATTTTGTTTGTTTCTAGGCCACCCATTTACATTTGGACCATGACATATTGTAAGTGTATCAAAAGATGGAAAGGACCAAGAAAGTTCTAGAAACTATGGCACCTGGGGAATGCCTAAAGATGTTTATTCTGGTTGAAGAATTAGAGGAATTCAAAATCATTTTGAACATGAAGGGCAATTTTTTTTTTTCCAGGAAGAAATGCAATATACTCTATCGCCTTTCAGAGATCATGGCCTGGAGACATGATTGGAATCTACATGGAGACAGTTGGGATCAACAAAAGGGAGCACATTCTAAAGATTACGGCTGCCACACATGGAATGTGACACCTCTGTGTGAGTGACCTCCTTGTCACTGGATGACCCCAGCAAGGGTGGTACTGAGAGCTCCCTGGGTGCTTGGAAACACGTGCTCCAGAGCTCCCAGGGCTGCACCCACGATGCAGCTGGACATCAAGGAGTATCTGAATATAATGAAATGAAGGCAAAAATTGGAATAAAGGAGCAGCTCTTTTTCCCCAAATGACTGTGTATTTATGTAAAATACACTTTCCCCCCCTTCTTTCAGGTTGCTAAGGGAATGTCATGAACAGGAATGAAAAAGATATTCAATCACATAATATGCTTTGATAATATCATATTACACCCTGAAAAAACACAGTCTTCTGTGTACTCACTGGTTTTGCACTGACAAGTTCGACAACCATTGTGATCGAGCCTGAAACCATAAATGCAGTCCTTCTCTGTCAGGGTGCAGTTTGATAACTCTCCACAAGCAGGTGGATCAATTGTAATGTAGGTTGGTTCTAATAATAAAGAGAGAAAAAAAAAATCAATGAAACATATGATTACCTCTTAGATACTATTCAATCTCTGAAATCCCACACTATGGTAAGTTACAGAAAAAAACCGAATCAATAATTTTCATCAAATCCTAAACTGTTATACTTTCATAATGTCATAAACCCCTGAAAAAGAAATATTTTTATTTAGATTTTTGAAAACCCGGATGCTCTATTTCTTTACATTTGAACAATTTTGCATTTTTGGGGTACCCTCACCACTACAGAAAGCAGACAAGAAAGGTTAAAAAGAATTTAAATTGTTAACTGTTCTTCTATTTCCTCCTGATGTTTCCCGAGTTTATTTTTTAAAATCATCAAGACACAGCTTCCAACTGTCAATGATCTCACTCTCCATTTTGCAATACTTCTGAAATCTATTAGCATTTTTTTCAAGTTAATAAATCAGAGATACTTCTGAGACTGCTTTAAAACATCTGAATTTCCTTGATCTTTTATGTGACACTCTCTCCCCTATCACAGATGACATTACAGATCACATCATTCTATAGGAGCTTATACTCAGGGCTCAAGGGAGTGGGAAAGTGAGACACAAGCATTTGGAAGGAAGAGAGCACAGGCCGCCTGGGATGAGATGCACAGAGGAAACCATGGCCAAAGGTGATCTTGACTTTCCCTGCCACGTCAATAATGAAGAACTGTTCTGGGTAATAACAGTAACCACACATGTAAAGTATATTATACGTCTACATAACATCTGAAGTGCTCTTTGTAAATACCTTCAAGTTTTGGATCACAGTCCAATGACATGGGTGCTGTCATTATCTCTATTTTGCCGATGAGGAAATCCAGTATACTGACTTGCCCAAGTTCAAAGGGTTAGTAAGTGGTGGACCCCAGACTCAAACCCAGGTATTCTGGCTCTAGGGTCACACTCTCAGCTTCTGTTCAATACAAAGCACATGGTAATGGTACCTGTTTTGCAATGATTGATAAGGGACAGTTTATACAATGTCAGACTGTGGGGAGAGTGTTGTCAAAGGGAACAGGGACACTGACTTACATAGCCTCTTTTCAACCCAAAGATATTATGAACTTCCTCAGAATAAGCTGGTTCTCACAATATCTTTGCGAAGCACTACATACAGAATGTCTCTACCTACGTTTTTACAAATGGAAAATATGAGTTGCAGAGAGGGTAAGTGGCTAATATAAGCTTACATAGCAACCCAGTAGCAGGCTGGGAATAGAACAGAACAGAGGTGCCTGACCTCCTGTCCAACACTCTATCCATTAGTCCACACTGTCTTCTCAAGTTTCATCTCCCGTTACCATGGAAGAGAGACCAAAAATAAGTGTTTTAGCTGCCACTGCTAAGATCAAGAGTTCTACATTTTTATCCACCTGATAAAAGAGGCCAGTGATTCAACTGTTCACAGGTAGTGAGCAACTAGGACTTATTAAAGAGATGCTTTGATCAGCATTCTCCCAGTAAAAATACCGATGAAGAGGGTGTAGCACATTCTCTATTTTTATTACAACACAGTTGGAAGAACAGCTCCCTGACATTTTTACCCAAGATTTCCACTGCTGTAAAATTTCTGATTGCCTTCAATGACTAAAGTATCCTTTCTGACAAGTAACTGTAAACATCAAAAAGTGGTTTAATTTTAGGCAAGGTTTAAGACTTAGTGAATTAAGTACAGTAGTACTGCTTTCCTCCATTCTCTTAAAATTTACTGTAAACATCTTTCATCTTTCAAACCCACAGTCTTTCCTTTATCATTGCTCTTGTTACCCACCAAAGATGATAATTCTCTTTCAGCCTTTAGCCATAAGACTGCCAAGGTTTTGTCAAAATTATTCTAACCACAAATATAAGATAGAGCAGGGGACTTGGATTGTGTTTGAGTAAACCACACCACCGATTATCCCATCGAAGGAGGAGTTAGGTCTACATTCCAGAGAGTTAAAAGCAAGGATCAGGGATGGATTCTACAGTCTTTTTCCAGTGCTTTAGTGAATGGCTTATGGGTAAAGAAATGTCTTGGGCACATCTCCACAGACCCAAACCTTGTATTCTTTACTGACATTTAAGTTTATGAGAAACCTTTGCCTTCAGAAACTATATGATGGAAAAATACATATCTGGGCAGGTGACACTGGCATTGAAAATGCAGAGTAATCCCAGGGCAGTAGGGAATTTTACTCTCAGTGTATTTTAGGGATTTGTTAAGAGAATCAATGGTGATGTACATGTTATTTTTGGTATATATTATCACTAATGGATGGGATTAGGATTATGATCTGTGGCTAGAAAGTAAAAGAAAAAAAATAATTGGGTTGTTTGAGGACCAGAACCACACCACTGACTCAGACAGTCCTACACTTTATCCAAACGGCTGCATCCGCTAGGTAGCCAGTCCCAGGGGGACATCAAGCACACATTTCTCCAGCAGAGGAAATACGTTCAACATGATTCCCTATAACATTCAGGATAACAGCATTAGTTCAGCTTAACAAACGCAAAAAAAAAAAAAAAAAAAAAAAAAAAGCAAAGAAGGACTATTTAAGTAGGTGCTGGTTCTACAACACTGCACTGTAAATATTTTAGGTAAAACAAGTCCCCCTGGATGTCTTCCAGGCCTCAGACAACGTGGTAGAATGCAAAGTAGCAAAACATTATTTTGTGCCTCCAAAATTAATATTTCCCATTCATCAATGACGTACATTAGAAGGAAGACACTGGGAAGTATATAACTTTCAAATTCTGACTCCTTCAATATTTAATATTAAAACACAAAAAACTCAACAAAACCATGTACAACAAAGCCAGTTTACTCTAAAACTATTCAACTGCCCCTCAGCAGATTGGGGTGAACACAACTGACTCTTTGTAATACAGTAAATGTAGATGGAAGTCTAAAGTATTTTTAAAAAACATCTTGACACCAGTCATCTCATTTTATTACGTTAAGTACTGTTTTCCTTTTCAAATACAAAGTGGGACACATTTTAAAAGGCTTTTGAGCGGGGTGGCGCATGTTTTGGGGGTACTTACTGCTGCTGTCCTCTGTCACCGGAGTAACTGCTGACTTGTAATAGACACATATGCAGGCAACCAGCTGTCTCCTAACATTTCATTAAAAGTCATACACTATGTTTTATTCCCTTTCATCACTCTCTCAACATTGTAGTGCTCAGTTTCCTACCATGTGAGGCAACCTCTATCTTAGAATTCTGTTTAGAACAATATTACGACAGAAATATGCAACTATAAATTGTCTAGCAAAAACCCTGACATTATCATAAATGGATCTGAGTGTCCGTTTTCAGTCCAGTATATTAATATGTAATCTCAGAACTGGTCCTATTACTTACATCAGGGCAATCTTTTGAAAATGAAGTGTTCTGAAGCTATGGAAATTCAATTTCTTATTCCACATAATGAACTCCAAAGTGAGACACACTTGATACCATCCTGAATTAGAGTATTTCAAATCAACACTGCATTTACGGTCCTTAGAGAATAACCAAGAGCTGGTTAGACCTTTTGCACAGTTTCTATCCAAGGAAGTTCTTGGTGGGGGAACAGTAAGTTTAAAGAATCTAGAATCATGGTATCAGGGTATGATTGTTTCTAATCCAAATAAGTAAAGGAGCTTGAGGAAGTGTTAGTGAAATCCATGCAACATGCACTGTGTTCTTTAGAGCATCCTGAAATCTATGTCTTGGGAATTGTTACCATCCCACTCTTTCTTTATTCTGTGCAGTAGTGCTCTGAATATGGAAAATATTCTGATGGGTCTTGGCCTGAAGACCAGATGATTCTCATTTAAATTCTACCTTTCTGTGCTCTTAGATTACATAGGGGCACAATACTGACACGATATGCCAGAGAGCATGTGCCTTTCTAAAAGGATGATGGTGATGCCGTGTCCTTGGAGAGTTTGGTGACTATCAGTTGAGCAGAGGTCCTGCTAAGACTTTTGGAGACACCAATGCATCTGCTTGAAGCAAAGAAAACGCTCTCCGTTTAAACTGGCTGGGCAGAGATGCCAGTGGGCCTCTTTCAGAGGACAGAAATGGTCTTGAATCTCCTTATTTAGAAGCACGAGAAAATGTTTGCACAAAGATGGATTTGGCGAGGGGAAATTCAATGAAGACTGCTTACAGGATCACCCTGAAATTCCATCTCATTTTGTATTGAATGAGCTGAGGAATTAAAGAAATACCTTAATGTCCTCCAAAGGAAGAAGGCTCGAAACAGCAGGAATTCATTGTCTTTGGCTACAACTATTTCTAAAGGGAACCCTGGAACCGCTTCTTTGTGGAGAAGAATTCTAGAAATATTTTCTGAGCCTAGAAGCAATAAAGAACAAAAATGGGTGTTTGTTATGTCTATGTCCATTTGCTGTTTCCTACCCTGCTTCTGAGTGGGAATTTCTACTTTCCTCAACCTGTCCTTCTCCTGAATGATTTTTAAAGACTTTCCAAGTACCTTATACTGTCCAGAAGAGCTATTTTTACAAGAACCCCTGGGACTGTGTCAGGAGTGCAGATGTTCAGCCACCAATTCTTATCTTAAATCTTAGAAAACAAAATTCTGGAAAAAAAAAAACTATTATAACATGCAGTAACATAAGCAAACACATATTGGTTCTTTATCTTACATTTAAGTAAAATTTAGGGATGGATATTTCTTTCACATTCTAGGAAGCCCAACAAACCCCTTATCGGTAAAAACATTTCCAGGAAAACATTCATATTTTGCAAGATTTAGAGAGCCTCAGACACTCAGTTTCTGAAGAATACTGCCAATATTGTACACGGCTGTTCAACTATTTCCTAGGAGCAATTTTATCTGCTCAGTGGCAGTGTGAAGGCACTGTGACCACAATTCATTTGGTCAAGAGTATAACGTTGAAATAAAAATCATTATTTTAACTCCAAGGCCACAGCACTCATCCATAAAGGAACATCCATTTCGTGATTCAGGAGCTATAAATGTGTTAAGCAAATATAGGCTCTATATTTTCTTGCTTTTTGTTATTTTATTTTATGGAAAGTTTTCCAAAACGAGCAAAGGGAGGTAAGAAGTTGAAACTCCAATCCAATCTTTTAAGGTGTTGCTTTAATGTCTTAATATCAGTCCTATCATCATCTCACTAGATATTTCAACATGTCCGGGACAACAACAGAAAAGAGAATGCATTTTGACTATGAGTTACTTAAAAATGTGTCATAATAATGTTAATTTGCTTCTGAAACAATGTATATAATCATTGGTTCTTATTTTTCAGATAGCTATAGCTTAAATGAAAATGTTAACAGGTGCTTTGTGGTGTCTATACTGTATTACTCCACTGAGCCCCTGGTTCTGAGTTAATACATACAAGGTTCTTCTCATTACCCTGATTACTACGAGCTGTTTATCTTGCAAATAATACTAATTATCTCCATTGAGAAATATGTGAAGCACACTTTCTGATTAGCAGCCCTAAGAAGGCTGACAGCCAAGTAGTAGCTCGAGTATGAGTGGGTGACTCTGGAAAAGTACACTCGTGTAAGGCATACAGAGCCACTGTGGTAGGACTGTCTGCAGCACTGACTCCGTTGGGAGGGTAATAATTAGCCCTGGTTCCAGGCCACAACTGTCTCGAGGAGTGCTGTGCCTCCCGGTGCCGTGCTCTGGGTGAGTGGCAGGTCTGGCGTGTCTGGCTGTGAGTAGCAGCTGTCTACCAGCACCCTAGATGCCTACGAACCCCTACAAGTGCATGCAGGCATACACAGACACATACACACCAAGAAAAGTTTTCCTGGAAAAATCTCACTATAGGCAAATTTTTAGAAAAAGTAGGTTTTTTTGTTGTTGTTGTTGTTTACAGCAGATATGTTCTTATATTTCTTTTATAAGTTAAAAAAAATTCATATAGAAATAATAAGAAAAATGAAGCTAATTCCTATCTGACTTTTTACTTCTCCTTTTCGGATTTATTAATGGTTTGCATACTTCATGTAGCTCTTCTGTGTAAATTCACAAGCCTGCTTATTTGATTGAAAGAGACAAAGAAGAACAATTATGTTGTCTTCTCAGACCTAATTCAGACACTCTCCTTCTTAAGATTTTTTGTGGGGTGGGGGGGGGGTGATGGTGGGTGGACTTGGTTAAGCCATGTGAGTATCTTACAAGTGGGAAAATTCCAAAGCTTCACTTGGTTTATATGGCTAAGTATATCAGGCCTCCTTACAGCCCACCAATTACTGGTAGCCTGTCCAGGGCCATAAAACTGGAGATAAAGTTGGCCAAGACAGAACCAAAGGAGATAGCTTATCTGTTTTACTATGTCTTCATGTGTCATTCTGTTACCGCAGTTGCTTTTCAAATGTGACCATAACTAGTAAGAAAACCATTCAAATAAATCAGCAAATTGTTAACGTAACTGCAGCCTAGGAAGAATAGTAAAGATGAAATGTTCCCAAATGAAGCTAGAGGGAAAACTCTATTAATGTAGACAATAAGAAAAAAAAAATTGAGGATACAAAAATTCCCTAATCTGGAAGTGGGAATTTCCATGGGGTATGAATGTGTATTTAAGAACGTCTCATTAAGTCATGGAAAAAAATCTCCTACACTTGGAGTTTTCAAATTCTTTCAGCTACTACACATTTAGTTATCCCTTTTCCCTTGTATATATTTCTCATAACAACACCTACATCCTTGTAGTTTCTAAAGTACTTATCTCAAAGCAGTTTCTTTATTTTAAAATGAATGGTGTGAAAATGTTCCCAAGACTTGTATTATTTTATGGGCAGATAGAGAAGCAATATATTTACTTTAGGCCTATTTATTAACTTTGTATGCTTTTCCCAAGGAATCTTGGCTGTCGGTCATATTTTCCTTCCTTTACCAATCTCATATTTAATAGAAAAAGACAGTACAAAGATTAGGTGATTATTAAGACCACAAAAATAAAAATTAAAAAAAAGTTTTAACAGAGAATGAGATATCTTTTTCCAGGAATTCAGCTTGAGAGAGCTCACAAAATGATTGGATTCCAAGAATAATCTGGACCTTTTATACTTGTCTCATATTTTATTTTATCCTTGTATTAGTTTTATTGTTCACTTTCATGAAGACTTATCTTGGTAACCTTTAACTGGAAAAAATGTGCCATATTTATAAGTACACGTGTATATGTGTGTCTGCACACTTTAATAGCTATATTCAGCTGGGAGAAGGGTGTCAGATGGTCATAATTCTGATATTTCAACCTTCCCCTCTGGGAAATGGCTGAGGACCATCGGGAAAGGATCTTCACACGAAGGGCAATGGTTTATTCACTGTTTACGACTTCAGCACCTAGCACAGTGCTTGGCCCACTGCAGCGCTTCATGAACAAAGAGGACAAAAAGACATCTGAGAACTGAAAGTCAGGACACACTTCTTGAGAAAGAAGTGTTAGGAACATTGTTCCTAACAGGCCAAAGCTCTAATTTCCTAATTTTTGGAGGACTGGAAAGTACGTTCCTTAGGGTCCCCGTCATGGCAAAAGTCCCTTGCACATAGTAGATACTCAATAAATGAGCTCCACTGAAGTAGCAAGCTAGATCAGAAGGCTGCTGTGAACCTGACACACTAGTAAGAGTGAAAACTAAAGTCCCCAAACCCAAACAGTCTGAAAGGTGATACTCAGTACCCTATGAAATGGTTAAACTGTGATCTGCACCTCTGGCCTAACAAGGCACAAAAGTACACAGAGCACTGCGGAAGGCCTCCCTTCAAAATTCTTAATGTAAAGTCTGACACCCCAAATTTCAATTATCTGGGGAATTCACTTCTGTGACGACCTCATTCCTTGATGGCGCCACATGAATAAAGTGTTATTAAAATAGTCCTGAAAATAACCGGGCACGCACTCAACGCAGCAGCTTATCTTGTACTGGATGAAGGATGGATGCTCGTGCCGAAGGCTCAGCAAACCTGCCTCCTGATTAAGCAACGACCAGCAGGAATCAAAGGGAGACAAGGGAAGAGTGCAGATCAGAATGCACGAGCATTGATGATGGTGTCTCAGTGCCGGGCACACTCAGTGGAGACTTGAGTACCACTGCTCAGGGCCTGCAGCCTGGCTGGGTGTGAATGAGGCTGGGCTCAAGGCAAGTGTGAGGAAAGAGACATCTGGGGAGACAGCTCAGTGCTCTCGGGTGGAGCTTTTTCCCTAGGTGGGAGAGGCAGGACTAGACAAGGGGAAGCAGGCTTTCCAAGAGGTCAAACAGCAAGGTCAAAATTCCAGGCAGAGGATCAAGAAAAGAACCTGGATCAAAGGCTAGATCACAAAAGGTCAAAATAACAGTAACTGGGTCTCAGCAATGAGAACGGAGCCAGGAGCAAGGAAGGCTTTCAATCTGAGCTGCGATGATCAAGTACTTTCATAATCACTGATTTATTTTCCTCACCCCTTCCCTCTGTACGATAAGGGTCTAGAGAGAAGCAATGCCAAGGACGTGGACTTGGGGTTAGAAAACTCAGCTTGAGTCCCTGTTCTTCATTATCTTACATGTGATGCTGAACCTTTCTGGGCTTCTACAAAGTGGAATTCCCACTATTCCTGCATCATAAGATCATTGTAAGATTCAATAAGATCACAAAAAGGCGACTATTCCATAAACTCTAAGGGTTACAAGAATATTGCTTGTTGCTATAATTACTGTTGAAATGATTATCTTGCCTGCTCATAGCTAGAACTGGTCTCAGATGATGGTTCAGTAAATGAACTATGAGCCCTTCTGCAGGCCTCAAATGTTCAGCTGATAAATGGTCTGACAACTGGCTTGGCATTCTGAACCCTGTCCATTGTAACTTAAGCATCACTTCTATCTCCACTGATAACATGAAAAGCATCTGGGATGTGGGTGGGTCCATGACATCCTCTCATATGGTCTGGTAAGCTTTGGAGCGTGTTAGTGACCGGCCACTGGCACCTTTCACATTTGCTGAGTTGCAGTCTGAGTATCATTGTTTCGACTTTTGACTGGGTCCATGGTGTCTCGAAGAGAAATCTCTTCGTAATCAGCTTATCCAGTGTGAGTTGAAACAATGCTTCTGTGTGCCTGGCTGCTTCCTCTCTCATGATGGGGGGCCTTGCTGGATCTTCGGGGATGAGGGCAAACTCATCACAGTACAATTTATACTGTTTTGGTAGCTTTGCCAGTAGTTCTGCCATTCTCAAGTTGAAAGAGGATATGAGAGACCCACCATCTCTAAAAGATGTCTTTGATCAGCAAATCTTAGTTTCAGTAAGTCAGTGATATGAAACTTATGTCCATAATAAGAGATAGTTCAACCACTACTTTCTTAACAATAACATGGGTCGTGTTGCAAATAACGATGTTCTCAGTGTCTCTGTCACAGCACTGTGGAACACCCCTATTGACTTCATGTGGCCTAAAATCTCCATGGAGTCTTTTTAAAACTTGGTTCCCAGAAAGCATGAGATGGTCAGTCTTGAAAAGATCTAAGCTTGCTGCTCTCTCTCAATATGCAAGGCCTGAGGCCAGCCCAAACTGACAGTTTATTATCTCTGAACATTTTTTTAGCTTCACTAACAAAACAGAGATTTCCTGAATTGCCTTAAAATGTGAACTGATTTGCAGAACAACAGCTTTCCAATTAAGGTGAGAAAGAACACCATTTCTTGTCTTCTTATGGTTGCCCAAACTACGGGTGGCAGGACCACAGTGCAAGGCACAGGCATAGGCAAATGGTAGGTACTGAATACATAAAAGAGCATTAAATATACTTTGCTGGATTCCAAAGCAGACCCAAGGCAGTCTCAAATTATATATGTATATGTTTTTAACGTGAGGAAATGAGGACCAAGGTAACTTCTAAGTAGAAAAAATATGCTGCAGCCAGGGATGGGTTGGCACACGGAGTGCATGCTGTGAGGTCCTGCCTGGTCGGGGAGGCGTCTTACAGACTTGACTCTTCAGTTTGCTCTAACAGCCAAGGCGAAAAATCAAACCCAGAGCACTACAGGACTCTCAGGGTCCCCAATGACCAAGCACTTGTTGGCTTAGCATGGTGCTGGGGGTTCTCAGTCTTGGTCCACAATGCTGCAAAATTAGAGCTGGAGCCTTGAATTGAATCTTATTTTCGACTGGCAGCGACTACTCAATTCTATGGCCTCCAATGGTCTGGATCCCTGAATTGGGCTCTGTTTCAAATAAATGTGATAAATCCAGCTAATCTCTTAGATGTGAAAGTAAAATTCACTCGATGTATAAACAGGTATTCTGTAATATGTGGAAAGTGAAAATTTGGTCAAACTGCTAATAATTCAACTCAACTGAAAAATGTGTAAAATGCAATGCATCACCATCCTCTCATATTTCTAACAAATTTCAAAAAAGTACTAACTGTTCATTATTGCTTGTTCCATATCAAATTTGGATCAAACGGATGGTACAACACCTGGACCAAGACCTGGCGCTGCCAAGCCCCCGGTAACAGATTTCCCAACCTGCATGATGACGGACAGTGAGCATTTCAGGAGTCTCAAGTGGAGAGGATGACAGGTGGGTACGACCCAGCTCCCTGACACCTCAGCAGCCACCTGTGACGGGCGAGCCATCAATGGGCAAGGGGTGTTCTTTAGTGGACATCTTCACTCCTTCGGTCTGCCCTGTTTCTTACAATATTGCAGCAGATACTTTATCTTCAACTGAAGAGGAAAATTAGAAACTTGCACTCAGCTAAAAACAACTCCATGCTCATTCTGCTTTTGTAAAATATGCTTGCTGCACCGCAAAGGAAAAACAAAAACAGGATGACTTAGCAATCAAATGTAACCATAGGATGTTTTGCTAAACATGAAATGTTCTGCACCTGCTCTTGTAAGTTTCTGTTTGGAAACTTTCGCTCTGTAAACCAAGTAACCAATCTACCCATGCTAACTGTAAACATGTGCACAGACCCCTATAAAAGTAAAGCTCACCCTGAGCTCGGGGCCCAGAACTTTAGAGCGTTAGCTCGTCTGGGGCCGCCAGCTTAACAAACCTGAGTTCTCCAACCCTCCGAGTGTGGTGCTTGGTTTCTTGACGGACTGATTTCTGCAACACAACAACCGGCCAGACACAGCACAGAAAAGACTTCAATAGGGCCTTTAACAACAGTTCACTGGGTTGTTCACTATCTCCAATACTCACTCTCACGTATTAAGCAATATGAAATCACTTTGCTCATTTAAGGTTAAGACTACAGAATGAGAGTTTAAAATGGTACAATCAGAAGTGGGGTTAGAGAACTAAAATGTGAGTAATAAGTTATATTGGAATAACCGCCTCTTTTAAAGTTATTTCTAGAGGGAAATTATTTTAGTCTAATGTATTTGAAAATAAGTTTGAATGGAACACCTGCAATTGCACAAAAAGTTGTACTATAATAGACGACCATTTAAGTATATGTCTCTAGCCCCAAGAAGTCATAGAAATACTATGTGGTAAGTGAATTGATTTTTTTTTTCCCTAATAAACACATCAGGAATTGTACTTACAAAGAAGTGTTATTGCTAAAAGCACTCACTTTCGTGGGCTATATGCTTGTGCTACAATGCTGTTCATGTTAAAATTCTATTTGAAACTTCTCTTCAGAGTTGCTTTCAGAGGAAATTAATATGTCATAGAAGACAGAGTGCCTTTACTTTACTGTCACTTTTTGCTTCCTCTGAACAGTTTTAACCTGCTAGATCACCCAGCCTTTCCACCAGACTTAGATGTGAATGACTCTTGATTATTTCCTAGAGTCAAATAAACCTTTAAAGTTAGGGGTTTACAAAGCTAAGAATATGCAAGCTGTAACATCAGTTTCAAAAGAGAGGTACCAAAAATATTCTGAATGATTGTATTCCTGCAATAGCTGTACAGTTTTCCCATATAACTATTTTGAAAGAAAAAACACTTCACTTGGATATGTAAATCTTGGTATGTTTAAAAATAATTTCATTATGTTAAAAATAACTTCACTATTTTATAGCTGGACCTTGTATTGATGGGAACAAACGAGCTTCATATAAAAAGTGCTGTCAGGTGCTTTAAATACAGGTGTGCAGAGACCAATCCCTTCCTTAGAACTGAGGCAAACAGCGGCAGGAGATAAAGATGAGGATTTTATACGAAGATGGTCTAACAGGCCATGGCTAGTAAAGCAGGGCATCTCTCAAACGCAGACAATGTGATTACCAGTTAAAATGCTAAATTCTATAGGTTGACAAAAGCTAAAAGGAAACCAATTCTGCTACTTCTGGCCAATGGTTGTACCATAAAGAAAATGGAACCTTTCTTTTTAATGTCCATAAGCCTTTTCTGAAGGGCACATCTCTTAATAACCTTCATTAACTTCTGTTTGGTTGCCTAAGAGTTGTCTCTTATCCAAAAAAAGTTTAACACAGTCTCAGTAGAGATTGTGTTTATTTAAGCTTGTTGGAAAAACATTCCTATCATTTCAAGAATGACCAAATATTTTTCATTCGCATAGCTGGCATTCCAGACTCTGTTTTCCTGCCTCTGTTGATTAGATGAAAATTAGCAGGCCCAAGTCTGAACTATTAGATTCGATTATTATCTTAGTAGGAAAATTATGGGACTCCTGGCAATAATGCCCTTTTAGGTATGGGAAGCGAACAGCAGAGGAAATAAAGAGGAACCTGCTCCCTGCAGGTCACTTCTACAGGGAAATAAATACTTAATAGCCAGGACTGCCAAATGCTGGAAAATCAGAGGCAGAGGTTTCTCTAATCAAGTGTTTCAGAATCAACTCTGAACCATAACATTCTAATGTTGTTTGAAATACCTATTTTAAATCCCCAGATAAAATAAAAATACCATGAAATTCATTCATGAACAATTTTGGATGCTTAGGTTAAAGACCACCTAGGTTGACACGTGGTTATCTGCTATGCATTTTTTACCCCACATATGACCTTATTTGGACAAGCCAAAAAGCACACTGTGCTATATTTTAATTTCCATTTATGGAACTAGTTTCCAGGACACTTAGAGTTAAAGGATGAAACAACATGCCTAACAGTCTTTGAGCTATTACGAATATTTTATTATTCTTGGCCTACTAATAATAGCATAGTATATGGCACTAAAGCAATACCACCCATAAACTGAGTTTTGATCCCTGTTAGGTACCAGAACATTAATATCATGTGACCCTGTGGCATCTTTGACTTCACTGCCTCTGGGGTCAGCCAAACTATGTTTGATTCCTTGCCATAGAAGCAGTAGCTTAATCATCTGAGATACTGTTTGGTGAGGAAGTATTATGGGCAGGGCTGGAAACATATTTTCTTGTTTCAAGGAATGCCCACCCAGATATGTGCCTGGTACAGACTTTTCTGGCAGCCCAGTAGAAATCTCATTTGAAAGGTGGCTTGATTCAAACTATAGCATCAGAATTTATGGGAAAGAATATAATGCTTCCATAAAATTAGGATTGACAACGAGGAAGACAGTCTATTTGATAGCTCAAAGACCTCAAGCTCTTTAGAGGACCAGAGCATGTGATCTATTGGGTGAGCTGATGCTGAAGTAGCTTACTAAATCCACAAGGTCAAGAAATGCCTAATGTCTCCTCTTCAACACTGTCCCAAGTAGGACCAGGAGTCCCCAAGTAAGGGATCCAAGAAAGCCAGGTGGCAGGAAGAAAGACAGTTGATTGCCTGGTTAAATCATATTCCATCTTAAGTCCAGAGAATCAGAAAATCTATGCACAGGGAATCAATCTCTTATTCCATTTCAAGAGTTGGTTAAGTCCAGGTTAGCAGAATTACAAGGCCTGCTTGAAACTCAGCTCAGTTTCAGATAATAACTCTGCAAATAACATTCATTTAAAGTAATTATTATGGAAAAAATCTTTAAAATACTGGAGTAGACAGAATAACATGATGGACAGTCATATACCCGTTACTCCACTGTGACAACCTACAAATAACTCTTTGATTTCCTGTGTGAATTTGGAAATGGATTTTGCTTTTGTTTCAGGGAAACAAATAGTAGAAAGGAAAGTACCCATTGTGGTTGGAAAGTACCCAACTGCAAGCATGGAATTTATTCACTAGCAACTCAAATCCTCATATTGAATGCTACCTTGTAAAATATTACCTGTGTTGTTTCTAGTTCTTGAAAAGTGATACTCTTGGTTGGCTCTGAAATCCCCAGGGTCATCAAAACCATCAACTCCTCCCAGCAGGAGACTCTGTACATACTGGGCCTAAAGAACACTCAGGTCACAGTGGCCACCTGGGCAGGGTCCAGCCACAGCCCAAGATGAGGCAGCAGATCAGATCTGACATCAAGACTAATCAGGGATGATGAAATTCTTATCTTCTGCATCAGGTGTCACAGCCAAGCTGGCCTCACACTTGTCCATATATCTTGTATTTTTCTTGAGTCATCATGGTTATGTCATTACATCGTGCAGCCTAATTTCCCTCCCCAACATCTTATCTTACCTTTAATTATAAAACAAACAGTTTTTTTGGTTTCTTTTTTTTTTTAAATGGAAAATGGCACTCTGTCCTTAGGGTCTCTCTGACATTAAGAATCAACTTAGCATTCATACCTGGCATTACTGGGAAATAAACCAGCAAATTATTCTCAATACCTAATTGTGATATTAAAAAAAAGTCTAGCTGAAAACAAGGCAGTGGCACCTATACACTCTCAAAGCAGGTCTTAAAAGCAGTACATTAAATGTGACAGTGAGCATTAGCTTTGGAGGGTCTGGAGAAGGCCCACTTGAACTCTGTGATTCTGAACTTCAGGGGCTGAACTGAGAAAGGATAAACTAGAGTTTACAAACCAGTCTTGGAAGGCTGCCCCTGGGAGGGAGTCGAGAGCTAAGCGGTCATCAGGAGGGTGAGTAGTCAATCTGAAGCTAACTGGTCCGACTCACCTGTAGACATCTGGACCCTCCATGTGCCAAACACACTTTGTATTAACACTCCGCTTTCTGTTCTCAAAGTGCATTTTCAAATAGAAGCATTTATACATTATTCTTTCTTCAGTTCACCAGAGGTCAGCATCTGACCCCTATAACAGCACTGGTTCAGGAAACCCTCTATCAGGGTCTGCTGCCTTACTCCAGTCTCTTCCTCCTCCGCTAGTTCACTCACTCACTCACTCACTCACCATCTACTCATTAACCATTTTTGAGCACCTACTTATATGACAGGTGCTGCTTTAGGAATTCAAAAGCATATGGTAAATCCTAGCTCACAGGGGATGTAGCTTCTTTCAGGGTATTGGTCAACAGAGGATGCAGTGTACTTTGTTTCAGAGGCAGTAGCCCTGCAGGGTCCAGAGCCAGGGCTCTGGAGCTTCACCACTCTGCCACTTTGAGCCGTAGGACCTTGGGCAAGTTACATGACTTCTGAACTTTGGGTTCTGTGGTCATAAGTTGGGATAGCAGCACTTGTACCAGAGGGAAGTTGTGAGGATCAAATGGGCTGATGCTCTCACAGCACTAAGGCCTGGCTCACAGTCAGTGTGTAAGAAATGTTAGCTACTCTCATTAAGGACTACAAACAAGATGATGCAAATCGTGCTAGATGCTGAGGAAAACTTAAAAACAGAAAAGGAGGGCAGCAGAATTAAGAAGATAGGGACATATCTCCCACATGGATGCTTAAACTGCAAACTTTACACGCTATTTTTATTCTAGCTTTTTACAAAGGCCAGAAAATAAAAATAATGCGATTGATGAACAAAAGGAGATGTAGAGAAAAGCAACAGAACAAAACATACAAATACAATCAGTTACAGACTAACAGACCAGGATGGCTTATCTGTGTACCTGAATTGGGTGTTGACACTAACTTGCTAAGACTTAATCATGAGAGTACTTAAGTGCCAATTTAAAAAGCACTTAGGTGCTTGTGAATTCTGTTAGCTGTCAAGTAACAGTGTAGTCTTTAAGGGCCCCCAAGGTTCACATCCCCAGTCTTCCAGGAGTAACCAAGCCCATTATGTTGTCATTTGGAAGGTATGTATCTCTAATAACAACAGCAGTCACAACAAAGTTCTTCCTCCCTGAAGGTCCAAACACACCATATTTGGTGATGCAGTAATTTATTTAGGAAGAATCTAAACCCACAATCCTTGTGTGGGGTCCCTTTCATCAAATTGCAGACTCTGTGTACCTTTGGACTGTAGCTAATAAGGGTGAGGGCCAACATTTGTTATGTAATTGTACACAGAGGAATTTATTGTGTATAAACTACATAAATACCAGTGTTTCTGTTTTCCTCCAAATAATTCTGGCTTATTGTTTATTACACAACAACACCTTGTTTTTTTCTTGTCTAATCCTTTGGCTCTTCCGAAATCATTTGAAATTCTATTTAAATATGCTATTGAATGACTGCTGAGAAAAATATTTTCAAATAGTTCCAGAGTCCTTCTTGGATCCTGAAAACTAAGCACTAAGATTTATTTGCCTTGCATTATTTTGTAAATTTATTATTATTAAGTTTATTACAATATTATTCATAAATAATAATAAACTTTTATGACCATTATCCTAAGCTGTGCACTGTTTTTTTGATCCCCATACCAAAAGAATCTTTTGGTCTTCTGAACACGTTAAAATGAGAGTGTTACCAGAGAGTAAACAGAATCTTATATGAAACTCACTACTTAACTGACTTTAAAACAAAAACAAGAAACAGAAGATAAATTAGTTGTCCGAGAACTAGATAATGGAATCTTCGGAAAGGCTAGATGAACAGAGACAGAAAGGAACTGAGACCAGCAGAGCCTAACAGTTTGGAATAAAGATGCTGAGTCTGGTGAAGTGGAGGAGACAACCTGGGCATGAGGCTTGAGAAGCGTATCGAGGAAGAGACTCAAAGGCATCCTTCCCCTGAGGTCCTTAAATTCAGGGGAGAGAGCAGATGGGAGACCACATCAAAAACACCTGGAGTAGTTGTCAAACTGCAAATGATTTCCTCCCCTGTCACCCAACTTCTGTGTCTCTGGACACAGGGCCAAAAGCCAGCGATGAAGAGAGATACAAGGGAACTAGAAATAGGGGCAGGAGGAAACAGAGATGACCTCTGGGAGCAGGGGAAGCAGACGAAAACATAGCTGAATCTGACAGACTCCAGTGGATCCCACCTCTGCCACAAACTGGCAACCGACCTTGGAAAAAATTACCTAAGTCTCTCTAAACCCTAATTTCATCATCTCTAAAATAGGATAATAAGACCTTTGACACAGCTGATGTGAGGATTAAATGAAATCAGGTACAAATAAAAAGCACTTACCCCACAGCACCTGAGTGCAGACATTCCTTTTCTCCTGGTTTAATTTAAAACAGCCTAAATAGTTTCTTTGAAGTTTACTAGGAGTTGTCCCTTATTTAGCTTTCTATCCAATATGGTATCTGGATTACGGAAGGTGCTTAATAAATTTTTTGGAATTCATGGCTGACCCAAGCTGTCACTCTTTTCTCAAACAGTGGAAGATAAGATTACAACTTCACCCCGATGTTGCAGAGACCAAGCTAAGTGATCAAACTAACATCTACTTCCACCCAAACATCTATATGACATAAGAATAAATCAGTTTCTCATATATATGATATATACTTTTTTCTATTCACCAACTGCTTCTCTCTCTGCTCACCATGATGTATATGCTAACGGCTGCAAAAGATGAGTACAAAAGGATCTGCCTTCTTTACTTTTAGAAAAGAGGCCCTATTTTTTTTAACAAGTTTATTTTCAGTCTTATTTTCAGTCTGATTCAAGACTTGAAGTTAAAGGGTTAGTGTTTCCTGGATTATATATTTATGCTTTTAAATTTTCTTACATTATCATGCACATACATATACTTAAATATTTCAAATCGACAACAGATTATCCCTAATTTTTAGGGATAGATGTTCCTGTTTTTATCTGTGTCAGCAAGGCATCCTTCCTTGTAAAGCTGACCGTACAGCATCATACATATTACTGTACACTCCTTTTGCCAGCGCTGAAACGCTGCCTTTCGGGGCTGGGAGGAGGATATGTGCAAGGGGGGTGGGTGATTTCTACAAAATCAGTCATCTGGAAGCTATAAAGTTTTGGAGTGTGGCAGCTGCATTCTGAACAGAGTAATGCTGAGGGACTTGGTGAATTCAACAGCACCAGAACACTCCAGCTTACATTTTTATATAATTTTTTAAGGTCTTTAATAATTCTAACCCCTCAGAGGTTAATGAAGCTAGTCAGGAAAACTCTGAGTCTGAGTTGATTAAAATTTAGGTAGAAGCAAAAGACTTCTTGATAGAGGACTCAGTCTACTTGACTGAATTTCTGAACAGACTTGTCAGTTCCTTAATAGCTGTTTTAAAAATTTCCAGGAGGATCTATCCTCCACAAGGATTAAATTTTGACCCACTTTAGTTCATCGGACTATGCAATTGTGTTTCTTAATGATAGACACTCTCTATTGGACCTACCAGTATATTCAGTCTCCCATTTGTACTAACAGACGTGGGCCAAGGACTAATAATGACTTGAGTAAGTGTGCAAAGAATCTTCCCAGGATGGGAGAAATGGCCTAGAATAGGGGTTGGGATGGAAAGACTAGTCCAGGATACTCAGGCTCTCTCCATTAAACAGAAAGAGAGGTAGTGAATGCAGATCCTTTTCCAAGACATAAGGAAAAGCCCGAGAGAAACTGTAAAGCCACAGCCATCATGATATTAGAAGCAGAATGGATGCTCAGAGTGAGGGCTCTAGGCAGTGAAAACTGCCTTTGATGGTTCCAGATTTTCTTCTAGCTGCCAGGACTCTTGGGCTTATGAAGCATTACAAGTTGAACTAGCTATGCTTTGAGTCATGGGTCTTATTTCCAACTTCATTTCATTGTGTTGACCTTTGGATGTTAATTAGGTTTGCAGTGAACTGAATTAAAATGTATATATTCTTCGACTGTAAAGTATTCAGATAAGCATTATCTGCAGTGGTAAAATAAAGACCACACTATTCTCATTATAAATGTGCCACATTTCCCCCAAGTGATTAGTCTGGGCTGTATAATAAATTCATCTGCAACTGGTAACAGCATGAAGCAGACATTATGCCTGAGGAAATAAAACACAAGCAAGCACATACTGGCAGAAGCTTATCCGACATGAGACATTCACCAGGGGCTCATTAGAATCTACAAGGTTTACCTTCGCACACGGGGCAACACTCCCCGGGCACTTTGACGGGGTTCATGCAGCTCTGTCCGCAGGCCGTTGCAACGCAGTGGGGTTCTCCGTTGATGCACTGGCAGAACGTGCAGTCGTCCTCCCGCCACCGATCCCCGTGGGCACGGATCTGACCATTGGCATAGCAGCCAGCGGGATTATTAAAAGGATACACGGGATCTAAATTAAAAAGTGAGTTCAGAGTAAGACTGAGGGCATTCTAAATCTCATCTCTGCCGGCACCTAAAGACATTTTTTTCCCCAGGTTCTTGTCATCAGCAGTTCTTTTCCAGCTGTGCTCAGCAGAAGCTCAGGGCTGCAGGAGGTGTCTCTAGGGGGACATGCAAAAGCAGCTGTCATTCTGAATTTATGTCCACCCATCCTGACACGGCACACAGGGCAGGGGATCTGAGGCATAAAAATCAGTGTGCAGGTGTTATCATTTCATAACGTTGGAAAACTTCGTGGCTAGAGCTATGGGTTGGTAATGAGAAAAAAGTGCAGATCCATTTTGCGCTCTGACAATGCCTCCTGAGTTGTCCACTTAAATGTTTATTACACCGCAATTTCACCCCCTGTAAAGTGGGAAGACTAATGCCTGTTATTTCTAGTACTAACTGAAGACTATTTCACGGTGCCCGGAGGTCCATGAGATAATAGTGAGGCATATGTGCCATGGCCTTATTCAGGACAGAGCTGACACACCTGGTCTGAACCACACACAGCACTGCCTATGCCCTGGAGGGAAAGCTGTGAATGACGCCATACCCCCCCACCCCCCGCCCGAGCAGTCAAGCAGCAGCTGAGTCTGGGGAACGTAGGTAGCCAAGGCTATTGTAAAAAAGTTTTCTGAGGTTATTGACAAGCCCATAAATACAAAATCCCCAAATATCCTTATAAATGAAAGCCACTAGATAAATCACTCAATGTTCTTTTTCACAAACGTAAAATCTGGCCTCAAGAAGCAACTGCTGCTGTGCTGGGAGCAAAGTCCAGGCAGTTTTGAGTTTCGTCCTCTTTATTCCAAAGAGGTAGTAAGGCATTACAAGAGAGTTAGGAGGCCAAAATTGAAAACCATGCAGTCACAGCTTCAAAAAGGCAGTCTGCCAAAGATGGAAGCGGCCAAGAGACCTGAGTTAGATAAGACTTCATAAAATTTCTTTATAAAAAATATTACACTGCATACTTCATTTCTACTTTGAGGCTGGATCTGAATTCCAGGAAGTGAGATATAACCGGATCCGTGCCCAGACAACTCATTATCATTATTACAGAGTGGTTCATATCTCTGTTTTTACACCACCAACTGCTACATAGTTTCAAAGACTATTCCCCACTGGGGGTAGCTAGGGAACAAATCAATCGGGAAGGTTAAAAGTTTGATGTGATTTTCTTAAATCCCCAATGACAACTAAAAAAGTGAACCACCCTTTCTCCTATGTTAGCAAAAATAATTTCTAACAGTGGAGAGGGCCTCCCTGTTATGAACCACCATTCAATGGTAGGAATACAGTTTGCATACTCTAAGCAATTTCGTATCTTCAGTATTACATGGTAAATGGAGGTCAAACATTGAAAAGAAATGGATTTTCAAAAACCGAGAAAGTTATGGAACATGGAATGAAATTCTGTCCTCCCATTTCACAGGTGGAGGCAAGGGTGGGGTGAGTGTCAGACATGAGATGGATGTGCCTGACTCCAGACTGAAGGTGTGTGGTCCAGGCAGGACAAGAAAGCTCACGTGATCCTCCTCTCTGCAGAAACAGAGTAGTGCAGCTAGACCAGAGACACAGTCAGCCACTGTTCTCCTGGCTTCAGAGGAAACCAGACAAGTGACTACTTTTCTGACTATCCTGAGCCTCAATATGTGTGGGCTGCAGTATTATATGATACTCAAAGCTACCACTCTGAAATGTTTATTACTTCTGAATAGCAGAGACAGGAGCATGGAGCCTCTTGGAAGAACATGGACCTACTGTTTCTTGGAAGGAAAAGGGGAATAAAGAGTCAGCAGGCTCCGAGGATCCCTCTGCCCAGGGCCACCCTGGACACCTCCCTGGGTCTTGAGCTGGTGTCACCACCATGCCACACCATGACCCCACTCTCACCACCACACATTCTCAAAGACGAGGAGCCCTGCTCTCACCTGGACAGTTGGGTATCGGAAAGGAGGCAGGGTCAGTACCTCTCTGAGCTGGCTGGTTGAGGCTGTCAGTGACTAGGGCTGTCTTGTCCTAGCTGAGCAATGTGAGGGGAGCAAGGTGGGTGGAACTCTAATGTCAGAATGAAGAGAAAGTCCCAGGACCTGCCAAGCAACTGCTACAGCCGCAGAGGAGGAACAGAAAGCATCTCTGGAAAACCTCAGACTGACCTGTGGAAACAGGTGACTGCTGTCTACACCCAGAGGGTAACTTCCCTCGGGGAAGTATTTTCACACAGTCTGCCTGGCATTATCAACGTCCTAAAAGGTAGACCACCATGACAAAAAAGGGGAACTTCTTCAATCTTCCTCTATTTTGGGCTGAGACTGAATTAGGTCAATGTTGATATTAAAACTCTAAACCATGTCTGCTCTTATTATTCTCTAATTGGCACGCCTCCTTACCTTCACACACGGGGCAGCACTCCCCTTCGGGCACGTAGTATCTCTCGCAGTTCAGCTCACCGCACTGGGCGGTAAAGCAGATGGAAACACCCCCTTGGCATCGACAGAACCGACAGTTGTCCATTCGAAACATATCTCCATCATTATACTCCACATTGTTGAATACACAGGCTGGCTTTGTTTCTAAGGGAGTTAAAACAAACAAGGCATATTCAAATTCATTTCTGAGTGGTGTCCTTTTATGTTTTTCAAACAGCTTGAGAAAATACTGTCTGACAGCAGAAGGTTAAAATCTGATGGAAGTTTACTCACTCAATATAATTTTTTACAACAGAAGCAATAAAGCAATGCAAAGGAAAGTAAAATAAAATAAACAAAACACATCACTATCCTCATTATACCAAGGAATTGAAATTCCCCTTAGTAAAATCTATACTGGCTTCTTATTCCAAATAAAAATAAGCATTTGACCATGAAACTCACATTGCTGATTTGTGCTTTAAAAAGACTTTGTTTTGTTAAACAAAATGTTTGTTTTGTTAAATCATTCTTTATCTCAAGTAAATGATCCTGCCTCCACATTAGGTTTTGCTCTCCCTCAAAAAATTTATTTTGGCTTATATTCTTCTGTTTCTCCAGTGTTTTCTCCTAAAGTCTTTTTTCTCTCTATCTGGTTTAATTAATAAGCTATAATTACAATAGTCCTTGGCCTTTAAAAAAAATACTGTCCACATGCATTACCTCACTTAATCCCAATAACAAAGGTCTGATGTAGAAATATTTATCCTGAGTGTAGAAGTGAGGAGATACTGGGTAATCTGTTCAAAGTCACACATTTAGCAAATGACAGAAGCAAAAACAGTAGCTCTTCAACTAAAATCTTGTACTCCTTCCACTGTGTTTCAAGGCTACACTCTGTTAAGGACGCAAAGCCCTGTATTTAGAATTCTCATAATGATACCAATGATTTAAAATTTTTTCTCTGCCCTGAAACACTCTCCCTAAATTCACTCCTTAGCTGTAATTTTGGTTGACTTAAAAGAACTCCCACCAGACAAAGACATCACAAGAAAAAGAAAACTACAGATCAATATCTCTTATAAATATAGACATAAAAACCCTCAAAAATTCTAGCAGATTGAATCCAGCAACGTATAAAAAAGATTATATACCAAATGGACTTTATTCCAAGAATGCAAGGTTGGCTTAACATCCAAAAATCAATTAATGTAACACAGCATATCTATAGAATAAAAGACAAAATCACAGGATCATCTCAATAGACACAGAAAAAACATCTGACAGAATTCGACACCCTTTCATGACAAAAAATGTTCAATAACTTAGAAGTTGTTTAACAGCAACTTGATAAATGGCATCTCTGAACAACCCACAGCTAAAATCATACTTAATAGCAAAAGGCTAATAAATGCCTTTCCCTTTAGATTAGGAGGCGCAAGACAATTATGTCCACTTTCACCACTTTGATTCAACTTTGTACTGGAGGCTCCAGCCAGAGCAATTAGGCAAGAAAAAGACATAAAAAGCACCCATGTTAGAAAGAAAGCAGGAAAACTCTCTTTAGTTGCAGACAACATGATCTTGAATTTTAAAAGATTCTAAAGAATCTTCTAAAAACTATGAGAACAAAAAGCTTGGCAACATTTCAGGGTACAGCTGTAACTCAAACTGCATATCTACACACTAGCAATGAACAATCTGAAAATGAATTTTAAAAAATTCCATTCACAGTAGTGTCAAAAAGAAAATATTTAGTAATAAATTTAATAAACGAAGCACAAAACTTGTACTTTGAAAATTAAAAAACATTGTTCAAAGAAAGTAAAGAAGCCCTAAATAAATGAAAATATATTCCATGTTCATGGACTGAAAGATAATATGGTTAAGATGAAAATATTCCCCAAATTAATCTACACAGTCACTGCAATCTCTATCAAAATCCTAGCTGGTTCTTTTGTAAAAACTGACAAGTCAATCCTAAAACGCATATGGAAATGCAAGGAACCCAGAATTGCCAACACAACCTTAAAAAGAAGAACAAAGCTAGAGGACTCACACTTTCTGATTTCAAGACATACTACACTGCTACAGTAATCAAGACAGTGCAGTACTGACACCAGGATAAATATACAGTTCAATGGAATTGATTAAGAGTTCAGAAATAAGCTCTTACATTTAGTGATTTTTAACAAGGGGGCCAGGATAATTCATTGAGGGAAAGAATAGTCTTTTCAACAAATGGTGCTGGAACAACCGGATATCTACATGCAAAACAATAAGAATGGACCACCATCATACCATATATAAAAAATAACTCAAAATGAATTACAGAACTATGATCTAAATGTAATAGCTACAACTACAGAGCCCTTAGAAGATAACAGGAGTAAATCTTTGAGACTCTGTGACCAGGCAATCGTTTCTTAAATATGACACCAAAAGCATAAGCAGCAAAAGAAAAAATAAATTGAACTTCACCTACTTTTGTGCCTCAAATAACACCATAAAAAAAAGAAAAAGATACCCCACAGAGAAAAAATATTTGTAAATCATGTATCTGATAAAGGACTTATATCCAGAATATATAAAGAATAATAAAAACAACCCAACTGAAAAATGAGCAAATATCTGAATACAAGTTTCTCCAAATAAAATATAGAAATGACCAATAAGCACATGCAAAGATGCTTAATATCATTACTTAGTAAGGGAATACAAATCAAAGCCACAATGAGACATCCCTTCATATCCTAGGATGCCTAAATGAAAAAGCTATACATAATAACAAATGTTGAGGAGGATGTGGAAAAATTGAAACTCTTACACATCACCTTGAGGATGTAAAAGTGAAGCCACTTTGAAAAACAGTTTGGCAGTTCCTCAAAATATGAAATACAGAGTTACCAGAGGATCCAGCAATTCTACTCTTAGGTATACATCCAAGAAATGAAATCATCCACCCACATAAAAACCTGTACACAAATGTTTATAGCAGTGTTATTCACAACAGCCAAAAAACTGGAAACAACCTAAACATCTATCAACTAATCTATGAATAAACAAAATGTGGTATATTCATGTAATGAAATATTTCTTGGCCATAAATAAGAACGAAGTTCTGATATATGCTACAATATAAATGAATCTGGGGAACATTACACTAAGTGAAAGAAGCCAGAGAATACTACATATTGTATGTGATTATATTTATGTGAAATGCCCATAATAGGCACATTTATAGAGACAGAAGATAGATTAGTGAAGTGGTTGCCTAGTGCTGGAAGGCTTGGGGGAAATGGGGAGTGACTGTGGGAATTTTCGGGGGACTGATGAAAGCTCTAAAACTGATTGTGATAATGTATTCACAGAGTTGTGTGTGATCATCAAAAACCACCGAACTGTGTGCAACTTTACTTGATGAAGTGTCTCAATAACGCTGGTAAGGTAAAAGTACCTCCAAGTTAAAGAAAGTTCTCCTGAGCTCACGCACCCTGCTTACTAAGGTGGGAAAAAGTGGATTATGACACACACAACTCTCATGGGCTCCTGTATCCTAGCATCATTTCTCCATATGTCACCGTGTATGTTCAAAATGCTTGAGACTTAAACTGCATTTTAATTTGAGTATATTTACACTTGTTTTGTACTTGGACAAATGAGTACTTTCTCATTTGATTTTATAACAATCCTGTTGAGAAGACAGAACAAGTATTAATATTCACTTCTTCAATGAGAAAAATGAAATGTAAAGATCAGGTAACTTGCCTAGAGTCACACAGCTAGTGTGAGATGAGCTGTGTGCATGTACTTACACAGGCAGTAACTTGCATGTCTGAACCTCTTCCCTAGTGCTGGCTGGATACACGATTTCTTTTTTCAGAAAACTCATGTCAAAAAGAATCACCTTATCACAGTTCAGAAGTCTATATATTTTTAGCTAACACACTAAACTGAGCTGGGATTGGAAGGAACTGGGCAGTTAGACCACACGTTCCAAAGTGTAGAAAATGGAGTGCTTTTTACCAATCAAATTTGCATGCTCTGGAAGGAGGCAATATTCCGCATTTTAACAAAATGCTGAGCTTCCATTGAAACTGAAGAAAACAAATTTTTTACACACCAATCAGTATTAATTACTTATCTGCCCTAACCAACCACAGCTACCATCTGGGTGACGCCACAAGTCCTGGTGCGAGGTTTGAAGGAGAGGGAGGGAAGGCTGTGGCTATGAATAAAGGGGCTCCAGATGAACTCACTTTTATGTGAGTGAGGTGTGCAGAGACATGAGCGGGCGGGGACAGGGCTGATGAGAGGGCTGGGGCAGTTACGTTTCACTAGCCTTAGTGAGCAACAGAGTGGGCTTTAGAGAGGTGAAGAGTCCCAGAGAACACAACCTTGAAAACACAATCGACTCTTCAGGATAAAAAAAAAAAAAAATCACACAACATAATGAAATCCCTGTTTGATGCTGAGACAAATTTATAGAAGCTCTTCAGAAAAGCACGTGGTAAAAACGGCTGGCAGCAGTGGTTGAGGAGCAATGACCAATTACTTCTTCACCTGCTGGGTGAACCACATGGAGTTTACCACTACCTGTATACGAGGACACTTTCCATGGAGGGAGAAAGAGAATAATATTACATATAAAATAATTTACTATGTAACTTCTACGTCTCAATGCGTAAAAGTGCATATACATTGAGATACACAAAAGTGTCTTGTTAGGGATTTCTGCATGTTTTTTTTTGTGTGTGTGTCTGCCCAATTAAATTTTATGCTTCTCAGTTCTGGAATCTTCTCTTCCCTCTTTAATATATTCCATAACTCCTGAAAAAGAACCTTATAGTATAGACTGTTAATAACTTCTACTGTCTGCCAAATTACGCTGATTGGCAGATGGTGATAGGTATATAATTTTAGCAAAGGAAAAGACTAAAATGCAGAACTTCACACCAAGTGTGAAAATGGAGAAAAAATTCAAATGGGTCTACTTCTGTTGCTTTTCCTCTTTAAAATCTCAGTAGGAAATGGCTAAAGTTGTGCCTCTGGTCTTTTTTCACCACTGGGGATAAGCTGTATCAGAAGCAAGCGAGCAGACTTAATAAGTCAAAAGAGAGACAAATGAGAAATGTTTGAAAATTTCTCCATAAATCAACAGCAAACTGATGGAATCACAAAGACAGGGTACATGAGCTTCCAGATACCTGAAGGAGGAAAAAACCTTTTCTATGGCCGGGGCGGGGGGGGGGGGGGGGGGGGAAGCAGGGCATGTGTGCTAGAGCATACCAGGCAGATATTACTTCAGAATAAGCGAAGGGGAACAATACTTACAAAATAGGACTGCAAAAAACTGTATCACTGTGAAACAAAATTAGCTTGCTAAGGCCCTAGGAACACACTGGATGCTCAATAAATGTACACTGAGTGGAATATTTTTCAACGCTCCATATTCTCTCCAGGACTGTAGAAGTAGACATTATGTCCCTAGAAACATTACTGAGCATTACTGGTATACAGACAATGGGTTCTCAACAGACGTTTCTGTACTAATTTTCTTATTAACAAACTGCAGGTCTGAGTTTCCTAGGCCCAAATTTTACACGTGCAGCAAGCTGACTTCGGGTATGGCTCTCCTGTGATGGATGGATTTTACATGCCAGTGTCTGATGCTGGAAGAGTCAGTGGCTACACACTCAAATCACAATGTTCTAGTTTGGAATTCTGTGCATGTATGTTGGACAGTTGATCGTATCTAAGCAACCAAATGATCACTTCCATATACTGTGCATGGATGACTTTCCTATTCAAATCCAAATGCCTCTAGAAATGAGCGAGCGGAGCCAGTGTAAGGCAATAGGGTGTGCTGTGACCAAATGGAGAACACATGTCCATCTAAAAGTAGAGGCCAACGACTTCCCTGGTGGCTCAGTGGTTAAGAATCCGCCTGCCAATGCAGGGGACACAGGTTCAAGCCCTGGTCTGGGAAGATCCCACATGCTGCGGAGGCACTAAGCCCGTGCGCCACAACTACTGAGCCTGCATAGAGCCCGTGAGCCACAACTATTGAGCCCATGTGCCACAACTACTGAAGCCCACATGCCTAGAGCCCGTGCTCAGCAACAAGAGAAGCCACCGCAATGAGAAGTCTGAGCACCACAACGAAGAGTAGCCCCTGCTCGCCACAATTAGAGGAAGCCCATGTACAGCAACAAAGACCCAATGCAGCCAATAAATAAATAAATAAATACATTAAAAAAAAAGTCAGCTCCAAATGACTGACGACAAAACTTTTGTTTATGGGTCAGAGCAGACACAGAACTCTTTCTTAAAGGAGATCTGGGATTATTCAACACTGCGGTGGAGGTCATACTTCTACGTGATGAGACTGATGCCTTCTAAGTTTACACAAAAGGAGCTCAATCATACCACCTGTTCCTTTGGCTTCTAAACAGCAGGATTCTCATTCAACTCATACTTCACAGGTCCTCCTTCCAGCCCTCAGTTACAATCCGATGGGCAGCTCTCCCATCCTCCCACCAAACTAAAACCAAACACAACAGAAAAGAGAAGTAGTACTTATGGAGAATGTTCTTTCCATCTATTCATCTAGGCTCATGTTTTCAAAACTCAGGAGTTCCTGAATTCTCCGTGGATGTTTTTATCTTCTGTGCTCACTATAACGCTTGTCTTCAAAAAATAACACAAGCACATGGACCACCTGGGTGGCAGCTCAGGAACCGAGTGCTGGCAGGCGATCTCCGTTTCTGCAGGTGGGGTTATTAGTTAAACATGCAGCCCACTGTTTCCTGAAGGGGGTTCCCAGATCTATTCCTATATGTTGCTATATGTTTGGGGGTTTCTCAAAATCGATTAACAGTCCTCCAGGCATCCAGGCTCCAGCTGGGTATCAAACTCGCCTTTGAGAACTGCTTTCACTGAGGTGTATTTTAATATTTCGCCTTTGCTTTTTATTGAGACAAGCAGCCAGAGGAAACTTGTTTCTGCATTTGAGGGATTAAAGCAACTAAGGATACGATCTACTGCGTCATTCGGCGCGCTCTTTTCAAGTTTTGATATAAGGAGCCTGTTGCCCTGTCCAGCAGCCTCCTTGTCTCTAAAAATAAGAACTGTAGATCTGATTCTATCCCCCTTTTCACTTTGATGGCCAGGACGCTGGGGACCTAACTTGACATTTAACTCCAGCAATTACATAGGCAGACACTATGGCCTGCATACCTGTGGGCACTTTTTGCTTTTCATTTTCACCTTTTACATACAACTCTATGGTTCTCTTTTCTCATTAAAATTTTACCACTATGTTTTTATATCTGTTCTCAATGTAAAGTTGCCTCAAATCCTTTGTGGATAAGCAAGGCTTTATGTATATATAAATATGTAATTTATATACATATGAATATATACATATGGCTTTTTCAATATGTTTATATAAAATAGACCTCTGCTTATCTGGCTAATGGTAATGAATTTTTGATATGTAATATCCTCTAATGGTGACCTTATGACAACAGTAAGATTTACCCAGGGCACTGGGTGTCAAATAAACAAACAGACCCATACATACATACACTTACATACAAATACGTGTGTGGAGGGGAAGGGTGTGTGTATGTGTGTATGTATATGCCAAACACAGTGAAATATAGACTGAGACAGAGTTCCATAAACACTATTCTGTGGGATTTTGAATCTTCAGAGTACTGAGTGTCCAGTCTCGTCTACAACTGAATGACTAACACAGAAACAGACACACTATAGCAGGACAAGAAATAAAGCAAAGATCACCCAACCAATTTATGGTGGGAAGAAAGAGATAAACACCAGAAATCCTGCGATTGCTCTATCATCTCAATATTTTCTCACAGCAGAAGGCAAGTCCTGATCCTTACGTCAGGGCTCTACAAGTGGGGTCAGACGCTGAAGATCTACCCAAGGCCACTGAGGTGGGGGCAGGGGTTAGTTATCAGCTGTCCAAACTGCATCACATTGGGGCGAGATGTAAAGTTACTGTCCTGATGAGAAAGACATGACACCTGGGTTTCTATAATCAAGAAGCAAGGAAAGAAGAAAGGCACTCCCCTTCCTCACGCAGAGGGTACAACAGCACACTGTATTCTTAGAGGTGATATTTCCAGGGGACAAGAGACTTAACATTAAAGTGCGGGGCAGTAAAACATAGCACATTCCCACAGAGTAAGCCCTCTATGGGCTGACAAATCACAGCCACTCTAGAGGGAATTAAGATGACGTGAATCAGATTACTTGCTCGCTCACCCACCCACCCGAACCTGGGTACCCTCTGAGGGGCAGACAATGTGCTAATATCACAGACACAAGGATGGATTCCCTGTTGTCTGGCAGTTCAGATTCTAGTATGAGAGAGAAACATGCAGAGGGATGAGTACTGGAAGGAAACACATCTGAGATGCTGGGAGCCCAGGACAAGGACCACTACTCTGTCTCAATGGTACGAGTTAAATATTCACAGAATATCAGCTACAATCAATTAACTTCAGCAGTACCAGAGGCTTGGCCATTTGCTGGCGGTTAATAGACATTACTACCGGCTGGATGATAACACCGGTGGGAGAAGCACTGAGAAGAGATTTATGCACATGGAACTTTTCCTGCACCTCTCCCTGCGTGCTTGTATTTAATAAAGGTCTTTAAGTCAGGGAGCTCCCCTCACCTTCTCCATCCCCCTGCAATGTCCAAAGAACAGCGTCCTTGGATGTGAACAGGAGGTAGGCACACAAAATTAGCAAAGACTATTTGCTCTTGAGGCACAATTTCAAGTGCTTCCCATATAAAACCTCATTTAATTTACTGTTATTTACTCCACTTGAATGATGTGGCAACTGAGCCCCAGGGAGACCAAGGGATGCCCAAAGTTACACAGCTACTAAGTGGAGCAACTAATTTTCAAACTGAAGTCATTTAGTTCCAGCCTATGTTCTCTTTTAACCACAAAGCCGTATCTCCAAGTGTTTCTTCAAAGCAAAGCAAAACAAAACAAAACACGTGGCCACTGGACTAAAAACTACAGGATTCAGTGCAACAGGTCTGGACTTTAATATAATCTTTCCTTATGGGGGAGGGGCAGCTTGGGAGGAGGGCAGAAAATCTGAACCCCGATTTCTTATAGGCTGCAGTTCATACGGACATTTCTATATGTGTAATTTTGTTGTATTTGTCCAAATCCAAAGTCATTTTCCTGTGTGTCTAGGTATTGACTAAATAATGTTCTCTCAAACTACTGACATTTCACTTGCTTGAGTTTATTCTTTGTTTTTCTTCTGAAAATTCAAATGGAGGGACATGTTTTAGGTTCTCCTCCCTTCTAGCATCTAAATTCAATAAACGCCAGGTCGTCACACACCAAACCCCTACTGAAAGGTGAAAGGGAGACAGCCGGATTCTATTTGAAGGAATCTTGTGACCAAAGAATCATTTTTCTAGTCCACAAGGTTCCAGCTCCAGCTAGGCCGATACTACTGACCAAGAAATGGCCAGAGGTGTTTCCTCTAAGTATGAAAATGCTAAACTAGAGGAACACTGTCTTCTCTGTTTCAAAATGTGGTCGCTCCAATGTGGCATCAGTGACATAGGTTACCTCCAACAGCAGCGGAATGAGGTCTTGAATGACAGGAAGAATACGACCACGTTTTCTGTGATCCTTTTCCTGCAATCCTAAAATTTCTGAACTACTGAAACATAGCAGAATACGATGGCTACATGCAGTCTGCAATTACATTTCCAAAATGCTCTAACGTGTGGGATGATGATTACCTTTCTTTCTCTACTGCATGGTGGGATCTTAAGCAACTATTCTTTCTGAGTTTCACCAAGTCCCTGAGTATATTCTCTGCCTTTTAAAAGACAGAAGCAGCAAGATTGAACCCTCCCTCCCCCTCTCCTCCTCCTCCTCCTCCTGCACAAACGTACACTATCTGAGAACAAGAGAAACCCCACGTACCATTAACACATTCAAAGACATCACAGCACTTTCCAGGTGTCCCATCTCCACGAGAGACTATGCGGGGAGTGGATCCCACCTCACACATGGGGAAACCACATAAGCCAGAGAGACACTCGCATCTGAAACCAAAGAAAAGGGAAGGAAAACCCCATGAATAAACAACATAGAAGTCGGGAGACCACAAACAAAGCGGCTGCGGCAAACTATTCACCCCTCTATGACACTGTCCTGTTAATCTGGTGTCACTGGGGAATGGGGAGCGGGTCCTAACATAACTGGCATTCCAAATGACTAAGGCTCATCTCCTTAGTATACGCCCAGATATTTAATGTTAACCATTTTGACAGAAATATTCCTAAAATGCATTACTTCATTTCTTACTTAACCAGACTGGTATTGAGCATAACATTTTCTTGATGACTCAGGGCCATCTTTATATGCATACATTATCTTGTTACTCCAGAAATCAGTGATGCTTGCATGGGCTGACACAGAATGTGCTTCTGCGTTAAATGATTCTATGCTGCTGCTTTGTTGCTATTGACCTTTAGGTGTTTTTCAGCAATTTTTCTGACTCTTCTTTCAACTAATAGCTTATTAGCTTTTCAGATTTTTTTTTATCAATGTGACTGTGTCTAGTAGCATCCTTCTCTGGAGCTACAGTAATTAATATGTAATTGTGTATAAGAAAAGAAAACTCTGACTGAAGGCTGAGGAGCTCTTTATAAATAAAGGGCATAAGCTTTAGCAAGTGGACTTTGTGACAGCTATTTGGAAGCTGAAAGTCTTAATGTTTTGCATCTTCTAAGCTGCACATGCACATTTCTCTCTACAGGCATGAATGCAAAGTGCCTTTGCTGGCTCTCACCCTCAACTTCAACTCCACTGCAAAATTTGCCTGACAATAGGAAAATAAGAGGCAGGAAAACATAAGAGGAGGGAAAGATGTTGTCAATCGCCTGATGCTGAAGCGTTACAATGAAATAGGAGGCAGGAAATGAGACGCTCAGGGCAGCAGGGTGTCAGGATGTAAATGTAATACAAGGAAGGAGCAGCTAGGCTCTGCCTTGGGACTCCCCTGGCAATGGAAGTGTGGGTCAGAGGTAGAGAGGGTGACTAAGGGAGTTCCCAGGTCGACAGGAGTGAAAGGCAGGCATCCTAAAAAGAGACATCCTTGCCGGAAGTATGTGGGTATATAAGTATGTGGGTATTTATGTACCAGAGAGGTCAAGATCAGGAAAGGGTAACATTCCCAGGAGGGAAGAACTATTAACACTTTAATTCATTAATTCTGTTTTTTCCCTCTTCTTGATTGTTTTGTTCTGCTATTTTTCTTTGAATTGTACATAAATTAAAATATGACTGTCTTCCACAAGTACTTTCATATCAGGCCCAGAGGTTTAATGACATTTATAGTTAACCATAGAACTAAAAAGGAAACAAATTAAGTTAAAATTCGCACCAAACACCATTAAAGCCACTGGCAAGGTGTGAATATCCCCTCTCAGGCTTCTTCCACATGGGGAGATGGTTATATGTGGACTATATCAGAGAAGAGGGTGTTAGGTAATTAAAATTTTGCTGCAATGGTATTTCTGACTATGGTTTAAAATAAATGTTTGGCTGTTTTCTGTGAGCAAAGCTGGGTGCTCTTGATTCATAATCTGTATTCCCGTACAATAATCACCTTCTACGGCTGTGTAAATATGAACTGAGGTTTTAGTCTCCAGTAAGGTTATCCCACAGTCTCTCATTTTTATGTGCCTAGCCACTGCAGTTTTAAGCAGATGATCATGTCCCTGTGACATTACAGTAACAGTATATCATTTACATTTACCGCACTTGACACTCTGTACAATTTAAACTCTTCAGAGTTTACAGTTTAATGGGGGTAAAGCACTGAGAGGCTCCGCCGTGATCCCAGTATCTGGATGTAATTACAATGAAAGCATCCTACAAGAACAGATGACTACTCCAGGGTAAAACCATAGGTAGGAATAAAATTAAAAAAAAAAAAAAATAGATGACTAATCTGCCACATCTTTGGGGATTCCCCTTCTCTCCCACTGATGTGTTCTAGGAAATCACTCTAAGTTAAACACCAGGGAGCATACGATTGACCAACAAATACCTCCTCTGATGCCCTTCAACCCTTCAGAGACCTTTACTGAACACTGTGTGCACTTGCATGCCAGGCTTTCTGCTGGGCTGTCAGAAATCACACCAATGTGAAAACCATAACTCAGCTTGCACTAAGTCTTTTTTTCCCCCTTTTACACTTGACCTATTTCCCGACAATTAAATACCTCTCTTGTTTTCTCAGACTCATATAGGTTGTTTCCAGCATGTTGCAAAAGATCTAAAACTGCATAACTGGCTAGTAACCCACTTTGGAAAGGAAAACCCTTTAAGTTGAATTTTCATTTCTAAACCCAGAATGACTGCACACTAAAGATCCAAGGATTCAGATGCCCCGGTTCTGGCTGGTGGGCTTCCTCCCAGCTCCTTTCCCTTCTCTACCAGCCCCCTGGCAAGCCTTCCCTACTCACTGCCACCTTTCGACTCCTCACAGCTTCCCCGAACCTGAGACTAGCAGATGTTCAAGACCATTAGCACCTTAATAAAGAAGGAACTTATGAAGGGAACAGAAAAGGGGAAAATCTGGGCTCACATCAGATACCTACCAAGCAAGGATCTACTAGGTTGAGACTTTAACAAACTACTTTCTTTGCAGATCGAAAATAGTCACATAGCAATTGCAGAGAGTTCAACATAACGTAACTCACGTGAGTTATCTCTCGACAGATATGTGAACACACTTTCTCAGGGAACAAACGGGGCCCTCATCAGGACCCTTATTTGCTAAGGAAATTTACTGTGTCTATAAATTATGTTGAGTCCAATGTAGCTTTAAAGATAAGATTTCTCTGATTCATCTACACTGAAGGTAGGTACTCTTCCCTTTCCCAGACGGGAATGGTGAGGTATGCAGCCTAATCAACGGATCTGAAATCAAGGAAGGTTTCCTAGTCTGTGTTTTTCACTAGAAGCGACTAGAGTCTCTTGCAGTGAGTCATGAAGAGGAAACGCTGGATTACAGAACAACTGAAGCCCGCGAACTGAATCTCACCCTCACCGCCTTTCCTCTTCGTTCTTATTCATTTTTTGGTCCTTCCTCCCCATCTTTCTCTTACCCTTTACCCCAATGCCTGGAAAAAGAGAAAGCAATGGGATGGAGAAAACATGTGGGTTAGTGGCTGAGGAAACAGACTAACTGAGGAGTGAACTGATGTCCACACTTACCCCTCACTTGTAAAACCTCCCCTCCTCCAATTTCCAAGTTTCAACCTGTTCTCCCCTCACCTAAGTCTCTCCTTCTCCCAATTCATGCCACACCCATCCTATGGCTCAGTTCCTGTACTTCTGTAGTCAGAAACCTTCTGTTACTCTTCATTTAACTGATCACCACCTCAGCCTAGCATTCAACACTCTCAAGTTTACAGATCTTGATTCGAATTCAATCTCGCAGTATTTCTCTTCATTCTCCGGATGCTACAGTCACTGCCTGTTCTCCAAACAGGCCCTCCCTTTGCTGCCTTTGCACTGCTCACTCCACTGCCTCCTGAACGCTCCTCATCTAGCTCTCATCTCCAGCCGTCTGTCTAGATACCATCTGTCTTCCAGGCCGACCTCAGATAATAGCTCCTCTCTGAAACCCCAAATATTATACTTCTCTTAGGACACCTGGAGCAGAAGTGCTAAGGGCTTTTTAAAGAAAACAGGTAAATAAAATAACAGCTTTATTGAGATACAATTCATGTGTTGTAAAATTCGCCCTTTTAAAATACACAATGCCATGGTATTTACATTCACAGGGTTATGCTACTACCATCACTGCTACCTAACTTTAGAACATTTTCATCATCTCATAAAGAAACACTGTACTTCTCATTTCTCCTCTCCCAGCCCCTGGCAACCATGAATGTCTGTTCTTTCTCTATGTATCTACCTATTTTGGTCAATTCATACAAACAGAATCATGGACTAGGGGCTTTTTAACCTCCAATAAGAAGCAACTTGTATTTGCAATTTGCCTGAAAAATCAAGCCTTTAATGTTATCCTCAGTATTAATATAATCATCAATCAAGATACCACATTAATAAAATGTTTGCATAATGTAATCACAGCTGCAGCCAAGTAGGGTGGTGAAGCTGTCTTTTTTCCCTCTCCAGTAGGAAATGGATTCCAACTTAGTGGGCATGCAGGTGCCCGAATACAAAGATGAACAGCACTCAGAAAAATCATCTAAGCCCCTAGAGGGCACTCCCCTCCTTAGGAGGCCCACAGTGGCTGGTTCTGCAGCCTGAAAGGCAGTGCACGCTCATGCTTTCCCTTCATCTCCTTTGCTTCCTGGTGTCCACAGACAGTCCCAGACAGGCCAGAGTCCTAGCACAGCTCATAAGGTGCTCCCAAGTCTAGCTTCCATTTATCTTCTAGTGTCCGTATCCTACTGTCTCCTCAACATGCTCTGCACACTAGAGTAACAATGGCAATCTGCCATTCATTGAATCCCCCCGGCCCCAACCCCTACCACTCAGTGTCACAGCGCAGCATCCACTCTGCCTCAAATCCCTGCCTCTCTTTTGCCCCAGGCGAATTCCACACAGCCCTAAGGCCACTGCCCTACAAGGCCTTCTCTGATCAAAGAAGCAACCAGGATTAGTTTTCTCTCTTCTTGGAGAGGATCCACTTGTCCTACTGTTTCTCCCATGAATTCCCCTAGTGCAGGAGCTTGTCTTCTTTGTCTTATAAATGAAAAAAATGAATGACATAAGGACATCCAAACAATAATCTGGAAGAAAGAATTTTTTTTCATCGCTAATAAGTCAGAGGTTAGGCCACACACTGTTTTTATAGTTTTTATTTTTATAAATTTTAGACTCAGAGCTAATCAGTACAGCACTTTCCAAAATTAGTATGTGGAGGGAAAGACTATGGAATTGTTTAGAATGCAGATTCCAGGGTACCAGAGTCAAGGACTGTTTCTCTGAGAGTCTGGGGCAGGGCTCCAGAGTCTGCCTGTATAATGAGCTCTCCAGGAGACTCCACTGGAGGGAATCTGGGACCCACTTTCTGAACAACTTGCTCCTAAGGGTGCAGTGTCTCAATCATCACAGTTTAATCTGCACTTTCCATTGGAAAAAGCTATGTACAGCTAGTTTTATCATTTTAATTAGTAGCACTTTTTGATTAGTAGCACTTGCTCTTGATCATTTACTAAGCCTCCTTCCTGCCTGAACACAGTTGCCTCCAACTGAGAGACACGTGGAGTGAAGAAAATACTAACTTTACTATCCAATACCATCATCCACCAGAAGATGGATGACTGCTAGCAAGCCACTTAAACTCTGGGATACTCTGTTTTCTCATCCATGAAACAAGATGGTTGGACCTTAACGAGCTTCCTTCTAACTACAAAATCCCATGATTCCATTACTGTCATTCCCATCCCTGCAATGGTCAGATCCCGACTCATCCCTTTCTGCGTCTTCTCCTCGCCTCCATCCTGTCCTTGGAGCGCATCACAATCCTGCCCTTCCACACCTGCCTCCTCCATCCCCTCCTCCTCACCAAGCCCCTCAACCTTCAGGCCCGTCTCAAGATGGGCCCTGTCTCTGATGTTGTTTTGTTTTGTTTTTGGAGGGGAATGCAGAAGAAACAATATACCCAATGCTGGCATCTCCACAGCACCAGGCATGCCTTCATAACTAAGTTGAAGAATCAATAGTTTGTTTCACCAGAATGACTAGAGAAACTGTACAGGATGCTAAATAATAGGGAGTTAGAAGAAGATGCTGTGGGGAGAGGAACCCTCTTTGCCACTCCTGCCACCACCCAGCAAAGCAGCAAACTATCTGACTCCTCATCTTCCCCAAGCAGATCCTTCTCCCTGCCCCTTCCTGGAAGGAAAACAACTCAGTGAGGTCCCTGCAAACATGTCTCCCAATCCTGGGTTTTTCCACATCCAAACTGAGTGCTGAGCCCTTCAAAGGGGGAGAATCACTGTCTATACATCAAAATCGTCTCTATTTAGGTGGGAGGGAGTGCTCCCTTTACACAGAAAACAAGAATAAATGTGGAATTAAAAAGGGCAAAGCACGTGTACTACCAGGATTCCACACAGTGTAATAATGAAATAACTGTCAGCAACAGAAGTTATAATGACACATAAAACATATTCCTATTCTATAAATAGTTTCAACTTTAATTAAATTTGATGTACTATCCTTCTATTGATTAAATTTCTTACCTCTTTCTAGGGATGTATAAAGTTTAAAAAAAAAAAAAGAAGAAGACTGCAAATAAAACATCCAAAAAGAAATGGGTTTCCCACCTGAGGGTCCCACTATTCTGATGGAAAACTGCACTCCTCCCTGTGGAAGTTGCTTAGGATCACCATGTTTCTCCTGTCTTGCTGTAAGATTGACTACTAAGTAACAAACTCTCCTTCACCCTTTCCCCAGCTCACTGCTCCATGCTGTCTTGCATTTCCACCACCCAGGCGCCTTAGGTGCAGCAGCCAGGATCGCCAGCTCTGAGGATCACAGGCCTCCTTCCAGAGGCCTCCCCGCTTCCCTTTTCACCTGTGAAACCAGAAACCCCACGCCCTTCACCACTTTCCATTCGAAGACAACAGTAAAACCACTCTGCATTTCTGGCTGTCGTCATGTTTTGCTTTTTTCTGTGGGGAGCAACGGAAGACTATGCCCCAGCACAGGGACGGCATCAACTGGGGGCAAGCGGGTAAAATATTCCTCGGCATTTCCTACCTCACGGTGTCAGTAGTAAAAGCAAAGGCCACTGTAAGCCTGTAATGACACAGTCGTTAGAGCTGCCCTCTTCCTAGCTTTCTCAAGGGGCAGATGATTATGGCTGGACCCTCAAGGCTGGCCTGTGGCTCAGGAAACTTATCTTTAGGTGCTAAGCTTGAGAGAAGAGCGGTATAAATCATAAGGCAACAGAAGCTGTGGGCCCACGTGGCTCCTAGAAGATCTGTAAAGTATCTTCCTGAGCCAAGCCCCAAGGTAAGCAGATGCGGTCAGGAGAGAGCAAGGGCACTTTACACAGGTTATCTCCCCAGCGCGACTGCTTATATAAAGAAGAGACTTGGGGCACTTCCCAAGAGACTCCCTCCTGGCAGCAGGGGAACCAGAGGCAGAGACACACAGCTGGGAAGCCTCCACAGGGCCTGTGCGCCTGCTGAACCGTGAGAGCTGGGATCTGGCAGGCATCCTGAACTGCACTCAGTTCAGCCCAACAACCTGCTAACAACCACGTCCCAGGACAGGAAGGCTCTTTGCCTTCACCTCCCCAGGCCTGGGGGAAAGACACTGGCGTGTGCTCACGTGGTGGGCAGGACGGCTGCAGAGAGGGGACCATAGAGGCACACAGAGACTCAGGCAAGAAAAGCAGGAAGGAGGGGAAACCGGCACCTTGAACTCTGGGAAGGAGGAGGAGTGGGTTTGGTGGGGACAGTACATTTTAATAGAAAAACATCAGGTGCTCCCATTTCAGGGCTGGATTAGCCAACTGTTTTAGAAATGGATGCTTTAGGACGTCCCTGGTGGTGCAGTGGTTCAGAATCTGCCTGCCAATGCAGGGGACACGGGTTCGATCCCTGGTCTGGGAAGATCCCACGTGCCGCAGAGCAACTAAGCCTGTGTCCCACAACTACTGAGCCCACGTGCTGCAACTACTGAAGCCCATGCACCTAGAGTGCGTGCTCCGCAATAAGAGAAGCCACCTCAATGAGAAGCCCGCACACTGCAACCAACAGTAGCCCCTGCTTGCTGCAACTAGAGAAAGCCTGCATGCAGCAACAAAGACCCAACACAGCCAATAAATAAATAATAAATAAATCTTAAGGAAAAGAAAAGAAAAATGGATGTTTTGGAATGTGGGATCAGCTTGTTGGTGAACACGCAGTGATCCCGTAACTATCTGCCAAGTGTGTGCATGCAGTAGGCACTCAACTGGGTGGGGCTGGGGATACATGGGGTCCTGGCCCTCCATTTAGGAAGTCTGGTTTAGGGAGGTGTCAGATATATACAATCATAACCTAAAACACAATGGGGGGCTTCCTTGGTGGTGCAGTAGTTAAGAATCCACCTGCCAATGCAGGGGACACGGGTTTGATCCCTGGGCCAGGAAGATCCCACATGCTGCGGAGCAACTAAGCCCATGAGCCACAACTACTGAGCCTGAGTGCCACAACTACTGAGCTCACATGCCGCAACTACTGAAGCCCACGTGCTTAGAGCCCGTGCTCCACAACAAGAGAAGCCACCACAATGAGAAACCAGTGCACCACAATGAAGAGTAGCCCCTGCTCCTCACAACTAGAGAATGCCTGTGTGCAGCAACGAAAACCCAACGCAGTCAAAAAAGAAATTAAAAAAAAAAAAAAAAAAAAGAACACAATGGGATGTGGACTATTCTGTCTCCCCACTGGAGCACGTAAAGAACAAACACTAATGACATCAGGAATAAACCTCCTATTTGACAATCTGGACAAATCCTCCACTGTCTGGGCTACTAATGCTCCTTCAGCTCCTCGGAGCTGCCTGCGGCCTGAGCTGGTGCTGAAACAGCTGACTCTGAGCACTCGTCCACTGGATCCCTGCAGGCTGTCGATTCCCAGACCTCTCATTCTTATCATCAGTGCAAAGTGCAAGGTCCTCTGGTCTCCCGTCCTCAAGTGAATGCACATCCCCACAGAGAACTATTTCTGCTTCCCAAGGACGCATCCTTCCAAGCTCACTGCTCTGCCTTCCCCACCCTTTCCTCTCTCAGCATCTGAACATCATCACAGAGTGCACCACTCAAATCTGTCCTAACCCTTACCTGGCTCTCCCGAAAACACTACTTCCTTACAGTGAGACCATGAATTTCTCCACACGCACCCTTCACCTGGGCTGGAAGGGAGGCCAGTGTTCTCCAAGTTGACTACAGGCTAGCCCCATATTGTTGCTTTCCCGCCTCACGCAGGCCCCCCAGCTCTGTGGCTTTGTCTCCTGCCTATTTCCTATGAGGGTGGAGGTTCAGAGAATGTACTCTGACATCCGGCAGTCTTAGGTTTGAGTTCTGGCCATTGGGAGCTGTATGACCTTGGGCATCACATCATTTCTCCAAGCCTCACTTGTACTGCATGTAGGATGAGGCTGATTAAAGTACCCATATCTCATAGGACTGCTATGTGGATTAAACACACTATGTGGAAAGTACCCAGGATAAATGCCTGGGACACAGAAGCATGCAACACCTGCTGGCTATTTTATATATATCATTATAATTTGCAAGCTTCCGGGTCTATGTGGAGGAAGCATTTTCAATATCCTGACCTCACTTGATCTCTTGGAATCCAGTGACCCTTGCTGCCCCCTGCACTTCAGCCACTTACTTCACCAGCCACTGCTCTCTCAAATTTCAAGCCAGACATCCTAGCTGCTGAGCACAATGGTTCATCCTTCCTTCCAGTTCTCTCAGGCCCAGGCTCCCACCATACTGACTCTTCAACTTCCCTGAGACGTCTACTTCTAAATCTCTCCCTTTTCTTCTTAGCCTGGGCCTCATCCTGATGGTCTCTCCTTAACAATACAGCACCAAACCCATGGCATAATACCTGAGCCACTACCTTTATGATACTTTTAAATTTCCTGCCCCTTTAACCTCCAACCGTATCTCGTCCCTTGACACCAGCCTGAATTCAGTTACACCCAGAGATGGCAAACGTGACTGTCTCCATTCAAAGGGAAATGGGATGTTGTAGACAACTCTAGAGTGTCTGTGCCCTCTAAGTGGGCTTCACTACTCACTCCATGCAGAAACGTACAGTCACTGTTGCTATACCTTCCAGTTGCTCAAGAGAAGCCAGACTTTTACATGAGCATCCCACTTTTAAAATGTTGATGACTAACTTAAAGATGGCAAAAAAAAAAAAAAGGTAAATCAAAGAAAACATGTCTTGGGGTCAAATTCAGCCCAAAGGCTGCCAACTGCAAACTGTGATTCAAACCAATGACTTCCTCTGTGCTGATACCCAAAACTGTTGATGGCTGGTAGAGAAAGAAAAAGAAAAAAACAACAAAAAAAGCACATTTCTGGCGGTATCTATGCTACATCTTGAACACTGGAGTCCCTCGTGCGTCTAAAGACCTCCATTCATCCCTTAGGATCACTCTTCCAACTCGAGGTACAAAGAGCTGATGCTGTGTGTATGTGGGTGAGTAGGGGAGTATGAGTGCGCACAGATGGGAGGTGTCCATCCAACATGGGGAAGTGGGGGAGGAGGGAAAGATATTCCAAGATGAGGCAAGAAGCTACTCACATTTATAGAGGCAAGAAAGAATACAGTGTGTTTAGGGTGGAACAAATGGTTCAGCCACCAGAAGCATATTATGTGCTGGGATGGGGACTGGGGGATATTGTGGGGGAACTTGCAGGAGACATGGCTAGTGAGATAGATCAGAGCTGGGTAACAAGGGGCCTTGCATACCATACTAAGAAGTATGTTTACTTGAAAGCAATAAGAAAGTAATAAAAATCTTGAACACATGATGTAGCCTTGCAAAGGGATGGCACGGTTATCTAAGGGAAAAACCCAACATTGTCATGAATTCCATTTTTCTTGAATCATAAAGATAGGTAGGATTAGTGCTAATGTTTTAAGTTGCAAGATATATTAAAAGTTTAAAAATCAAAGACCACAGGGGCTTCCTAGGTGGAGCAGTGGTTAAGAATCCCCCTGCCAATGCAGGGGACACGGGTTGGAGCCCTGCTCCAGGAAGATCCCACAAGCCGCAGAGCAACTAAGCCCGTGCACCACAACTATTGAGCCTGCGCTTTAGAGCCTGTGAGCCACAACTATTGAGCCCATGTGCTGCAACAACTGAAGCCCACGTGCCTAGAGCCCGTGCTCTGCAACAAGAGAAGCCACGGCAATAAGCCCACGCACCACAACGAAGAGTAGCCCTCACTCACCACAACTAAAGAAAGCCTGCGCACAGCAAAAAAGACCCAACACAGCCAATAAAATAAATTTATTTAAAAAAAAAATCAAAGACCACAATAGCCTAGAATGCCCTTTCCTCTTTCTCCATCTGGTGAACTCTGACTCATTCTTAAAGACTGAGCTCAAAAGTCAAATCTAACAGTTTTCCAAATCCGAATCAGTATCTCTTTGCTCTATGAGCTTACTCTTTTTTGCACAGTTCTACTTCTAAAGCACGTAGCCCTTTAAATCGCACCATTTTCTAAGTTTGCCTTCCCTTTAGACTGCAAACTCCTTGACATCAGTGTCTACATCTTATTCTTACAAGGTTAGCATAACATCCAGTACGTGGTAAACACTCAAATATCTGTTCTCTACACAGACTGAAAACACTATGGGATCTGATGCTAGGACCTGCCACAGCTTAAGTATCTATAAACTTAACTAAAAGCATATACTGAGTATTCACCTGTGGTAGGCAATGATGAGACTGAGACATAAGGTGCATCCTTGACCTCAAAAAGTACATAATCTAATGTCTTAGGAAGTGTCATACGAGTCTTCAAGAATCCATAATCTAGTTATGGGGCTCAAAGTACTCCATCATCTTGTCATAAGAGTCATGACACACAAACAAAGGCAAAATCAGGAAAGGATCATTTAAAATGCATTTGTCTGTGTGATACTTTCACAACAGACTGAGCATCAAGTCCAAGAGAAACCAGCTGTCTCCACCTTCAGAGTTGCAGACAAGCAGTTAAACTTCTGCTGGGCAAATACAACCCTGAACCCTCTGCATACTGTGTCTACACAATGATGAGTCATCACTTACATCCTATGTAAAGGTGCAAATGAAGAGTAGAATATAGTCTACAAAATTTGGGGTTGCTTTTGGCATTTCCAAAAGAGGTAGGATTTTTAACATGTTAGATTTGCTTATTAGTTACGTAAACAACTTCACAAAACATTTTTGCAGAACTGTCTGCAGCTGTTCTTCCATTCAGCTGTGTCATGACGATGATGATATCAAATGAGGGTGCATGGGGAAAGCCCTCTGAGGTTCAATATTATCCAGGTTGTGGATTCCACTTTCCAACCTTATTGAAAGGCTTCTGGAATTCAGCTGAGTTACTTTCTTTGCCTAAGAGTTGGAGGGCCATGTATTTATCGTCTGGTCATGGCCAGGCTCACTCAGATCAAGTTGCAAGCCTCTGAGAGAGCCCTGAGCTTTGTTTCAGGACTGAAACAAATACAAAATAAGACTAGACACTAGCCAAATGCATGGTGAAACGCAAAAGACATAACACACTAGCATAGGAAGTGCAGGGCTTACACATCTGAAGTGAATTATTGACAAATTAAACTCTCTACTAGGGAGATGGTTCATCTCCAATGGGCAAGGGCTTTACTTCTAGGAAAGCATATTTTCTTCACTCTGGGGATAAGTCCAATAATAACATGGAATTCCTACAATTATTTTGTTTTAAAAACATCAGAGTTTAATATAGACTGGCTTTTTTAGTCATGAGTTGACTTGCTCTTTTGGGCCAAAAATTACTGTGACAGAGGGCAACAGAATAGACGTTCTTTTCCTAGTTGAGAAAGAAGGGCTTCAAATATATTTCCAACTTTTTCTGCATGTGTTTAAAAACAGAGAGTTTTTAAACTACCATGCTACCATGATAGCATGTCAAAAGTCAGGAATGTTTTAAATCTCTGCTATGCTAATCCATGTTTTACATATTGTATAACTTAATTTTATTTCCCAAAAGCAGCTGGATAAATTATTCAAATTAAAGGGAAAACCAAAAAGTGAACTAGACAAATTTGTCTACTAATAGATTACTCTTAAAAAACAAAACAAAACAAAAAACACCTAAAACTGTTATTAAGTGCCATCTTCTTCAAAACAAGGTACTGGGAACAGATGGACATGATAAGTAATTACAAGGTTCCTAATTTGATAAAGTCCTTTTGAAAATCAATATTTAGGGATAATTTCCACTGGTTAGTTTCTGTGAGCATGATAACTTAATTACCTAACACACTGTTAAGAGCTGGGGATCTACAATAACTGTTATTTGGTGATCTAAAGAACGTAACACTGTCTCAAAGAACTAAGTGGGGATCTCCTGAGCTTTGAGAAGGAACCTGCCTTTTCTGAACCACCTGCAGGACGTTTCTGGCTTTGACATCCGTGTCTGATTGGGCTGATGTGCCCTGTGATGACAGTCTTGTCCTCCGTGTTCCTGACCCTTGTGTAATCAATCCTCCTGCCCGCCCCCCCTGGCCCCTCAACACTTTCCTAAAGGCGTCAAGTAGCAGAACGGTAGGCTGAGGCTCTGCAGTCAAGACTTGACTGGGGAGCTCTGGAAAGCTGAATCACCCAAGTGTAAGTGTAGCAGCAAAGAGAAAGTTAAAGGACTCTTGACACTGTCCCTCCAAGACTATTACTCAAAAGCAGAGAGATGTTAATGGAGCAGAGGAATACAACAGGCCTTCTTTGTAAGATGGGACCTGTAGATTCCAAGTTTGAAACTACAGGCAAACATGGAGGGATACGAAAAATGGTCATCAGTGACTCTGTGTGTGTGTGTGTGTGTGCGCGCGCGCACATGTGCTTTTTGAGGTCCTTGATTTCTTAGTTTGTATTTAAAGCCTGCCTATTACTTCATCACTTTTTTTTAAACAAAGTATACAGTATTTGGTAGTAATCCAGTCACTAGTTGATTCTTTTCTGGAAGGCAGGGGTGTGTGTGTGTGTGTGTCTGTGTGTGGGTGTGTCTGTGTGTGTGTGTGTCTGTGTGTGTGTCTGTGTGTGTGTGTTCCCTTCTTATTACTTTCCAAAGGTCTGAGGCTTTTCTGAGACTGGCGGAGGTGATATTTCTAACATACTGAGTTCCTTCAAGCCTGGGCCCTATCTTATTCATCACCACCAAAGCCCAGTGATCTCTGTCTCCCATGAGGTTCTCAATGAGTCTTGGCCATTTAACTGAGCATTTCCAAATCCGCACCTTGTTTTCACTCACTGTAGCTTTGTGGTTAGATTACTTTTGATGTAATTCAAGCACTTCTGAAGGGAAGGAACAACCTGCCAAAGTTTCCATTCTGCTGGCTTCATTCAGGGTGAGTCAATTTCAGGCTGTAAATTCTGAAACCCCAGAAAGCTTCTTTTCTAAATATCTACATCTAGTCACAAGAAACAGCACACAGCAATCTGCTTAGACTCTATTATCATAATACAATTTAGTACAAATAAGACAAATTTTCTTGAGACCACAAAGAAATCAGGATGGAGAAATGGGAACTAAGCATCCTGGATTTTCAGCCTGAAGCAGCAAAGTATGACTATTTAGATGTCATAGTAAAAGGAAAGAAAATTCATGACCTTCGTTCTGGGCTGTATATCTGATGTATCTTTCTGATACAACGGGGTTGGGCATCCTTCCTTTTATCTTATTTCCCTTCCTGGAATTACAGTGTTTGGAGCTATTATGATATGACACGGTATGAGTGAGAAATTGTCTTCTAAGGTCAATGTCTTATAAGACAGAACTAAAACCGAGGCTTGAACAAAGAAAAGGGAACTTAACTCAGTAGACCATTTTTTATTTTAAGAGACATAGAAAGAAATGGTCTAATCATAAAGTTAGGAACAGAGAATCTAAAACTCTTCCACAAATATCATGTTCTCTGTGTGTGTATACACAAGTTAGTGTGAAATAAAAATGCAATAAAAACATGGAGAAGCTAGATAAAGAGTGACAGGGAAGAGAGACAAAGACAGACTTTACCTTAAGCAAAGTGGGGTAGCAACAGCTGGGGACAAGCAGGTACTGGGAGCCAGCCAGCAGCCATGCACAGGTTGATGGATTCACACCAGTGAGCATGCAGGGGTAGGAGGATGCGACACACATCACCCTGCCCACAACACAACCATCAAGGCAGGCGGACAGGCAGAGATATCCACGTTCTATTAGAAAGCAGTTTAATAGTGTAAATTCTTATCTTACGGATTCAGCCTTTGGCCAGCCCATCTCTGCTCCTGCTATATAAGGGGCAATCTATTTACAGATGTTAAAAAAAAACAACAAAAAACTAGCAATATTCAACTAGCCGTTAACCAACAGGCCATCCATTTTGTTGGATTACCACTCAGCTTTCACAATTCAACCAGTTCTGATTATTCTGGTTTAAATTATTAGTCTAATAATTTTATTAGACTAAAAATTTATTTCATTTTGCCTTTTTTTTTTTTTTAAAGAAAATGAAAAAAAAAAAAGTAACCGTAACTCTTTTATGACTTCCTTTGGACTTTATCCCCTTCCTATCAAGATGAAAACCATATAACTCTCCCATTATCTTCTGTGTCCTGGGATTTTTAAAAATTTTTCTTCTCCTTTCTTTCCCAGGAATCACCTACCACAAGCAGATTCGTCCCCTGCCCCCACCAAAGGATTTGGGAAAAGTCAAAGAATTTAAAGATAGAAGTTACTTTTGAGATCATCAAATCCCCCCTCCCCTCCTTCTCTCTCAGGTAAGACAATAGTCCCAGATGACGTGAGAGGCTTGTCCAGATTCATGCAGAAGTGGACCTGGATTCTAGAACTCAGCATCTGGGCACGGGCTCTCTCTGCACGGCACCAGGTGATGGGTGGAGGAGTATTCTTTAGCTGCTGAAGGATCTATTCACATGTACACATTTGCTCACAGACTACAATGTAAAAGAAAGTGTAGGACATGGAATGTCAGGTCTCCTGAGTGGTGCGGCTGGGGAAGGGGAGTGAACTCAGGGCCACAGGGGACAGTGCTACCTGGTAATCTGTGCTCACAAACCCTTGCTCTGTCACTCAGCAGGCATGACCCTTCCTGAACTGGGAGAGCCATACAACCTGCCTCCTGTGAGTGGGTGGGGCGCTAGGATTTAGGTTCAGCTACATTTTCACTGGAATTGTACTCAGAATCCAACGCTATTAAACTTTTTAGAGAAAACCAAACTCACATATTAGTCAACATTTTAGCTAACAGTAATCTAAAAGTTTTAATTACTTTGGACTAAGAAGAAAAGCTTGAAAATGCTTCCAAATCTTGATTTTAAAATAAAAGAGGATTTTCAGTATAGTCTCAGAAAGCAAGAGATATAAATGTTATGGATATAGGTTCTGGAAGAGAATTAGACCCTTTAGTCAGAGAGAGGCTGGAGCCAGGAGAGAGCTTGGGAATCTGGCTTGATACACAGTGCACATAACCCAGGAGGAACCCTATTTTAAGTTTTTGAACATTATAAACAATGACTTAATTTATTTCCACCTCGAAATAACTGGGTTGGATTTTTCTCAATAACTGTTTAGGAATGCATATTTAGAGACAGAAATTGATAACAGAATGTTTCAGAACAAAAAGTTGGACAAATCTCATTGAAATAAATTTAGAATGGGTGACTGTCAATAACATATTGCATGCATTTACCGTCTTGATAAAAACATAAGAATAGCTACTTAACAAAGCAAAAGGCATAAGGGTATTGAAAAACCCATGTGACTTATAGTGAAAGGGAATACAGCAAAGGTATTATTTTTCAGATTTTTAACTAGTTAATTCCTCCCCTGTGAACCTGTATCTAAAAAACCTGGTGAAAGGTTACAGAGGCAAAGGAAAAACTTTAAAAGGTAGCACATATATGGGGGGGTAGCAAAGAGTAAGGAGTGTAAAGGGAAAAAAAAAATGGTGATCTAGGAGCCTCCTATCTTCTTGAGAAACCGTCTAAGCTGGCCTACGCAGGAGGACATGGGATGCACAGAGGTATACAGCCCAGGCTGGATCTACCCTCCAACCACAGCTGGGGGTCCATTCCTCTCAGACAACCATCCATTCCAGAATCCACCATTACCAAGAGGAATTATGATGTATATCTTTCAAAGTTTTTTTTTTTTCTGTTTGTTTTAAAAATTGACCTGGTTTGATCAGGCAGATCTTGTGATATCCAAAAATGGCATTCCCTGCTGTGTGATGAGAGAAGACCAAGTTTAACTAGGTGGTCGCCACATTCGATAAGGAGAGGAGTTAAAAATAATGGTCGACTAAATGATGCTTAGAGCTGAGGTGGTGCTCAGAGGCTCCTAAATCATGTATCTATTCCCAGGTGAACTGCTGACTGGCAAGTGAAGGGAGAAGCAGGAAGGGAGTGGCTGAGGCAAAGGAGGGCCCTGAGCCCCAGGGCCAGAAGCACATTAGTCTTCGGAAAGAAGGTCACAGAGCTGCAGCACGCCACCAACTTTCATCAGAAAACGAAACCAAAGGGGGGCCCTATTTTGGTGACATGTATGTTATGGTAGATTAAAAATGGTCACAAATTCTTTGCAGCTTCTCCCATCAAGAGGTGGAATCCACTGTCCCACTCTGAAGCAGCGCTCTCCCCTGAACTGCTTGCACTAACAGAATGTGATGGAGGTCATGTTATGTGACTTCCAAATTCCTGGTCTCTTTTAAGGCTTTGCTACTTCCTCCCTTGTTTCTGCCATCATATGAAGGAGCCAGGATGAAGGACCACACAGGGGTGATGGGCCCTTCCAGCCCAGACATGTGAGTGATGCCACCTTAGACCCTCCAGCCACCAATGACCCTCCAGCTGGCTGCAAAAGAAGCTCCCAATTAACACACTGAGGGATGAGAAATAATAAATCTTCATTGTTTTAAGGAATTACTTTTGAGGGTGGCTTGTTACATAGCAACAAGTAACCAAAACATGTATACTGTGTTAGTATGTACTATGCTGATATAAACAAATATGACGGAGAGATATAAACTCATATTCATTGATATAGTTTCTGAACTTGAAAACAACAATAAAATATTGCTTAAAAAATGGCAGTGGACTACTATATATAAAATGGATAACTAATAAGGACCTATTGTATAGCACAGGGAACTGCACTCAATACTCTGTAATGGCCTATATGGGAAAAGAACCTAAAAAGGAATGGATATATGTATATGTATAACTGATTCACTTTGCTGTACACCTGAAACTAACACAACGTAAATTAATTATACTCCAATTAAAAAGAACAAAAAACTGCAGTGGCGCGTACGGGGCTTTAAATCAAAGAACCTGGGCTAAAGACTTGGACCTGCTCTGTCCCCTGTGCCAAAGAATATCTGTGATCTCACACAAGTCATTTATTCGCTCAACCTCTGTTTTCATATCTATAGATTCCTTATGGAGTCAGAAAGATGACAAAATGGGGGCAGCGAAAGTAAAAAATGCTTTGTAAACAGCAAGGCATATTACAAGTTAAGCTGTCATTGTTGCTGCCACCTACATGTTACTTAAAGACGGTCTTGTTTTTCCTTTCCTGCAAAGACATCCTTTGATCAATGCATCCAACATAACTTTCTCTTTGTACGTTTCCTTCCGCAGGGAGGCACTGGTGCGCACACAAGCACACATGCACAAGGGGCCTCGCAAAGACCGTGAGGTGGTCTGAGCCCCACAGACAGTCCCATTCTTCCTTTTCATCATCGTGCAGCGTTCAGGCCCTGTTTCAAGCCCAGGGACACAAGTCTCATCCCTTTTCACTATCTCCTGAAAGGTAGATGATAAGCTACCCTTTATCTCACAACATACTCTGGCACTGAAAGGAGAGAAAAGGATGAAAAGAATTAGCAGGGTGCTTGGAAACCTAAACCAAGATGAGGGAAGGAAGGATTAAAAATGATAATTATATCACAAAGAAGAATGATGTCTAAACAGGATGAAGAGATATCTATGCACCGTAAGGACATCTGGAAGGGAGTGTCTGTCACCTGGAAGAGCTCGGCTCATGATTCATGAATGAATGAACAACCGAATGAAAAAATTAACTGGAAACAGGCAACTCGGAAAGTCCATGAAGTGAACAAGTACTCACTCTGAAACAGGGCAGCCAGGGGCCTGAATGAGTGACACAGACTCACTGGAAATGGCAATTCCATTTGGATGGGAATGAAGGAGGGAGGAATTTATTCTTTAAGATGAGGGGCAAAAGGTCCACAAACTCCTTTCTTTGTCTGTGCAAGTATAATAAATCCTACATAAAAGAGGCTGTGACTTCCACCGAAGGTAAACCTCTACTGCTAAAGTTTCCTATACTTTACCTTACTCCGTCCTGACTGTAAAGGGCTTTTCTCCCTGAATTCTCCACACAATCAGTTTTGGTCTCAAATGGCTCTAATTTCTTAGCAGTGCTCTTTATAAATACGCTGGTAAAGGTCAAGTCATCATAACTTGATGCATATTCTAAAATGCTCCTCTTTATACCTAACCAGTCTCAGACAAAACCTTTGACACGGATCACACATAAGGATAAAGTTATGTAGCTTTTTTCTCTTAAAATACTACCAACTACTACAACATATCAGGCTCTCTTCTTTTTACTTCCACTTTCACGTGATTGATTGGGTTTTTATTCTCTTGCCAAAGTATGACTTGTCTGTCATCATCCTTAATAAATGGGAACCCATTAATATGCTCAACTAGGTTATCAAGTCATAGGCTGAGTATATCCTGCATTTACTGATTCATTCAGAATTAATATATACACAGAGGAAAAGAAAGAAGACACAATTCCTGACCCGTAGAAATGTCCTTTAGCGGGTGACACAAGACTTTACCCATGTTAACAGTTACATAACAATGCAAGGAAGTATATGATCAATTGGAAACATGGACAGGATATGTTGGGAAGACCCAGGGAGTGAGACGGGTGGTTGGCTGAAGAACAAAGACCTTGTGGATAAAGTAGAATTTAACTGGGAATCCTGCAGGATGAACAATATTATCAGAAAAGGTAGAATGGAGAGATAAAGGCACCTCATGCTTTGAGAGGTGAGCCCAGAGCTTGGAGTGGAGAATTTCTGCAATACTGAGAACTGGCCATAAAGAAGGGGGTTAGGGGAAGACTGCAAGGATTTTATAGTGAGACAAGGAGTAGTATTACCACCTAACGGCCGGGAGATAATTTTTCTCTTCTTCAACATATAAGTCATCATAGCCAATAGTGGGCCTGTTCATTCATTCACTCATAAATGTAGGTTGATATTTTATATCAAGTCCTGTTCTATGTACTAGAGGCTATAAAACACTCCCTTCCCTTGAGAAGCACAGAGAGCAGGAGAGACCATCATGAAAAGGGCTATGATAAAGAGATACATGGGAATTCAATTACAGGGGAGCAGAGGAGAGACACCTAAGTCATCTTTAGCGGCTGAAGACTGAAAAACACTTCAAAGAGAAGGAAATGTGGTCCTGAAAGAGGAGACGTTTGTAGAAGGGGAAGGCAATCGGGGAAGGGCCCACTGCAAAGGCAAAGGCCCGGAACCCAGGAGAGCTCGGTGGGGGAGGGGCGGGGGTCCAGCTCAGGTGGGAACACAGGATGCATGTGGAGAAGGGGCAGCATGGGGAGGAAGGGTCACTGACTGTTTAAAATACAGGAAACCAAAGAGCTGTGAGAACGTATCCCTCCCTGCCAATAATTTACCGTGGGATTTCTGAATGGCTTCCTTCTCCATGTGTCCAGTTTCTTCATCGGAGCCACCCTGAACTGACCATCCTTTGGTCCTGAATGCCAAAGTCAAAATTAGGTCCATACGCACTAACCACCCTAAGGTTTATGGTCACAAGACTCACAGACGCTTAGGGATAAAAACGGAAGGCTTCTACTTGAACCTTCTTTCCAGGGTAACATTTCTTCTACGCATTCCTCGGAGGTGGCCATCCGGGTGGAAAGAAGTCTCTCCAGCCCCAGGGAGCTCAGTTTACCTCAGGAAGCAGCCCAGTTCATGACTGTGCATCATCAGCGGTGAGAAATTTGTTTTCCTTATATTGAGATTAAATATGTCTTCCCTTCTTCTATCCCTTTCGACCCCTAGAGTGACTGAAAAAAAACAGCCTGCTGTGCCTCCTCCATGCAGATGGTGCTACATTATGTCTATCACAGTGAATTGAGAATTGTCTCTTTTCGTCTCTAAAGGTCTTGTTAATTGACAACTGGCTTCGTTTTGATTAATTAGGTGGTCTAATATCATATGCCACCTTCCTTTTCATGAAGACCCTGAAAGCACATCTGTCACAGTCAGTAATGCTCCGTTCTCCTCCTTTACTGATTAGTAATATCTCATGTTCGCACAGTGCTTCAACTCTTTCCAAGCATCTTCACATAAATGATCACATCATAATGTCATAAGAAAGTGCTACGCCACTGTGTGTTAGCCGCACAAATATCTTTGCATCTGCTCCATGATACACTATAAAGGATGGGGCACATCATGTAAAATATTATCTGAGAGGATCCTACGGCTTCTGACAGTACAATGGCTAGCAAATGCCAAAGAATTAATGTTTTTAAGAGAAGAAAGAAGAAAGTAATCATCAGAATAAACTCTGGAGGTCTACTCCAATCATGGACAAATAACCGATACTTACCTTAACTATGGACCATATACATTCCTATCTTAAGAAACCATCTGTATAATCACAATTACTCATGCAACAAACACAGATACTAAGTGCCTGGCACTGGGACTGAGGGAGACAGAGGTTAGAAATGGGGTTAAGGAAGCACCATGTTAACTCTGGATATTAAATGTAGAGCAAAAGTTGAAAGAAATAAGATGGTCAAAATCATGACTTAGTGACCTGGGAAAGATGGAGGGGAGGATCTGGCAGGGAAGAGAGGAGGGCACCTCAGCAGGGCAAACAGGTTGTAAACCCCACGTTTCCAAGCACGGTCTTCCCCAAAGCATAAAGCACCAGCTCTATGGTGGTGCTATGGAGACTGTCAAGGCTGGGGTCTGCAGACCCTTGCATTCTGGAGTAAGCCTGGTCCTGTAGGGTTAAGGGGATGTCCTGCTACGAAGAGTAAAACGACAGCAGCTCTTCCCCCATCAAGCCAAAGAGAGATGTGTTTGTTACTCCAGAAAGCGTTATAGGGATTTAAACTTCTCATTGCCTCTGCAAGTTATAGGTCCGGGTAGATGTGTGACTGTAAACATTAAGGATCCCTGCGAGCAGATCTATGATGCATGTAGGGTTGCATCCCATGGACACAATGGTTAAGCACCTGTAAGATTCACTGTGGAGGATCAAATGACATGCCTACCATGGGCTGACACCTCACTGCCTCCCTGGCTACACACTGAGGGACACATGTGCCTGTTTCGTTCCCAGCCTGCAAAAGTGCACAGGCACCCCAACCTGAGGAACCTCTAAGGATTAGGGACTTATCCTGAGGACACCTGGCTTTGACCCGAGGAAGGAGACATGGAACTACCAAGTCATAGTAACGGTTCAGTGATTTCTCCACAGAAACAGGAGGATATTAGAGTTCCCTGACACTTGGGGCCAACGAACTGTGCCTTCGGTGATGCTAACACACAGGACAGAGGAGAAAGAAGGATGAACGGCTGGCAGACCGACCTTGTTGGCAGGGTGCAGCAACCATCTGCTGTGAGTCTGACTTGAGTTTCGTAGCTGTCCAGGGGGCACACGGACTGATGAACGGAGGGACACTCCACAGTGCTGCAGTCCACGCTGAAAACTGGGGGGCAAACAGAGGCACCGTTCACTGTTACATTTACTTGCACTTTGAGTCCCCAAATGAAACACTGGCTCTTCAAATTTGTGCAGTTTCTTTGCGTCCTGAAAACCCTATCTTAGCACTGCCATTTTCATCTCAATCACATTAGAGAACTGTAACATGACCCAAATCTTCCGTTCAAGAAAAGAAGGGAACGAGACACTGAAGAGTTAAGAGGCAGACGCAGAGAAAGACAGAGAGAGAGTTAAATCAATGGCGGTTCTGTGGATGGTGACCATCGGCCAGAGGCATTTCTGATGGAACAGCTCAAGAGATGAACAAGGGACTGCTTGGCTTGAGCATTTTTCTAGCAGTTAAAAAAAAAAATCTGAGCAATGGTTAGAAACTTGCAATGAGGAAATCACTACCGTCCAGACCTATTCACAGACCACATTAGAAATGCAGCCACAAGAACAAGGACATTAGAAATACCATAAAGCAAGAAACAGCTGGGACGTGACAACAAAACAAACGTGGCAAAGAAGTTGAGTGAATAGCCAAAGATGACTTAGCACATGCTATCAAGTCAACGGATGGATGGCGGGGAGCTGGTAAGGAGAAAGATCGGGGCTGAGTACTTCATTATAAAATGTCTGGCATTTTGATGCATATATTTATCTAAAAATAACTTTCTGCTTTATGTATGATGATTGTTTTTAAATGTAATGCTTTAAAGTGACAGATATATCTGCAAATGAGGACGGTGACCTTCTCTGGGGGAATGAAGCAGGCAGCCATAGCACCATAAATTCTAACCCTACCACCCCCTCAAGCACACTTTGAAGGGGAAATAAAAAGAAGAATAAAAGAGAGAAAGACAGGGTCCCTCCCTGAAGGTGCTTATGGACCAGCAGATTACCTGGCTCTCTGACTGAAGGGCAGAAGTCAGGCTGCCAGCAGCTCAAAGCGGCAGGTGTGCAGTGTCCCACAGGCACAGTGGTGGGGGGTGTGGGGGGCTGGCTGTTGCTGCCACCCTCTGATGCAAAGCAGCGAGGCTGCTGGGAACAAGCCCGTGCATACCTGGTTTGCACTCATAGAGGTCACAGCACTCTCCCGGCTTCCCTGAGGCTTTGGACACAAGTATGTTCAGGTATCCCGGCTGACAGACTTTCCGCAGGCAGCCCGCGGGGTCGCACACGCAGCGGCTGGGGAGGGGGCAGCACTCCCCGGGGGGCGCGTAGCCCTCGATCAGAACAGAGTCTTCAGGACAACGCGGAGAGAACTGGACTTCACAGCGGGCCTTGGAGCAATCTGGCTTCTCTTCTAAATGGGAGAGAAAGAGTTTAGCACAGACCCGGGGGCAGCATGGGGCACTTTCCCCAGAAGCGCAGGCAGTCCCTGATTGATCTACTCCCTGACAGAGAGGAGGTGAGGGACAGAAATCCGGTGAGGACCCTCAAATGCAGCTGAACCTCCTATGGAAATCTCTCCCAAGACCTGCTCCTGCCACCAGAGTGAGAGGCGAAGCTGCCTTCCCTATCGGCCTGCCCCTCCCTTGTGCTGAACAATCCATGCCCAGCACGTGGACCGGATGAAGAAAGGCGGAGGGAAGATGCCTACACGACGTGGAGACTCTGAAAACCAGACCCAGTCACTGACGAACGGAAGGATCTTTAAGTTTAAAAGGAGTTTTAAGGGCTGTTCTTTGAAAACAGTGTACACATTTAAATATCAAAACAGACCCACAAATACCTAATGGCTACTTTGGGGGCGGGAGACAGGGTGCATGACAGTCAATATGGAGGAACTTGACTTGCAAGCTCTGAAATTTGAGGAGATGAATGTATTAAGATGACATGAAAGCTTTAGTAAGATGGATATTGGGCCAAATTCCCATGTAAGTTCACTAAATGACAGCCGGTGTGTTTCTATCCCTAGCAGAGACCCAGCAAATGTACCTCATTCTCCTTTCTCCAATACTGTTCACCAACCTATTGCTGCACGTCCATTTTACAGATAAGAAAAATAAATCAAGCAAAGCCCTAGCTTCTGGAGCCTCAGTCCACAGCTCAGTTTCTTGGTTTAAGCTTTTAAGAAACCTACGGCCACATTAGGCCCTTGAGGAAAAGCATGAAATAGACCAAAAACACATCATCATAGCCCCATGATCTTTGCGGGGAAAGAGTTTGGAAAATGTTAGGTGAAAATAACGCCATGTAGTATTGGGGTACATTCATAAGCTCTGTCTTTCCTAAAGTAAAACCCACAAAGAATCACAAAGCAGGGTTAGATGCAACAGGTCTCCTAGTTCAGCTGTCTAAACTGAAAATTTTAGTCTATTTTGTAGATAAAGAACCTGAAGCCCAAGAATTCAAGTGATCTGCCTAAGGTCATTGGTAAAATTAAACCAAGAATCCAGGCCTCCTCACTTCCAGTCTACTTAGCACTTTATATTACAAAAGTAGATCTATTTCCAAAATCAGGTGTCCCTCAGGTCATTTTCTACCTTGATCACTGTATCTTTCATTTCACTGTCCATCTTCCTTGTCTATTTCTTGCCTAATCAAAAGATAGTATAGGAGAGCTTCATACTTGTAGTCCTAATAACTTCATTCAAAAATATTTCTCGAGTGCCTGCTGTTTCAGCAGCCTGGGATACACCACTAGGAAAACAATCATAGATGCCTGCTCTCACATAGTCTACAATGCAGTGAAGGGTGATATAAAATAAACAATAACTTATAAATAAGAAAACTATACAGTAGGAGAAGGTGATAAGTGTTGGGCTGGGGGATAGAGCAAGGGGGAATTACAGTGAAGAAGTGGGGGGCAGTTACAATTTGGTAGGAATAAGCATCACTGGGAAGCTGACGTTTGAAGAGATTTGAAGGAGTGAGGGGTGGGCCATGGAGACCTTTGGGAGAAGAGCATCCCAGCAGAGGGCACAGCTACTGCACCCCTGCGTATCCCAAGAGGAGCAAGAGGCCAGTGTGGCTGCAGCAGGATACGTGGAGGATCATATACCCAATTTTCACATGACAAGTCCAAGCAACTGCCTTGAGAAGAGAACATAATTAAGAGGAATTCCACTCCCGGATCCTCATCAGTGTGGGCAGAACTGCGGAGGAGACGATGAGTCTTGGCTGTTTGGGAGATGGAGTGTGTAAAGCACATTGAGTAGATGGCTTATTTGGCAAACATAACACATGGTCTCATAATTAGTAAGAGTGCTATGACTTTAATTGCAAATAGCACTTAATTTCTACTCTTGTTAATGGGCTGTAATTAACTTACTCTGTATCACATTCTATTACACTCTTATTCTGCAAAATATTTGGTATGTATAATCAGACTTTTTAAACATATGCTTCAATAAAATATGTTTTCATTAAAGCCCAATAGATGAGATCTTCCTAGGTAGTCTGCTCTTTAAGTTTCTTTCAACAGTCCCAGCAATGTCACCTACTGATGTGGATTTTGCAGCTCAAGCCTTGAGACATTTATTTACTTCTTAAGACCTGCCTCAGTAACACACGTGGGATAAGGCAGGCTACCACAGACACTGCCTGAACCACCATCTGAAATGATTTAAGAATGTTAAAAATGAGGATTAAATCTTATTAAATGCTTCTCAACTTTTCTCAAGATTCATATTGGCTTTCCCTTTAATTTCCTAATACAATCAATTAGTGGATTTTAAACAAGCCTTGTTTTCTTAGAATAAACCCTGTTCTAAAGATCCAAATGGATCTGACTTCCTAACATTTTAAGATTTTTAGATTAATCAGCTTGAGTAATATTAGCCCGCAGCTTTCTCTTTGTGTGTGTGCACGCTGGCCTCAGACAGTCTTCGTTTCAGAGTTACACTAACGTTTTCAGTGAGCTGTTCATCATTCTACCTCTTACTCTGCTATAAAGCAGTTCAAGTAACACAGGAATTAACTGTCCTTTGATGTTTTCATGCAACTCACTTATGAAACTATCTGAACTTTGTATTTTTTTTTTTAAAGGAGGAAAGATTTCTTCTTTGGTTATTATTCAGATGTTCCACCTCTTTTAGAAGTATCTGTACTAACATATATTAGTTAAGAAATAGCTCATTTAGATTTTCAAATTCATTTCAGGCTTTATGGACCAAGCTTTCTTTTTTGTGGTTTACCTGTTCATGGGTTCTTTCAAGTTTTTTAATCGCTTCCTTCTTTGTTTTTCAGATTGTTTAACTGGCTTTTCTATAGGTTTAAAGATTAACTCTTAGTTCACTTTCTCTTTTATTTTCTCAGAAGTGTGAATAATTTTAATTATGTTTTCAATACTTTAGCCAAATATTACTTTGGTTATATTCTAATTTTTGACACGTACTGCTCTCAGTGTAACTCACTTTTTTTTTATTGGCTGCGTTGGGTCTTCGTCGCTGCACGTGGGCTTTCTCTAGTTGCCCTGAGCAGGGGCTACTCTTCTTTGTGGTGAGCGGGCTTCTCATTGCTGGGGATTCTCTTGTTGCGGAGCAAGGGCTCTAGGTGCGCGGGCTCAGTAGTTGAGGAAGAAGGGCTCAGTAGCTGCGGCACATGGGCTCAGTTGCTCCGCGGCATGTGGGATCCTCTCCCAGACGAGGGGTTGAACCCGTGTCCCCTGCGTTGGCAGGTGGACTCCCAGCCATTCACCACCGGGAAGTCCCAACGTAACTCACTTCTGATTCAATTTTGATCTTCTCTTTAACTAAAGATGTTTTAGGACAGTGCTACTAAATTTCTGAACCCGTAGACTTTTTCGGCTTTCCTCTTGAGTTTACAGTTTCACTGCCTTGTTGCCAGAGAATGTAGGATATACAATTTTCTACTTCTGTTAATCTCTTGAGTTTATGTTTGGGTTTTTTTTTTTTTTCTGGCATGTGTGTATGTATATGTGGCTTATGGCCAAATATAAAATACATGAGTATTCAAAAAGGACACACATTCTCTGCTTACTGAATACAAATTTGCAAATCTATTAAATTAAGCTTGATTATGACATTCAGCTCACCTATATCTTACACTTTTTCTCAGATTTCTAAGAAGGATCTATAAAAATCTCTCACAATGAACCAGCAAATTCTCCTCGTATTTCTAACAGTTTTTAATTTTAATTTTTCAAGGCTATGTTATTAATTTCATGACTAGCACGCATAAGATTCAAACCTGTTATACTGACTTGGCAAACTGTAAAGTGATGCTTTCAAAGAATTTGGATTTCTAAGATCTAAGTCTTTTTAATTTTGTAATCGTTAACTTTCTTAGCTTTATTCTTTTCTTCTCTCTACCCTCTATTCACCTTTGAATAGATTATCTAGAACCCTTACTCACCCAGCATCCTTCCCCTTCCCCAACCAGTCATCAGCCTGTCACTTAAAACCCAACTATGGTTACCACAGCATCAGGAACTGTTTTTCTAATACCTTCTTTCTCAGTCTGTTTCTAAACAATTCTTGCAGTAGATTTCATTTATTCATCTATGTCTCTACTCCATCTCTCTTCCATGGAGAAAATAAGGAGAAAACTACAGACACACCATATATTTTCTATCATTTGGAAGGCTTATCTGATATTATCTCTGAATTTTAAATTTTATCCATTTGAAGAGAAGCCTCTCCTGGCTCTTTCCCTATGGTGTCTAACAAATCTATATATAATACCTAACTTAATTAACAAGCTTTTCAGTCTGGTTGCCCTGGCAACACTTTGTAACTGGCATCTTTAAAAAACAAAAAACAAAAAAAACAAAAACAAAAAAACCTTGCCCCAGATATAGAAAGACTAAAGTGACAGTATCACTTGCAACAGAGGTAATTAAGGGAAATAAGCTGTTTTCATCATATTACTAATCTTCCTCTAAGAGGTTAGCCCTCAAAATACAGGGTCACCCAGTATTAAAGTGACTTTATAATAATAATGGCAAGTTTGTATCAATCCTAGTCACTTTAACCTGTGTGCCTGCATCTTGGCCAGCTGTAGATTTTCTCCAAGTCCATAAGTCAACAGGAAAAGTACAATCATGATCTACAAGTAGCAAATGCATTCAAGGGTTCTTTGCTTTAAACACAGATTTTGATTTAAATAAAACCAAAGCCAAGTGAAAAACTACTAAATAGGAAAAGAAAAAAAAAAGAAAAATTATATTGCCAGATTCTCATTCTATTTAATTACTGTAGAGTCTCACACATCTGACACTAAAGCCTTCTTCCTCTTTCAAAATCTCTTAAAATGGTCACTTAAAAATAACAGCAGACACGCTGCACACTTATTAATGGAAAACAGGCCACATAAGATGTCCTAGTAAATTCAGAGAGGCAACTACAAAGTCGATGCTGCTGGGTACTCTGCTTTCCTGAAATCTATCCCAACTCTCGCATATACAACATACATGCACGCAGGCAACCCATCATCATTCTGAGACAATCCTTGGGAGTTCCAACTACAGAGATATTTCCGGGGACCACAAATTTGGATTAGACCCAATATCACAGAATTTAGTATGCAGAACATACAGTTAAGAGGAAAAGAGTCTGGGATCACTGTTTTCCCCACACCTTACTCTGGTAGTCTTCCTCCTTTAGAACCTCACTCCTTTAGAATCCAAAATCCCAGAGCTATGGGATCGGCTGAGGGTATCACACTGGCCACTAGGTGGTCCTGGGAGACACACCTCATGCCTGCAAATCCTTCTTTCATCCATTCATTTAACACATATTTACTGAATGACTTCCATGCACCAGGGATTCTAGGCACAGGGCTCAGAGCAGGGAAGAAAACAAAGTCCTCGCCTGCCTCCTTGGATTTACCATTCCAGAGGAGTTACGTAATAAACAAAGAACTACAGAGCATAATGCCAGATGGTGACAAATTCTTTGCAGCAGAATCGGCAATACAGGCGTAATGCATCGGCCGGGGGGGGGGGGGGGGGTGTGAGGGCAGGCCTCTCTTGAGGACATGGCACCTGCAAGAAGACGTGAATGAAGGAATGGGGAAGGCAGGCGAACTGCAGGGCAGGGGTGTCCCAGATGCAGGGAACAATAAGAACAAAGGCTCCAAGGCAAGCACAAGCCTACTCTCCACATAGAAAATATTTTTCTCATGATTGTTAAGAAGAAATCTGAATTAGTATAATTCACAGGTAGAAAATACCAGTAAAAATTTACAAGAAAAATGTTTTGATGGATGATGTTTTTATTAAAGATTCAATTCTTGGTCTTTCTCACCTTCTGAGATGGCCCACACTCTGTCTGTGGAGTGTGTTTCTCTCTAAATAAATTCACTTCTTACCTATCACTTTCTCTCTCACTGAATTCTTTCTGGGATAAGACATCAAGAACCTGAGCTTGATTAAGTCCTGAAACCTGGAGCGAGAAAGAAGCCGAAACTGACCAAAGAAGAGTCTTGATACTACCTCCCTGCCTAAAGGGAGTAGATGATAATACTTACAGACTACCTTGCCCAACATGGTCCTAGATCTGCCAATATTAAAAGAATTGCATACCTCTGGGACTTCCCTGCTGGTGCAGTGGTTAAGAATCTGTCTGCCAATGCAGAGGACATGGGTTCGATCCCTGGTCTGAGAAGATCCCACATGCTGCGGAGCACCTAAGCCCATGTGCCACAACTACTGAGCCCAAGTGCCACAACTACTGAAGCCCACGCACCTAGAGCCCATGCTCTGCAACAAGAGCAGCCACCGCAATGAGAAGCCCGTGCACCATAGTAAAGAGTAGCCCCCGCTCTCCACAACTAGAGAAAGCCCACGTGTATCAACAAAGACCCAACACAGCCAATAAAAACAAATTTATTTTTTTTAAAAAAGATTCAATTCTCATGATCATGCTAAAGCAGTGAAAGCAGTATCTACCAGCTGCACACCCTCTCCATGTGAGGCACCATGCCTCACCTTGTGCTCACACCCCTTTGCACTCCCGTGTGAAAGAGAGATGACATCGGCATTGCTACTTGGTGGACAAGGAGACAGGCAGAGAGAGACTAAGAAGCTTGACCAGGGTCACAAAGTAAGTGGCAGAGCCTCCAAAGCACAATCTTCACACTAGTCCACAATGCCGAGAGCAAAAGTAACTTCAACTTTCCTAGTATTTGTATGTTTAGTCAATGGCTACGTTTTTGCTCAAGTATAGGATGCAAAAGTCGTATGCAAAGATAAAGAGGCTCAGGGTCTTTAGGTGTGTCCTCATCACTTTCTGGTTGGCATCCTCCCCATCTCATCTGCTCCTTGGCCGTACAAACATAAAGGAGTAGCTCTGTTACATCCAGCAGTATTTTGTTCTGAAGATTTCTACTGCAAATGCAAGACACATGTCATCCCCACATTTTTAAATTTAGAGACCGACTCCTTTAAAGTTACACTGTGAATTCTTTTCATTCACATTCCATGATTTTATCATAACCTTTTTTGGCAAGCTTCGTGGTGAAGACTTGTTCTGCACAATCATAACCCCAAGGGGAAAAAATTAGGCTTGTTGATACAGTCCCAGAAATATTTCATATTTCAGCTCGTTCGGAAACACCCGCTGTACTTTCCCAGCACTCTCCTTTACTCTGTATTTAGGATTTCACAGTGATGGAATCTATGTAAGGCTTTCCTTGGTGGTTTGTTAAACATGCCATATTAAATTGTTTTCAAATACCTAATAAAGTTAGTTTGTACCAGAGTGGAATATAAATTAGCCCAATATAAAGAAAAATAATTAAATGATCTGTAAGACCACAACATGTGATTCTTGAACTCAGGAGTTCTCAACCCTGGCTGTGCATTAGGGTCCCTTACAAAGCTTGCCACTGTCTGGATCCCACCTCAAATCTATTATAGCAGAATTTCTGGGGGAGGAACCTGGGAATTAATATTTGTTTCAGTAGCTCCCTGGGTGATTTTATTGTGTGATTAGAGTTGAGAAGCACTGTGTTACTCCTTCAAGCAAAATGGAAATCTTTACAATGAAGTTCTCTATTGACAACAGAGCTTCACCAGGGGCATGTTCAAACATCCTGGCAAACGGCAGCTGGCCAAATGCCAAAGCAGCACTAAGCCCTCCAGAACTCTGCCTGCCACTAAGTGGTCCAAGCTGTATGCTGAGCCCATGGCATCTGCAGGAATCTGCCAGACCACACCTCTTTTCTAGGCAGGATGTTACTGAACTGGGTTGAAAAGGATGCTTTCAATTAGGGCTCTGCTGGACCAGCTCCATCAGTATCAGCTGGGAGTTTGTTAGAGCTGCAGAAGCGTAAACCCCGTCCTAGGCCTCCTGAATCAGAATCTGCATTTTAGCAAGATTCCCAGATGAGACATTGCTGTAGATTGATGGTTCTCAAACAGTGGTCCATGGACCAGCACATCAGCATTTCCTGGGAACTTGCTAGAGAGGCAATTCTAAGGTCCCACATCAGACTTACATAATCAGAAACTCTGAGGGTGGGCCCAGGAGTCTATGTTTGAACAAATCCTCCAGGGGGTTCTCACGCATGCTATCATTTGAGAACCACAAGGCGAGAGTAATGATTCTCAACCCTGGCAGTACATTAGAATCCCCTGCGGAATTTTAGAAGTTCAGAAGCTCCGAATACATCCCACACCAATTAAATCAGAATTACTAAAAGTGGGACCCCAGTATCAGTATTCTTTTTAAGTCTCCCAGGTGACTCCAATGTACAGTAAAGATTTATTCACTGCTTTAGCCATCCCTCCCCCAAACCCTCATACTCCCAGGAGATTCCAAGCTTCTTTAAATCTTAGGAAATCTGAATCAACAAGTTCTTGGCGATCTTCTTGGAAGAGGTCAGAGCTTCCTGGGAGAAATGAACAAAGCTGAGAGGGGTTTCAGGATCTGCCTCTGGTGGTAGGTGTTTGGGTGAAGGGAGTAGGAATTGGGAGAGAGAGGTCCCAAACGGGGCCTGGATGGATCCTCCAGGATTTTAAATCATAGCTTATGAAAGTTTATTAGAATTTTGAGTCCAGAGGCATTTTATTTCATCATCTGTGAATTCACACCAGAAACGTGTATTCAATTTACTCCCAGAAGGATTTGCCATTCAAGTAATTACATTCACATATTTATACATGGTAACAAGTTTTCAAAATGTAATAATAAATTCATTTTTTTTAAAATCTGGCAATAAAATAAAGCCTAGTTTGGATAAATGTAAAAGAACTGAAGACTGGTTTCAGAAAGATTAATTTTTTCTAATAAACTATAGCCTTCTCTGAATGCCTCGTGTCCCCTTCTTGCCATAATTTACACAAGCACACAAAAAAAGAATAAAAATTATTAAAGAATGGGACAAATGACTAATGAGGAAAACTTAAATGAACTAAGTCTGTATAGTCAGTTCAGCAATATCTGAAGAGGAATCTTCAAAACAGCTTGAAAATGTCATAGAGGCATAAACATTAGAAATGAAGAACTCCCCAGGGTGGCGTTTAAACGGAAGGCAACATCCATTATAGAACGCAAACAAAGCCTCTATCATGCTGAGTGAGTCTGTGACTTTGGGTGGGTCACTTTCCATACTTCAAGTTTTCCTCCACAGAGGAAGGGATGCTCCTACTTGATTGTTACTTTCTGTAATGGTGGCATGGAATTGAGAAAATATACTAAAATGTCAAATGTTAAAAGAGCTGAAATGAAGGGTCTGGTGTTCCCCATCTGTAAAACGAGGGGCTGGCCCTCGTGGGTGTCTTCTATGAACATAGTCCAGCCAGAAGCCCCGTGAGCCCTTCCAATCAGATTCCAGGGGCTCTTGGCCTCTGCCTGGTTAAGGAAGACCACCACCAAGTGACTGCCAGATTAAAGGAGGGGCCAGTCTTTCTGTTTTAGAACTCCAGCATGTTAACACTGTAGAGTTTTAGCAGTATAGTAGGAAATGTGATCTTATGTGATTTTAAAAAAACGAAGAACAGTAAACCTAGGGTTCTGTTAGTAACACTGTCAATAACTTCCTGAGTCCCGGAGGTGGTATATGGATCTCAAAAGTCTTTGGAAGGACTCCAAAGAATATCATGTGTTGACCTAACATCTTCAGTGGTTCCTCAAAGTGACTATACTTATGTGGTTAAAATGATCAACAATAAAAGGCAGATAAATAAAGGAGAGGTCGAGTCTGCAGAACACGCCTGTTGCTCTGCCTCTGCTGACGACAGCAGCACAAATAAAGAACAGCAGGCTCTCGCTGCTCAACTGGTAGTTCTCATGAGGGTTTGCACATTATGGAAAAAAAAAAAGTGGCTAAAAATACAAAGAGTTTTGAAAAAATATTTTAGCCATTTTTTTCTTCCTCTTCTTCCCTTTCTTATTTCTGTTTTCCTAAAGATAAACTACTTGTTTGTACCACTTACTTGTCATTTAACAGAGGTTACTGCTGTCTTTCTTACATGGGAGTCAGTGTAGCTACTGGTTTACCACAAAGCTTTGAGAGCCAGAAAGATCTACGCTCAAGTCTTGACTCTTCTACAGCTAGCTGTGTGGTCGTAGGCAAGACCTGTGACCTCTCTGGGTCATAATTTCCTCGGGGTTGTTCTAAGCGTCAAGCAAGATAATACATACTGGAAGCAGCCCTACGCCTGGCACATCTAAGTGCCCAACTGAGAGCAGTTTTTATTATCACCATCACTAGTTATTAGAATAAGTCTAGGCTTTGAGTCAGACCTCAGAATACTCAGTATACCCATGTGTTAAACTGGGAATAAAAATACTTATTCTGCAAGACTGTTTGGAAACTAAAAGGATATACACATTCTTTTATGTAGAAAATATTATATAAAGGTAAAAATATTTCACATATTTTATATGTATACGTGTATAAATACACACATACATACATATATATGTACACATACACACAACACTCGCAGCCCTCCTTGTTAGTTCACTTTCCCTCTCAGTTTGTTCTAAACCGAACACCCAATGTGATGACTGGGCATAGTGAACACAGAAGTGATCATTAACTGTTTGCTATTACTGACAAAGGTACAGATGACCATTAAACACAAACATGCTATGTACCACCCCCAGGCGTACACATCTTAGCACGCCCAGCATGCACCATCACCCTACTCTGCTAAAAGTTGTGCTCAAGTGCTGTTTCTCTCTCAGCTTCCATTACTTTATTAATTCCTTTTTCAAAAAGGCTACTTTTTGAGATACTGGTCCTCACTCTGGAGAGAAGAAAAGAAGCTGCCTTATTCAGGTATTTTTCTCTGGAGGGTCTCCCCCAGCTACTTCTGCGTTCAGGATGTGTGAATGGAGCCTGCCTACAAAGCTCCCAGATTGACAAGGTGGCATATCTGGTAACGAGCGCTCCCCAGACAAACAGAGGCCTCCTGACATCTAGCCCTGCGTCGTGAAGGAAGGCCCTCCCGGGTGAGAAACTGCCTCTTCCTTGCAGACCACCTTTGATGGTCAGCACCTCTCCCGACAGCCTCACTCCCTTCCCACGACTTCCTCTGAAGGCTTCTCCACCTATCTGACTGCTCCTTTGGCTCCAGTACCAACTTTCTAATCAGACGTGCGCTGCAACGAGTCCCTGAAAGGGCCCCACGTTTCTATGCCGTCTTTGTATCCTTTGTGTACCCACGGCGTAAACCCTCATCCGCTGCGACCGCCAAGAGGGCACCCGGAGACTACAAATATGCGAGCTGCAGCTGAGCAAAGGGACGTGTTTACTTTCCATCCTGAACTACAACTTGACCTGCAGCAAAAACAAAAATACTGCGATGTGTATTTTTTTCCCAGAAACGATAATTATAGTACTCCAAATATTTTTCAAACTTCAACTACCAAAATGGAAATGGCATTTCAAAAAATAGTTTATTAAATAGGCACTTATATTCTTGGTAGCCCTTACATGGAAATTCTACTTTTTTTTTTCCTTCAGGGCCATGAAAGGGCTTGGCTCCTGGCTCAAAACCCTCTTCCAGGCTAAGGTGGGGCTCAGCCTGCCCGGCTGAGAGGTAAGTGGCTGAAGAGCCTTCCCTGTTCATTGCAGTCAGCATGGGTTTATGGCACCTTTTTCCACTTCAAAAATATCAGCGATTTAAGAAGCACAGTTTGTACACGGGGTGATACAAAGGCACTTCTGCACATCTGGCTGATGATACTCCTGAACTAGAAGCAGGAGGCCAGATGGGCTCCCGGTACCAAACTCAGGAGGTACAGTATTTAGACCCCTTGCAGTAGCATCACATGAATCCCACCTTATTTTACTCCTCTCTCTGAAGAGAATGCTTCCTCATCTCATTCCCCACCCGGTCCTTTTCCTCTAGCTATGTTTTTTTGTTGTTTGTTTTAAGGTCTTTATTGGAGTATAATTGCTTTACACTGTTGTGTCAGTTTCTGCTGTACAACAAAGTAAATCAGCTGTATTTATACATATATCTCTATATCCCCTCCCTCCTGTGATTCCTTCCCACCCTCCCTATCGCACCCCTCTAAGTCATCACCAATCATTGAGTTGATCTCCCTGTGTTCTGCAGCAGCTTCCCACTAGCTATCTATTTTACATTTGGTGGTGTATATGTCAATGCTACCCTCTCACTTCATCCCAGCTTCCCCTTCGCCCTCCACCCTGTGTCCTCAAGTCCATTCTCTACATCTATATCCTTATTCTTGCCCTGTCACTGGGTTCAAAAGTACCATTTTTAAAGATTCCATATATATGACTTAGCATACAGTATTTGTTTTTCTCTTTCTGGCTTACTTCACTCTGTATGACAGACTCTAGGTCCATCCACCTCACTACAAATAATTCAACTTCATTCCTTTTTATGGCTGTGTAATATTCCATTGTATATACTGCCACATCTTCTTTACCCACTCATCTGTTGATGGGCATTTAGGTTGCTTCCATGTCCTGGCTATTGTAAATAGTGCTGCAGCGAGCATTGTGGTACATGTTTCTTTTCGGATTATGGTTTTCTCAGGGTATATGCCCAGGAGTGGGATTGCTGGATCATATGGTAATTCTATTTTTAGTTTTTTAAGGAACCTCCATACTGTTTTCCGTAATTCTAGCCTTGTTTTTTTTGGACTCGGTAACTCTCATCGGGATACAGCCACTGTAACTACCACTCTCAGCTTTTCAACACTCTTTAGATCCCGGATTCTCACTTGAATGCTAGAGGGCTTTTGAAAGCACAGAAGGTGAACCTCATCTCCAGAGCTGTTGATTTAGTTCAGCTGGGTTGGGGCCTGAGAATGTGTTTTTCTAACAAATTCGCAGGCTACTGATGCTGCTCTACAGGTACCAAGTTTTGAGAACCACTGCTTTAGACCATATCTGTTTGGAAATTTTAGTCTCTTGTAAGCTCAGCCGCCCTCTCTCCTGCCCCCAGGCAAAGCTGTTGCTCTACTTTGTCTCTGTGTGTCTCTAAACAGAACACGTGGTAAAGCTGGCTTTAGGTACAGGAGGATAGTGACGCATAGTGATGGACGTGCTGGAGCTGAACGACAGAGGTCCCACCAATCTCACCCTCTTCCATATTAAACAGCAACCCGCATGGAGCTACTGTCTCAGGCCTGAGGCAGAATTCAGAGCGCCGCTCATGGAGAGAGCAAGCACACTGTTCAGGCCTGTACGCTGGATGGCAAGAGAGGGTAGGGCTGCTGCCAGTGTGGACCCTGTGCCCAGTGCTGGGGCTGCGCCCACATTTCAGGGACATCGCTCATTTTCAAATACAACAAAGGACATAATGATTCCATTAATAAGTCTAAGCAGAACGAATTAAAGGGGACACCGCAGTTTACGATGAAGCAATTCTCACAAATGCACACTCCAATAGTTGGGAATTTGTGGCATTCTGGAACAAGAGTGCCATGAAGTTTAACGTTACATGTATTATGGGGCCTGGGCTCCACAAAGTTGCGGAGGACCTAAGTTCCTTTTATGTGTTTGGCTCTTCAAAACCTGCGGTGTTAGCCGTTGTCCACAGAGTCTTCCCACCAGCGGGAAGGGAGGAAAGTGGAAGGCAAACACAGCTCTAAAGGGCATAATGTGCGATGTCAGGCTATTGCTTCTGCTCCCTCTTTGTGGCCAGGACTTAGTCACATGCCACACCTACCTGCAAGGGAGTCTGGAAATGCAGGTTATATCTCGAGTTAAAATTGTACATCTATGGGGGAACAGGGGGGACACATGGATGAGAGGACAATGAGAAACCCTAACAATAAGTTTCCTATGAAAGTAAACTGTACAAACTAGGGAAGTATCTCGCCCTTTGAAGAATGAAAGTAAAAAAAAAAAAAAAAAAAAGCATTCTAAAATAAAATCACTTGGTAAACACTCAAATAAGCAATACACGTGCTTCTTACCAAAGATCCACATCTAGGTATTAAAAGTAATTTGGACACAACGAAGAGTAGCCCCTGCTTTCCACAACTAGAGAAAGCCCATGCACAGCAACAAAGACTCAGTGCAACCAATAAATAAAAAACAAAACAAACAAAAAACAATACTGTAAAAAAATTGCCCTTTTGGTTTTTAACTTCAAAATTATATTCTTTATGTCTAAACTTTCAATTTGCCCCCTTTCAGATCTCTGTCCATGTCTTTGTTACTCTTTGGTATTTCTGTGATTGCACATTCTATTTTATTAAACATTTCATTAGTGGAAATTTTATATTTTGATTCTCAGAATGTCAGTGTCTGTAATCCTTGGAAATAAATCCGTTGTTTGATGTTTATGCTGAAAAAAAAAAAAAAGTAACTTGGAGATTGGGATACCAAGTTGTACACCCTAAATATATGCAGTTTATTGTAAAAAATTAAAAAAAAAAAGTACTGGGAAGGTTCTTATTCATTCAGCAATTCCACAAATAATAACTACCATGTATGAGACACAGTAATAAGTTGTATATTTTAATAAAAGTAAGAGATACATATAAATAGAAAACCCTTAGCTATCAGTGAACCTAGATTTAAGCAGAAAGCCTGGGCTTCTTTTGAAATGTTCTATAACTCAGAGTTTTCAACAAATCAATCTAATCCTTCCTACAACTAAGGTATGTAAAAAAAAAAAAAAAAGATGAATTGGAGATTTGAAGGTTTAATTGCAAGAGAGTGGAGCAATTAATATGCTTGTTCTTGCACAAAAACATGGAAATGGTTCTATCCATAGGACTTACTTGTCAAAGGAGAAGAAACATTTTCTTCATCAGCAATTCTTAGATATAAGTAGAGAAAACAGTGGCCTAGAGAAGCCAAGTGACTCGCCCAGGTCACTTGACCTAGAAGGGCCAGAAGCCTGGTCTCCTGGGGAATCCTACACTGGTTCCACCAAGACACACAATCATCATTCTAACTTTCTCATCCTTCAGTCTGCAGTCTGATATTCATCTCTTCCATAACACTTAAGGTGAATGGACCTAGAGTCTGTCATACAGAGTGAAGTAAGTCAGAAAGAGAAAAATACTTTATTCTAACGCACATATATGCAGGGCAAGAACAGAGACGCAGACACAGAGAACAGACTTGAGGACATAAGAGGGGAAGGGGAAGCTGGGATGAAGTGAGAGAGTAGCACTGACATATATACCACCAAATGTAAAATAGATAGCTAGTGGGAAGCTGCTGCAGAACACAGGGAGATCAGCTCAATGCTTTGTGACAACCTAGAGGGGTGGGATAGGGATGGTGGGAGGGAGGCTCAAAGGGGAGGGAATATGGGGATATATGTATACATATAGCTGATTCACCTTGTTGCACAGCAGAAACTAACATTGAAAGAAATTATACTCCAATAAAGATGGGGAAAAAAAAAAGACTGCTTAGATCCTACCTTAAAAATCTGATCATAAAACTTTATCACAAAATCAGCTAAATATACAAGTCAAACCAAACCAGAAGTAACCTTTATAAGTGGAATGGCTATGAAAGGTCAGAAGAGCAACCTCTGGTCACAGGGTGGCCGGGGTGCTGTCCACCACCCAGGTGCTGACAGGCTACACACCCACACAGGCAGAGCCTCGCCCTCTGAGACAAGGAGAACAAACATGCTGGCAATGGGAGGGATGGCAGGCCTGCCAAGCTGGACTACAAGAGGGACAATCCGTGTGCACACGAAAGGCCTTGGGAGGCGGCTGGCTCCCACCGGGAACACCCTAGTGCCTCCATACCACGGGAACCTCTCGACAACACTCTAATCCCTAGGAAACCTAGAACTCTGGCAGTGTCCCCCAGCTCATCCAGGAGATGAGGCCCAGCCAGAAATCAAGTGGAAACTCTAAGACCAGAGGAGCTGGTAATACCAGACAGGGTCTCTCCGCACTAAAGACGGTAGGAAGCCGCACGTGGAAGCCAGAGGTCACTTCCAGGGCCTTGGCTTGGTGCAGCCTCCACCTCTGGAAGCCTTCCTGTCTGTAAAATCCCTTTAGGCTGCCATGACTTCCCCACATTTTCAACAGTGCTTCTCTGCTCTTGTTCTGCTTCTTGGTTTTGTGGTCAACCAGACTTATCTGGACATCTGCTCCTGGTGAAACCCTACAGATATGCATAAGCCATGATATTCAGACGTGGTCCCGATAGTGAGTGTAAGCGCTTCTGCCTGCCCAGTCTTGTCAGAGCCCTGAGGCTCCCCTGTTAAGTAACGAGGCCAGAGCCAGCTTCTCTATACCTTCCCCTTTCTCCTCTGCTTTTCCTTACTAGTTTCCTGTTTAGAAGTCACAGCTATCCTTATTCCTAGGAAAGTCACTTTTAAACATTCAGGGCTTATGTCAATACTATCCTCTGTCCATGCTATAACTTAAGAGTTTAAAAACTTGCCTTGGAAAGAGACTGGATATGAACAAGGTGGACAGGCAATTCCACAAGCTTAACGTAGTGTTACTGGGAGCTTGTGGGCTTGCTGTACCTGAATTTCTAAGTATTTTTTTTAACAACAGAGTAAGATGCCACCTCTTCTCCCTGACTTAACGCCCAGTCTCGGACCTACAGGATCTGGGGAGACTGTTGCCCTCATTTCCAGTTCTACTTGGAGACACACTGTTTCACTGCCCTCCCTATTCAACATGGTTTCCTCCTAACAGGCTAGCAGAATCTGATCAGCCAGATATTCTTTTAAAAAACACAGGGGCTTCCCTGGTGGTGCAGTGGTTAAGAATCTGAGTGCCAATGCAGGGGACACGGGTTCAATCCCTGCTCCAGGAAGATGCCACATGCCCTGGAGCAACTAAGCCTGTGAGCCACAACTACTGAGCTAACATGCCGCAACTACTGAAGCCCGCATGCCTATAGCCCGTGCTCCACAAGAGAAGCCACTGCAATGAGAAACCCTCGCACCACAACAAAGAGTAGCCCCTGCTCGCCACTAGAGAAAGCCTGTGTGCAGCAATGAAGACCCAACGCAGCCAAAACTAAACAAATAATAAAATGAATCTTTAAAAAATAAAACAAAACAAAAATTGCCAGTGTTTGATATAAGTGGCTACTAATGTATGCTAAGAATTTTACCTGATCTTAAAGCCTTCAACAATAAGACATTTAAGACATCTCAGCTGACCTGCAAGATTAATGGTGTAATTTAAAAAGGCTATTCAGTCACCATATCATTCCTGGGCCTCCTATAAAAAAAGAGATGGAAATACAGTAGACTCAGAATTTCCACAAGAGAATTGTCAAGGTCTCTGCAAACACTCTAGTTGGTGTGTGATGCCCCAGATTACAGGTGCCCCAGAAAGTGCAATTTTACAAACTGGCCAGTATACTCACTGAGCTATTTCTAGAAATTGCTCTTGTTTTTGAAGCATGCCTTTCAGAGATTCAATTTACTGCCAAACACAGCACACCAGCTTTTTAATTTGTCCCAGATTTCTGTTTTCTGGTTAAAAAAAAAACAAACCAAACCTGTCACTTCTAGGACCTCTTTACTCCTCTTCAGTCTTTATCACCAGCCCTAGCAGCTGACTTTCTTTTGTAAAGAAAAAAAAAAATTTTGACCCGTTCATAACTTGCTACATATGTGACAATGAGCTAAAAACAACTGGGCAGCTGCTTGTCACCAGCTAAGTGATCTGCTCCTGCAGAGGTGTTTCAAGCACACCTGATTCAAATTACAAATTACTACTTGTCACGGATCTTCTGGGTCATTGTTTCATGAATAATTGAATTCGTGAATGTTAAATCAATGAATCGCAAGGGTCTGCTGTGTTGATTTCTGTGTAATGAATCTTGCATAAGTCATGGTTGTTCCTATTTAGTAATAACCTTGTACCTTGCTCTCCCCCTCCCCAATGCCCACTTAAGAAGGCATTCACAAGGCTCCTCCTCATCTGAGCCTCTAATAAGAGAATGTTGGGGACAATAGAGTTTGTCACCGGGAAGCCTCCTTTTGAGTCAGAGAAGAATTTATCACTTAGCAATTTCTTTTTTAAAGATTTTTTTTAATGTGGGCCATTTTTAAAGTCTGTATTGAATTTGTTACCATATTGCTTGTTTGTTATGTTTTGGTTTTTTGGCCACAGGGCATGTGGGATCTTAGCTCCCTAACCAGGGATCAAACCCACACCCCCTACAGTGGAAGGGGAAGTCTTTAACCACTGGACCACTAGGAAAGTCCCCTCACTTAATTTCAAGGGCACTGTGAGGTCTGATTTCCATCCTTAATTATGTCAATAGGAAACAAATATTACTAAATTAAGAAAATCACTTTTTTTTTATACTGGAAAATAACTTAGACTAATTTACAATCACAACTTAAACATAAGCAACCTAAATTCAAACTGCCAGAAATACATACAGCTGATTTAGTTCAAGTTTTAAGTAATGGTTAAAACAGCCACTTTTAACAGTATTCCTGGTGAAATTAACAGAAAAACTCTGCCCAGCAGTTGCTCTTCTAAATCTAATTCTGAATGTACGTATCTTATGGTTGAGGTCTTATTCTCTATACATTTAATGCCCTAGATGCCATTTTTAAAGCTGAGAACCACACCATCTTTATGTCAGCCAGGGTGCCAAAGCGGTATTCATTCTTTCACTTAAAAAAGTTTCTGGGGCAACTATGCGACCCACAGTAAGTGTGATCCCCTGTAGCGAGTTTGTGGAGGTGAGGACAGAGAAAGAACGGAGCACCAGCAAGCACAAACAGGGCTCTGACCACAGACTCAGGCCTGTCACTGACTGCTTCTGTGATCTTGTATAATTCTTTGCATCTCTATGGGCTTTTCATTTCTTTTTCTATCAATGGGAAGATCAGCAGATGACTCCCAAGGTTTTTTACCACTCCAAGAAGCGGAGAACAATACAGGATAAGCTAAGTAACAATACAAAACAGTAAATGAAGAGGTGACCCAAGGCAATATGTTATTAAGTGTCATAGGCGTGCTAGAGACAAAAAGGATTCTGACTTTAGAGACAGAAGACATTACTGCTTCTGGCAGTTGTGGAGAAAGCTTCCTGGAGGAAGTGTGATTTTTATCAAGGCCTTGAGATATGGATAGGATGGAATGCAGGTGTAGCAGGGAGGTTGGGCACAGGGACTACTGCTCGGGATGTGGTCTGGGAGAAAGGAGGGTGATGTGTGATGTAGCAGCCAGCCACACTCCCATCTGCTCCACTTCTCAATGACACACCCACAGCCCCACTGCTGAAGAGCTCACCACGCCCTTACCTGCCCCTGTGCTCTCACCTGGAGTGGCCACCCCTCCAATGCTCTTTCCCCACACTCACCACTAGCCAGATGCCACCCTCTACACACTCAACATTTACTGAGCGCTCATTACATCCTGGATACTTTGCTAGAGATTCGGAGTTACAAAGTGAAAATACATGGTCCTTGTTCTCACAGAGCATCCTGGTCATTTTCAAGCAAAAGTCATCTCCTCTGTGAAATATCCCTTTACCTCTATTTCCCTCAAAAGTCTGATTCCTTCCTCTATTTCTACAGACCTTGTGTGTGTGTGTGTGTGTGTGTGTGTGTGTGTGTGTGTATGTGTGTATATATATATCAATGTTATAAAACGTTTGCATTGTATCATTAATTACTTATATTTATATCTTGGCATTCTATGACCAACTGTGATTTCCACTTGAGTCTTGTACTTCTTTGTTTTCCTACTGCCCCAAATAATGCCTAGACCACAGCAGGCAGCCAATCAACTCCTATGTCTCACTAACATCCCCTATTACTCCTAGTGTCTCTACTTCTTCCCGTCTATCCACTTGCCTACCCACCTACCCTGTTGAGTTCTACTACTTACTACTAAGTGTGTGACCCTGGGTGATCTCTCTTAGCAGTGGTTTCCTCACCTGCAAAGTGAGGATAGTACGTTTCTACGTCATTGGTTTGTTGAGAGGTTGAAGCAACACATGTCAAGAGCTTTTACACTAATACCTGGCACATAAGTGAGCACCCTCTTGTTAGCTCTTATTATCATTAGCTGCTGACCTTAAAATTGTTACAAAAGCTCCTGGGATCTTTTTTAGAAGTCATGGAACCAAATCAACAACGTCAAGTCAAAGCATCAAATGATAAGGGCAAAGGACTCAAATAATTAAGCACAGTAGTGAGTAGCACCAACCCAAAGCACAAGCCTCCGGCTCTTAGCTCCACAACAGCAAAGGCCTGGACTCTTTCATAGCTCTGTAATTATGACTAGTATCTTCCTTTAGAAATGTCTGCGTACAATGAACTGCATATTCCCAGAAGTCTGTCTTCAGCCAGGTTGATTTTGTTAACAAAGGAACCCTGTAAAATTGATACAGTGCTTAAGCAATTGAGCAGAGGCTGTGTCTCAAGGTGTAATTAACTTTATGGACTTTTCAAAGGTCTCCAGATCTAGGCTGGTAATTACTTTAAAGCGTTAAAAATATATTCTATCAAAAGCCTCAAGTGGATGTGCAATTCAGTGAGTCCTGGGTGACTCTGGCTTAGGGGCACCCCAGTATGACACTAGTTACCTTAAGAAATACAATGAAATTCTCAAAATCAGTTCTGAAAATAAACCACCTAAATTTATTTGTAATTTTTAAAGGGCTATATGCATTGAACTGAATTCTAAAGTACTCAAGAATCTCTGACTTAAACAATTAAGAGATTCCATTGTGAGAGGTGTAAAATACTCCAGCTTGCAAGTAATTCCTTTCTTACCCAGTACTCTAAACATTGTTTCTATTATATGTACTATGTGTATATACTTGAAAGCCCATTTGAAAGGAAAAAGGTTTAGGCTGGATAATGCATTGCGGTATTTCTCTAACCAGTCCTCGGGTCTGACATATTTAAGGCAGCTGAGAAAATATGACAAGCAGAGACAGTGGACAAGAATCAAGAGAACAGACTTTAGCCCCAGACCCATCACTGACTCAGCAGTAGCAGGACAGGTACATTCTGGTGAGAACCACCATTCCCAAGGGATTAAATGGAGCATTTAGGGAGTTGCAATGAGAACGTCACAAAAATAAAACTGGGGGAGGAGGTAGGGAGAGGCACCACATAATTTAACTCAAGAAGCTGACATATATCGCATTATTTAAAAATTTTTAACTATAGGTATCACATCATAGTCACCAACAAACCACATCTTTAGTGTCATAATAACAGCCTCAGGAGCAGAACTTACCCCTTTTCTGGATGGGGAAGTTACTACTTAAATTAAGGATGAATTGAAGAAGGGATAAGCAGTGAAATAACTTATATAAATAAATCCTGGCAGTTACTGAGAGCAAAGTTCAGAAACAATGTTTTGGATAATCAGAAGCTCAAATGATATAATCATTCAATTACACAAGGGGAAAAAGATTTGCCTTCCTGCATTCTATTTGCTGGAACCTCTATTAACTGGTGCAGATATATCCCCACATATACAGTAAAACACTAACTAATGCTCTTTTTGAATTAAAAGATATTAACTAGATCTCCCTCCCTCCCCCCACAACCCACTCATCTAGGTCATCACAGGAAGGTCCAAGAGGGAGGGGATATATGTATACATACAGCTGATTCACCTCATTGTACAGCAGAAACAACATTGTACAGCAATTACACTCCAATAAAAGATATCAATTATATTTGATACATAAGAAATGACAGCAAAAAAGGGACAAAGCACCCAAGAAACAAAATAATAGGACTTAACACATTCAAATCATGTTATTCTGCAAAGTCACCTTTATGAAGTTATACAGTTATTCCAATTCTGCCATTTCTCAACACCTTTCTGTAATGTTCCTTTTGACATTTTCTTTAAAGGCAGTTCATGAGATTTACAACAAAATCAGCCTCAGTGCCTAATAGTTCTACCCCATATTTTAACAAAAATAGATTTTCCCAAAGTGCTCACCTATTTTATTAATCAGGTATGACTCCATATGCCTTTTGGCTATTTCCCCAAATAAAATCCAACTTACAAAGAATGAAAGTTTTTCATTACCAAAGGCATTCAAAAGAAAAGTGCTACAAATGCTGAAGGCAACTAAAAACAAAAACAAAACAGAACAGAACAAAACAGAACAAAAAAAAAGGAAGGAAGGAAAGAAAGGAGAAAAGGGAGAGAGGAAAACATTCATCCTTGTTCAAGGGCAGCCTCACTAAAACAAGCACATAGGCTTCTAAGGTAATGACTGTGAGCATCTTACAGATTTTAAAATATGTTTGGAATTTGGTTCAAATAGTCCCCACCTAAGAATCTTAATATGAGGTATATCTTACTATTACATTTTATTCTACTCTTTTGGCTAGCAGGTAAATTCCCTTTCCCTGAGTACGCTAAGATAATATTTTGCAGCCTGATTAAAATGTTACCTTTTTTTTAGTTTTCCGACTGAAAACAGAAGATTTGGTTTAAAATGAAAAAAATAGCAACTGGGTCCATATTTACTCATCTTGTTAAGACCAGAAAAATGACAATAAAAATGTTTTTTGAAAAAAAAAACGCCATCAAGAGATATGCTGTTTGCTGTATGAAGGTTAATTTTAAATAGTATTTAACAGAAGTAAATAAGCACTTTGAATAGCACTGATTACAACTCTTCAAGAGAGTCCAAATGCTTCTTCATACAGTATCAAATGTGTAATTTCTTCCACCAAATTTTAATTTAACTAGGAAAAACAAACCACTGTTGCATAAAAGCCACACATTTAAGCTTACATAAAATGTCTTTGGAAAATATCTCTGTATTAATCTTACATGTTAAGAATATAAGCACTGAAATTGAGCTATTTATAGCTTTGGATTAAATTTAATTCATAGTTGCACAGGAGCATGGATCAAAAGGTTGTATGAAACACTAGTTTTTACAATGCTATGGCAATAAAAGTTCCTCTAGCTTCTTCACTCAGTGCTCTTAGCTATTGAGGTTCAACACCACGGAGCCCCCAGACTCTCCAGCAGCTTCTACGGAATGAGGTAGCTCAGGCAGGGGGGATCTTAGAAGGGAAACATGGTATGGGCACACCAGCTCCCTAGGGACTGAAAAATAGCATCCAAACTCTGTACCACAGCACTCGTAGGCCCTGGCATCTGGGCCCGACCAATCCCATGATGCATCGCCTCCATTCTCCACTCCTGTGGGACCCATGCATGTTCCAGGTACACTAAGAGATGCTGCTTCCTCAACTGTCCCAGATTCTCTCATATCTCATGTCTTCATGCCACCTCTTCCTTCCTAGCTGGCAAATTCTTACTTATCCTTCAAACTTCAGCTCCTTAGATGAGAAGACATCCCTGACTTTCGAAAAGAGTCAGGCAACTGGCAGGCACAGGTTTGATGGAGGTACCCACACCTGCTTCTCAAACAACACTTGGGTTTCAGTCCTGCAAGAGGAAGGGGTCTTTGCTACAGTTCTAGCATCTGTGTGTCCAGCGTGGCGTAGTGACATCACTGGTGACCATTATATCTTCACAGACGAAATAGTTGAGACAAAGTAACAACTAATGAAGAACATGGGCTCCAGAATGATCCACTGGGTTCCAATCGTAGCTCTACCTCTACCTGGCTGTGTGACACTGGGCATGTTACTTCACCTCTTTAAAACTTCCTTCATGGGGCTCTTGTGTTTATTAAATAAAATAAGCCACATAAAGTGCCTGGTGACAGCCGGTACCTAGTAAGCATGCTAGAAATGTTAACTATTACACCACAGTCTCATTCTCAGAAATAAGAGACTTTTTTTTTTTTTTTCTGCTGCACTGTGTGGCTTGTGGCATCTTAGTTCCCCGACCAGGAATCAAACCCAGGCCCTGGGTAGTGAAAGCATGGAGTCCTAACCACTGGACCACCAGGGAATTCCCAAGAGACTTACTTTTAAACAAATGAATTAAGCTAATATAATCTGTTGGTAGGCAAGAGAACATTCTAACCATGGAAAATCAGAAAGATGGGATATAAGGAGAAAGAGGGCAGGAAGTTGGCGAGAGAATTAAATACGTGTCAGTTAAGGGCTCAAACACGAAGACAGGAAACAATGAGACTAAGAGAAATAAGAGTCAAAAGTAAGTGATGAACACTGAAAATGCGCAGAGAACGAAGCAGGATTTTAAAGTTGCAAGGTCAGGAGAAAAAAGAAAACAATCACCTCATTGGGCCTTAATGCTATCAATTTGGTATGAATTTATTTATGAGCTGTCATCATTTCTTAATCTCACCACCAGATATGACCACTGTACATGACCACATCCCAGGTATTTTAGATATGCTGCACAGAGCACCCGTGTCAGAATATTTCCAAAAGTCCTTCTCTGATTTATTTACTCATGCATTTCTCATCTTTAAATAATAATTGGCTCCAGAGAAAATAAAATGAAACCTTATGCTCAGATTCTAACCTAAACTTCAGGAATAAAAAAACTAATATTAAAAGAACTAGCAGCTCCTCTGGCATGAGACCTCTGTCTTAAAATCCGTGCATTCAATCTCTTCAACATGATAAATAAGTGTACCAAGAACTTGGCACATTACAGAGAACATGGAATGTCAACGCCCTGGGTGCAGCTTTAACAAGTTGCCAATATCAAAACTACCTTTTCTGGGATGCCAGTGAATCTATTTCAAGTGGCAGTAAAATGTGCTCTTGTTAATAATGCGAATAGGGGACTCTAATATTAACCTAAGTACTTCAAGGAGCTGAAGTTTTCACTGAACCATGTGCTCATCCCGACATCAATCTCAACTTTCCAAAGAGGTACTAGATGTAAATCAAAAGAACAAAGCTATTAATAAATCTGACCAACGTTTATGTACGTTTTAATGTTGCAAAGAGTCAACAGGGCCTCTCTCAACAAAATCACCATGTCGTCCTAGTAACAAAGAGCTGTATGTATGGCCAGAACTCTAGTTTTAAAGTTTAGGATACATTCTTAGACATGAGGCCTATCAACCACTTTACTGAATCATTAGAAAATTTCCTTAAACACGTTAGTATTGCATTAGCAACATCCACTTATATTTTTCACAGGGATAATGTCAGGATAAATCAGCTTAATAATTACAGCAGGAGAGAGAAAGGGAAGTGAGGAGGAGATGAGATAGAAAGGATAGAGCCTGGATTTGTATCCAACTTTAAATAGTGATGTAGTCTAGGATACAAGTCCAGGATCACCGTCTTGCTTTAACAGACAAAGGCAAGGAAGGTTCAGAGAGGGTAAATGACTTACCCAAGGTCACAAATCCATGAAAACCTGAGGACTGAGACCCAACAGAAACAAAACTTTCAATCAAAGAAATCTACCCCAGTTCTCTGAATCCTCTCCATCTAGTTGCAGAGTTGTAGACATGATTTCCTATTGAGAGAAGGTAACTTTATCTCATTTGGGGGGCAGATTCCGTGGTTCAGTTGCTTTACCACCATTGCTTAGGGAAGGGAGCCTGGATGCCAAGGAACAAGAGCCGACAAGCGAAAAGTCTAAAAATTAGTATTTAAAGGAGAGTCTGTTGTGCCATCTGGGGCCTTGCACTCTTGTTTTGTGCCTTTAACTTCTTCCTCTCTACTGGCTCTTTCCCTTCTGTTTATAAGCATGCTTCAATTTCTAAAATTTAGAAAGCAGAAAACACTCTTCTTTTAGATCTTATATTACCTTCTGGCATTCTAACCTACTCCGGTTCCTTGCGTCACTGTTTAGAAAGCCACTGTTTTAGAAAGTGGAATCAGTGCTCAGTACTAGCTTATCGCAACGTGCCACCCACTGCGAGCCCCGCGGGAAGATGCGCACTCTCCCTGCACACGTTGGGTGCTTCTCCATCCCCACCCGCCCTCCTGGGTCTGGCGGGCCCTTTGTGCTTCTCCATCTATTGAATCTCATCCACCCTTCACGGCTCAAATAAAATGCTACCTTCCCTGGGAAGGAGTATTACCCCTGACTTTCCCAGTCAGGATATCACTCTTTTCTCAGCACCCTTGTAGACCTTTTCTTGAACCTCTAAATTATAAAAATACTTACTTCATTCCACTTTCTATTCTGGTGAATTGTTTCCATGCCTGCCTCCCCAAGAAAACTGGAAGCATCCTGAGCTAGGGCTACATGTTATTTACTGTTGTGTATGCAAATGTTCACTGCAGTAAAATCTTCTTTGGTAAGAATTTGTGACAAATTTATTCTGGATCTTCCTATTACTGTTTTTAAGATATTTTAGATGCAGCAGAGACTATTTACCTTTGAAGACCCTAGAAGGATCCCAAACTCCAACCTAAATAATAGACCCCGAAATAAAATAGATGGAATCCAGAATAAAGAAAACGAGAGAAAGGTAAATTAAATATATAATCTGCTATAATAGAATTTTATTATTTCAGGCTACCAATGGTTCCATAAACTGCATTAACATTGTTAAATGGGTATATATTTTAGGTTAGTTAAAAAAAAATGAGTTGCATTAATACTGCTGGAAATAGGTCAACATACAAGGCTATTTCAGCAGAATGGGAGAAATGCAATGGCAGAGGTGGATAGAAGGGAAACAAATTAGAAGTATGGAGGTAGAGATGACAAGCGAAGAGAGAAGAGGGGTGAGGAAAAGGATGTCAGGAAAAGTTACAGAGCAAAGTAATCACTGCAGACACAGAAGCTAAGTGGCCTGGATAGGAGTGAAGAACGAAAGAATAAAGGAAGAATTACAACATCTACATGGAGGAGAGCAACATGCTTCTGCAGGGGACACAGTGTCCAATGGGAGTGAAGGGATTCTGATTAGAGGCTGTCATGTCTTTGCCACCAGCTGAAATGTCTAAATTGATCTGGATGCTCTTCCCACCTTTCTGCCCCCCCTCCCCCCAACCCCCCCGCCAGCAACGCCTGACATGCTGAGAGTGGAATCAGAAACAGAGCCCTGGCAATGGCTTTCACTGTGCAGCTGGCCATGCTCTGAAGCCAGGACAGACTGGGCTCAGGAAAGAGGCTTTTCAACTACAGAACAGATTCTCCCATTAATCAGGAATGGTCATGGGAGGAAGAATCTGAGCCAGTCAGCTACTGGTCTGGATATTACTAATAATTTCTCTCTTTGGTTTCTGGAGGATCTGTGCCAGGGTTCCTTCCAACTACATACAGCAAGTACGACTTTGCCGCTGTATTTTAAAAAATTGGCAGAATACCTAAAAGAAATGTGACCAGGGCCAAAAGGGTAAGCTTAAATGAAATTAGGCATAAGTAAAATCAAGTGACGGGTCAAAAAAATACTAAACCTATTATGTCTCTTCCTTTCAGAGGACAAATAGAGTATTACAGCAGGAGTCAGTGTCCTGTTTTCTGTCGCCTGGAAATCCCCAATAATTACATACCACTCTCCTCCTCAGGTCAATGATAACTAATATTCATGATCATGACCCTGAATTTTTCCAAATTCTGAATGTGTTTTATACCTGAGGATACTTTCTAACAACCAACCTTTTCATACTATCTCTTAACTTCCTCTTCTTAACCCCTGTCCTTATAAGCCTGCAGTGGATCCACAATGGCTATTAAAGTCCAACTTTCAAAAGTATATCATGAGTGATCTTTTATAATTTAGTTTTAATCCATTTTTTCAGAATCATCAGACATTTATTAATTACCCCCTAGGTGCCAAGCACTGTCTCTGCCTTCAGGGGACATGGACAGGCATGCAGGAGAGCAAAATAGGGTGAAGTATACAGCCTTGGAAAGTATAACAAGGTCCTACCACATTCAAACACAGGTCCTCGGTTAGGGGATTGGGAGAATGACTTGAACAGTATGGGGCCTCCTCCCTAGCAGAGAAGCGTGCGTGAGAAGGGACACACATGCACCTGCATCTCCCTAGGTAGCCTTGGTTCCCCCTGGGATCCTAGCATGAGATAAATCATGCCTGAGACAGGCGAGGCATGTTGTCAGAAACAGAAAGAATCGGTGAATAACTTTAAAGAGAAGCTAAGCAAACTGGGGTGTGGGTTTTATTGACACTTCTGGGGAAGAAATAGAAGCATTCACCAAAGATCAGAGACAAACACTGCCTATGGCAGAGGGAGAGGGTCAGACAGTCGGCAGGAGACCAAGCTGAGGAACCACAACCAAGATGGAGTCTCAGGATTTTGCTCTTGTGCTGCAGACAGTGATATATTTTTTTTTTTATTATTTTTTTGGGGATACACCAAGTTCAATCATCTGTTTTTATATACATATCCCTGTATTCCCTCCCTTCCTTGACTCCCCCACCTCGAATCCCCCCCACCCTCCCCGCCCCAGTCCTCTAAGGCATCTTCCATCCTCCAGTTGGACTCCCTTTGTTATACAACCACTTCCCACTGACTATTTTACAGTTGGTAGTATATATATGTCTGTGCTACTCTCTCGCTTCGTCTCAGTTTCCCCTTCACCCCCCGCCCCCTCCCATACCTCGAGTTCTCCAGTCCATTCTCTGCATCTGCGTCCTTGTTCTTGTCACTGAGTTCATCAGTACCATTTTTAGATTCCGTATATGTGAGTTAGCATACAATATTTGTCTTTCTCTTTCTGACTTACTTCACTCTGTATGACAGACTGTAGTTCTATCCACCTCATTACATATAGCTCCATCTCATCCCTTTTTACAGCTGAGTAATATTCCATTGTGTATATATGCCACATCTTCTTTATCCATTCATTTGTTGATGGGCATTTAGGTTGCTTCCATGTCCTGGCTATTGTAAACAGTGCTGCAATAAACATTATGGTACACGTTTCTTTTGGGATTATGGTTTTCTTTGGGTATATGCCCAGGAGTGGGATTACTGGATCATATGGTAGTTCTATTTGCAGTTTTTTAAGGAACCTCCAAATTGTTTTCCATAGTGGCTATACCAACTTACATTCCCACCAACAGTGCAGGAGAGTTCCCTTTTCTCCATTTCCTAACACCATACACAAAAATAAACTCCAAATGGATTAAAGACCTACATGTAAGGCCAGACACTATAAAACTCCTAGAGGAAAACATAGGCAGAACACTCTATGACATCCATCAAAGCAAGATCCTTTTGGACCCACCTCCTAGAATCATGGAAATAAAATCAAGAATCAACGAATGGGACCTCATGAAACTTAAAAGCTTTTGCACAGCAAAAGAAACCATAAACAAGACGAAAAGGCAACCCTCAGAATGGGAAAAAATAATTGCCTATGAAACAATGGACAAAGGATTAACCTCGAAAATATACAAGCCGCTCATGAAGCTTAATACCAAAAAAGCAAATAACCCAATCCACAAATGGGCAGAAGACCTAAATAGACATTTCTCCAAAGAAGACATACAGATGGCCAACAAACACATGAAAGGATGCTCAACATCACTCATCATCAGCGAAATGCAAGTCAAAGCCACAATGAGGTATCACCTCACACCAATCAGAATGGCCATCATCACAAAATCTGGAAACAACAAATGTTGGAGAGGGTGTGGAGAAAACAGTGATATATTTTAATGACTTAATTTCCAAACATCATAAGTACATGAAGAGAAGGATTCAAAATCACCTCTACTTTGCTATACTTGCTGCATTTCAAAGAGTAACTCTGACTCCACCCAGCTGCTGCCCCGCATTTTTCCCCCATCTCAGGAAACCGCACCAACTGTTGAAGCCAGCAGTGTGGGGTCAGTCTGGAGCCCATCTCCTAACCTGACCCTCAAATCCAATCAATTTGAGACTTTTTAACGTTGTACCTCTACATGACACAAAGAATCCACATCCTTCTCTCCAACTCCTCTGCCAACACCCCTGCCTGTCCGAGTAGCATCCTCCCATCTCCTGTCCGAGTAGCATCCTCCCATCTCTCCCTCAGTGCCCTCACCAGCATCCCCCCACCCCCCGGTCCCACTCTACTTCCTGCTACAAGACATTTTCATCAGAGCAGCCAGAGTTCACCTTCTTAAAAAGGTGAACCTTCTTATCATCTCCACCTGAAGCTCAAAACCCTTTAATGACTTCTGATCACACTTAAAGAGTAAAATCCAAACACCTTACCTTAGAGTCTCTGCAATTTAGTCCTTCCCTACCTCTCCCACGTCCTCTCCTGCCGTTCTCCCCACCTCACTTGCTACACTTCAGCCCCTAAACCTTTCTTCTTCCAGCACACAGAACTTGTTCCCTCACTTGGGTTGCTGAATGTGGGTTCATTCTGCCCTGAATGTTCTTCCCCAGTCTCTCTGCACAGCTATTTCCTTCTTAACATTCAGTGCCACTTAAACATCATCTCATCAGAGACTTTCTCAAGCCATCCTATCTTGGTCTCAGCATTCTATTATCCAACTGCATTTATTATACTTTTATTTATGGCTTTTATTTATTTTTCCCATAAGACTGGGAGCTTGGGGTGACGGGGACCTTGTCTGTCTTGTTCACTCTGTATCTACCAGTGCCTGACACAGAGTGAGGACTCCACAAACGTTTGTAAAATGAATGCATGAATGAATAAATTAGGGGAAACTACAGAGGCATCTGCTAAGGGCAGATGACTATCCCCTTCAACTGGAGCTTACAGGATAAATATATTCAATACATAAGCTTCAGACAAAACAAGGTTTTGTGAGTTAGATGGCTCTGAAAACTATTTTTAAGGCTACTTTTAATTTTAGGTGTGTTAACATCTCTGCATAATGGTACAGCTTCCTAACTTGTCCATCTCAGAACTACACAAATGGCCCACAAGCACTGGTGATGCCAAAGCCAGAGGGTCTTCAGCAGTGAGTAGCTAAGGTGACCACTGCAAAGACAGACATATGCTACCAAATTCAACTCCTATGAGAAAAAGAGCACCAAGGGGTGCTGCTTCATATTATTCAAGATCTCAAGAAAAACTCATACACACCAAAGCTGACTGGGTGAAAAGCTGAGAAAACATGAAAATATGAATATGTCCCCAGCTCACTGTTAGGAGCTTTTAAATTAATGGGAAACCAGATGCCACTGCTTCAATCCCTAAAGTTTTAAGCAACCTTTCCTTAGTGATAAATGACAAACATGGCTGAAATACCAACCGAGCCAACATAAAGCACCCACGCAAAATACAAACACTTTACAAGCACTTTAATTAAACTAGGTTCTCTTCTCAAGCTACAGAAGAAACTTGGGAAGAAAGAGCTTCGGGCAACTGAAAATCCAGATGAAGATCCCCAACCCATATACAGATGAAACAACTTGAGCACAGCGGCAAAGACTCAAGGAGCTTAAAAAAAATTTTTTTTAATTAAAAAAAATTTTTTAAATATTTTAAAAAAAGGACATTGACTGCTAATATTAAGTCTTGAGTATGTATACATATGTTTATATGCACATGTGTAGGTACCTAATTTTATACAAAATTTGTATTTGTGTGGGACTCTGTTTGTTGTTTTCTGGTTCTAGGCTCCCCCTGAAACAACAAGCCATTCAACGAGGCCCTGCCACAGAGGGCAGTGCAGAAATATATTGCTTTTGGCCTCACAACTGTCCTTTCCCGCTTGTGTGAGAAGCCTGTGTTGACTGTACTGTGAAAAAAATTTAAGGAAAGAAAAGCCCTACTGTTGTAACTGTGCCAAAAAAGTATAAAGAAACAAACTCCGATGCTAGAATTTGAGGCATTTCCTCTGCTATGTGACTATGTCCTTTAACTGAAGGTCAAAAGAACTTTAAAGGGCTTCAATATTTTAAAGCCTAAAGTGGATATTTTTGTGGCCCTCTCAGTTTCTGCATGCCAGCGACACACGTTTAACTGACATTTAACGAGAATTTATTCAGCAGCTTTCAAGGGAAATCCTGGTATTGCTTTCAAACACAATTTATTTAAATTTCTAATGCTTTACATTAATACAGATTGGTTCATTTCCCTGACAGCCTGAGTTTTTCTAAAATGCCACTAAGTGAATAAAGTCATTTTAAAGCCCATTTCACATCTACTACCTCCTAATCCCTCAATATGTCTATATGCTGTAATTTTATAACCTTTTTTGCTGGGGACATTCATTTATTTTTGATGCTACAGATAACAGTAAATAATGTGATATAATCATTCTGTTTCTCTTCTTAGGTGGCACTTGACATCAGATTTTATAAAGACTTCAAATGTGTTTTCTGGTAACAGAAAACAGTACATCAGCCCATGGGAAATGTAACAAAATCAACCATGTTTCATTATGTTCAGAAAACATATATCAATGGGCCACCCCACTTGGTGATACGACTCATATCTGTCAAAGTCCTCAAAACATATCTGAAAGAAAGGAATTCTTTTAAGAGTTGGCAAAAATCTTTATGGAAAGGTTATTATGATTGAGGAATAGACAACTCAAAGCCATGAGGCACCAACTCAGTACGTGCTTTAATTAAAGTCTCTCTGAACTGAGCAGTGATACAACTATAAGATGTGTCAAAGATGGTATAAAGGCTTCACATCAATCAATAGAGCAGTAAAACAGAGCAAAGAACTCCCACTGAAGAGGTCTGAATGGCCATATATGGAGGCTCCTGAAAAACTATTTCTCTTGGGGTGATCTGGAATGACCTAACCTCCAAAATGTGGAGACTTCTCTTTTCTGTTGATCCTTACCTTCTTCCCTAGTAGTCTCCTTCCCATATATAGAAAATTCAAACAGTTTGTCAGTTAACAACCACTCCCCTTTTGTTTACCAGAATTCCGAGTTATTCACTGGAATGTTTTAAATAATTCTATTGGGAGTCATCACAGTTACTAATGGACATACCGTCTAATCATGGCCCGTAGCCTCTTGGCTACTCAGAGGGAGACAAGCTTTCTGACTTGTTGCTCTAGAAATGTCAACAAAAGGAAGACAGTTTTCAACATTATCTCTCATATTTCCTTTGCTGTTCAAAGGGTCAGCTTCACTAGCGTGTGGGAAGCAGATAGACAATATGGTTTAATAGCAAAGTTGGGTGCGGTTGTTATGGTGATAAGGGAAATGAAAGTGGAAGAAGTTTGAATAATATTTATTTGAAGAGTCTTGCCTTGTCCTCTATAAGCTATTCACAAAGTGCACAATATTACACCAATTCTTAAGAGGAACTGGGGCTTAGACTCTACGACTAATTTCTACCATCAAAGATGAACAAAATTTTCAGAAAACTCTTAATGAGAGAATGTAATACCATTATCAGCACTGTCATATTTAATAACATATAAGTAAATGTAGAAATATACATATCAGGTAAAATAAAAAATAATCCTATGGTTGCATTTATTTCTATGTATTAACTATTATGCCACCATGTCTGTACATGTGCTTACATACATCTAGCTATAGATTCATACACATACATGGGACATATGTGTACAGATCACACTCTCTGGCACAGAAAATACATAAATGCATATGTGACATGTATAAATTTTTTTTATAGAAAAACCATGTTTTATAGAAAACCCTAAAGACTCTACCAGAAAACTGCTAGCACTCATTGATGAGTTTAGTAAAGTAGCAGGATACAAAATTAATGCACAGAAATCTCTTGCATTCCTATACACGAACAACGGAAGAGCAGAAAGAGAAATTAAGGAAACTCTCCCATTCACCACTGCAACAGAAAGAATAAAATACCTAGGAATAAACCTGCCTAAGGAGGCAAAAGATCTGTATGCAGAAAACTTTAAGACATTGATGAAAGAAATCAAAGACGACACAAACAGATGGAGGGACATCCCATGTTCCTGGATTGGAAGAATCAACATCGTGAAAATGACTGTACTACCCAAAGCAATTTACAGATTCAATGCAATCCCGATCAAATTACCAATGGCATTTTTCACAGAACTAGAGCAAGAAATCTTACGATTTGTATGGAAACGCAAAAGACCCCGAATAGCCAAAGCAATCTTGAGAAGGAAAAATGGAGTTGGAGGAATCAGGCTTCCTGACTTCAAACTATACTACAAGGCCATAGTGATCAAGACAGTATGGTACTGGCACAAAAATAGAAAGGAAGACCAATGGAATAGAATAGAGAACTCAGAAGTAAGCCCAAACACATATGGGCACCTTATCTTTGACAAAGGAGGCATGAATATACAACGGAAAAAAGACAGCCTCTTCAGTAAGTGGTGCTGGGAACATTGGACAGCTGCATGTAAAAGAATGAAATTAGAACACTTCCTAACACCATACACAAAAATAAACTCCAAATGGATTCAAGACCTACATGTAAGGCCAGACACTATAAAACTCCTAGAGGAAAACATAGGCAGAATACTCTATGACATCCATCAAAGCAAGATCCTTTTGGACCCACCTCCTAGAATCATGGAAATAAAATCAAGAATCAACGAATGGGACCTCATGAAACTTAAAAGCTTTTGCACAGCAAAAGAAACCATAAACAAGACTAGAAGGCAACCCTCAGAATGGGAAAAAACAGTTGCCTATGAAACAATGGACAAAGGATTAACCTCGAAAATATACAAGCAGCTCATGAAGCTTAATACCAAAAAAGCAAATAACCCAATCCACAAATGGGCAGAAGACCTAAATAGACATTTCTCCAAAGAAGACATACAGATGGCCAACAAACACATGAAAGGATGCTCACCATCACTCATCATCAGCGAAATGCAAGTCAAAGCCACAATGAGGTATCACCTCACACCAATCAGAATGGCCATCATCACAAAATCTGGAAACAACACATGTTGGAGAGGGCGTGGAGAAAAGGGAACTCTCCTGCACTGTTGGTGGGAATGTAAGTTGGTACAGCCACTATGGAAAACAATTTGGAGGTTCCTTAAAAAACTACAAATAGAACTACCATATGATCCAGTCATCCCACTCCTGGGCATATACCCAAAGAAAACCATAATTCCAAAAGAAACGTGTACCATAATGTTTATTGCAGCACTATTTACAATAGCCAAGACATGGAAGCAACCGAAATGCCCATCAACAAATGAATGGATACAGAAGATGTGGCATATATATACAATGGAATATTACTCAGCTATAAAAAGGGATGAGATGGAGCTATATGTCATGAGGTGGATACACCTAGAGTCTGTCATACAGAGTGAAGGAAGTCAGAAAGAGAAAGACAAATATTGTATGCTAACTCACATATACGGAATCTAAAAATGGTACTGATGAACTCAGTGACAAGACAAGAACAAGGACGCAAATGCAGAGAATGGACTGGAGAACTCGAGGTTTGGGGGGGGCGGGGGCTGAAGGGGAAGCTGATACGAAGCAAGAGAGTAGCACAGACATATATATACTACCAACTGTAAAATCGATAGCCAGTGGGAAGTTGTTATATAACAAAGGGAGTTCAACTCGAGGATGGAAGATGCCTTAGAGGACTGGGATGGGGAGGGTGGGGGGGACTCAAGGGAGGGTGGGGGGGAGTTGAGGGAGGGAGGGAATACAGGGATATGTGTATAAAAACAGATGATTGAACTTGGTGTACCCCCCAAAAAATAATAAATAAATTAAAAAAAAAAAAACCAAAAACCATGTTTCCTATGCACACAAATACACACCATTATAGATCCATATGGGATATACTCTTTGGATTAAAGAGGTTTGCTTAGTTATTGATATACCCAAAGGACCCTCAAGGAAAACACTGTAATAAGGCCTGAACTTAGGAAGACACAAAGTCAGACCAGGTGGCATGAAAGAACACATACATAACATTTTGGGGAGTTCCATGTCGCACTGAGGTGTGACACCACAGCCTAATTTGTCTGAAAAATTCCTGACGGAACAAACAAGTTGGCTCTCAATAAGAAAACATTCAGAGGGTTCCACTGTGATTAGCAACCCAAAGGCCAAAGGGCACTGGGAACATACAAATGGGATCATATTATATTTTCCTCTTACTGCCATCAAGATAAACATCATTTTAAATATTACAGGCAAGGTATTTAGAAAGTTTAAAAACCTCACTAATTGCTCAGATCTGGATCAGACACAACTGAGATTGCTAGACTTCGTTTCATGCCTTAGAAGTAAGCCAACAGGGTCCTCTGAGGCCACAGCAGGACCACCACGGGACAGGTCACCAGTGCCCTTGCTCAATGTGGTTTCAAGGATACTTGAGGAAGCCACTTTACATGCCCTCTGCCATGAACTCAAACTGCACCAAAACACTGAAAAAAGCATCCTTTCACGTCCACTGTTGCAAAAACACACCCCTGATATTTACAAAAGCCCTGTGAAGCAGACTGGACTTTATTTTTGCCATAACAGCCGAAACAATAAATAACAATCTTTTATATAATATAAATATATAAACAAGATCAGAATGTATTCTGAACACCTTTGAAACGTCCTTCTATTAAGGGGACAACAACTGGTCTTACCTATCTTTCTAATTTTCAGGGCTTTGACTCTTTAACAGCGGACCATGGGAACAGATTTTAAAAAGGAAAAAATAATCCCTTATTTTATTTTTCAAACTGCGTAAAAGGGAAAAAAAAAACTAAGAAAGACCCGATAAAATATGAGCTCATTTTACTGACACGCAGCTTTTCTCTATGTCTACAAAACTTGGATTTTATCTACAGACAAATATACGGATATATTCAGAAAAAGGGGTATCAATTTTTTAACATTATTAAATTCCTGTATTGTTCTTTTGTTATTGCAACAGGAAAAGAAAGGCTACTGATAAGGAGAAAGCACTTTACTTGCTTTTCGGGAAATTTAAAAAAAAAAAAAAAAAAATCCCAGTGACAGAGAAAAGAATAATGAAGTGCAGGAAAACCAGGAAGTTGTCAGCCAGAAAGGAAAAACACATCCACAATTTAAAGGAACATTCCAATCTCTGAAAAACTCACACAAATATTAATTCATCACGTGTAAACTCCATCTCTCTTCCAACTTTACAGGCACTACTTGTATTGTTACTTCCTCTTCATGCAAAGAACACTTAGCAACAGAGACAGCAAATCAAAAGCAGGAAGCTTTTGGGTGCATAAAAAAAGAGGTATCCCCAGCTTCAGATGTTTCAACAACTAACGTGAATCCACTATCCTTATCTTAGAGACTACGCACCATTAAAAGAACAGTCTCATAAGCTTCAAAATGAATTATTCAATTGCTCCTAAGAATATCTTAGTGGTCAATATGAACCAGGAAGGGAGTCAAGTTTTACTTTTATTAGAGCATTTCTATTCAAAGAAACCTCCCGAGTACTGAATTTTAGTACTCTTAAATATCTTTCTTGAGAAAGTTATACATTTCACAAAGATATTCCACCAGCTCTGGAAGTAAACATAGCTATGAATCACAAAATACCCTGTAAACGGATTAAAATGAGCTTTGATTTATTTTTTATCAGTATCTTCTAGAATACCTACCATGTACAACACTATTTAGACAGAGTGGCCACTCTGCCCTTATTACAATTGCCTGTGTGCCCATCTCATCTCTCCCAGTAGAGGTGATGTCCTTTCTGTGTCACTTTGAACACGCTGGTGCAGCTGGGCTGGACCCAGTCCATGCTCCCCAGGTGTGCAGGACACAGCCAGGAAGGGGCAGGATTAACTTTCGGGATTTTTGCTCTATCCTAAAGAGCTCTCCTCCTTCTGGGATGGATTCCTTTAATAAGAATTTCACAATTAGAAAAGATTAAAGTGTGAATGATGGATGAAGCAACATTCTACAGTGTAACTGATCAATAAGAGGCTAAGTATTTAAAAATTTTCCTAAATTACTGGTGCTGGTGGTAAAGAGAGAAAGAGGACAGATGCTGGGCTTTTGAGGTGCGAAAACCCTGAAAGAACAGAATGGGGTGGCCATAGCAGAAAAAAGACAAATTTGGTGATCTTCACCATTTTCACCTAAGGTGCTCTGTTAGCCTTCAGTAAGAAGCAGAGGAGAGGGACTTCCCTGGTGGTCCAGTGGTCAAGACTTTGCCTTCCTAATGCAGGGGGTGCAGGTTCAAGCCCTGGTTGGGGAGCTAAGATCTCACATGCCTCATGGACAAAAAACCAAAACATAAAACAGAAACAATATTCTAACAAATTCAATAAAGACTTTAAAAATGGTCCACATTAAAAAAAAAAAAAATCTTAAAAAAAAAGCGATTATAATAGCTTTGCCTAGAGGAATGTCTTTATGTGTGACCGTATGCATTCATGGTGCCTCCTTCCATTAATAAAGACTTTCGCACTTTTAAAAAAATTAAAACCTCTTTATTCAAAAGTATTTTTTTCTTGTTGTTTTTTCCTGGAGGATCTCAAGGTACTAGGTAAATACTGGCAAGGCTGGGAAATGGAAAAAATACACTATGTACCAGAGAATCCTTACCTATATTGATAAAATTATAAGAATATCTGAAATGATCACTTTTTTAATGGAATGCAAATTCCTGCTAAAGTGATTATGCTCCCAAACATTTCTTGAACTTCCCTTTGAACAGACTTTTTTTCTTTTTTTTTTTCCATAAGCAGAACAAATACAAACCACCAAGCTTGCCTGAGTTGTCCAAAACCCCAGATCATGGTTGGGGAATACTGATTACACTAATTAATGAAGTTTTAATGGCTTGAGTTTGGGAATGACAACTCCTGATGGTCCACACCCTCTGCAAAGCTGATGGAGACAGCTGGCCTGGGGCTGGAGGACACAGAAGAGGCAGATCCAACTCCTCTCAGAGGGAGAGGCCCTTCTCTGGGGAGTGGTCCCCACCCAGCTCCCTCTACAGCAGCTCCGAAGGCCTCTCAAGCCGGGATTCCAGACCCTTTGCTCATGTCAGGAAAAGCCTTTTTGGGGGCCAGAGTTTACACGGACACAGCTGGGCAAAGCAGCAAGCAACTCAGCAGCTCTGTGTGATGGAGCACACGCCAAGCCCTGGGAATAACTGAGAGGTCACCTACCAGCCAAGTCGGAAACCACAAATCCGCAAGGGACTGCTCAGTGCTACCCAGAAGCTAAAACATTAACCTGCTAAAGGCCAGCTTTAGATGTACGTTTCCTTAAGCATCCCTGGTAGATGGAAATACAAAGTTTTCAACATGGCCGCCAAAGAACACCATTTCTCTGGCTGAAGGTGTCAGATTGTTTTTTGTCCTCTTAACAGTGACTGTGTTTTTTAAAACAGTTTTAATATTAAGCACATGGTATTTAATCTTGAAGCAAGCATACACTTGTAGCAAAAACTGTTCATCTACAACTTCTGGTACTGCTGTCACTAACCTAGGAGAAGGTGTAGGAAGAGGGCAGACAGATGGTTGAACTACACACAACTTGGGACAGAAGAGATGGGCTGAAAGTACAGATAAAGAGCTAAAGCAAAGAAAGGGGAAGGACATCAAATGGAACAAAGTACTACTGGCTATTTACTTATAACTATACAGCAAGCATCCCTCTAAGGGTTGGATTGAAAAAAATTTTTACGCCATTTACTGTAACCTCAATGTGGTTGAATGAAATGCCCCTCTAAATACACACACACACACTCTTCTCTTAGCACAAGGATACAACATATTTAATCGTGACTTTTTTTTTCTGTTGGGCACAAGAAATAACAATAACCAGAAGGTCACTGTATGACTTCCAACAGTTAAAATGCAGGTATAATTATTCAGCCAACTGCTCCTCTCCAACTGGGCTTATGCCAAGTTCCCTGAGTTTCCTGTTTTGATTTCCCAGATATTCGAAACTGGTTTCTGCCTCTCAGTAGTCGTTTTGGGTTTTTTCCCCCTGTAACAGTTATCAAGACATCAAAACAACAACGTGTACCTAAATTATAAAATTCTAAAATGCTGACTTAGTTGTCAACCTAAATAAAATATTTATGAAAATAAATAACTTTGCCTACACTTTCTTTCCCCAGGACATTGCTAGAATTTAAAGTGAAACACATGTATTTAGATTTCAAAATCATTTTACATATATGAACCAAAAAAGGAAAGATACATCACATTACCCAGTTATCAACTTGTGATTTTTTTTTTTTAACAGAGGGCAACAGCAATACAGTTTTAAGCTGCATAAAAGCCCTACTGCCTTAATTAAACAAGCCTCCTTAATGGCACTTGGGCAGCTAAAGCAAAAATCAAAATCAGGGGACCATGATGCTAAGGAGGTCCCTTATCCACCTGGAAGGTAAGGTTAAGTGTGTTTTTTAATTTGGTCACAGGAAAGGTTGCTGTTTCCAAACCTGGTAAGCAATGTTAACTGAATTCCTCAAAAACACATTTTTAAAACAATTTAGATAAGCTAAAGCAATATACTCACAAGCGTAATATTGATTTCAGATGTACCTAGCCTAAGAAAAATAGAATCTGTGATAAGTAATTTTAATGAAGTAAAGGACTAACTTAAAAATTGTGAATCGGTGCATATGAAGGTCTGGAAGCAGAGAAGGCATAGTCTCTACAACATAGAATGCTTGGCTTGAGAATAAGTAAGAATCAGAGTTTGAGAGGTTCTCTCTTTTGGGTTTTTTTGGTAGTTCAGTACATATATTTTATTATCAAGCATTATGTAACAGGAGTTTTGAAAGGCCAAGTGCTTTCGAAAGTTCCCTAAACTTCATAAACCTCATAAAATGCACAACACCTACCCCCATTTCTATCCTCCCTCCAACAGAATAATAATACCACTGATGATTTGTAAGGACCTTACAAATTTAATGCTGCTATATCATAATCTTACAGTACACAGCAGTTATATTTTGAGAGAACATACAATTTGACTCTCAGTATGTCTGAGCCTGTGAATTAATGATTACACTGGATCATTTTTACTATAGTCAATACTATATTATGAAAGATTTCAGGATAATGATATTTAATATGATGCAGATCAATATAACTGTAAAAAAAAATCCAGAGACACAGGTCTTAGACATATTTCTAAAGTTTAGCAAAGATCAAACAGGTAAAATTATATAGAGGATCACCTCTACAAAAAAGCAAAACAATTTCCCCAGCATCCAAGTTTGGGAATTTGTTTGTTCCTCACCACGTGATCCTCCTACACACACACTATGAAATGTCTCGGTGAGATTTTAATTTAATTTCTTTTAATATTTACTTGGAAAAAAAAAGTTTTTAAAGTGGTATAATGAAACCATTACTATGTATTAATATTTGAAGAAATGCAATTTATACATGGGCTCTGTTTCCAAAAACAAAAAAGTATGAGATAGTAAGACCAGTGATTACTTAAAGACAAGATGTTCTCTCACAGCAGCACAGCAAATCCAGGGAGGCAGATTCACATAAACCCTCTACGACTTTATGACTCAAAGTGTGGTGAAAAAACAGCGGTAACAGCTTCTCCTGAGCGCTGGTTGGAAATGCAGACTCCCCTGTCCTAGACCAGTCCCGGTAAATCAAAATCTCTGTGTGACGGTCAAGCTCCCTCAAGTTGAAGAAACACACTCGATTTCCTGTGCTTGGTACCCAGGCCTCACCATGGACCTTAAGCCCCGTGTGGGAACTTTGGCTAGGGTAGAGTTGGGTGCATCTGCTATGTATATTATGGGATGGCAGCAGATTTCTTGCGACAGATGAAATTGCCTCCATCCAGCACCGTTCCACTGGCAAGAGGCTTGGGAGGGAATTCTGTTGCACCACCTCAAAGTTGGAGTGGATATTAAATAATTTGCTCAGCTGTGTTTGATAATATTTTCCTGGGATGCTTTTTTGTAAGCATCCCACCCCCACAAAAAACCAAAAAACTTTTGAGTAAAAAAGTTCAGTGAACAAAAGCTGATGATATAATTCTTTCTAAATACTAATTAAATGGGTGTCTACTGACAAACATTACAGATGGCATCAAGAGTTAGAATATCTGATTAGGCCACACAGCACAGGTTGTAATGTAGGCTACAGACCAAGAGAAAGAATAACAACCAAGAATAACATTTAGCACTTACACTTTACGTGTGTGAAAAAAATAAGTGCAATGTAGAAAACTAAACATGGAGGAAGAAGCTCACATAATATTAACATTTCCTTAGGCAGGATTGAAATAGTAAATTTAGGGCACAGAATAATTAATAAAACTTAAAGACTGAAACAACTGCTACTGGGATTTTTAAAATCTGAAAGAAAAGTCTACTGAACAGAAGCCATTTGTCTCTGTGTCAAAATTAGTTTAGCTTCAGAGGATACAGCCTTACAATGTAAAAATCAAACTTCCCTCTGCTTTAAGCAGCAGAAAAAATATATATATGAAAACCCATATAAACGTATTCTTTCTAATCTTTAATTTCTGCCTAAGCATATATATCATGTAATGTAAGTTTCTGGGATAAATACTTAAAAATATCATTTAAGAAATTTACAAAATATCTTTTAAAAAATCAAAAGCCAATTTCCACAGTGGTTCTAAAATGTAAGTCAATGTACGCACCTGCACCTTTCAGGCCATTTAAAAAATGGTCCCTCAATTAAAGGCAAAACAAAGTCAAACTGGTGACATCTGAGGTACAGTGACACAGAGCATGTGCTCGATGCATACTTTTTTGAGAGAACAAACGAGTGAGTAAAGATTTAAAGCAGCTCTAAAATGAAAGGAGCAGCCCTAGAAGGCACTTACTTGCAGAGAATGCTGAGAGGAGGATCCTTCTGGACTCAGAGTCTATGACTGTACGACTATCTCCTTATCTTCGTATCCTATTATTTAATCATCTCAGTGTTCCTACCCTGAATGGTTCTAATCTCAGGTGGGTCTGACCAGCTCTCCTAGACTCAAACATTTGTAAAGGCTTTTTTGAATAAGGGGGTACAAATAAAAGAATTAACAAATCCATTAATTAAAATGATATAGTCTATTTCACACACCTCCCCCCTATCATGGGTGCCAATAGTTGTGTTTTAGGCTAACTTTCAGTCTGCTGACATTAACAGTCCTGAGGCTTTCTTCCGCTGTACTAACAGAGCACTCAACGCTTCCTGCACCACCGTCACTACGCAAAGGTCATTTCATCTTGCTTATGGTGTGTTAATACACAGTCACTCTTTTTCCTCCGTTATGCACACTGCTGTCACATTAATCTTCCTAAAAATGCTCATACTCCTCCCATCACTTATAAACTCCAAGGTCATTGACAGCACCATACTCTCCCTGGGAGGATGACTCACGAATGCTTATTTCCAACCCAGATCTCTGAGTTCCAGACCCATAGCTCCCATTTTTTCCCATGACTCTCCATAGATACCTCAAACATAACAAAACAGACTCAATACCCACCTCATCCTGCCTCCCATAACGCTGCTCTCCTGTATTCCACATCCTAGTACATGATACCATCAGATAGCCTGGCCATCATGCCCACCCCCAAGCATCTATCTTGACAATCACTCCTCACCCTCAAATCTGGGACTATTCCTCTTCCTCATCTTCCAAAGTCAATCAGCCACTAAAGCCCTGTACCCCTCACGTTTGGCACCTGTATCCCTCCCATTTGGCCCCCTCTGTCCATCCTCTCTTTTGCATCTCCAAGGTTGCTCTTAAATTCTCCTTTCCCTTCTGTTGAGCCCCTCAACACACTTCTCTGAGTTGGACTCCATTCCCAATTCTTCCACAAAGCCTTCCTTGCTTTACCCCTCCTATGAATGTACAGCAGTTCTTATGTGTCCACTCTACATAAAACAATGATATAAAATATCTCATGACAATTTTTGACTATCTTTTCTCTAAAGTTTCTGACAGAGAAAAAATAATTGAATATGGCCTGAAATTAAAAAAAATTTTAAGTGCTTTCAGCTAAAACAAAGGAGCATCTTCTTAAGTCCCAAGTGTCTTCCTCCTTTTGCAAAACGTTCATTGTGTAGCTCCAAACAGGAATCAGTTCCACAGAACCTGCGCTATTCCAGTAACCCACATGATGTGTGACGCAGCAGCGCCAAACAAGAATATGTAAGAACTCATTTTATGGCTCCCACACAGATTTCCCTTTGGCTAGACACTGCCTGGTGATAAGTCAGAGTGAATTTGGGTTGATTTTATTTTTCTCTTGAATCTCCCAACAAGGTTAGACCTCTTTGTGGAAAGGGCTGACTTTTTCTCAAGGATGCATGTTTATTTATAGTCCTCAGTATACGTCTCATGAAGCTATGCATATATGAATGCTACTTAATGAGTTACTTACATCAAAAATTACTTAAATGACAAATAGCTCTACTTCGGTGTCACATTTAATTTATCCAAAACAAAGCTCTTGAGTCCTCCTTAAATCTGCTCTTGCTCCTAGTAAAGAGCACTATGATTTTCTAAAACCTCACATCTAAGAGTTCCCCTTGATTCCTCTTTCTCTCAACCCAACATGTAATCCATCAACAAGTCTAGTTCCAAATCATCTCAAATCCACCCATGTCTCCCTCTCCAGCTCCCAGGTCCGAGTCTCCATTATCTCTTACCTGGATACTACCTGTGGACTCTTTTCCATTCTTCCACCTTTCCAGCCTCCTCCCAAGTCTCTTCTCTACCGTATTCATTTTTTAGAACACAATTCAAATTACATTACACCTTCATCCACAATTCTTTAACAGCTTTCCTATGTTCTCATCACAAAATCCACACATCTCACCATCATCTACAAGGCATTGTGTGACCTGGCCCTTATCCCCGTCTCTCTCTCCCTCATGACATTCCAGCCACAATGATCTTCTTGCTTTCTCTTGACATTCCTTCAACACACCAAGCTTGCTCTCACCTTAGAGCTTTCGCACTTGCAGAGTCCTCTGCGTGGACTTCTCTCCCCTCAGATCATCACAAGTTCGACTCCTTCTTACAGTCAGATTTCAGGTCAAATGCTCTTCCTTCATGGAAAACTTCCCTGACACCCGTATCTAAAACAGCTTCCCTAGTCAGCCCAGTAATTCTCTATCGTATCATCCCCACGATTACTCTTCATAGCTCTTATCATACTCCATGACTCTTTCCTGCTCACTTTCATGTTTACTGCCACCCCTCCCCTTCTGAATGTGAGCTCTCTGAGAACAGCATCCTCAGGAATTGGAACTGTGACTAGTACGTGTCTGACACTCACTGAATATCTGCTGGGTGGGTCGACAAATGTTTTCTAGGGTATTTTACATCCTTCTCTGAACTTGACATGATTTCATGGTCCTGAGTACCTCTCAACTTTATTACATCCACTCTGAATTACAGTAATTTTTTTTTTTAGAAAACCAAAGCTGCTTACCCCAACCTGAAGTCATATGCAAGCTTAAAAGTCCAACTTACTCACTGTATCATGGAAGTCTTTCATATCAACTTTAACTACCATTACCAAGCCCAGAGAGGCCCCTCCAGAAAACCCTTGTGGCAGCCACAGAGGCTGGCACTGTTTGTGTTAATATGGTCCCCTCTTCTGATGCTGTATCAATTTAACTCTTGTGGAGCTCGGTACAGCATACACCAAACCAATGAAAAACAGGCAGTACAGCATAAGACTATAAGCTTTGATAAGATCAAGGGGGGATGATTTGCAGGTCATGCCCTTTATCAGTCTTTCTCTTCTTCCTCAGAGTAATACAGATGACTCTGACAAACCATTTGTACAAAGGTATGGCCGGCTGTTATCCAGTATCCTATTTGCTCTAAATTTGTGACAAACTGACTTCATGATGATGTGTTCATTAAAATCCAGGACAAATGCCCTCCCTTTTAAACAAATACAACACACAGGAACATTTTTTTAATACCCTGAAATGGTCATTATTCTCCATAAATCTATAAATATGATATTGAAATGCCCTGCCACAACTTCCACACACCTTAAAAAAAGTGATAATTACGCTTAAAATTCATGTTCAAAATTCATTCATGAAACGTAGAAATGAGGACCCATGTTTTCTCATTATGCTCTGGCAAGAACACTAGTCCTCTGCCTCAGCCCCAACGGCATGCACACCTTCACACTACAAAATGCCCCGGAGAACAGTCCTCAGTGGAAGGCTTTAACTAGAACACACTATTCACCTTCTCATAAGAAACTGCAAGAACCAAGTCTACACTTACCAGGTAACCTATCATCTTTGGACTCAATCTCCCCTGGCTCTGCAAAAATCACCCATGCTCTGCACAACCCTCCCTCCCGAATCCTTCTACTATGTCTTCCAGAACTCATGGACTGCCATCGCCAAAATCCCACTTGGTGTCATTCTCCCCTCCAGATGGTTCCCTTCACCTTCGTGCTCTAATGGAAAGCTGGGTACTCCTCCCTGACTGCTCTCTGTCCCCTGAAGTCCTCTGGAGCGGGGAGGGCGTCACCTCCCACATGCCATAAATACTGGGAGTGGGTGGGGGTCCTCTTTGTTCTCATCACTACTTTCTGATCATTCTTCCTTTCCCCTTAAAAAAATAACACCTTGTTTGTGTGAAGCACATGCAATCAAATGCTACACCAGCTGCATGTGGGAATTTCTACCTCTCTTCCTTCTCCACTCACTGCTGCCGCCTCCTTCCCAGTAGCGATGGCGTGGCCAGTCACCGTAAGTACTCTCGATCTCAGTGCCCTTCTCTTCCTATCGGACTCATCAGGGAAAGTCCTAACCCTGGTTAAAGCCACCTCTCTACCTCCACTGCATCTGCACCAGAGCTGGGGAAAAGCGTGCAACTGTGCTGTCTGGTCTCCCTTCCAATTTATAACCGCTAACCTCAAGGAAGCTGTCAGCACTAGCAGGCGACCCTAACACATTTCCCTACTTAATTCACTCGTCCTCTCTCTGAGATGTCTATTTTCCATTTCCTCTCCCTCCCCACTTTTTCACACCACTTCTTCCGCCTCAATGTCAGTTGATGACCTTGTTTTATACACCTCTAAGAAACAGGAACAATTCTACTCCTCTCCCTCCTCAAAGACTTTGCTCCTGCAATCATCACTTTTCTTATCAGTTTCTCCCTCTTTACTAGATCATTCCTGTCATCATTCAAACATGCTGTCATATCTTCCATATTTTTGAAGTCCTTCTTGACCCTAGATCCCTCTGAAACAACCACCTCATTTTTCAGTTCCACTTTTTGAGATATATTCCCATTTCTGTTTCTTGTACTATCATTCTTCACTACTTTGGGTTAGGAACCCCAGGATCATCTTTGTGTATTTTCATCACTCCCTTGCCTGTTAGCAGATACTGCACGTTCTTCCATCAAAATGGCACGTATCCATCTCTTTCTCGCTTTTCCACTGCCACCCCCTAGATCAGTCTCTTGTGGCACCACATCTAAGTAACGAAAACAGCTCTCCAACGAGCCCCAACGAGCTCACCAACGAGCCCCAACGAGCTCACCAACAGAATCTCCACCTACAAATTCCTTCCACACACCCCACAACCCCAAACTACCTAACACTGATTTCTCCATGCTCTGTGGCCGTTGGCTCATAAGCCTACACCGATTTCTGACAGCTCCTATCACCAGGCCTAAGCTCCCTGCACCACGTGGAAGGTGTTTCATCATCTGGTCCTGTCCTGCTTCCCCATCTTTAGTTCCTATAACCTATCAACATAAAAACTTGCTCTTTACAGGAGTTCCCTTGTGGTCTTGTGGTTAGGATTTGGCGCTTTCACTGCTATGGCAAAAAAACAAAAAACAAAAGAGCCTTGCTCTTTTAGACTCACTTCCCAAGTGTCTTTTATATAAGCCATGCAAATCTCACTTCTACATTTTATTCTTATGTCCACATCATTCTTCTTCCTGGAATCCGTCATCATCCAAATTCCAAACTGTTTAGATTCCACCTCCTCCATAACACCTGATTATATAATTCCAGCTCACAGTTTTTTGGCCCTAAATTCCTACGGCAGTCCAAGTCTTCATTGCCACTAATGATTTAATTATATACAGTGGCATACCATCACTAACTCTTTCACCTGCAATATATACTGGAATGTAAGTAGAGCTTTTTCTTCAAAACTGTCTCTCAGGAAAGGGCAATCCCCCAGTACTGACTTCTTACAAGGCCTCAGATATTACAGGGTGCTTTATTTATTTTTTTTAAAGTACGATTTGTGTGGCCTCATTCTACTCAGATTCCTCCTGCTAGATTCTGTCCATTCTCACAAAGCAAAGTTCCTTCCCTTTTCAGAATAACCCTTCTCTTCAGCATCTGTCTCCATCCAATTATATCAAGAAACATACGAGGCCCTGCAGGATTCTGGGGGTTCCTCATTCTTTCTGTAAAAAATATCATCTTTATGGGTGACCAGTTTATCCTACCTAAAACCCCTGCTTAAAGCAATGCCTGCATTTCCTCCAAGTAAATGTTTTTCTGCAAGGTAAGCCAGAGTTCCCAAATTCTGTTCTGTGACATATACTGGCTTAGTAAGAAGTCTGCAGCTGTTCCACCAAACTTTATCCAGTACGTTTAAGAAACACGGCATAAAAATTTCTGCTTTTGGAGAACCAAATGTATGTTAATGGGGGTGGCAGGGAGAGATGGAGTGGGAGTTTGGGACTAGCAGATACAAACAGTTACATATAGAATGGATAAACAACAAGGTCCTACTGTATAGCACAGGGAACTATATTCAATATCCTGTGATAAATCATAATGGAAAAGAGTATAAAAAAAGAATATATGTGTATAACTGAGTCACTTTGCTGTACAGCAGAAATTAACACAACACTGTAAATCAACTATACTTCAACAAAAAAATAGACAAAATAAAATAAAAAATTAAAAATGTACATTAATATAAAAAAAGTATGATTTGTGGAAAATACACTAACCTTAAATGACCTCAACTAATCCTACTTTTGGATTATCAAGAGGCCATCAGACAGAATCTGTTTACAAAGGGGGGGGGGGGCACATAGAGAAATTTAATCAGCCACAGTAATTATTCCTGAGGGAATGACCTCAAAATTGGAAGTGCTGGATCTTGTAAACAGCCTTTTTAGAAACACTCTAAAAATCAATACAGTGAATCTCCACATTGTAAAGATCATAGATATACACCTCACTAATTAAAAATGTGTCCTCGTTTTATGTGAAAAGACACCGTGTTTTGGAATAAAACTTGTCACAACTTGGATGCAAAATCTGCTGCATCTCCAACAATTTAGATGGCAGGAAAGAGGGTGCTCAGAAAAGGGTGTTAAAGGACACGGAAATCAGCTCCAGCGAAGACAATGACAGTGACGGTGATGCATCTGAAATGTGACTAAGACAGTTTCGTGAAATGTAAGAACAGCAAAAAGTAATCCCCTAAACTGTTGTATTATTTTATATGACGATTTAAAATCTGTATGAATAAGTAAATTAATTAAATAGACATCTGACCGCTTCATCTACACCCCTGAAAGTTTATACACTTAAGTTGGCAAAAATACTACCTTTTTGGCAGACAAAGGGATGAGGACGGGGTGAGCAAAGAGCCTCCAGACAAGAAAAATGAGTTTGGTAACTGTGCTGTCCATGGCATAATGTGATTCGAGAAAGATTTTACATGGTTAGAACTAGGCTTGTCAGTCATCCACTGTGTAGAGCTGAGCTTTTCAATTTTCAAATTCAAGAACTAGACTAAATGTTATCTAAGACTCTCTGTGGTTCGAAAATTTTATTCCTGTGTTTTCCACTGTATTGTCTTTTAACGACTCAGCAGCACTGGTAAACACAAAGAGAAGTGCTATTTTAGAGGCTTCTGCACATTTCTCATTCTTTACTACCATTTAAATGTCTTAGAAACTGAATGCCATTCAAAAACTTCAGCCCTTGCTCTCTTGCCTTTTTGATCTTGATTTTGGACTTGGAAAATCCTTCCAAACTATATTACCGACTTCTCCATCTTAAAATGGCATCATTGTAGAGATAAAAGGTATATTTAAGAGTGTCTCATCCAGCCTTCTTTTTTCCCCTGAGAGGAACGTAGGACTGGGAAAGAGTTCAATGCTGATCGATCAGGGGCAGGGCTGAGACTCAAGCCCAGGCCTCACCCTCTGTTCATTCTGGTGGCAAGGCACAGCACCCAGCTCTGGGCATGCCACTCCTGATTACTGCAGTCACAAATCATACTTTCAAGCCCTCAATCTCTTTTCTAGATTTTATGCACGAATGTACAAAAGTTACGGGCCACGTTATTTTCTTCTTATTTTAACGTGATTTCTGACTTCATTCTAGAGGGCAAACACCATGACCCGTCCACACCTATGTGATTTTGCCTCATGGCAAAGCCAGCCTCAGCCTCTGATCGTCACTGCACAAATCTCCCACCTCTTGTAAAGAGATGCACGTTCTTGCCAGATGAGCTGCATTTCTAATTAGCACTCCCCTCGTGGAGCACTATCCTAGGGTAAATCAAGCAGAGTGGACATGGGGACCACAGATGCTAGTCTCAAGCACGCCCCGTGTGAAATCATCCATTATGCAGCGGTGACCCAGCCAGGCTGGCACAAACCACCCTGCCCACACTACCGCAGCATTACCATTCCACAGCTTTCAGGAAACACACACATGCGTGGACATACACGCACACGTATACCATCACATCCGCACCTGGTCAACTTTCTGCATCTTGAGATTATCATAGCTACCAATCTCTGCAAGCTTGTCTTTGCCTTTTCCAGCTCAAATACCATCACTGCTCAGAGTTACACAATGCTTAGGCTTGTGACTGAAAATGAGTACTTACCTTCAATCCTCTTTAAAGCTGAAAGGCACATATCCTTCCTTGGAAACTCAAAGGGATTGCTACAGGTTCGAATGGTGTCACACTCACATTTCCCATTGATTATATTGCAGCCAGAGACATGGTTTTCATTGCATGGTTCAAAACCAAGCAGTTGATCATCATCCCAGTTTTCATCTGTAAAACAATTAACCACAAAATGTTTGCTTGTTAGCTTCATTCAAAGGCCTGTCTGAAAGCAAAAATGTGCAAGGATGTCAGGATTAACATCCGATTTTGATACCTCAATTTACAAATGGCAGTTTGGCTGGAATTTTACAAATAAATGAAAACCCAACCTCCTAATAAATGAGAAGACTAAAATATAGCCATATACATCAACATTAAATAGCTACATATACAAATGTTTCTGATCAAAAACCACTATTCCTCTGATGTGTTATTACAGTAACAACTGAGATTCTTCTAAATTTTTTCATTTTAAACAAACATTCCAGGATTTCCCCACGTACAATAAAGCTACAGGAGTTGCATGTGTCAATCTACAAAATTATTTCCAAAAACCCCGCAATTTTTTTCCCTGTCTGATAGAGACACAGCTTCAGGTTTAAAACAGCTCTGCAACTTCATACAACAAGGTAATGCTAACAAATGTAAACAGACACCACCCAAGGAGTCAGGAATAAGATACAACAGAGGAGATGCCCTCCAATGCACTTCAGTACAGATGCTAATGTCCATTATTGCCCACAATCAAAGCCAGAAACAACCACAAACAAAACTAAGGGCTACAGCCTAGTGAGAGGCTGAGGTCGTCAAACTCTGCAGCTGAGACCAAATCGGTGTTCTGGGTCATGGAATGGAGTTGACTGTAAGAAATAAAGTAGATTTTGAAACCAACTTTCATGGGATCCAGTTCAGACAAATGAAACAAACATGACAGAACCACAGCCAGACTCAATCCTTAATAATATTCCTCATAGGTGAAATGCCTCTTGTAGGAAACCAGACTATTTCTCTGAGTCTCTGGCATGTTATATGAGGTTTTTCCCCCTCTTCACATTATCTTTAATAGATACTTTATCACGCCTTAACTGGGTACTATTAAATAGTAAACATGTTTCTGATAACCATATCTAGAGAGAAATTTTTAAAAGTGCTTGAATTTAAGATAAACTTGTTGCTCAAAGTAAGGCAGGTATAAAGCCATCTTAAGAATGTATTTGCACAGAAGACAGTGCAAACAAATGGCCATGATTTTAATAAGGCTAACTTTTCCTTCTGGTGACATCGCTGACTTACTGCCTAAGTCAGGAAAAGACTGTTCTCCCTCACTGAAATAAATTTTCTTGTCAAGAGGTCTTCAGAAGGATATCATTTACAAAATAAAGAGCTTCAGGGTGATTCTTTGAAAAGGGAGAATAGAAAACCTCCAGTGTTTTGATTTCAGAAGATCTGGCTCTTTTATTTGATCAAAGCTTCAGCTCTTAGTAAAACAATTTTAGAAGTTTAAACAGAAACACAAGCTATCTGTTTTAAGATTTGTTTTCCTATTTAGCCTGAACTTGGTCTTTAGAAATAATAGGTATATAACATGTACGCACACAAAGGGACATTCCTATCTTCAAGGTGACAGGGAAATTACTAAATTACTTTGAAAGGAAAACCAGAATAGAATATACTGAAACAATTCAGCACAGTAAAGTAGGTGATAACTTAGTCTTAGCTTATAACACATGACAAAATGGCTCACGTAAACAATTTCTTATCTCTATATTTAATTGTTAATGTTATTAGCACCACCAGCCTAATGTAGTTCAGTGAAATTTACCGTGAAGAAATTTTTTTGACTGTATATTCAAATTTGTAGTTCAAAATTACTTCAATCCTAGGAACCTAAAAACTAGTAAGAGACTCAAGTAACATTTGAACTACTGAAAAACTGTATTTCTCCTCTTTCCCATCCCATATTCCAAGAAGAAATCTTTATTACTATCTTTGTAAATATGTGCAGTTAATGTATTACCAAATTGAGTGGATTCTGATGCAGATTTTTTCTTATCCACAATAAACATCCCTTCCCTCCATTGTAACTGGAACTCTCTGAAGACATCACTCCTGTGAACCACTACAGCATCCTCTAACCTGTCTCCTTGTACCCACCCCATTTCCCACATTGTCACCACAATCACCTTCCTCAGAAGACAAACCTGCTCACTGGTTCTCTCTTGCCAACAAGAAAAAGTCCAAACTTCTTATTGTAGAATATAAGGTTCTTCATGATAAAGCTTGTACCTACCTGTACAGACTCATCACACACCAATCCCTCATACACCCTAATGCTCCAATAAGCACACAGATTCTCACTACAGACCCTCAACAAATGCTCCCAAGCCCTTGCTCACAGAGTATCATCCACCTAGAATATCTCCTTCTCTCCCCCCTCTGATAACTCCCATTCATTCTTCAAGATCCAAGTCAAATGTTACCTCTTTGAGAAGTCTTCTCCAACTCTGAGTTCTCTATCCTCCACACTCCCACAAACACCTGTGCACACCTCTTACCCTTTCTAATTACGGTTTCATGCAAGTCAAACTTCCCCATTAGACAAAGAGGCTTCACAAGGCAGCAGCCAGGTCTTATCCAGCTTTGAACCCCCTTAACCCCAGGACTTAGTACAGCGTTCAATAACTCTACTGAGTTTTTCATGTCGCTGGTATGGTCAATGCTGTTGTCTATGCTTTTTTTTTTTTTAAACAGAAAATGTCTTGTTAAAAAAATGTATAGATATATAACAAGGAAAACTATGTTTCATTATAATGAACATGTTTACACAATAAAAATCTTATTCAAAAAGCTTATTAGGGAAGCATTAATGAGGCAGGCATTTTGAAGAAATGCTCAGACATACTTCGGTACCTTTCTAGGCATCATCTATCATTAGCCTCTTTCCCAGTTCAGCCTCTTATCATCTGGCTGGCATCAACACCCCTTCCAAGGAGTCCATCTCAGGGCCAATTTGTTTTCACTGCCAGATGTTTTTCTCTACCTCCCCACAGGAAGACCATTTCCCCTGAGTGTGGAATCAGAATTAAAAGGCAATTTTCTTTAATGCCTTCCCCAGCTCCTTACTGTTCTCAGCAGAAGCCTCTTGGCAGCAGTGACAGGCTGCACCTGATGGTGCACAGGTACGCCTGGCCATCCCCTTGTGAAATCTTAGGGCCACCTGGTCCAGTAAGAAGGTATCTGACTTGAAAGCCAAAAATGTCTTATATGCTTTTCTTCTCTTTTTTGAGAGGAAATCCTTTCAATTCGATGCCCCTCATCCTAATCAATACTTTGTTTTTCCTCTTGGCCAACAGTTCCCTTAGCAACCACTGCTTTATAGGATCAAGTACAACATGCTTCTGAGACAAATGCTTTTATGTTTTTCTATTACAGAACATTATGCTTTAAAATAATTTAACACCCAACCAACAGGGATTGAAAGAAAAAATTTAGTGAGGTTTGATTATACAGAAATCAAATCTGAGCCCAACAGTGCTGCTGACAGCACTTGGCACATGTGATGTTTTAAAATCTCTTTTCCTAAGCAAATCCACATATACAGCACAAGGACCAAGGTTCTGATTTTGATATAGTTTCTGATTTTTCCTTGGACTGGTCAGGAGTGGGGGAGAAAATGGGGGGGTGGATTAAAAACAGGAGTACTGACCTTTAACTATTTATATCAAGTAGTTTTTTCCTGGTGCTCTCCTTGTGACAAGATATAGCCTCCAAGCCTGAACGGTCAAGATAATTGAGATACCTCTGCAAATGTATTTTTAAGTTCGTAACTTCTGCAAGATACCAAATCTGAACGTGACTTTTTCTAAGTATAAAATGAGAGAAATTTACTAATTTCATGTATGAATTAAAATGCATGCATGTTCAAATACATGCAAATATGTGAGTACTCCAGAGAAGAGTCAGTTACACCTAACGGCTAACCTGACATCTCCACTTGGATATTTAGAAGACGCCTAGAAATGATGCTTTACCTTGAGACAAGCACAGGATTTCAGTAGGCAGGATTATGTAATGCATACTTCCCATTTCATTCCACAGAATATTCACAAGATGTGTAATCAAGGGTTGAAATCTAATCAAATTAGTAACTTGTACTGTTTCATTGGAGGGCATTCTGAAAGGAAACTGATTTTTCATTTGGTTTGTTGTTTGGTTATCAGTATTTCCTGACTTTACTGCAAGTGCACAGCAGTGACTGACTAGCACAGTTTGGAGCCATCGCCTCTGCGCACACTAAGATGCCAGCAGTCTCACCAGCACTGCTTTTGCACCACTAGTGCAAATGTCGACACAAAATAAAAGCAAATAATATGTTAATATTACTGTGAAAATAACTTAGACCTCACGTACTACTTGAAAAGGTCTCTTGGGGGCCCCCCAGGAGTCTGTGGTCCACACTTTGAGAACTGCTGTTGTAAAGAACATGTGTTGCTGGTACACTTGGGCCAATACAGCATAGGACCCAGGTTTGAGAAATAACAAAAGGGTACCTCTTCTCCTAACAGTTAATACTGAACCATAAAAACAGATGTTTCTATAATGTGATTTTAGTTAATACACAATTTGAGACAAAATGATGTCAGTTGAATGCAGAAGGTGTGCTGGTTCATGTGTGATTTTTTTTCCCAGCACATGAATGTTATAAAAAGATCAGGAGCAAATTTTCTCACAATAAAAGGAAAAGTCTTCACAGTTAAATGAACACCTTGAGAAAAGGCTTATAATCTCATTTAAATTCCTTCCGTTAGTCCAAGAAATGGCTGCTCCAGTGGCTGAATTTTCCACTACATTTAACTGTCCGGGGAGGTTTCATGTACAAATGAAAAAGCTAGAGATATTCTCCCCTGTGTTTAAAAATCATGATGAAGAAACTACGTCTGGATCTTATATTTAATTCTGATGAAACTAATCTCCATTCAGAGTCAACATCTGCAAGGTCCCATGCCCTGAAGGAAGCAGCATGAGCTCAGGTGTGTGTAAGGCTGCAAAGGATGGGCTGCCTGGGCTCCAGATGCAAATGTTAAGGGCAGCACCTGAGTCAGGATCTTTATTTGGATTCTTACTGTTTGTATTTATCCTCTGTGTATACAATTCCATAGGTTTTGAGTGACCTGCCATTCCTATTTTTCCCACAGCTCTCTCATCTTCAGTGTAGTGAATGATTTTGCTAAAAATAAAAAAAATTTAAAAATTTAAAAAATGTAAGAGTGCACATGTGGTACCAAAGCAAAAACACCTGAAACACCTGTACTTCCAACAGCCACCTTCAGTCTTAGCCCGGACTTAGTCTGTCTGCTCTACAGACTAATTTCCAGTATTCCTGATGATGCCTGAAATTCCTTCTTTACACAGTTGATATAACAGATTCTAAGTGCAAAGGCTAGTGAGAAAGGAGCTGTGATCCTCAGGGTAGGAGGGGGGAAAGGATGTGACAGAAGAGGAGTCTTGGAAGATGCAAGGAAACACATCCAGCTCCAGATTTGGGAAGCAGCAGCTCTGGGGGGCTACCGATCTGCGCCCAGAAGCTCAAGGAACCAGCCACAGCAACCCTGGCCTAACTGGTGCTAGATTCCATCTCTCTGCTCTTCAAAATATATTTCCATCTGCTTGCTGGTGTCTGAAATTCCACTAACATGGAACAAAATGTTTCAGGTATGACTGCACTTATTGGACACAGTACTATGTGTTCATCTGAAATTTTCAACTTCCTGAAAGCAGAAGGCATTTATAGGCTCAGAGCCTTACCTCTTCTACCTCTAACAGCTTAGGGTAATGGAGTTTACTCCAAACTAAGATACGGCTGCACCCCATTATGTGGCATTCCACTTACCAGAAATACGCTATAGCAGATATTAAAAAGCAAGACACAAATTCATGGTACACACTCAGATGCTCACAGTAATGGAATTCTGCTGGCAGAAGAGAGGCTGCTGGGAATATATATCAAATTAATTCTCCAGCTGTTCACATATCCCTGTGGCTACAGTAAGATGCAAATAGCTAATACTGGCATCTCTTTCCATGCCAGCCTAGAAACTCCGGTGTAATGTAAAATTGCTGCTCTTAACTCCCCCAGCTCCCGGCTGGCTGTTATCAGGCATTCAGCTCTGCTCAAGGAGGAATCTAATGCAGTGAGCTTTCATTCTCTCTCCTTCCAGCTTAAGGCGGATGTTTCAAAAAAAAAAAAAAAAAAAAAAGCTGGTGCTTCCCTCTCCCTCTCTTCCTCATGCTGTAATCAGTGCAAAGCCAGAAGGGCAAAATTACGGTCATCAGTAGAAAAGATTCATGTTATAAAACTTTGTTTTATAGGAATTTCCACAAAGTAAAATTATGTTAGGCATATGTAACTATATATCAGAATGGACAAAGCCTGAATCTAAAACAATGGAAATACTAAAATATGCACACAATTTTTTTTGAAGCCTCTCAAACCAATGCAAACCTCTAAATATATAATAAACAAGCAGGACAACTGATTCATATTATGTCCAAATGGGGAAGTTTTTGAAAAACAAACAGTACTGATCTGATTTACCAAATCAACTTATAGTAAAACATTTATGAATGATAAACAAATGTTCCATTGCTGTAACTTTTGTCAGACACCTCAGCAACGCAATTATCAGAGGAGGACCTGAGAGGAACCATGGCACATAAAGTCACTCATTCGTTCATTCTGTAAAGTCATTCATTCGTTCATTCTGTAAAGTCATTCATTCATTCTTTCTTTCTTTCAAACACTCATTCCTCACACAGTTATTGGTATCTATTATATATCAAGAACTGAGCAAGGTACTAAGGATTTAAAATGCTGGGAAAGAGGAGTTTACTGTATAATTCCTCACCACTCTAACCAAAATCATGCCAAGTAGGTGTATAAAATGTTCCTAGGAATCCTGAAACAGAGGAAAAGATTAAGAGAAGGATAATTTCCTTGTTGATAACAGGAAGCTGGTGGGGACAGAGAATAACTTAAAAGAAGATAAGCAGTATCTCTAGAAGCAAGGAATTCATGAAAAAAGAAGGAGAGAGGAGAGACCGGGGCTACAGAACACAGGTCTCCCATTTCACAATTCTGCCTAAATTAGGGACTGTCTACTCTCAATTGCATATAGAAAAGCAGACAGCCCAGAGGTCTGTTCTCACCGAGAGGCCCCAGCCCAGGGGACCACAACTTTAGCTTTGTCATTAGAGTGACCTTCAGCAAGGCATAAAGCCCTCTCAGCTCCAGTTTATTTCATCACTAAAATGGAGGTGGAATGGATACCCTGTGAGGTCCCTTTAGACCTCATCCTTGTGTTTCCTTGATTCTGGCATCTTTGTTGAAATTGTACAATGCTAACAATCTACTGGACAGTGTCAAGGAATCACATGCTTACGGTGGTCATAATTTAAATTTAAAATAACTTCCCATTTATCAGACCAGTTTAAGGTTTGGAAAACAATCACTGTGCACAGTAAGGCAAGCCAAGAGTGCTTTTAATATAACCAGTATCACTTTGCAAGACCTTTCTAGCACCTCCGATCCTAGAGGATTTACTGGCTGAGGTCTCAACAGATTAAAACAGGATTGGCCTTGAACTGATAACTACTGAAGCACTGTGTCATTACACAGCTGCCTCTACTTCTATATATACTTGAAAATTTCTATGACAGAAAGTTTTTTTTTAATGGGAGGGGATTATGGGAAAATTAATCAAATACTTAAAAATGAAGAGCAATAGATATGTCACATGTCGACACTGATGGGACACAGCTAAGGCAGTGTTTAAAGGGAAATTTTACAGGAAATAAGAAAGGTTAAAGAAAAATGAGCTAAGCATTCAATTGAAATCAGAAAAACTCAAAGAAAACAAGAAAGATGAAGTTAATAAATACATGGAAAAAATCAATATAATAGAGATAAAGCAAGAGAGGTGATTAACATAATAAAAACTGATTCTTCAAAAAGACTATTAAGATATCTCATAAATGGCTAATGATTAAAAGTCCCATATAGTGTGTCACCTCATCCAGGTACTTGAACATATATTTTTTTAATCAGTTTCGCTTTGGTGGATTTACCAGGAAGTCAGTCAGTCAGTCAGACATTAAATGGTTACATTTCCGAAATTTTTTCAAATATTCAAAACAAGATACTTCATTGCTCATGGAAACTCTTCCCCAGCTACAACTAGTCTGACTGAATCCAATAGTGTAGAACTCAACCCCCTCACATTTCCTCTACTTTGAGACGAAATGGCAATCTTTTTAGAGGAAAATCTCAGGCCTTCTCCACTGGCCCATGCCTGTGAAGTGCTGGACTGGCCTTCTGGATAGGCACATGTGTATTAAGCAACACAGTCTTCCTTGGGCATGAATATCCACTAAAACACGTAACTCCTTATTTAACCAGCTTCCAAGAATATTGGTTTTGTTAGCAAATGTACTGCTGCTTAAAAATTGATACACCTTAGTTGAGGGAAAAACTATCTTGGAGAAGTACCTAATTCTTTCACATTTCCTCTCATCATCTAGATTCTCTAAAAGCCATCCTTTAAGCCAGGTGATTAACCATCCCTTAGGTACCTGGCTCACAGTACTTTATTCTCCTACAGAGGCGCTCTGGTGTAAATAATACCTAGTGAGAGTGTTATAAGAACAGCCCTGTCAAACTTCTTAAGGATATGGAGTTGGGAAGCAAAGGTCTCCCAAGAAAGTCCAACATCTGGCCATGCAAGTCTCTGGCATGGAACACAAAGCCTGTTTAGATTTGATCCCAGTCCACTTCTTCACCCTCATCTCTTCCACTCTTCCCCCCTTACTCCAGCAACTCTTCATAATGATGTGCTCCCAAATGACCCGTACTGTTCGTGACCCCCTGGCTTCGCACAAGCTGTTCTCTCTGGCTACAAAGCTGTTTCTCTTTACTGGCTTTGAAAGCTCTTATTTAGTCTTTAATACTTTCTCCAGGTTTCATCTGCTCTATAGGGACTAAATCAAGAATTACCTCCTCTATAGGAGTTCTATTATACACCCATTAAAATTATTTTGCTTATGGCAGTATAATGAAATTGCTCATCTACTCTCCACCAGAAAGTGGGCTCTTTTTATCACTGAGCTATCATAGGGCTTGCAAACAGTAGCTTAGCAAAATAAACATCTGCAGAAGGAAATAAACAGCAACAGGAGGACCTGAATTTAAGCAAAGCAATCTGAATCTTTAAGTGCCAAACTTTTTCTGGAAAGTAAGTTTAGTGGTAGGAAAAAGGTCAATTATTCAGAAATAACTGAGAAACATCTTTGGATCTCAGTGTTTCTACTCGTGAAATATTAATACGAAATCAAGTTTTCTTTTAGCCTCAACATTTTATTACCCAACACTTCCACATATCAATAAATAATTATGACGTGTCAGAGTGAACGAATGTAATATTCCTTAACCATGTTAGATAAATAAATAACTTAAATAATAAACTCCATTATCTCCCTTCCCACCACTTTTGTCTATCATGACCATAATTAGATAATATGACACAAGTTAATGCTTCTTGCCAGAAAGGTACTTGTGGGTATGAATAACGCACAGTATCATTTTATAAATATTAACGTATGCTCTAGTCTAAAATCTGTTAGTCAAATGGCCAAGAATCAAACAGAAGACTAGATGTGGGAATGCCCTCTTGTCTTGACTGTACTCACCCACCAGGGTAAACCACGACAGGGAAAAGAAGAAATGTGACCAGAATTTCAAACAAGAACAGAATGAGTAAGATATTCTGAAAACCACCACTCTGATATAAGGTTTTCATTCCACTAGCTGAGCAGTTAGCACAGATAATGAAGCACATTTCACCCACCCCACCCCCACCATCATCGGGTCAAATCTTCTGATAACAGCCAACACTTCCTGAGCCAGGGACCTTCCTAGGTGCTTTCCACAGACTTACACACTCGGCTGGGGAGGGAAGCTACACAGCCGGGTCTGAACTCCACACAGACATGTCACCAGGCGGGGAACAAGAGGAACCGGAGAAGCAGGGACGCGAGGTGGTGAAAGGGTAGGACACAGTGTCAAGTCCAAATGAGTCCAGAGAACCTGAGCCCCAGGGAAAAGAAAGAGGGGAAGACTGCTCGCCGGAGGTGCCCATCTCGTGTGAACACAGCCTCGGAGACGCACCGCTGACCGTCACCACCACAAGGGCCGGCAGAGCCTCGCTGACACCTTCTCAGCCAAGGCAGTGAAGTTGCAGGAGCACCTCTGGAAACATCCGAAGAACAGAAGAGCCAACAATACAAACGTGATCGCAACTATTCTCTCACCCAGGAAACGAGGGTTTCCTTGGGCAAGCGACAATGCCTCCACATAAAGTGATATGCCCGAGGTGAAAGTAATGATTTCTCAAAGGTGTAATGATCTGTAGGTAGCATTAAGGGATCTTTTCAGGATAATGAATTGGTAAATTCAGTTAGCAATCATTTTGAAAGAAATGTCTCTCTAAATCAACTTGGGCACTGCTGTGAACCTCACCTTAGTAATTTATCTGAATTCTTCTAAGGAAACCAAGTAGAAGATAAGTGAAAGAGGGATCACCTTTAATTCCAACAACTATATTTCCACCTGATCCTTACCAGCAACACCGATGCTGTTCTACAAAGAAACAGCATCCCTAAATATCATGCCCCCAATCCCAAACTTTTAAATTTTTCCGTGAAGCAAGTTTCTCTCTATGTGTGATCTTATTACCACTACACACTCCATGGACCTCCTGCTATCTGGTCGTGGCAACAAAGCACAAGTTGCCAGCAATATTCAGGGAACACTTTTGTTTTATGTGCCCAGTTTCATGGTAAGTGAAAGTCTGATGTATATGTCCAGATCTTTTTTCTTCTTCTTAAAACATCATTAAAAGCCACACTGCTACTGTATGTTGATATAGGAAGAAGTGTTATAAATTAGAGATGAGAATCAGTGCATTCCCTGGCGATCCAGTGGTTAGGACTCAGCAATTTCACTGCAGGGGCCCGGGTTCAATCCTTTCCTGGTCAGGGAACTAAGATCCCACAAGGCACGTGTGGGGTTCGGCCAAAAAAAAAAAGAGAGAGAGAGAGAGAGAATCAGAGAGACCCACTGCGGCCTGTTAAGAAGCCTCATGCCACACAGGGCCTGTCTGATACACTGATTCTTAAAAGCATCAAGTCCTTGAAATTCATCCTGAAACTCTCCTCCTAGAAGCAAAAGTAGATAAGGGGACAATGAAAAGCAGGACTCTTGCCTTACAGTACGTCAAGAAATGAATATTAATCACTTGGGAGAACTATGATTTATAAAGCAATGATTTAATCCCTAAGATTCACATAAAATAGAAAACTTAAGAACATGTTTGAGAATACATTTGCACATTTCCCACACTGGAGTTTCCTTTGTGCAGTAATCATATATCTACACCTAACAGATACCAAGCTCTGAGACCCTGGGGGTCTCAGCAATGACATCAATACTACCCCACAACCTGTAATGGCTCCCACCTGCCTCCACCGTCAAGTCTAAGTCCTCACACTGATGAATGAGGCCTGTGCCTGGCCTCAGCTAACCTCCCGGGCACTCCTCCGCCACCGCCGCCGCCGCCCCGCCCCCCCCCCCCCCCCCCCCCCCCGCCAATGTGCGGCCAGCACCTCTTTCCTGCCCAGCACTGAAGCCTCAGGGTCTGGGCACCTGTGTCCCCTCCACCCAGAACATCCTCCCCACCAGTTCTGTGCCCATTCACTCCCCTACCCCTTCAGGATTCTGATCAACCTCAACTTCTCAGCAAGACATCCCATGACCACTCTATTTAAGCTGCAAACCACTGAGCAGCCCTGTCCCCTTCCTTGGCTTTATTTTTCTGCACAGCCTGTATATCCATCCCTCTGACACACTATACATCTTACTAATATTGTTCATTTTGTCTCTCTCTACTGGAAAGCTCCACATGGATAGAGGTTTTTGTCCGTCTTGTTCATAGCTCTATCTTTCGCACCTACAACAGGGCTTAGCACACAGTAGGTCCTCCATAAATATTTACTGAATCAGTCCTCTGAGTATTTTTCTGATTCCATTTCCTCTGAGAGGCACAAGCTTTCTCGCACTGTTTAACTGGAAATGTGCTACCATCTTACTGTGCATGGTCTGAATGTTTCTCCTTGAAGTTAACTTGATTTTCTTCTATCCACTTCACTTATCCAAAGGCACTGCAGCTGTTTATTTGCAGCTGGATTCTGAGCTGCTGAGGTGGGGAGAGAGCAGGAACTGTCTTTCTCATTTCTGTAGTCACCCCATGCTGTGCTGAGTAGGGTTCCAATCTGCACTTGCTGAATGGAGAAAATGAACGGGAAACTGGACTAGCGGACTACTCTATTAATAACATCCTGTGGAGGGTAACACCAGCGGCTTTAAAGATATTCTGTGGGTATTTAAGATTCAGGTTTACTTATGCCCTTCAATACTTATGCATTTATATTTAACATCTTTCTGGAATGTTTGAGATGCAAAAAATAAACTTTATAGTAATTCATGCCTAAAGGGGGCTTAGGAAGCAAGTACCTTCTGAGTATTTTAAAACACTGCAAAGAAACTTGAACTTTCTTTCAAAGTTAAAGAAAAAAGTTGATAAATTTCTACATTTCAAATCTGAACACATGCCTGCATAAACATACACATATAGAGAATAACGAATTTGCTACCAAAAGGAAATATAAATAAAACCCACATGAATCGCCCAGTCCTTTTTCCACATGCTACAGCAGCCTGTGTTCCCACACGCAATTAGGTAGGCGGATTTTGCAAGATCTCAATCCTGCAATGTTAGTCTATTCAAAGTTAGTCTTTATAGTGTAAAAGACATCATCAAAAATATTGCTCAAATGATAAAACTCGCAATTTCTGGAAATATATCTATTTTAACTCCTACCTGAAAGGTTTAAAATTATTGTCTGTTTTATTAGGTTCAATATACCTTTCAAGGACTAATGGTTGTCAGGATATAAAAGAAAATACCAAGTGTAGACCATTTCCACAGGGTGCTCTGCTCAAATCCATACCCTGTTTCACTAACGAGAATCACCAACTCTCAAAGGATTAGAACACACAGAGATATACAGCCTTGAACTTATATACAAGCACTTACATCTTCTTTAATAATTCTGTTGTTTTAAACTTCCAAGTTTAGAGGATTGCTAGGTCCTCAGGGAAGTCCTACGATGCACACCCTGATTAGTGAGACACTGGCCTGCTTACCTGCTACACTGCCTGCAGCATCCCTGTGGGCCTCACCTGGTGGCTTTTGCTATCAATTAGGTGGAGGAAGAGTGCCACATACCTTGGTTTGCAGGACCAATGAGTCTGATAACCAAGACATTTCCACTTAGCATCAGGGCCACTACTCCTAGGACTCTGTACAATGTCACATGAGAGAAAAGAAAAGGACACGAGCGCCCTCACTTCAGTGGGATGTGGCATGACCACGGAACACTAATTATCATTCAAGACAACCCTGGGCACAGGCAGAATGAACGGACTCAGCCTGGAGAGACTCCAGCTGCAAAGGAAACCCAACCCACAAAGGAAACCCAACCCCTGCAGGTACGGCGGCAGTTAGGAGGGGTCGCCTCTTAAACAGGTGTTTCAGAGACACTCTGCCGCCTCTCCTTTCTATCCTTTTCCCAAGAGCATGGAATTTAATAGTAAATACCCCCCATGAAAATCTGGCTTGCCATCCTAGCAGACCTCACGTGCAGCCTGGCAATAGCGTGATGCTCACGGTTTCACAAGGGTCAGCACGAGGCAGCTCCAAGCCCTGGCCGTGCATCCTGCAAAGTGCTTTAATTGGGAGGAAGAGGAGAATGAGAGATGCCCTCATCCTGGAACATCCTGGAGCTGGTGTGGACATCACTGAGGCTCGACCTCACAGTTTTTGAGGGAGGTAACTGACCAGAGCGTGCGCAAAGGGGGTCCATCACTGACAGAAAACAGAAGGGGACAGCCAAGTGCCAATCAGCCTCACACCCGAACGGGCAGCCACCTGCTTCACTAACTCTGTCTTGCAAAGGGTGAGCATGTTAAACAGCCCTAGGGTCTCAAAGTGAAGCAGAGGGCTTCTTTAGAAGGGTCTTTCCCACCTTCTAACACATTTGGTTTCTTAAGTGAGAATGTGTGCAGTCTGTATAGGGGCTGGGCATCCCTCCTCTCCATCCACCACCCTCACGTCCATCATCTCCCACAACAGCTTCCTCTGCCTTCTGGTCTGCTCCTCCCTCTCCCCCTCAAACTCGTTCCTCCTCACCCCCGGTGTTCTGGCAGTGCGCCCCCTGACCCAGCTATGAGGAAACCTGCCTGTTCAGTCTGTCAGTTTGCCAACCCAGCACACCGCTGCCTGTTCTCCCGTGCTGGGGGAGTCAGCTGAGCCCACTTGGGGAGGCAGCACTGCCCAGCACATCCTTTCCCTCCGACCCACCCCAAGGCCAAGGGGCACTCTTCCCCCGTCCCCTGAGTCCTTCCCGTCTCCCAGGCCAGGTCCATCCAGGACACTCAACAGCCAGGGGTCAGAGTGCCACATTCCAGTGACTTCACACCCCCATGGGGAGGGCTCGGATTCCTGCATGGGGGGTAGGGGTGGGGCAGAGAGCAGAAAGTTCAGCAGAGGCTAATCTGGCTGCTGTGCCCACTGCTCTGAGGGCAAGGTCAAGGCGTGCGGAAGACAACCGGGGTTCCAAGAGCTCCCTCCAGAGTGGGCAAGAAGAATCCCCTCAGCCTCCTTAGGCTTGGAAGGAAGAGGCAGGGGCAACAGAAAGTGTAAAATGCATTAAGCTAACCTAACAAACTGTTCGGGGCCTTGGTTCCCTAATCTGTAAAATGAGGGGGCTGACCTAGAGACGCTTTTCTAAGGGCCCTTCCAACTCCATAATTCTGACTCCTGGTACAGCAACAGTTCTCTGGCCTCAGACATTTTCAAGGTCTGATGTATTTTTGGCTCACAAATAGAATGCCATTCTCACTCAGAAGGCAAGCAAACATCTATAACTTCCCAAAGCAAAATTCTCCCCTTGCGATGTTGGATTCCTCTGCCTCCAGCTCAGTGTCTCCCAGACTCTCTTGGTGTCTTTCTTGTGATCTCTGTGTCCTTTGGGTTTTAACTCAAACCTCAAGCCATGGCTTCTCAAGGGCTTCCCAACTTGCCCTGCTTGCAGAGCCCCAGAAGAAACCAAGCTCCTGGATGTGCGTCTCATTACAAGGATCGAAGGGCCACAGCACAGCAGGACTGGACAACTCAGCCCCCACCTGGACCTAAGGTGGGGAGCGGGGGGCGGCACTGGGAGAATCAGGGCATGGTGCCCAGTGCTGAGTCCCTCAAACACCGAAGTTCCACTCCACTGCAATCAGAAGCTGTGGAGGAGTGAAGAGCTGGGAGCCCAAAGCAATCACTGTGTGAAGAGATGAAATAAGCCGACTTCAGTCTGGGCTTGGGACCTCCTAACTCCCTCCCCCAAGACGGTCAAGGTGACTTCCTTTCCTGGAGGATGGGACACCAGGGCTGGCATTCGACCTACTCAGGACAAGAGTCAGCCTGCCCATCAGCTACCTGATGGATAGGAACAGAATTTGGGAGGGAAAGAAAAAGAGATACGGTGCTGAGGAGACTGCGGAGGGGAAATAACTGAAGAGGAACTCACTTAGGGCTGCCACTCATCTGATAGACAAAGTCATAAGCAGCATTTGTTAGCTAGGTTTTGCCTCTATAATGTGCTCTGTGGAAAAAACACTCCCGCGTGGTCAAAATCCACCAACTGTACTTCAACCAAATGTCTACCTTTCCCCTTTTTTTGAAACCAACCATTGTTTTTAATAAATCCCTATGAGTAAAGTCTGACAGCAAAGACTACGTGTGTGGATGAGATGCTAAAAAAGATCCTGCAAAAGGTATCCTGATGTAGAGTCATCTCATTCTAAGCAATCGCTTTTAGTGAAAAACAGAAAACAACAAACCAGAACCCCTGATCAATTATCACTTCCTTCTTGTCAAGCCAAGATTCAGCACAGAACACTCCCTTTATTTACAAAGACCGAAACACTAGTGCGAGAACACGCATTCTGTGTGGTGAATCATCTGGAACTAACTAGAATCTGGACTTTTTCCCCCCCACGTGGATCCTACCTTCCATAAGAGAATGGTTCAGAGCTCTGCTCAGTACAGCCTGCACGTCACCACCATGTGCTGCTCTCCGTGCACGGCCGGGGCTGCTCCGCTGCCAGGGCGGATGCCTGCACACGAGCACAGTGTGGAGCTGCCACAGCAGCGGTCAGAAAGCCCAGAAAGCAGGCCCCAGGAAAGCACATCCTTTCCTGCAGATCAGATTTCATAAATGGGAGGCTTCAAGGTGGGTGAGAGAGACAGAGAAACAGGGACAGCAATCATACACTCCTGTTCTTTTTTATAAAACTATGAATCGTAAGGGTCCACCTGTGAAATAATCTTGCCACACAAGAAACACACTGCATGCGTTTACATTGAAATAAATTTGGTTTTTTTTTAAAGTTGGATACCAGCGGAAGATTTAACAGTTTAAAAAAATTTCTGGAACATACAGAGACATTAAAAAAATGTGTGTGTGGGGGGGGGAGACATTAAAAATAACAATAGAAATGATATTTAAAAAGGCAGGGTGAGCTGTTTGGTTTGAGTGAGTATGTGTGTGTGTGTTTGTGAAAAGCTCTTCCAATTTCTCCATATAGAAAAAGTATTATTGCAATCTTGTTGCATACATCATGTTTCAAATCAATAAATGTTTTTAGAACGAAAAGAAGCACTTACAAACCACTGACAAGGGACTTCAGGATCATGTTCTTGTCACCTTTATGGATGTGATCGGTTTTCTGAAACCATCTTTTCCAAACTGTAATCTCCAGGTGCCTGTCCTTGGGATCCCCATCCCTACTAACATAAGGATGTATATTCTTCAGTCCTCATCACAGTAAATACTATCAGCATAAACTTTTAAAACCAGCTTTCTTAACTTAAGAAACAATGATTCATCTCTTTCTGTTAGAGCTGAGATCCTCCTGAGCACAGCCCAGACACCTCATCAAAGACAAGTGGCAGTACCCTTTCTCCCAGTATCTCATCAAGACCATTTGGGGACCGTCTGTTCCCCTTACAGTTGATGAGCAGGAACTCTGAGAGCAACCCTCAATTCAATACCCCAACAGCAAGACAAAAACACTCATAATAGGTGGCAACAGCCTAGGGGGAAATCATAAACAAAACCTTCTTAAAAGTACCTTCCAGGCATAGGTGTGATGTAAGATACAAAAAAATGTCCATGATTTACTTATTAACTGAAAACATTATTTACTGAGCAACTGCCACTTGCAAGGCCCCCTGCTAGGCACTGAGTGAGCTACAAGGACGTAAGAACCTATTCAATTAAAGAGCACCTTGCTACCCACCTCCACCTTAAAAGCAAACGTAAGTTATAAGGTAGAGTGAGCCCATAAAGAAAGAGCAGAGCCTTGTTTCAATACAGCCATCAACTATGCTGGAGTGTGAAATCTTCCAAAAACAATGCTTACTGGAAATAAATCACCTGAGTAACCTATTTTGCCCTTTCAAAATTACCTTGGGAGTCAGTAAACATGAATCAAGCTTCTGACGTACTGAATGTGTTAGGTCTGAAGAACATATCACAGGCACACGTTATTAATAACGAATGTGGAACATTCTACTACCCTATCCCCAATCAGAGGATAAATGTCTCCATGCCTACAACGCTTTGTTGCAGCCAAACATTACTACTTTTATTTTATGGTAAGAGATGAGGAAATCATTTTTCCACCTTCTGAATGTTACAACTACTCAACAAAATATTTAATGAACGCCTATTATGTAAACCATAGTGTTGGATGCTGACGATACAATGCTAACTAACATTTAGTGTGTGCCTGCTCTTTACAAGCCACTCTTCAAGTGCTTTACACAAATGAGTCGACTTACTGATTCCTAACCACCCTACGGATTCCTCATAACAATCCTATTTTACAAATGGAAACTGTACAGAGGTCAAGCAGCTTGGCCAGGGCGAAGCATCAGGCAAATCGCTAGGCGGGACTACGAACTGACTTCAGAGCCAGAACTCCTCTAGCAGACAACACTGCCTCTCATTAATAAAACATGGTTTCTCCTTAAGGAACTTATTATCTAAATTTCTCCTAAGGAAGTCATTTCCTCTGGGCAGTGTTTAAGACTGCATCCCTAAAGTTCCCTGGCAAATGGAAGCAATGCACGCTAGCCCTTCAGGCAGGTAAAATGCACCCAAGTCTAGGGTGATTCACGGTCTGGAGAGCAAGCAACAGGGCTGAGGAGGCAGGGCCAGCACTGGGGGAGAGGCCAGTGCCACCAGCGAAGGCAGGCAAGTTGCCCCGGGATGAGGAGGGCTGTGGTCGGGCTGGCTGGGCAGGGTCCCTAAGCTCCCGACAGCAGAGAGCACCTGCGTGCAAGGCTGGGGGTTGACCCAGGGCAGCAGCTGGGTGGGAGCCTTCTGGAACCCACATGGGTGGATGCAATGGAAAAGGATTCAGATCCTGCACAGGGGGAGTCACTGACCAATCCACAAAGAGACAAGAGACTCGGGGGGAAGCTCAGGGGCTCCGGAGCTGCTGCCCTTGCTCTTTCCGGGTGCACTGGAGATGCTGATATATGCACAGAGACATACACACAGAGCTGCAAAGCCCCACATCCCACCACTCCCGCCCCAAATGCTATATGCTTCTAGTATTTACACAACCGTCTTTTCCCAAGACACTTAGTGTTTGTTACTTAAGAAAAAAAAACAAGTCTCATAGCAGGTCAGGAAGTTAGTTAACTCACTACAAACGCAGAAAGAAAGGAAACAGAGTGGCCATGATTGGTGCATTGGAGGAGACTTTCGAGACACCCACCCAATGAGATCCAGACACTGAGCTTCGCCCCTTGAAAGCACCAACTCTGAGAGGTAAAAGTGTGAAGCAGCTATAAACAGACACATCCATAAACAAATCCACCCGGCATTTACCCCTGGCCAGTACCTCTGAGTCTACGACCTCCCTCAAACTCTATTTATGACTTCTCCCACAGTCTCACGTCTCAACAGCCAGAAATAAACCCAGGGCTCTCAAACCCAAACCTTTCCTCCTCCCACTCATCCAAGCTGGCCAAGCTCCAGGGCTTTGTGAGCAAGGCAACACAGCCCGGTGACACTGTACTAGCACTCACCCACTGCTGGAACATTCCTCTGAACACAGAGGCTCACTCTCTAAAACAGGACAAGGAACACACACATCAATTTCATTATCCATGGATTTAAACATTTGTAATCACATTGTTAGGAAGCTTCCGAAAAGAAAAACACAAGCAGTTTTGGTTGATAATAAAGATGAACTGATTAATGATTCACCGTTTAGCACTGGAGGCAATCTATTGATTCCCACCTTCAAATAAAGTCCTATAAATTGGTTACAACAGGAGCTACTGGCCCCCTCCCGTGTCCCAAACCTTTTCTCTACGAGTGGCCAGCTTTCCCACACCTCTTTATATTCATCCTGGAGACGCAATTTCAGCAGACATATTTTGGTGGTAGCAGTGGGTGTCAATATTTGATTATGGTTGGATGTAAATACCTATTAAACTTTGTGCTTTACTTTTTAAAAGAATTTCACACACTTGTTGACTTTGGTTAATGTTACTGTCCCATGATATAACTAAAATTCCACAAATATCCAAGGTTAAACTATTAAATTTGATGCAATTTCACCTTCAAATTACTTTTTCAATACAAAGTGTACTCTTACTTTAAATCAATATGACAATACAAAAAGCGTTTGTTAAGTTCTAGCTGTGCACATGCACTGCTTGGCTGTATCCTGTGGCTTAAAGAAGGCTGAACAGGTACTTTCTCCAGCTAACAAGCAGTCAGGTAAATGTCCAGTGCTCTCTGGATTGAACTATGTGGACTGGTATATAATATGCATGATCTACAAATTTTCAAAGACTTCTAATTCAAAAACTGTAATTTAATATTAAAAAGGTAATCCAATTTTTGTCTTCTTTTTGATAATTTAAGAAGCACTTAAAATTTATAATAAAATATATGTGAAGCCTGGTCATTAGATTCTGCATACTGTTTGCACAGCTGAGAATCTGTATTTTTGAATTTAAAAAATTACAAAAATGAAGCTGAACTATTACGATAGATGTTATCTGTACCTTTCGAATGTGAAACCAGCATCTGAATTGTAAAAACTATTACTATGATATCATCAATAATAATACAAGGGAAAAAGTCTGTTTCTCTGATAGAATTTCAAAAAACTTAATCATAAAAATGATACAAGGTTTTTGTAGTGTTAAATGTGTGCCTTGCTGGATAACTTCTAGTCCTCTGGTGGAAGTGGGCAACTATTTTAAATCCTCAGATAAAATCGTCAGTGACAAGGGCATATGTCACATGCATGCAAAGCACAAAGGCTGCAAATTCATCTTGGAGTAAATATCTAGTCCCTATTTAGGGCGTAGTTAATTATATCCATTTTTCATACTAAATAAACATTTGTAATCCAATAACGCACTACCAAAAAAGCAACAGAATTAAAATGTCTACCAGTGGGCTGGTTATTTGCACAAAGCCTACAAGCTTCAGTGTCCTCAGTCAGCACAGTCCTGGTGGCAGCCAGGATCTAAGAACAACAAGCAGCCACAGTCCTCATGCCACACTCCCTAGACACAAAGAACCGGATGCACAGGGAGCAAGTGGTCAGATTCTTAGTAAGGGGACAGGAGACAATCGTGATCATCTGCTTGGAGAGCCTAGGCACTCGTGAAAACAAATTAAGACTACGTAGACTTTTCTCTTAAATTCACCTTGAATGACTATTTTTTTCCCTTCTTGCCTTTTACAGTCTTGGAAAAAAGGGGGGAAAGCAAGTGAAGTAGAAAGCTGCAGTCAGTACATCTGGATTAATCTGCTGACATGATAATAATAGAGACCATGTAGCAACATAGGAAGATGCATTTGGTGTAATTTTAAGTGGAAAGAAAATGTGTGATTTTAAAATATATGTATATAAAGGAATACCAGACAGGGTTTTCAGTGAAAAAAAGCAAGCTATAAGATGTGTGATAAAAAAATATATGTATATAGAAGACAAGACAGGGTGTATATACACAAACACATAACTAGTTCTCCTGTTTGGAACAAGAGCATTTTGGGTCACTGTTTTTCTTCTCTGTTTCCCAAACTATCTAGTAAAGTTATGTTGCCTTTATGATAGTTTTCTTAAAAAGAAGGCAAAGGACCTAATATTTGGCCCCAGCACACACAACTTAGTTATGGGAAATAATATATGAAGAAATAAAACTACAGGGAGGAAATTTAGGTAACACCTCTGAGTGATCATTAAAGGGACTTGGGTCTCTTTACAAGGCAAGGCCTTTTCCCACATGTAACTAAGCTCCAAGAATCTCTGCGTATGAAAAGTTCTAGGGAATTTCTGCATCAGCCCTTTTGATGGTCTTTTTTTTTTTTTTTTTTTTTTGACACATAGCACGGGCAGAACATCAGCCACCATAAACCTGATGAGGCCCTTATTAACTGCAGAAGAGAAGACACAGGAGCGAGATGCCCACAGCTTTATGTAAGTTGCTTAGGAGTCAATTAATAAATACTGGCCACACAGAGAATTTTTTTTTCCTGTTGGAATTAACAGAACCTAACAGCACCCGTTAGAAGAAAATGCTATCATCACAGAAGAATGGACCAGAAGAGACAGACTATCGGGACAAGCACACTGACCCCATGAGGAACTTCTTTTACGTGTTTGTGCATTGCATGGATGGATGAACGTGCACATATAATTTGCAACGTGTGCACAGCTGCCCACTGCAATGACAGTTTTCTACTGTAACAGAAGACAGAAAGAGTGTATGTTTCCATGAACTCTAAATTACACACATACTTGCAGCCTGCCCACTGCGTGCGGCCAGTCCACTGTCTCCCCGGCAAGGCTTCCCTGGGTCACTGCTGACTTAGTCTCTGCCCCTCAGAGAGCCCCATGTGCTTGCTTCCTCTAGCACAAATGGGACCTTTTCTCCCCAAGTGCTGTCTCTGGGTCCAGCTGTAGGCACGTCAGCCAGTGAGACTCTGGTTCAAGAAGCTGATTTCTCTCTAATAGCTCTGTGAGGTTCTTTTCAGGACTCAGAGCAATGCAGCCATCGATACGGCTGAAGATGGTACTTGCTGGTCGCACTTCACACCCTCTTCTCTGGTTCTTGCCTTCCAGGAAGTCTACTTTTCAGTTACAACGGCTGTTTACCTTGGCTTATGACCTGAGGGGCACTCCCCTCCTTCAGGTGTGTTTCCCAGTCCTCTGCCTCCAATCATCTATATTATTAAAGTCTGAGGGTAAATGTGCCATTTCAGCAGCAAGAACAGCTCTGGGTCCTCCACCCACCACCTCAAATTAACTGAGGAACCACAGGTTTTGAGAGGCACGCTTCCCGATGTGAGCAGTATCCTCTGTGAAGTCAAATACTCCCCCTGCTGATAAAGTGGAAGAGAAGACAACACTCAAGGAGAACATACGGGCCCCCAGGGCCTGGGAGCTGACTTTCAAACTTTCAACAGAAATGAAGCCATGTGAAAGTTTAAAAGAATATTTTTCAAGAGTTAGAGGAAAATCAAGTGGACCCTCAAAAAATGACCTTGCTTAGTTAGAATCTTCACTTGCTAGTGAAGCATTATAAGTTCACTTAGCAATCACTTCCAGACCGCCCTCCTCTCCCCTTCCACTACCGTATAACAGCCCGTGGTGAAGAGTAAAAGGCTCTAAAGCGAGTTTCTGGAGAGCCACCAACTCGTGACACCCACATCACGAACAATTACCATCAGGGTGTCAGATGACGTCTTAAAGGTGGGAAAGTTGAAGGAACACGCCACAGCAGAGACGTCAAAATGAAACCTGCCCTGAGAGAATGGGGCTCTCTGGGCACATTCATTAAAGTGACAAAAGGGTTTGGATACCCGAGCTTATACCCAGGACAATTCTGTGTATGTTGTCTGGGACCCTGTACACTTTATCTTGGCCAAACTTCTCTTCTTTCCCAGTTGAAAAGCTTCGTGCCAAATGTATCACCCAAAGGTTGTAATTTGCTGCTGTTATCCTTAAGTGTCTCCTGTTGCACTGTCTGAATTTAAAAACCACTTTAAGACCTTTAGAAACGTAAACAAACAAACAAACTATGAGTTCATGGCTAGAGCTGAAGGAAAAAAAACAACTCCACACTGCTCAATAACAAGCTGGGACTCTAGCCATTAGTCATCAAGAATTCCTCAGTCCCTGAAGTCATAGGGTTTGGAGTAAATCCAAATGGGATTCTGCCTTTTAAATTCCTTATACTGCATTCCTATGGACTTCCTGCGCAAACCACTGTGAGGTGTTTTTATTATCCACAGTCACACACTTCCACCCTCATGTTGTTGGCTTAGGAGTTCCTTCCTCAAAGAAGCTGCACAGTTAAATTCCCGAGGACACGTGCAGATCACCTGGGGCAGTAAACAGGCTGTGTCATGCACTGGCACAGTGCTCACAGACCAAGTGTTCAATACACCTTTGTTAAATGAAACTCCTTCCTCATTCGTCAACATTCACATCTTAGACTCAATCCTGGATTCGCTGAGAATCCAGAAGTCTGTTTTATCCTCATCAGTTACTCATATGGTCACCTGAATGTCTACAAAGTACTCATAATTATTTATCAGTTGTTTACAAGCAGCTGATCACCACAGCAACTCAATGGCTCCCCACACCGGATGCCTGGTGGTAAGGAGATTATGAGCAGCCACCCACGAGGAAAATTCTTACAAGCTGATGAAGGTTTGGTGAATGAAAGATGACACCTTTACGACAAACTGGCAAGAAGAAAAGTCCTCACAAATAAAAATTACCTTTAAATATCTGCCAAAATAAATACAGCTGAAACTAACCCATCATAACAAACTGAAAAAAAATAAATTCTAAGAATGATTTGGGGGGAGAGGGGAAGGAAAGGACATGGGACAGTTTCAAGCTATCTTCTGCCAATAATAGGATTTCCCCTGGGATTCTCTTTACAGGTAAGTGTCATCTATTTCAGCTTCCACAATACAGACCAAACAGTTCGGATGGAAAAGTTTTTGTAGAATATCTTGGATGACCTTGAGTCTAGATTTAGTCAACAAATGCTCATTGAGTTCTTCCTGTGTGCCAAGCCGCTAGAATAACACACGATCCTGGCACTCAAGGGGATCACAATGAGGCTGGGAGACAGAAATGTGAACTCTAACACAGTGTGAAACGTGCTATAACAAGGGAAGGAGAAAGTGCTATTTATGGGCCCTGGGCGGGGGAGAGAGCTGGGAGGATGGCATTATTTTTTCCTGGGCAGGGCAGGAAGGTTTCACAAAGGAAGCAGCATAAAATGGTAGAGGCTGAGGATGGGAACACATTTTGAAGGATGCTAAGATAACTCTGGGGAATCTGAAAGCCAACACCACACTGATTTTCCAGTGGCTGCTTTGCCTCCACACCTTTGGTGGCAACAGGTATTAGGAGGTATGTGTCAAACATACCTCCTAATTTTCTGAGTTCTCAAAGGGTCTTTGTCCAAGATAAACTTGAAATAAACTATAGTCAGGCACTGAATTTAGGAGTCTAATTTTCCTTTACCTGTGGGCTTTCAGTAATAACATGCAAATTACTAAGGCTCTACGGGAACGTACATGCTTATTATACTAAGATTATTAAAAAAAAAAAAAGTAAAGTTGGCATCATTATGCATATGGCAAGAAAAAAAGAGCTCACTGTTTCTTCTTTCCTGGTAGTCATCCTTCATGTCTTCTCTCTCTTTGCAGCTCCTGATACCTTCTACTTTTCCATTCTCTCAAGAAATAGTATCACTCAGGCGTTTCTGACGCAAAGGCACATACTCACATATTCACACACAGTTTAAAAAATATAATACATGGACTATTTTCAGTGCCAAATGCAGCTGTAATTATATATTTCTTTTGGACACGTTTTGTGTTATTAAAACATGTAAATATCTTATCTCCCTCAAGTTTTCCAGAACTCTATTGGCAGGAAGTCTTTGTCCTTTCTCTTTCCAAAGCATCGAATACAATTTCCTGAAGAGACAGTCAAACTTCATTGCTGAGGGCTCACCTTTTCCCAGCATAGTCTTTAAAAATATAATTTCATCTCCTTCCAACAAAACACACCTCTGGCTTCTTTTATCTCCCCTTCCTTTCCCTACAGAGGTGTTCCATTTCTCACCCTAAATTTCTGCTTTCCCTTCCTGCTATCGCATCTAAAATTCCCAGGTAAGGGCAGAAGCTATGTTTAGTGATAATCTACTATAAATCACCCCACACTGCCATAAGGATAATAAAACTTTTGTCCCAATCAACAAGAAATGCAGTCAGTCATTTTCCTAAGTTTCAGTTGGCCACGGATAGCTATCCCAATTAACCAAGCAGTTTAAAAGCCAAAGCACTTTAAAATTGTTTCTTTATGTAATAAAACAATGCAACATCTTTATTTATTAAGAAGTTGTTTTCAGTTTGCTGATCTAGAGTAGATAGTACACTCAATCTGCTTCAAGCTTGGAAGCTGTTCTCAGCACATCCGTAATACAATGCAAAGTATTCTTTGTGTTGTGCTCGCAGCAACTGAACACACACAAGCGCACACACACTCTACATCCAAAGGGATAAAGAAGGAATTATCACAACTTCCTGTCTCTCAAAGTCACATCTGTAACTGGACCAGAGGCCAGTTGCTGATGCTATGGATATATTTTACAATCCTGGGCACATTTTAAAGCCAGCAAGTCTACAACAACTTTGTAAAGAGCCTTGTTTTATGAAGTTTTATCACTTTCTGATTCACAGTATCATATTCCACAGTGTCAAATGAGTTTTATGGAATGGCAAACACTGCTCCTCCTCCAAACATTTCTACAGACCCTTCTGCCAGTCTGTCAGTGCAGACACCATCAGTGGAAGAGTTCTCACCAAGGATGTGACACTTGGCACCAACTTCTCTTAATAGCTGGATTATGTTCAGCCAGAGAGCTGCATGCAACCATGCTGGAGAGGACATGGAGGCAAATGGGAAGATGTCAGAACGCATGCCTTTCCAATGGCTTTCAAGGCACATGGGCTGTGGCAAGGATTCACCAGGAAAGAAGGAGGGTCAAACCACAGCACAAAGACGTGGGCATGAGAGGTACCAAAGGGACCTTCTAGAAGATTCTCATGGCAGCAGATGTACACTGAACCCTCTGGCTGCTTCCAAGAGAAATTTTGGGCCCCCGGCATTTAGGGTTTTCTAACTGCCCCCACAATTTAAGTGAATTTTTAAATTTTATTTTTTTAATTTTTTTAAAAAAATTTATTTATTGGCTGCGTTGGGTCTTCATTACTGCACACGGGCTTTCTCTAGTTGCGGCAAGCAGGGACTACTCTTCTTTGTGGTACGCGGGCTCCTCATCGAAGTGGCTTCTCTTGTTGCAGAGTACGGGCTCTAGGTGTGTGGGCTTCACTAGTTGTGGCACACAGGCTCAGTGGTTGTGGCGCACAGGCTTAGTTGCTCCGCGGCATGTGGGATCTTCCTGGAGCAGGAATCGAACCCGTGTCACCTGCATTGGCAGGAGGATTCTTAGCCACTGCGCCACCTAGGAGGTCCCCACCCCCACAATTTAAAAGCTCTTAAGCTAATATGTACCAACCAAGCAGGAAGAAAACCAAATAAAGACCTATTGATACAGCAAAGAAGAGTAACACAGAAGCTCTTCAGGCAAAGGCTCGGGTTAGTAAATGAATACCACCCACCCCTCAGTGGCTATTTCAGATGCTACCACTACTAGCTATCCAGAAATCTACCTTGGAAGAGAGAGGAGACAATCCAGAATACGATTTAACTTTTAATATTATCTTTAAAAAAGAAAAGAAAAGGAGGAAAAACAGAGCAAGCCATAGTACTCCACTAGAAGTGTTTTCCATTTAACAATATAAAATGTCTACCCAGTTATTAATAAACTTATAGAAGTTTTACAGATTAGTGCAAAAACAAAAGTCTTTGGGAATAGAAAAGTAAAACGTCATAGAAAACTAAAAATTAAATAAGTTCACATTGCTAGGGATGGGTGGCTTAGATAACTGAACTGAAAGTGAGAATCATGGAAGAGATCTACATAATAATTAGCTGCTGAGTTTTCTCCTGTTGCATACTCCCAAATGGAGTAGTGTTCAGCAGACTTATTAATGAATAAATGCCCGGCTGGAATTAACTAGCACCTCATTCCAGAAGGCTGCTCTTGGCAAAAATGTAATATCCACAAGGCACAGCAAGTTGACTGCTGGTGTACACCAAGGGCTGGGCTGAGCATCGCATTCTTTAGAATCATATGCAATACATCAAGTTTCAGAGCCATAGGTCCACGCCACCTAACAGCACAACACCCTGCTGCTGGACAACATGCAAAGGAAGGGTGAAGTTTCTAGACGCAAGGAGACAACTTTCCATGCTTCATGGCTGACCTGGACTTGAAACATCTCTATTGAAGATGTACCACCTTGCACACATGCAGAGAGCTTCCCAGTCCTGTGGCTCACGGAAACAGTGGGAAGGGAGCTGTGGTAGCAGCAGGTCCCTCTGCAGAGCCTCATCCATTTCATCCTCCCAACATGAGGCATCCAAGTGCCCATACGGCCGGCCGAGGGTCCCTCCTTTCATGCACAATCACTGTTATGTTTCTTTAAATTCAGCTGCTCCTGAAGGAAACTCCCTGGCAAGTGAAAACAGCAGCAAAGGTAAAAGAATGCTGAGAATTTGGCTGCTGCCTGCAGTATTAGGAAGGACAGCAATTACTCAACTCTTTCCTAGTGTCAGAGGCAGAAATGAGCATGTGAATTTGGGCAAGTTTTAGCCTGTCTTTGCTCAAGCTTCTCCCTTTGCAGTATCTGTCACCTACCTACCTCACAGTCCCAATAACTAATGAAAGTAAATGGGAAAATGGAGAAAGAGTAAAGGCAGCAGGCCAGCACAGACATAAAAGAGAGGCATAAATTCTACCTTGAATCCAGACGAAGCCACAGTTAACATGGCTTAAAGACCGCCAGCATTCAAAAGATGTCACTAACTTCCCGATAACTGTGTTTTGCTGTCTCCATCGCCTCACCATAAACATAACTACAGGAGAACTCTTGATCTTTTCCTCCAAGCCCTTCCATCTATGGCACTTGGCAAAGAGTCATGTAGACACTACCACCTTTTCCTTCTCCAGCTGTGCAAACACAAGGTAATATTTGACTCCTGCCCAGCACTTCTAGGTCATAAGAACATTGATCTTATGACCAGAAGGGCCTTAAGATATCATCTGGTTCAGTTCCCCTGCCTTCAGGTAGGTAACTAATTCTCTTTTGACAAATTAAGGTAAAGTCAAGTCAAGGGAAGTCGAGGTGGTTTTATTTCAGTTACCTGGCTATTAGGGGATGAAGGAAGATCCAGAAGCTATGGCTATTTTTACCTCCTCAGTCATACTATCCTCCTGTACAAGAATTTTGCAGTTTACTTTTCTGAGCAGTCCTAGTTCCTTCCTGCAACAAGTGAAGATCTACACAAGTCCATTCATTCTTTTAATTAAAATATGGAATTTTATTTGGCCTTTCATTTTAACATCATAGACATGGTAATAAGTTTTCCTAAAACTTGTCTGAAACCTAAGAACTCAGTATTTCTGGACAATACGCAGCATACCCAATCTTTCTCAAACCATTTAAAAATCCTTCAAACACTTTGGCTTTCAGAGATAAAACTGTCTAAAATCTATCCCCTTTTCCTCCCTCAGAATGTAAATGCCCTTACCTTTAAGAAGGCAAAGCTCCCAACTATGGAAAGTGAGGGAAGGTTTTCAAGATCAGCATTTGACAAAATGATGGAATACCCTGCCTCTGCAGAATTATAAACACACGCTCCGAAGGGACCAAGCCCACACACCCTGTATGCACGATTCCTCACACATTATGGGTCTGAAGTAATCCAGCTAATTCTTTATCTTAAAAGTCCAGTTCAGGCCACACTTTCTCAAGACAGTTTTGCCTTATTTTGGCAGGTCTTTTGGAGTCTTAAAAAAAAAGGTATCACAAGTCTCCAATATTGAGATGCCTTTTGTTTCATCTCAGTTGTGAACCATTTTGCTTGTGGCCTTTGGATAAGATGCTAAATAAGTTACCTCTTGTAGACCAGGACTTCACAGGCTCAGGTTTCCACTGTGCCCTGCCAGAAATTCCTTTCTGTTTTGAATCTGAGATGTTTGTTTATGGTTTTTGTTTTGAAATGCTAAATAAGATAGGCACAGCCTCTAGTTACAGTCTATACCTTTTTTATTTTTTTTTAAACTTTGCCATAGCCAGAGCCGCTGGTTGCTAAGGACTTAGCTAAAATTTCCAAAAGAGCAGACTCTTCAGGTTCTCTTCTCAGGAGGTTGAAGTATAGAATGACAACACCTTAAGATACAATGAACACAATTTTCTTTTTCAAACATTCATAAGACAAATGTTCGCAGGATACCTCAAAATGAGGTTTCTTTTTGGATCTGACAAACATATACTTAACTGAAACTCTGAAACTTAGAAGTTTATCTCATCTTGCTTGTAGGTTACATGTTTGAATATCAACACGCTTGATGAAAGAAGCACTACAATGACAGGTACTAGAGAGTTTCCGTTAAAAAAAAAAAAATTTCAATTTCCACTGTGTGATAATAAGTTTTGGTTGTCAAGAAGAAAATAAAGAGTTGTAAACTACTGATTCCAAGGACTATATCATCATTTATGTCTCTTTCTCCTTGTTCCATAATAGCCAATATAAAGACCTGCCTTATGAGTTCTCAGCCCATAGTTACTGGATGAACATGATGCTTAGTACCAGGCAGAAAGGAAAAGTCACAGTTCTGTCTTCCTGAAGTGGGACCACACCTACACTAGGAACCAAAGAGACAAGAACGTCAGTTGTTCTCTAGGCATTCTTTTCGAGCCTTCCACTGCAGCACACTCTCCAGAGAAACCACGATGCAAATCCACAGTAAAGCTGTAGTATTAGTCCCCGTGAAAGATGGATGGAATACATCCGATCAAGAAAAGCAACACAGCAAAACTCTGGGCTGCACACACACTGTCTCCCATGTCTGCCCCGGTCTCTGAGCCAGCGGGCCTGCTGCTGCTTCCTTCTGAAACCCCAGGATCCCAACTTGCCTTGGTGATGCTCCGGGGATCTCTGATGTCTCCAGCCATGTCTGGGAACCCACACAAAACTTCTAACAATAAAATGAAATTTAATGCACGTTCATGAACCCATACACCATCCATATTAAGATAGGTCACCTTTTAAAAAAATATGGATTTGAAATAGCTCTCTAGAAGTTAGGATTCAAAGCACAAAATAGAGCAGATTCCACATTCTCACGAAGCAGTAAAGGGACTGAGAATTACAGTCATATTGGATAAATCAATAAAGGTTTTTTTGGTCCACAGACCCCGGACTCATGCCCCTCGTTCTCAGTGCTTCACAGTTCCTTTCTTTCTGACAAACATTGGAGACCATAGTTCTCGGAATCTCCTGTCAAAGAGATTTAATTAAGTGTGATCAAGCCACAAAGTAGATTTTTTTTTAACTTATATAGAGAGAAAGCTAACAAAGGAAAAAAATGAGAAAGGACAAAAAATAGAATGGAAATTAGAATATTATCTTTTAAAAAATCTATTTGGTATCAGGTACTATACTGGCCATTACCTATTTTTGTATGAATATACACAACACACACACAATCACATATATATTTAATATATGTAATAATTCAATCCTCACTGTAATTACTTGATAAAAGCTATTAATATTCCATTTTCACAGATGAGGAAACTGAAACCCAAAACAATTAAGCAAGCTGGTTGTTCAACGGTTGAACACAGTTGATTTAAACACAAGTTTGTCCGGCCCCAAGGCCTATTTTCTTTTTCCTACAACATCCTACACAGATGAGTGAGAAGGAGGAGGGCAGAGAAAAGACCCCCAGGCCTGGCTTGCTGCTGCACCCCTCCTAAATCCTTCCTGGTAATCAGAGCTCAAGTCAGGGCCCCTCTTAGGAAGTGCTGAGCATCTTGGGGGCAACTATCTCAGGGCTTACCAGCAGTAAGCAACTGTCTTGGGCTACAATGGATTGTCCCAGTTTTCGCTATCTACCTTCAGACCATGGCTTCTGTGAAAGCAGAGCCCCTATCTTATTTATTTTGGTTGAAAACTAATTATCAGACTAGCAGGTAACATTATCAGGTCTTCTTATACGCCATACTCGTGCTACATGCTTTACACGCACTAGCTTTTTGCTACTTCAAGTGTGGTCCCAGGACCAGCAACATTGGCATCACCTGGGAGTTTATTAGAAATGCAGAATCTCAGGTCCCATCCAGACCTACTGCATCAGAACCTGCATGTTTAATGAGATCCCCAGGTGATTTGTGTGCACATGAACATTTCAGAAGCACAGTTTTATCTCATTTAATCCTTGCAGCAAACATACGTGGTACCTATCACTATTAACAACTGAGAAACTGAGGCTTAGAGAAGTCAGGTGTTATCACTACAGTACAGCACAAAGAACAGAGCCATGGCAGCTGCTCAGTAAATACTTGTGGGCAGAGGATGGCAGGGAAACAGGTACAGCTAGGAGAGAACGGAGGAATGGCCTGGTTAAACACCTGACCTCTGGTTTTGCTTAGTTTGTACCTACTGCCAGGACAGGTGAGACCCAAATGCAGGTGAGCTTCAGCAACACAAGCTGTTTCCTTAGCTCAAGCCAGGACAAATCCTGTGCTGACCACCAGTGTGGACACGTAAGGAGCTAAGAGCAAAATCTTCTTCCAGAATAAAATGCGAAGGAAAATGCACATTGCTGATAACTGTGAGTTTGGTGCTCCCCCTTCCCCAAATGAAATATTAGTCCAGATAAATGGTTGAATTTACAATTCCTACAACTTAATAAAAAAAAAATTCAGATTCCTACCTCTTTATTTTTACCCCAAATATACAAATTATGTAGAAATTATTTAAACCAAGTATAACAAATAGGCATTAGGAGGAAAGGTAGCAAATAGCTTCAGAGGCCTTTAAATATGTTTTTTTAACTCAATTCATTTATGGTGTTGGGGGTAGAAGGGGACCTGAACTCAATAATAATTCGCTCCTTTTCTAAGAGCCCAAACTCCTTAACTACTGATGATCAATTACTTCGGTAGATGAAGATTAAACGGAAAAAGAGAATGAACCCATATCAGGTTATTTTACTTATACTGGTTAGTAGCTTTGTTGTAGTTAAGTGTTTACCACATGCTAGCCATTCTTCTAAGTGCTTCACAGATTTTCGTTCACTGAGTCCTTAAAGCAACCCTATTAACCCCACTAAACAGATGCGAAAACTTAAGACGCACAGAAGCAGTGCAGATTTGACGCCAGAAACCAAGTTTCCAACCATTACACTCTTGGATTGAGGTGTAAGTATTTCTCATGGGGAATTAACTGGGGTTGGGAGAGGGAGATAAGGAACTGAACTTTTTTCACTTAGTAACTGCAGAAGAAAAAGGAATCTCTTGATTTTTTTTTTCATGTGGGTCCAAAATGAACACTTACCAGCATTTACCTTGAGGACATTCCTAACCTTAAGTATATTCAACCACCCCTCTGTCCTGTCTGTAAGACCAATGAGGTCTTCTTGTCCAAACACAGAGGTTTTCCATGATTTGATTAGGCGAACTGGCCAGGACATGTAGCAGAGTGGGTGAAATCAGGAGATGCTGATAAAGGGACACCTCTTAGTTCACTGCCCACACTCATCTGCCCAGTGGAACAAGCTACAACAAAGAGAAAACCACTCCCAAAAGGAAACTGGCCATTCTGAACCACAGCTGGTAGAGCATTAAGAATGCAGCCTCATTCTTAGATGTTGAGAAACACTCCGATATGTATCACAGAAGCTCTGAGAATGGATAGGATCCCTCCCCCCACCAAAAGGGAGCTCAGACTTTCGAACCTAGTTGGAATTTGAATTCTCCTTTTCAGCTTTGCCACCTGAGCCTGAAAAAATTATCTCAGATCCTATGATTTCCTAGAACAAATTTCACCCACATACCTCACTCACCAACTAATCATATACAGACTCGAGAAATCGCTTCTACTTGGCTTGAACGTATTATGTAGACTTTTGAAGAACTTGCCTCACTCTTTATCTTGATTAAGAGTGTCTGGAGTAGGGCACAGGTCTGAGAGGACCCTGGGCTTCCCACCCCCCCCCCCCCCCCCGCCGCAGCAGAAGGCCTTTTACAGAGTAGATCAATGAATGAGTGATTGATTTCTATGCGAAACAAGTGAGAGCTTTAAAAATTTAGCTTTGGAGAATTCAACCTCTGAGAAGGAAGGCTTTCAGTTTGTTACTCATGCATGCTTGACTAGTCCACTGTTTCTTCCTAAAATAATTAATTGAGCCTTACTGGGGTGCCTCCAAACCCTCATACTTCATGTGCCTTGTGGAACACGGTGTTACAGGAACCTGCTTCACCAAATGTATTTACCTTCCAGTCATTTTACCACCTCCTATTCACTGGTATTTACACACTAAAGCGGCACTGCCATCTCTCATGTTAGTACCATAGCCTGAAAGATGTTAAACACACCCACATTTTTCAGGAATTTCACAATTAATGTCTGGAATGTGTTTTGGATTATTCTTCAAAGGATGACATAGTTGCCTTAAGATGAATTCAATATTTTTCCCTTCTCCCATTTGTCATTCTTTAGTCCTCCCACTCCATTATTTTTTTAGGGTCATCTGTTTTATCTATTTCCCCCCAACTTCATAATTCCTGTCCTCTGTATCCCCAAAATGTTCCCTTGTTCATCCAGATCATATTTTAAGCAAGCCACACCAAACACAGAAACCTGCATCTTATCACTAATACCTCCTACAGCTGGTTGTAATGCCCAAAGTCTAAAGATTATTCAGACGGTTTTCTTCATAAATAATTAATATTATTTATTACAATAGATTAACCTGTATGTTCACCACTGCACTGCCAACATATTGCTTGTACATTCTCCTGGTCACTGTTAAATACGTGTTAATGGCAGCAAAATCTACAGACTTGCTATTTTTGCCCTTCTAGTGCTATGCAACTCATCTGCCCTTTGCCAAGTGTTTTATGTGACTGGACTCCTCAGTAACAGTGAGGATTCTTAAAGCTTGACAGTCAAAGTGAAGGTCACGAAGTCCTGTCATTTGTATATGTGCAGTGAATAGCCTCTCCATGTTTTGTCAATATTTACTTTGGGGAAGAACTAATTATTTCCTTGTTTACTTACACTGGTTCCTCTTCCCATGCCGAATTAATGTAATTTTATACGCCCTCTGCCTGCTTTTGTCCCTGGCATCTAACAGCTCACTCTACCTAAAGACTTCTGAGATGGAAACTGAAACACCTTCCTCAGAAACAAGGAGCCCTGGATTTTTTAATTTTTCTAACACCAGTACAGGACTTTTAACTTTGCCCATCCCCTCTTCTATTTAATTAGTAAAATCCATGGACTCCTGGGCTTCCCTGGTGGCACAGTGGTTAAGAATCCGCCTGCCAATGCAGGGGACACGGGTTTGAGCCCTGGTCGGGGAAGATCCCACATGCCACGGAGCAACTAAGCCTGTTGCCACAACTACTGAGCCTGCGAGGCATAACTACTGAGCTTGCATGCTGCAACTACTGAAGCCCACAAGCCTATAGCCCATGCTCTGCAACAAGAGAAGCCACCACAATGAGAAGCCTGTGCACCGCAATGAAGAGTAGCCCCTGCTCTCTGCAACTGGAAGAAACCCGCACAGCAGCAATGAAGGCCCAACACAGTCAATACATAAATAAGTAAATTTTAAAAGAGAGAGAGATGAAGGGGCCCTTAAAAGACGAGATGGAAGGTATGCTATTAAAAAAATAAACAAATAAATAAAATCCATGGACTCCTAACTTCAAGTCCTACATTACAGAGGGATGAGAGGAGATCTGTAGCTCGTGCACAAGCAAAGGGTTTGGTGCATTCCCTGGCTTCCTAGAGCCTGCTCTCTGGGCCTCACCTCAGATCCTCCACAAACCTTCTTCCAAGGAGCTATCATGTCCAGAGACTGAAAAGAAACCATAATCTTTTAACGTTAACAGTTTCAGAAAACAACATTCCATTCTTTGCTATAAGTACCCACCCCACATCCTTGGTTCTAGTCACTGCCCCATGAGACGTGGGTGGAAGAAAAAAGGTAAAATACCTGGGAGAAATCAGATGACTTTGTTTTGAAAGAGACAGTTCTTAGATGCCAGAGATGAAAACACAGAAAATTCAGTTCCATAAACATGAAGCCACTGAGTAAATAATCACCAGGAGAGAAAAAAAAAAAAAAAAGTTGGTGCTTATCTGTGATAGGGATCACCTGGCTTCAATACAAATTTCTCAGAGCGAAGCCACTCCATAGTGTCCACTAGGTTCCAAATCACTCTGTCCTCACAAACTGTCAAACTCAAGCCAACACTGCCCTTTCAATACTTAGAGAAGGCTGGTCATACTTCCCCAACCCCACTCCACCCCTTCCAGAAGCACACTGTACTACTCCACAGAGCAGGAAAAATGGTCCTCACCATTTGTCTCCAAATGCAATCCTCACTGGCCAATCGAAACATTCTTCCTAGAATAATCCCACTTCAGCAGTTTTTCAAAACTCTGTCTTTGATCTCCCAAAGAGGTCTTCCCACCCAGTCTTCTCCTTCAGGAGTTCAGAATCCAAGCTTAATTCTCTGGCTTCTAGGCGATTTGCCTAGAGGCAGGCAGCCTAACCAAGGAGCACACTACTTAGGAAGTTGCAAAGGGCAAAAGGAAGACTCACCAAATCAATGGAAATGGGAAAGGGATCTGTACCTTCAGCACTTTATAGACAGAGCAAAGAAAAATGCAGGTATCTGGGTCTCTGCTCAAAAATGCATGTAGCCAAAAATATTTTTTTAAGGAATAGGTCAGGATTTACTTAATAACAATCTAAATGATGCAGAGAAGTCCAAGTATATGTGTTACATGATTCACTCTTCACATCACTTAACTTTTCAGAAAATATTTTTTCTTCAGTGTTCTTTCTATGGAGAGGACTGTTCACCCATGTATTCAATATACATTCACTGAGAGCCTACTATGGGCCAGTATGCCTTAAAAACCTAAGGCAGGGAGCCAAAATTTGGAAGGGGTCCATTTCCACCCTTGATTTATCTAACTCACTTTGTGAACTGCAGTTAAAAACATGATTTTTTTTTCCCCTCACAAAGCCAGTATGGGGAGTGATACAAATAAAAATTACTGCAAATTGGCAAATAGAGCAACATAGTTTGTATTTAAATTATGTCATCGAAAGTAGGTAGATTAGTCATGACATTTCTGTACCATACGTTTTCTCAGTGTAGTCAAATAAGTTTTCAAAAGAGTTTTCATTAACAGATACAACCAGTAGGGGTCATTTTAGCGCAAAAATTGTAGCAAAAGAGACTTCCACATGAATAAAACGTATCAATACCTATTTCTGTTAGTTATGTGTGAATTTCTGAATAAAAATGGAAACTGAGGGAAACACTGGCCACTGAGAAATTTCTTGCCAAGTAACAGAAAAACAAAAGAGAAAGTCAGCACCTTCTAGATTATTGCGGCCATGGAATGACTCCTCTCATTCTTAAAAAGGAAGAAAAAAGGCCACTCACTTATCCTGTTTTCCATGAAGCTTGTAGTAAAGCGAAAATTCTCGAAATTTTTAGACACCCTATTGAAATAGCTAAATTCAACTATTATATCATGCTAGGTAACACTGTCCTTCTTACTTTGGGTTCATGGATTTAGAACACAACTTGACTGCTGCTTTTAGAGTTCTAAAACACAAAATAAAATTTAAAATGCCCTGAGCACACAATTGTGGTAGCTGAAAGCAGGCTGGCTAGATGGAAAGTGTTGCTAGAGAACACTAAATGAGATATCATCACGGCAATAAATACTTCCAAGCATTTTCAAGGCTAATACCAAGTGCGTGGGGTTTTACCAGAAGAAACGAAACTATGAGGGATCGCATCATTTCAGAGGAATGAAAGGCTCACCAACACAAGGGCCACAATAACTCTATACTATGACACCGAGATATTGGTGCCAAAACACTTGATTACCGTGAGTGTTCCCTGAGCTCCACATTTCCTTCACCAGAAATCTATCATGAAGAAACAAAACAAGGGTTAGAGTCTTTAGAACCTTCCCAAGTCCTTCTCAGAACATAGCAGATTCCACATTTAACCTTGTTTCAGGTTGCTTGTTCTTTTTAGATTTAGGGGAGGCTGGCTTAAGTAAACTACACACTCCAAGTGGCAGGGTTCAAAGACACATCTTTTTGTCCAACTCATTCAGAATTCCCAAAGTCGGACACATAAAACTGTATCAGAAGTTAATCTCCTGGCCATTTTTCTTTTTGTGAGAAATAAAAACATGTTAAAAAATGGGACTTACCCCCAGGTGACAGGCTTTTGTACTTGAGGCAAACAAACTCTTCTAACCCATGTCCTAAGGGTTCCCTTCTCTCACTACTGCCCACTAGCTTCCAAACCAGAAAGGCCTTCCTGATTTTCCAGAACTGTCCAAACTTTAAAAACTGCAGGTATCAATGAATATGCCTGTGTATAAAGAAAACCACAGAATGGAAGCCTTTGAATAGACCCATTTTATCCTTAAAGCTGCTGCCTCCTTTCTCAGTATCCCAGCACAATAAACACACATACACACATAAAGATGCTTCAGAATAAATTCCTCCCTGGTCTCCTGCGTGCACACTGTGAGTATTCAAGAAGGGACCGGGCAGAGGGCGCCTGTCCCTCCTCCTCTCCGTTCCTCCAGAAGTAAGGCTGCTGCGCTCTGCTCACATACCAGGAAGCCCCAGAACAGCATCATCACCCCAACGTCAGGCCAAGCAGGGATCCCACTTTTAACTGGTGCTCACTGAGTCCTTTTTATTTCGCATTAGCCAAATAAACTCACTGCGTCTCTCTAAGCCCCACACTTGACCAGGCACCCCGAGGCCGAGGCCGGCAGGCAGGGCTTATGACAGACACCCATCAACAGCGGTTCTCCCAAGCAGGGAGGCTACACTAATCTAATCTTTCTCCCTCCGTCAGTTACCATGGTGCACAATACTCAAGTGGAGAAACCAGCAGAACAATCCTCGGTATTAAACACACAAAAACAAGGAACCGGCAACACGACTGGAAACACGCGGATATCTGATCTTAGAAAGCAGCCACTAATAGAAACAACTTTTCACTCCTAGGTGCAAGCCCCCCGCCCTCTGCCCCTTCATTCAGGAGAGAGAGCCTTTGACCGTTTTCAATAGGCAAATAAATGAGTAACCACCGTATGTAACTTCCCCTGGGCTGACATATTCCGGAGCTGAAATTGATTTATATGCGCAGAAGGAGGAAGGGGGTGAAGGAAAAGCGCAAGGAAAAAATAATAAGAGAGTCACACAGGGAGTGTGAGCTGGAGACACGTCTCCTCCGCCAGCAGAAAAAGGACTTTTCGCGGATGCGGTGCAGCACTCGGTTCCACACTGCGCTAGTGCGGGGAGGGCGGCAGGGGCTGGACTCCCCGAGGGGCTCGCGACAGCCTCCGCAGTGCCCCCTGCCCGCGACGCCCCCACCTCCCGGCGCACGGCCCGGCCACCCCACCCAGCCCAGCCCGATGGGCCACACGTGTGCGCGTCTGTGCACGGCCGGGGGCCATTTCCCACTCGCCGGTCCCCACCCACGAAACGTAACCTCGCCCGCGGCTGGCCAGGCGTCAGGGGGAGCAGCGAGCGGGAACCAAGGGACGCGGGGCTCTCTCCCGGGGGTGGCGGGCGCCCCTCCTCCCGAGGAGCCCTCTCTCCTCGGGAAAGTCTCGGCCAAACTTTGTTCGGCGCAAGCAGCGCCGAGGGGGCGGCGCGGGCCAGGTGGGAGGGGGCCCGTGGCGGGCGGCCTTACCTTCGCAGACGCCCACTTCGTACTCGGTGATGGAGTCGCCATTGAGCGGGGGGCGGATGACACAGCGCAGCCCCCGGTCGCAGGCTCCGTGGAGCCCGTAGACGCCGCCGCAGCTCTCGTTCCTCTGGCGGGCGCACATGTAGCAGCAGCCGCAGACGCCCTGCACGATGCTCCCGGGGCAGCTCCTGGGCTCTTCGCACTTGGACTCGTCGCAGGGCAGGCAGACCAGCGCCCGGGTGCCGGAGCGCGCCAGCAGCAGCAACAGCCCCAGCAGCGAGACCAGGAGGTGCCCGCAGCCGGCCAGCCCCCTGCCCCCCGCCACCAAGTACATCCTCCTGCGCCGCCGCCGCCTCCTCCTCGCAGCCGGGCTGGGAGCGGGGCGGGCGCCCTCCCCTGCGCGGGGCACACGCGCCGCCGCCGCCGCCGCACCCGCAGCCCGCGGTCCTCGCCGCCCCCCTCGGGGCCCCCGGGGCGCGCCTCCCCTCGCGGGGCGAGGCCCCCGCCCCCCCTGCGGGCCGCGCCGACCCCGAGCCCACTAGCGTTGGCGCCAGCGGTGGCTTCCCCTCCTCCTCCTCCTCCCGGGAGGGAGGGGGAAAAAAGAAAAAAAGTTTCCTCCCGGCAGCTCCGGTTCAACCCAAACTTCTGGCGGCGGCGGCGGCGGCGGCTGCGCTGGGCTCCAGCCCCGGCTGGCGGCGCCTCCTCCCTCTCCTCCTCCGCGTCGGCCGGCCCCGCGGCAGTGGCGGTGGCGGCGGCGGCGCAGCCTCCGGGCCGGTCCCCGCCTCCCGAGCCGCCGAGTGGGCGCGGTGGCGCAGCAGAAGGTCCACGGCGTCCGCTCCGCGCGCCCGGCTCGCCTCACTTCTGCGCCGCTCCTCCGGGCGCTTGTTTATGGCTCGAGCCTCGGCCGCTCCGGCTGCGCCCTCCCCCATCCTACCTCATCCCCCAACCCGCGCCCCCCCCTCCGCGCCGCGCGCCGCTCATTGGCTGCCCCCCCCACCCCTCCCGGTCCGGCCGGCCCCCTCCCCCTCCTCTGCCCTCCCTCCCGGGCGGCCGGGCCCTTCCTCCCTCGCGCACCGCCTCCTCCTCCGCCTCCACCCTCTCCCCCTCCTCCTCCTCCTCCTGCGCCTCCCGGAGCCCGGCGCACCGAGCCGGCCCTGCGGCCGAGGCTTCGCGCGCCTCTCCGGCCCGGGGCGCACCCGGCCAGCTGCGAGAGTCGCGGCGTCCCGGGCGGCCGCCCGCCCCGGGGCCACCGTGGCTGGGCTGGGAGCCCCGAGGGCGAGACGGCTGCACCTCCGGCCCGGCTTTGAGTTCGGAGAGTGGAGGGGAACCCGGAGCTCCGGGCCGAGGGGACTGCTGCAGCCCTTGGCTGGGGCACCCGCCGGATGGAACCCCGGGAAAGGGAAGCAAATGTATGGAACCTCCGCGAAACTGGTTGAGAATCCATCTTCCACTCGAGCTGGGAATAGACTTTGTAAAAGATGTTATGTAATGGAGTCTTGGGAAGCTCGAGACGCCTCCAGCGAAGCTGCTGGTGAATTAATTAAGTGCTTTAAACGGTCTAGGTAAATATGACGGGGGGTGGGGTGGGGTGGACTGTTGGGGGCCGCTGTAGCTTGAGTTGCCTTTTAACTGTCCACATCCTGTATGTTTTGTTGCTGCGCCGTCTGTGCCGAGGTGCTACATTGAGGGAGGGGGCGAATGGAAAGTGGAGGTGAATTTTTCTCCCTTGAGTAAGGCCGAATACTGGATTACAACAAGTCTTGACATGACTAGACCTGCATATCTCATGCATCATTAATGTCATGTGACATTGCCCTTTTTTTTCCCCCAAGCTCATGGACAAAAGTGGTGGGTTTTAATTTTTTCATTTATTGTGAATGTGCTAATAAAGGTGTTCTTTGTGTTAAACCAGGTAAAGAAGCAGCTGAAGTGATGCAGAATGCATCGTGTGGGGATTGTTTCTCATCTGTAGCTGTCAGAAAATCTTCTCAAAATGATGGGCTCTGTAGTGGCCCACCATTCACAGGATGTGTTACAGGGTCAATAAAAATTAGTGAATTAAAAAAAAGTGACTTGGATCAGTGTGGGGGGGAAAAATCAGATCTTGTGGCAGGTGTGAGATGAGAATGGCCAGTCGACCTTTTGATCCAAGATAGTCTGGCTGCAGGAAGGTGGCAGCCAAGTGGATCTGAAAATGGTGACTAATGAACCCAAAGTTAATAGCAGGGCAGTGTAAGGAGAAAAGAAACAAAGATGCTTTTGAAATCTTCTGTTTGCGGAACAAATTTATACTTCTTATAAATATTTTGGTTTAAGCACTCTAATCCTGAACGGAAAAGCCAAAGGTACCAGTGGAATATTCCCTAGTCACTGGCATCAGAAAACCAAACATTTCTCCAATCATATTTCTTTGTCCTGAGGAGGGGAAGAGGCTCATTAATTATCACTGATTATCAGAGGGTAATAGAGAAAACATTCAACGGTGGAAAGGGGGGAGTGAGCACCCCATTTTCTGGATGCATTTAAAGAGGTGTTGAGATGACTAGTTTCCAGGGATGTTGTAGAGACCATTCCTGCAGTTGTGTAGGAAGTCAGGTTAGATGCTCTCCAAGGGACCTCATACCCTAAGGTTCTATAAGCATTAAGTGGTGTAATCACTTAAAATATGCTAGATATTCTGTTAGCAAAATTCAAGAAAAATAAAACACACAACACTGTTAAATACAATTGTTTCTTGTACCCCAACAAGGCGCCAGCACTCCACTGCGGGATTTGCCAACAAACTGTCATCATTGAGCTGTGTTAAAAGGCCCTTTCCACTCTTGCAGAGGAGGTTATCTGTATTTCTGTTCAAATGCAAGTATAAAGACATTATTAAAATGTAGCAGATAACATTGTAGGACTCAACAAGAAAAGCCAAGGTCAGGCGATGGAAAAAAATACAGAAGTGAGAAAGCTACAGTAGGTTGAAAAAAGAAAGTAATAATCATTGCCACGGTCTTGCTTTTTTATTTTATTTTCAAAGGCAATATATTAAAGGTTAGGGAAAGTGAGAAATTGAACACAGGCAAGGGACAATGTGGACAACCTATCATTACTGGGATTTCAGAAGGTAGGTAGACACAGGTGATAGTCTGACTTCTCATGGGAATTCAAGTCAAACTTAGACTAAGTTGGATGTGTAACATCTGAGAAAATTCAAGTTACATGTGGTCCTTTGCCATAGAATTAATAGAGAAACAAAAGAGAAAACAAGCATAGTTCTTTAAAGCCTATAACTAGTGGCAAATAAGAAACCTACAAGGGCCTGGCAGCTTATCTGAAACCAGTGCATGAACTAGGAGCTCAGTTAGGAAATAGCTCTTTCCTCTCTCGGATCCAGGAGGGACCATAGGTGGCCAGAAGCCAAGGCAATGAGATTAGGTCTCATACACAAAAGGATTCCCTCATCTTCAGAAACCAGACTAAGGATACCAAAGAGAGGTTAGGTGGGCCCAATATGATGGGGGTCAAGGGAGAAAGGGGACTGGGAGGGATTACATAGACCCTGAAAGGCTTGTACAGATGTAAGAGTTAGAAGCATACGTGGAATATGGTCTAATGCCTCTTCTGGGAAGTGTCTTGAGCTTATTCCCTTAGCTATTCTATAGCGTTTTGTAAGTACCTCTGCTTATAACATTTATCATGTTATATTACAAATACATGTATATCAATAAAATATATAAATAAATATGTTGTATTATGAATCTTTCTCTAAATAGCACTGATTCACCCCCATTAGATTGTCAGCTCATTGGCGAGGCCAGGACTTATAAGAATGCACGCACGCAGGAATGGGTTGAGAGGGATGGAAGAATTACAGCCAAAAAAGATTTTGAACATTTCTGTCTGTGGCCCTTCTCTCTTGGTTTTAGAAAGTACGTCTTAAAAAAGCACTTGAAAGGGCTAGTTGGGGCAAGAGGGAGTCTTCCAAGCTGGGGAAAAAACAAAAAACAAAAACCCCACAGATCTGAAAGGAAAAGGATTCGGAATATGCAGCTGGTGGAGGTCTGGAAGAAGAGACAGTCCGCCCTCTAATGGCCATTGGGGGGGTTGGATGGGAGGGGTTTGCTAAATTGTTGAAAATGTCTGAGAAGCAAAGTACCCAGTTGGGGGCCTAGCAGAAAGTGGAAATGAGAGGGCAACAGACAGACTGCTCGTGTTAGAGTCCTCCTCCTTAGATAGTCTAGCCCAGCCTCTCTACTGTAGTCAACTCTGGGAGGTGCGTGCTGTGCGTGTTTTCTCTTCCTGAAACTAAAATAGAAATGTAGAAGTTATCTTTTGAGTCAGATACACAGACTCTAAGAACTGAGTTGCAAGAAAAGTCTCGTTTTATAAAGATGTTGCATACATACTAGAAAAATCTGTGAAGAAACCAGGACAAGTCTGACTTTTGAAGCTCTTCCCCCCATCTCTCTGATCCCCCTCGGCTGGGATCAACGATACGTGGGCTCTCGGTTTTCTAGGCTTAGGCCATCTCAGTGACATAGGAGGATCTCTACTTTGGGGGCTAACCATCTGAGCTTGGACTCTGAACCTGGTACTTGGACTCTTTTTTACTAAGGGGGGCGGTGGTTCCTGTCTTATCTGTCCCACCCATGTACGGCAGCTGCTCCAGAGCTGGCAAGGATGTGCACAGAACACAGGTTCTCTTTACGGTTTGGCTTAGGAGCCTGTCTCCCACCACCTCCACTATGTACACCCCATGTTGAGCGAAGTATTCATCCTTTCTGAATCTGTTTCCTCCTCGGTAACATGGAGACCAGAAAGCAGAGGAACAACCACCAGGGTACCGTATGGATAAAATGGCTGTTCTCCTTTTCTGCTGTTATTTTTAGAGTCCTTCCCCTTGAGTGTCTCCTCAGGCTTTAGGCTTGAGCTGGGATCCCTGCTCTGTGATACCTCAGCACCTATTCCTATGTAGCATCTGCCTGACCAGATATTTGCTTTTCTTCTTCTGATCATTCCGTTGGCCCCACTTTGGCAGTCTGTCTAATCTTGAGGCGTTTGTGATATGTTCTCGAACCCATTCCAGTCGAAGACTTATTTTCAAGGGTAGTCATTGATAATGATGATAATAATAGCTAACTTTTATAAGTACTTGCTAATAAGCACTTCACATGGCTTATTTTAATTAATCTACAAAAAAGCCCTGTAAGGCCAATGCCTTATAGTATCTTCATTGCCTTATGTTGTCTCCACTTTATAGCTGAGGAATTGCAGGCACAGGAGGTTGTGTGATTTGCAAGGCTCAGAGCTGTGTGAGTGGCTTTCCGGTTTGGAACCTAATATATTTAACTGCCTAATGCAGTAAATTCGGGAAAGGCAAGTTGCTTTTCTTTGCAATTTTATTGTTTTTTGTGGACTTACTTTAAAATTGTTAATATTTATGATGGTATCTTGCCTTCTTCACTAATTTGCATATGAAAATAGTGATTAGTGTTTTTCTAAAAATGGTGGTAGCGCCATTGTTTTCCTAATTACTGAATTACAATATTTATATAGTATTTACTTTATGTATATTGACTAATTACCTGGGTATACCACTTCTAATCCTCACTCCAGCCTGATGAGGTAGGTAGGTACAGAATTACTTGCATTTTGCAGGTGGGGAAGAGACAAAGAAAGTTTAAATAATATGCCCAATATCATATTTATTTAAAAAGAAAAATTGGGATTTAAAATCAGGCAGTATGACTCCAGAATCCACGTTATGAAATACTACTCCTAATATATATTCTTTACAAATACATGCCCATTGAGGGGGAGGTTGATAAAATATGTTTTTTCTTTTAAGAAAAAAAACCCACCACCCATAATCCCACCATTGAGTTATTAACCACTCTAACAACATTGGTTATACATCTGAAGGCTTCTTTTCCCCTATAAAGTATAAAATAAAAGATGGAATAGTCATCCAAAGTTATAATTGCTTTTTCACTTATCCATATACATAGCATATTGATCTTTAGGATCAATAACTGCATCCTTCTTACCACTGAATATCATTTCATTGAATGGGTGTACTGTGTTATATTTAATCGACATTAATATAGTTTTAGGATTTGTTTGTTTGTTTGTTTTACATTTTCACTGTCATAAACAAAGCTGCAGTGGGTTCCCACTTAGCCAAATTTTCAAATTGTCCAGTGATTTTCTTTGGCCGATTCCTAAATTGGAATTGGTAATTGTGGGTCCAAAAGCATGCTCTTTTCTCACAGGCACTGCCAGATTGCCTTCTACAAACTCTTATCAGCACACATTCCCTCCAACACTTAGTGAAAGTGTTCATCTCCCCAGTGCAGAGGGCCCTCGGGTTGAAAACCCTTCCCTGTTGCTTGGAAAGCACATTACATTGCAAAACTTTTTTTTTTTTTAACTTAAAAAAATTTTTTTGCATTCATTATTTTATCACATCTTTTAAAATGTTCAACATCTAGAGGCTTTAACTATGGATCCTCAAATATTTTAACCTTACAAATTACCAAATCACGTAACTTGGTAAATTGTATGCAGTATGATTTTAAGGGAAAGTGTTATGTCCTTAAAAATTTTTCTCCCAAGAAAGGAATGTTTTTATAAAACTGAACTAATGAAAGAGAAAAAATGATTGAGACCCCTCCAGACAGTAAGACTATTTTAGTTGATATTCTGTGCTTACGAGCATTCTTTTCAATGGCTGGAAAAAATAAGAGTAAGAAAATTGAGAAGAGAGGATGTAGGCCTGCACTATAGACAGGAAAAGAGATTTCCACCTAATGTAGTGCTACCCACCTCTCTGTCTTTTCTGTCTACCCAGCTGTCTGTTTATCTCCTTGCTTTCAATTGCCTGAAGATCCATAGATCCTAATTGCAGACACTTCTCCCCAAATCTAAATGGTATCTATGTTAAGAAATACAGTTACATTTTTTCCAACAATGATGTCATTACTCAACACATTCTTAAAATGTTTACTTTGGAATTGCCTTGTGTAATCTTATGAGAAAATAAAACATTTAATCATCGTATCTGACCCAACATAGTATAACTTACTTTTTATAATATCAAATTCATCCTCTAAGGATGAAGATTCGTTGTGAAAATTTAAGAGAACCAACACATATTCCAGAGGAAATCTTTTTTTAAAAGTTTAAAATGATGATATTCATGAGAATACTGATTTTTTATATTCATAGCCTATATATCATACAGCTGTTTTGTCATTGAAATGAGAATTTATTACCTATTTTCTGGAGATAATGGTAGTGCTTACTAACATCTGTAGTCCTTCTTTCATTCTGGACACACAGCTAAACAACACTCACCACCTTCTTTTCAGTGATGGGGCTGTGGAATACAGATGGAAGTGATGGGATCTTGTCCAGGCTGGCCTCTAATCCTGTGTATGTTCCACAACCTTATGTATTTTTTTCCTTCTCTCTCAGCTGGCTGTCTGCAGAGCATACCACAGGGGACTCTGAAGTCCTAGAAGAATTTAGAACCATTAAATGGTTAGATCTTGGGTCCCTGAAACATTGCATGAGGCAGACTTCCAATATACAGACACATACATCTTATCTCATGGAATCTCAGGGCACCATAATTGAGTGAGAAATTAATCTTTACTATGATAAGTCACTGAAATTTGGGGCCTATTTGTTACAGTAGTTAGCCTATCCTAGCATACTATTTTAGCTTAAACCAAAATAACATTAACCATTTATTCCTACCTTAGCTATTATACATTCTCAGACAAGATGCAATTTTGACATGCACTTATAATTAACTTGCATTTGTTTGTAGACCATATAATGAATATATAATGATTAGGTTACCAATCCTGGCGTTTAAAATATTTTAAATATTATAGTGTTCCGAGAAGACCTTAGCATTTTGTTAGTACTGATTAGTGGCAATAAGTAATGCCAAAACTTTCCACTTATTCAAATGAGAGGGTGTCCATCTAGATTATGTTACCCAGTGAGTTTTAGTTCCATGAGCTTCCACAGTCTCAGACAGTCTCTGCCCATGACTTTACTGTGGGTCACCAAGATCCTGTGCAACTCAAAAAAGAATGAGTCTCTTCAAACCCTCATTTTCCTTCAAGTCCTTCAGAACACATTACTTCCTCTCCAAGATTCTTTTGTAAGGCTGCTCATGTGCACTCCCCTTTGAAGCTTTCCCCACTAGTATCACCCTCATTGCATCAATACCCATAGGTTTATTATGGACTTTTATTTATTTGTTTTTAAAAATAAATTTATTTATTTATTGGCTGCATTGGGTTTTTGTTGCTGCACGAGGGCTTTCTCTAGTTGTGGTGAGCAGGGGCTACTCTTTGTTGCAGTTTGCAGGCTTCTCATTGCGGTGGCTTGTCTTGTTGCAAAGCACAGGCTCTAGGTGCCGGGGCTTCAGTAGTTGTGGCATGTGGGCTCAGTAGTTGTAGCTCACAGGCTTAGTTGCTCCATTATTATGGACTTTAAATCATCACCTTCTATTTCTCATTTGAACCTAAGGAATATTTTAATATTTTGATTTGATTTATTTAATATATTGATAGCATATCCACATTCTCTATCATTAATTATCTTTGATAGCTTAATGTATCTTGATCATCTTACTGCCTACATTATACGTTCTTTACTAGCTTTTTCAAGCTCAAACTAAAGTTCATGGAGCACATCAAGTTCATTGACCAAATGCTAGTTGCCAGTAGGCTTTGACTATGTAAGTGATACTGGTCTGAGATTAGCAAGAGAACTGGAAGATTAAGCTCATGAGGCATGAAACCTCATAGGAAGAAAATATAGGAAAGAGATTCCAAGAGTGTCTTCATCATCAAATGATTATTGCCAGAGACTATGTCATGTTTCCTATTAGATTTGCCAGGGAGAAGAGCTAGCCATTAACGCCAGTCACAGGTGTTTGAAGAAGAGCGTTATCCATTTTTTTCCTTGATAACTTATTAACTAAATGAGGAATGTCCTCAATGATGATAAGGTATTGTGCCATAAAGTACGCTGATGGAAAGAACTTGATTTTGGGAACCAGACTGACCTGGAATCAAATTTGGACTGTGTTCATCTCTTGTCTATATGACTCTGAATACATGACTTAATAAGAGTTTCATTTTTCTCATCAGTCACTTAGGAAATTAGCACCTACAGGATTCCCAGCATATAATAAATACTTAATATGCCTTCTAGTATCTTTAGTAATGGGATTTTTTTCTTACCCTGTAATAGGTTCAGATCGTCATTGAAGGTTTGCTACTTGCAAAGCTTGTGAGATGGGGTCTGGGCTGTGGTTTATAGCAGTACTTCTGGCCTGTGTGAGGATCCAACAGAAGAACTTCACCTCCTAGTGACTGTACTCCCTAGCAATCTGTCCTCGAAGATGTCACTTTTCATGTCTGCCTCCCCACTTAAGGTGCATGGTTTCCTATTAGGCAGGATAGGGACTTTGAAGCTAGGAAGCTGGATCTCACATTCTTAATCCCTATTCTAATTACAAAAATAAATGTCACTTTTTTTGTGTGCTTGAGGGGCCTACTGTCTAGGATGGGTAACTGGTGAATCAACTGTTTCGACACAGTGTAATTAGAAGCTTACAAAATGAAGTCCGCATGAGGAAATCGGAGAGAGTTTCACAAAACTTTTTCATGAATGAGAAGATAGCTGGGTTGGACCTTGGAGGAAAAATGGATACCCGTTTAGGGGTTGAGAAAGATTCCAAAGAGATTTCAAACAAAGAAAACAGTGAAATGCTTAAAATAGGGCTTGGTATATAGTAAATGTTTGGGAATGTTGAAGGAAGGAAGAGAACCTATGCTTTTGTAATAAAAAAAAAGTTAAATTGGAGCCAACTGGATGGCTGGTGGCATATTGTTAGGAGACAAGTCCAGTAAGGTTGGGCTGGATGTTGAAGGTCCAGAATCTGTAGCAAAGAGTTTAGAGTTCATCCTATAGGGAGTGTTTGAAACCTTCAGAGGCAAGTGACCTTATGAGATTTCTGTTTTATAAACATACCATTTGTTATTGATTTTAAGACACTCAAAATATTTTAACAACTCTGAGAGTGAGATGCATCCCACAATTGATGGTGTCATAGATTAACTGGCAGTTGTTTCTTTTCTTTCTCAGTGGTATATACAATAACGTGGTTGCTTACAAGTTATGGCGCCTTATATTTAATAAGAAGTTGAAATTATGGCAGCAGAGTAAGAGAGGAACAATGAATGGAAGCAAGAAAACTAGTTGGGAGATGTACCAAGCAGCATAGCTGTGCGATAATGAGCTGTGACACAAAGCCAAACATGCCACAGTAGATTTTGAAATTCCAAAATAAATTAGGACTTCCCGAGTTTAACAGGTTAGACTTAGCTTTGTTTTCCATTTTGTCATTTGCCACGTGGTTAGAACCTGAAAACAAGCTTCTAGCTTTTTATTAAAACATTTTCTCAGATGAATAACAAGTATAAATAGTATTACTTAGCATCTATTAGGCATCAACACTTTGTGAGGAAGGTAAAAGACCATTAAGACTGGAGGCCCCTTCACTACTGAGATTTCTTATAGAAATAAAGGAACTTTATAGTATTGAAAGAGGCTTCAGAGATCCTGAAGTTCAACTCCTTCATTTTATAAATGAGGAAAATGGGGTCTTGTGTGCTAATGATCTTAAATTTGTTGACTCTTCCCCGTCTCATACATGGTGGGTCTAGCATGGGACCCTCCACCATGCTCCTCTATGCTAGCAGGTTACTCGTTTACCTCTGCATTTACTCTGACTCTAGTTCTACTACAGAGCAGACAGTATGAAAGGATCTTTTGCCTGCAATTGCCACAACTTAGAGCTAATGAATTTGTTATCAGTTACCCTCTCTTTTTTTCTGACTCATTCTACAGTTGCAATCTTATTCCTTTTGCCTAAACACCTGGCTGTCTGTGTCCTAACCTCTGCTGATGAGTGATGATGCCTGGGGTTCGGCTCTGTTGCCTGGGCATTTGGTGCCTGAGTTCTGATGGGCACCACCTGTTTTTCTGCGCACCAGCTACTACCATACCACCCTGAGGCACTTCACCTGATCTGAAAGTACAGTCTCTAGAGAACAGAACTCCCCACATTACTGTTTTTTTTCCTCCATTTGACTCTAGATTGTTTGCTAGGTGGACCTGTTGAATATTCGCTCCTTCCTCCAAGCCCCAAACTCTGAAACCCTTATTTAATATGAAAACCACTTTCTTATCCCTAAGAAACAGCAGATACCAGTAGGATTGTGGGGCTGCATCCCTTCTTATTGGTTGGGCCAACTTTTCTATTCACTGGGAATCCCTTCTAACTGTCCTCGTTGGTCAGGCGTTTGTTCTGATTAATCAATCAGTGCCCACGTGGTTTAGATCCTGAATATTTTTAAAGTCTTCTCTGCTTCCTTGTTAGGTTCCATTAATTGAGCACGTGGAACCGAGTAGATGCTAAATGCTTTTGATATTTTAACTATTTTAATCCTCATAGCAATTTCATGATGGGGTATGAGCAAATATATTTGTATAGAAAAGCAACTGAGGCTCAGAGAAATTACCTGAATATCCTGAGGGCATAAGCCATGTGACTGAGTCAGGATTTAGATCCAGGTCTTGGTGACTTCGTGAGTCACTATGAAGCTATAGTCCCCTCTATCTAGTACCAACTCATCATACACTGAGTCTGATCTGCTTGTCTTATCCCAGGATCAGAACGTCTCAGCTAGGCTGCTTGGTGCTTCCATGTCCTTACTTGCAGCTTAGAGCAGTGGCCATTTACCTATTCAGAGCCATGAGTTTACCCAAGCCTTCCAACCTAGCTTCTAGGTCTTTCCCACTGTCTCTGCATCCAACTCACCCTGGTCCTGCTCCCCAACTTTGTAAATCCCGCTTAGGTGATGCCTAAACTGTATATGTCACTGTCAGATCTGTGCAAGGAGTTGAACGCCTTTCCTTATTCTCTTGTGATATCCTAAAAGCCACAAGAGGACTAAGAAGAGAGTTTCCTTTGATTTCTGATTTGTTTCTTACTCTAGAACTCTTAAGTTTTAAGTTCCTAAACTGAAATTTGAGGAGTCTAAGCACATCATCAGTATGGTTTACCCACAAAGAGAGCAATAAAACATACATTTAAAAAATGTTTTAAAGTAGAACTAGTGGTTTAAGTTTGAGCAAGCCATGAAACCATACAGTACTGCACTTAATAATAGCTGATATTTGTTGAGCACTTAAAATGTTCTCAGTTCAATTCTAAATACTTTGTGTATCAATACATATTCTCATTGAATTCCCAACAACTCTTTGCAGTAGGGGCTATCATTACCTTCATTTTATAGATGAGGAAACCAAGGCACAGAACAGTTAAGTAACATGACTTTGGTCACCCAGGTTTTGAATGAAAGAGTCAGAATTTGAGGATAGGCAATCTGATTCCAAAGCATAGGCTCTTAAGCCTAAGGACTATATATAATGTTTTATTTAAACGCATATACATGAATCAGATATACAAATGAGTATGTTTTTCAAAGCACTCATGTTGTCACCTTGGGAAAACAAACCCAATTTCTAAGAATGTTGCCATTTCTCAAAATATTTTTGGAACTGACATCTGATCCAGTTACAAGTCTACGAGGAAACTAGACTCATTAGGCTCATACCTTGGTTTTGATTAAAAACAGCCTTACCTTAGTATAAAAATTGTTCCATAAATCAATAAAATTGATAAACGTTGCCTCCCCCAAATGGAAATATATAAAGACAGGTAACTCCCCAAAGAAGAAATACAAGTAACCAATAAACATACGAAAAGCTGTTCAACCAAATATAGTCAAAGACATGCAAATTAAAATAGTGAGAAAACACTTTTCATCTATCAGATTGACAAATATTTTTAAAGACTGGCAATGTCTAGGATTAACAAGGATGGGGCAAGAAATACTTTCATGAATTATTGGTGATATCATAACTTGGTACAATTTTTCTGAAAGACAGTTTAACAATACACCTCAAAATATTAGTTAGGTGTATCCCTGATCCATATTTAAGAGTTTATTCTAAGAAAATATGTCTTATTCTAAAAAAATTTATTATTTTAAGAACTCTTTTTCTAAGAAGAGAATAAGGTCAATTGTACAAATAGCTAACAACCAGGATGTCCATCATAGTCTTGTTCATAGTTGAAATATTGAAAATAAACTAAATGTCCATGAATGGAGTGCTGATTAAATAAATGTATGTAATGGAAAATTATAGTTATTAAAATAATGATGTGGTTCTAGGTTTATTGTATTGGAGAAGTATCCACAATATAGTGTTGATTTTTTTTTAAAGCAAGTAATAATATAGCAATTACGGTGGAATCTCATTTTATCTCATTTTGTTTGTATCTCCATCTTCCATCTGTTAAGACACAAACATATATAGAAAATATTCTGGAAAAGCTATTTACTAATGTATTAAAAGTGATTATTTTTGTATGTTAGGATTTTATGCGATTCTTTTTTATGCCATTATTATTTAATGCACTATATTTTTATACGCTATATTTTAATTTTGCAATATTTTCTTTATATACTTAGGAAACATTAATTTGTTTACATTTGGGAAAAAATTACTGTTACCCAGCTGGATCATTCACAATCTTTACCAGACATGGCCTTCAATAATTTTGAATTGTATTCATGATAAGAAATACACTCACAGATAAAGTGAGCTTGTCTCAGCTAAAGACATCCTTTTGTTACATGAAACAGATCAATCTTAAAAGAGAATTTACAAAATTGTTCATAATATTATTGAAATTAGAGTCTCCAAATGATGATGACATTTAAGTCCTCAACATTTATTTGAAGATATAATTTTGGATTGTTTGCTAATAAAATCATCTCACCACTTTTATTGTTGTGCCTCATATACTCTGTTTATTTACATCAGTTTTCATAAAAAATTTGAGAGAGCTGAGCCCTAAAGAAATTGTCTTACCCGGTGGATGAACAAGCTGTAATTTCTTTAGCTTTGGCATGCATTGGTAAATGAATGCATATTTTTACTTGCTTGACCAAGCTCAGGAATCTGCAAGTCTGCTAACATTGCATTATGTGGATGGTGCCCTGAATAATACCATGTGCCCTGTCACAAAAGCTGAGGATGCGCTTGTGGAATTTATTTTATTCCGATTTATGAGGACTGCTGCACACAAATAGATTATTGTAGTGTCTGTGATTAATGGGACACCACATGGTTGCATGGACTTCATAAATCATTTGATGCAATGTCTGAGTGAATTTTACTTGCAAAATCAGTTTCAATCAGCTTGGCTCCAAAACTGGGTAAAGCAGAAGGATGTGTCCAGTTGTGGGAGGTATTGACGTGGTATAGCAGCCAGTGCTGGATCCAGTTTTATGTCTCCTGTTATCAGTGATGTGGAAGAGTGAAAAAGCAGCACGTTAATTAAATCTGCAGATGGAATTGGAAATGTCACAAATGTTGAGAAGGCCAGGGAAATGATACAAATTGGCCTAAAGTGATAAGTGGGGGTTGGAATAAAGGCCAAAAATACACTAGACCTGAGCATGTGTGAACATACGCACACACACACACACACACACACGAATCAATACGTGATTAAAGAAATCAGTTTGTAACTCTCGTAAGATCCTGAACGTCACAGGAAAACAGTTGGGAATAAAGAACATTAAAAAAATAATGACTGCAGGGTTTTATTCTAAGATCAATATTTAGCATTTGTTTTGTTTTTAAAATAATGATTTTATTGTTTTTCTGATACATGGTAATAAATATTCATCATAAAAGAATCAGAAGATATAAGATCAGCAACAATAAAAAATATTCTCTACAATCCCATCATTCCATGGGATATATAATCATATATACATATATATGTATAATAAATGAGAAAACTAGATCATATTGTAGAGTCAATTTTTTTTATCCAACTTTATTCATGTAAGAATACTTCTTTTTTTAAAAGGCCAGGTTCCTGAGAAACTTACTCTGTACCCACCTTTTTCTTGCTCATTGAATTTGTTCCCTTCAGTCTTAGTAATTAGAAACGCAAAGAAAATGACAAAGGGCTAATATTTGTAAACACTAGAGCTGGAGAGGAAAAAAGAAGAAAAAGAAAAAGATTTTTCTTTGAATACTCTGCCTGTTCTCTAGAAATTCCTGACACCACCAGCTATCCATCTATTTATTTTTTTTTAGAACTTTTATTGAGATACAGTTAACATACAATAAACTGCATATATTTAGAGTGTACAATTTGGTATCCCAATCTCCCAATTGATTCCCCCCCAACCCTCCCCACTTTCCCCACTTGGTGTCCATATGTTTGTTCTCTACATCTGTGTCTCTATTTCTGCCTTGCAAACCAGTTGATGTGTACCCTTTTTCTATATTCCCTATATATGTGTTAATATATGTGTTTGTTTTTCTCTTTCTGACTCACTTCACTCTGTATGACAGTCTCTAGGTCCATCCATGTCTCTGCAAATGTCCCAGTTTCATTGCTTTTTACAGCTGAGTAATATTCCATTGTACATATGTACCACTTCTTCTTTATCCATTCATCTGTTGATGGACATTTAAGTTGCTTCCATGTCCTGGCTATTGTAAATAGTGCTGCAATGAACATTGGAGTGCATGTGTCTTTTTGGATTATGGTGTTCTCTGGGGATATGCCCAGCAGCGGGATTGCTGGGTCATATGGTAACTCTATTTTTAGTTTTTCAAGGAACCTCCATACTGTTCTCCAAAGTGGCTGTATCAATTTACATTCCCACCAACCATGCAAGAGTGTTCCCTTTTCTCCACACCCTCTCCAGCATTTACTGTTTGTCGATTTTCTGATGATGCCCATTCTAACCGGTATGAGGTGATACCTCATTGTCGTTTTGATTTGCATTTCTCTAATAATTAGTGATGTTGAGCAGCTTTTCATGTGCCTCTTGGCCATCTGTATGTCTTCTTTGGAGAAATGCCTATTTAGGTCTTCTGCCCATTTTTTGATTGGGTTGCTTGTTTTTTTGATATTGAGCTGGATAAACAGTTTATATATTGTGGAGATTAATCCTTTGTCTGTTGATTTGTTTGCAAATATTTTTTCCCATTCTGAGGGTTGTCTTTTGGTCTTGCTTATAGTTTCCTTTGCTGTGTAGAAGCTTTGAAGTTTCATTAGGTCCCACTTATTTATTTTTGTTTTTATTTCCATTACTCTAGGGGGTGGATCAAAAAAGATCTTGCTGTGATTTAGGTCAAAGAGGGTTCTTCCTATGTTTTCCTCTAGCAGTTTTATAGTGTCTGGCCTTACATGTAGGTCTTTAATCCATTTTAAGTCTATTTTTGTGTATGGTGTTAGGGAGTGTTCTAATTTCATTCTTTTACATGTAGCTGTCCAGTTTTCCCAGCACCACTTATTGAAGAGGATGCCTTTTCTCCATTGTATATCCTTGGCTCGTTTGTCATAGATTAGTTGACCATAGTTTAACTCTGGGCTTTCTATCCTGTTCCATTGACCTATATTTCTGTTTTTGTGCCAGTACCATACTGTCTTGATCACTGTAGCCTTGTAGTATAGCCTGAAGTCAGGAAGCCTGATTCCCCCAACTCCGCCTTTCCTTCTCAAGGTTGCTTTGGCAATTCGGGATCTTTTGCTTTTCCATACAAATTGTAAGATTTCTTGTTCTAGTTCTGTGAAAAATGCCATTGGTAATTTGATAGGGATTGCATTGAATCTGTAAATTGCTTTGGGTAGTATAGTCATTTTCACAATGTTGATTCTTCCAATCCAAGAACATGGTATGTCCCTCCATCTGTTTGTGTCTTCTTTGATTTCTTTCATGAGTGTCTTATAGTTTTCTGAGTACAGGTCTTTTACCTCCTTGGTTAGGTTTCTTCCTAGGTATTTTATTCTTTTTGTTGCAGTGGTGAATGGGATTGTTTCCTTAATTTCTCTTTCTGATCTTTCATTGTTGGTGTGTAGAAATGCAAGAGATTTCTGTGTGTTAATTTTGTATCCTGCAACTTTACCAAATTCATTGATTCGCTCAAGTAGTTTTCTGGTGGCATCTTTAGGATTTTCTATGTATAGTATCATGTCATCTGAGAACAGTGACAGTTTTACTTCTTTTCCAATTTGGATTCCTTTTATTTCTTTTTCTTCTCTGATTGCTGTGGCAAGAACTTCCAAAACTATGTTGAATAGTAGTGGCGAGAGTGGACATCCTTGTCTTGTTCCTGATCTTAGAGGGAATGCTTCCAGTTTTTCACCATTGAGAATGATGTTTGCTGTGGGTTTGTCATATATGGCCTTTATTATGTTGAAGTAGGTTCCCTCTATGCCCACCTTCTGGAGAGTTTTTATCATAAATGGGTGTTGAATTTTGTCAAAAGCTTTTTCTGAATCTATTGAGATGATCATGTCGTTTTTCTCCTTCAGTTTGTTAATATGGTGTATCACATTGATTGATTTGCGTATATTGAAGAATCCTTGCATTCCAGGGATAAACCCCACTTGATCATGGTGGATGACCCTTTGAATGTGTTGTTGGATTCTGTTGGCTAGTATTTTGTTGAGGTTTTTTATATCTAAATTTATCAGTGATATTGGTCTGTAGTTTTCTTTTTTTGTAGTATCTTTGTCTGGTTTTGGTATCAGGGTGATGATGGCTTCATAAAATGAGTTTGGGAGTGTTCCTTCCTCTGCAATTTTTGGAAGAGTTTGAGGAGGATGGGTGTTAGCTCTTCTCTAAAGGTTTGATAGAATTCACCTGTGAATCCATCTGGTCCTGGACTTTTGTTTGTTGGAGGATTCTTAATCACAGTTTCAATTTCATTACTTGTGATTGGTCTGTTCATATTTTCTATGTCTTCCTGATTCAGTCTTGGAAGATTATACTTTTCTAAGAATCTGTCCATTTCCTCCAGGTTGTCCATTTTATTGGCATATAGTTTCTTGTAGTAGTCTCTTATGGTGCTTTTTATTTCTGTGGTGTCCGTTGTAACTTCTCCTGTTTCCTCTCTAATTTTATTGATTTGAGTCCTCTCCCTCTTTTTCTTGATGAGTCTTGCTAGAGGTTTATTGATTTTATTTATCTTCTCAAAGAACCAGCTTTTAGTTTTATTGATTTTTGCTATTGTTTTCTTTGTCTCTATTTCATTTATTTCTGCTCTGATCTTTATGATTTCTCTCCGTCTACTCACTTTGGGTTTTGTTTGCTCTTCTTTCTCTAGTTTCTTTAGGTGTAAGATTAGATTGTTTATTTGGTGTTTTTCTTGTTTCTTGAGGTAGGATTGTGTCGATGTAAACTTCCCTCTTAGAACTGCCTTTGCTGCATCCCATAGGTTTTGGATCATTGTGTTTTCATTGTCATTTGTCTCTAGGTATTTTTTGATTTCCTCTTTGATTTCTTCAAATGATCTGTTGGTTATTTAGTAGCATATTGTTTAGCCTCCATGTGTTGTGTTTTTTACAGTTTTTTTCCTGTAATTGATTTCTAATCTCATAGCGTTGTGGTCAGAAAAGATGCTTGATATGATTTCAATTTTCTTGAATTTACCAAGTTTTGATTTATGACCCAAAATGTGATCTGTCCTGGAGAATGTCCCATGTGCACTTGAGAAGAAAGTGTATTCTGTAGTTTTTGGATGGAATATCCTATAGATATCTATTAAATCAAGCTGATTTATTGTGTCATTTAAAGCTTGTGTTTCCTTATTAATTTTCTGTGTGGATGATCTGTCCATTGGTGTAAGTGGGGTGTTAAAGTTCCACACTATTATTGTGTTACTGTCGATTTCCTCTTTCATAGTTGCTAGCGTTTGCCTTATGGATTGAGGTGTTTCTATATTGGGTGCATATATATTTATAATTGTTATCTCTTCTTCTTGAATTGATCTCTTGATCTTTATGTAATGTCCTTTCTTGTCTCTTGTAACATTGTTTATTTTAAAGTCTATTTTATCTGATATGAGTATCGCTACTCCAGCTTTGTTTTGATTTTCATTTGCATGGAATATCTTTTTCCATCCCCTCACTTTCAGTCTGTATGTGTCCCTAGGTCTGAAGTGGGTCTCTTGTAGCATATATATGGGTCTTGTTTTTGTATCCATTCAGGCAGTCTGTGTCTTTTGGTTGGTACATTTAGTTCATTTACATTCAAGGTAATTATCAATATGTATGTTCCTATTACCATTCTCTCAATTGTTTTGTTTTTGTTTTTGTAGGTCCTTTTCTTTTATTATGTTTCCTGCTTAGAGAAGTTCCTTTAGCATTTGTTGTAGGGCTGGTTTGGTGGTGCTGAACTCTCTCAGCTGTTGCTTGTCTGTAAAGCTTTTGATTTCTCCATCGAATCTGAATGAGATCCTTGCTGGGTAGAGTGTTCTTGGTTGTAGGTTCTTCCCTTTCATCACTTGAAATATATTGTGCCATTCCCTTCTGGCTTGCAGAGTTTCTGCTGAGAAATCAGCTGTTAACCTGATGGGGGTTCCCTTATATGTTATTTGTCATTTTTCCCTTGTTGCTTTTAATAACTTTTCTCTGTCTTTAATTTGTGTCAGTTTGACTACTATATGTCTTGGTTTGTTTCTCCTTGGGTTTATCCTGCCTGGGACTCTCTGTGCTTCCTGGACTTGGGTAGCTATTTCCTTTCACATGCTTAGGGAAGTTTTCAGCTATAATCTCTTCCAATATTTTCTTGGATCCTTTCTCACTCTCTTCTCCTTCTGGGGCCCCTGAAATGCTAATGTTGGTGTGTTTAACATTGTCCCAGAGGTCTCGTAGGCTGTCTTCAGTTCTTTTCATTCTTTTTTCTTTATTCTTTTCCGCATCAGTGATTATCACCATTCTGTCTTCCAGGTCACTTATTCGCCCTCTGCCTCAGTTAATCTGTTATTGGTTCCTTCTATTCTATTTTTCATTTCAGTTATTGTGTTGCATATCTCTGTTTGTTTGTTCTTTAATTCTTCTAGGTCTTTGGTAAACTTTTCTTGCAACTTTTTTATCTTTGCATCCAGTCTTTTTTCAAAGTCCTGGATCATCTTCACCATCATTATTCTGAATTCTTTTTCTGGAAGGGTGTCTATCTCCTCTTCATTTAGTTGTTATTCTGCGGTTTTATCTTGTCCCTTCATCTGGTACAAAGTCTTCTGCATTTTCATTTTCTTTATCTTTCTGTGGCTGCGGTTTTCAGTTTCACAAGATGAAATACTACTGATACTGCTTGATTCTGCTGTCTGCCCTCTTGTGGAGGAAGCTATCTAGGAGGCTCTTGGGTTCTTCCTGATGGGAGGGACTGATGGTGGGTTGGGCTGGGTGGGTGGAGCTCAGTAAGACTTTAATCTGCTTGCCTGCCAATGGGTGCGGCTGTGTTCCCACCTTGTTGGTTGTTTGGCCTGAGGCTACCCATCACTGGAGCTTACAGGCTCTTTGGTGGGGCTAATGGCAGACTCTGGGAGGGCTCACGCCAATGAGCCTTCCCAGAACCCCTGCTGCCAGTGCCCCCATCTCCTTGGTGAGACACAGCTGCCCCCCATCTCTACAGGCAACCCTCCAACACCAGCAGGTAGGTCTGGTTCAGTCTCCTATGGGGGTCACTGCTTCTTTCCCCTGGGTCCTGGTGAGCACACTTTTTTGTGTGCCCTCCAAGAGTGGAGTTTCTGTTTCCCCCAGTCCTGTGGAGGTCCTGCAATCAAATCTCACTGGCTTTCAAAGTCTGATTCTCTGGGGATTCCTCCTCCCGTTCCTGGACCTCCAGGTTGGGAAGCCTGACATGGGGCTCAGAACCCTCACTTTAGTTGGTGGACTTCCATGGTATAACTTTTCTCCAGCTTGTGAGTCACCCACCCAGCATTTATGGGATTTGATTTTTTTTTGGGGGGGGGTACACCAGGTTCAATCATCTGTTTTTATACACATATCCCCGTATTCCCTCCCTTCCTTGACTCCCCCCCACCTCGAGTCCCCACCACCCTCCCCGCCCCAGTCCTCTAAGGCATCTTCCATCCTCGAGTTGGACTCCCTTTGTTATGGGATTTGATTTTAATGGGATTGCGCCCCTGCTACCATCTCATTGTAGCTTCTCCTTTGTCTCTGGATGTGGGGTGTCTTTTTTGGTGAGTTCCAGGGTCTTTCTGTCAATGGTTATTCAGCAGTTAGTTGTAATTCCAGTGTTCTTGCAAGAGGGAGTCTATCCATCTATTTCTTTAAGCACTTATGGGTCAGGGAGCAGTCATAGAATTCTCCCCATTTCTCCTGACCTTGCAAGGGAAGCTGGCCCTCTGATCCTAAGAATTATTGGCATTTCAGCAGAATCACTATTATGAAAGTGCAGGGAGAAGATTGTATAATCAAGGGAGAAAAAAAATCATCCTTGGAGTTGATTTTGGAGCCTTGAATTTGGCATCAGGTACTCTTAACAGGAGGTCAGCCTCCCCTTTCCCAGCTCTGGGTTCTTGGTAAGGAAGGTTGCACAGGCTGGCCTGGGCTAACCTGTCTGCACAGTGGTCAGACTAAAGGGAAAGAGCCATGGATGGGAGTCTATGGATACTAGTTTCTAGTTTTCTCAGCAACTACCTGGTTGTCATTAAACAATTCCTATCACCTCTTTGGGTCTCAATTTTCTTATTTGTGCAGTGAAATGTTCACCCTGGACCATCTCTAACATCCTCTACAGTAGAGCTGTGGTACTACTTGGGAGCTTTCAAGTTTCATATTACAACTACTTGGGAGCTTTCAAAACCCACCATGCAAAGGTCTCCCTCCAGATCATTTACATCAGGATCTCTGGAGTGGGACAGGTGTCAGTTGTTTTATGCTCCCCGGGTAATCCAATGTGTTGCCAAGGTTGGAAATCTCTAAACAGTTCTAGATAATTTTTGAGTCTAAAAAAAATAAGAAAAATAATAGTTAACTTTTATTGCGTGTTTACCAAGTGCCAGAAGCACTTTACATATTTTGCCTCATGAAATCCTCACAAGGACCTCGGGAGTTAAAACTTACAATTTCTCCAATACTACAGATACTGAAATCGAGGCTGAGAGTGATTAGGTAATTTGTAGGAAGTTACCCAGCTAGGAAGTAGGCAATTTGATCCCAGAACCCAGGATCTTGCCTCCTAAGCCACACTGAACAGCTTCTTGTAAGTGGAGTTAGGCTTTGGAAGTTTTGTAGAATTTCCATTTTATTTTCCATAAAATAAAACTGGTTGAGAATATTTCATTCTGCTTCTGTTTCCTGTCTCTACGTCTAATTTTGCAATTCCCTTTCATTTTCACTCAAAGTGCTGGGTTCTATAGCATCTGTAACAAGCATTGCCATATATTCTGGTAACTAGTACTCACACACTGCTTACTATGTGATAGCCACTATCTTAAGTGTGTTTTGTGTTTTTGTATATTTTTCAAAACTGACTACAATATGTTGAAGCTGCTCTCATCAAGAAGTAGTCTATTTCTTTACATCTTGATTCTGGACTTGACCATATGGGTTGCTTTGGCCAAAGAGATATCAGCAAATGTGACACAAGAAAATGCTTGAAAAGTTCTTGGGTACTTGTGTGTGATCTCATGTTTCCAGCCTTAGAACCCAGATGCCACATGAAGAAGTCCAGACCAGCCTACTAAGTGCTAGAGGTACACAAATGAGTCACCCAAGCCAAATACAAAACATGCAAGTGAGGCCAACCGGCCCCAGCTGACTGCCAGCTGACTGCCAGCACATGAATGAGCCCCAGGAGACCAGCAGAAGAACTGCTTAGCTGAGTGCAATGCAAATTGTCAACCCAAAGAATCATGAGCTTATAATTATTGTTGTAAAGTATTACATTTTGGAGCAGCTTTTAAAGCATCAAAAGGCTAGCTGGTATACGTATATTAACTCCTTTATTTCTCATACAAGACTGTGAGGTACATTTTGTTTTTATCTCCATTTTGCAGATGAGGAAACTGAGGTGCAGGAAGGTTAAGTAATTTGTCCAGAGTCACTGAGCTGAGAAGTAGTTGCATTAGGATGTGAACCCAGATAGACTGTCTCTAGAAGCCATGCTCTTAACCTCCATGCTATGCTGTCCTGTAAGTGTACATCTTATAAGTGTATGCTTTCCTGCGTTCATTTTCAATGACTTAGAGAAGGAACAGCACCCAACAGAGGAATTTATCACAATTTCCATCCCTTACATTGTTATCCTAGTGTTTTCTTTTCTCTGTTTCCTTCACCCATTTGTTCTCTCAATATTTATTAAGTTTCTGTTATTTACCTGTGCCAGCCACTAGGGCTATAAATATGAATCAGACACATTCCCTGCCCACAAGGAGATCACATTTTATTGGGGGAGACAACAATGTCAATAAATAATTATAACACAAGATGAGGAGAGCTATTATATGGACTTTCAGAAAGCACTGTCATGGTGCAAAGGTGAGATGATTAGCTTTTCCTAAGTGGAATCGGGGAAGTCAAAGCTTGTCATACCATCGTCGTTACTACTTTTACTGTTTTTTTTCATGTACTCCTCATGCATTCCCTTTTAAGGAAATGCTTCCTTATTAACACTTATTTTGTGTTTCCTATCTTCCTCTCTTGCTTGCTTGCTTCCTTCCTTCTTTCCTTTCATTCTACCTCTTTCAAATATCTATTGAGTACCTACTTTGTTGTCAAGCACAGTTTCTCAATGAAAAAGACAGACAAGCTCTCTGCTTTTACGTAGTATATACTGAAATGAATGGAGACAGATCATAAATCAGCAAGAAAAAAATCTTATTGGTAATAAGTGCTTTACAGAGACTTAAAAATAGATGATGTGGTGGTCATCTCAGATAGACCAAGTGGCTGCTTTAGATGGAATAGAGAAGATTTCTTTGAACAAGTAATCTTTAAGCTGAAATATGAATGACTACAAGTGAGTTATTCAAGTATGAGACATAAAAGTATTTCTGGCAGAGGAACAGCTAGTGCCAGTTCCTAGGCTGAGAACAAGTTTGAAGACTCGAGGGCATTATAGGGGAATGGGTAGAGGAATGGGGGGAAGAAAGGGTGAAATCAGATATAGTGAGGAAGGGACAAGATTCATGGGTTGGAGGTCTCAATGAACTGCTGGGATGGGTGTTCTAGAGCAGGTGACTGTAAGGATAGAAGGCTGTGAGCAGAAAATATAATGCTTGACACTGAGTTTTCAGAGGAGCTATAGTGATGACAAGGTGAAGGGTACAGACATGACAGTGAGTGGGAGAAAAGAGATGAAGACATAGATCACTGGATGCAAAGAGGTTATTAAAACTGAATTGGTTGCCCAAGATTTATTAAGAAAAAAATTTAGAAAAATCAACAAAAAAACCCATTAAGAGCAGTCAACTGAGAACTCCTAAAGGGTATTTTAATGTGGCACAAAGATATACTCTGTCATGGCAGGTTGCAGACAAATCCTTATTCAAACTTATACCTACTGTCTTCAGGACCCTTGTAGTTTAGCTTCAAATAAGCATTGGGAATAGTTTTTTAGGGTTTAATTTCAATTCAAAAATTGAAAAAGCTGTGAGTTGGAACCAGCCAAGGTAGGGCTTTCGAAAAATTTATTTTTATGAGGCAACAATTTGAAAAGAGAAAGTACAACCTATGGCAGTCATTGTCAATTCAGATATCCCACTGCCCATTTTAATAACAAATATTTTGTAAGGTCCTCTTTATTTTCTTTGTGAGTAGATTATAGATAATCTGCATATATACACAATTTTAAAGATCAATATAATTCTCTAACTAAAATACAAGGAGTAATTAAAAGAAAACAATATACTAGTATGTATTAATATTTCAATAACTAAGTGCTTAGATACAATTGCATTAGAAGACACAGTAAAATAGACATATGCTTGCACCTACACATAGGATTGCCTATGAATTTAGCTACAAATGCAGACTGATACAGGTGTGTTATTTTGGTGACAAATTCTAGGAATAGCATTGCTTTGAGTGATTAATTTTTTTCTAAAGTGACTAACTGCTCTTGGTGAATTTCTGAACTTAAAAGAGAACAATCTTCTATTTAATTGATGGCTGCTTTCCTAAAAAACTCAATATATATTGACACTACAAAAATACTTTTATATTTTTACATAGTTTATATGTAAAACAAGTTTAGTTTCCAGGATGAGATCTTTAATAAACAATTCTATTTAGCAACATGAAAAATCCAACAAGACATTAAAAAATTATGCAAAACACAAGACAATTCTTTGTTTAAGGGATTGGTTCATGAAGTGTAGGAGGCATATCATTCCTAGGCCCTGCCTACTGAATGCCAGGAGCAACACTCTCCTATAATCATTGGAGACACAAAAAATGATACCCATAAATTTTGAAAAACTGATACTTGGGTCACACCCCAGAGAGTCTGTTTAATTGATCTAATGTGCAGCCAGGGTTAAATCACTGATATGGAGGAAGCCCGAGTAAGAGCCAGGAGAGGTCTGTCTGTGCTGAAGGACAGATCCTTTATTTTGCAACAAGGCCGTCAAGAATGGTTGCATAGGTTGTGCACTGCACAGCCCTAGAAGGCACATGCTCACAAAGACTCTGAGGCACTCTTCATCCATCCCCTAGAATTCACAGACTTGCTGGCTGGCTCAAGTAAAATCACATGTGAAGATATAAATATATTTTAGGTAACATGAATTTTTCTTTAAATAACTTTAATTGGGTAGTATTTTAAAATATTTAGAAGGTATCTTTCTTCATAAAAGCCTACAAGATTTTATTGCATATATTAAAGGTTTATTACATTTATCAAAGATTTTTTTAAAAATTAAAAATCCCACATACTTACAAACTCACAACCCACATATCATCTTTTGCCTTTTTGAAAACACCCTATTTTATCAGAAGTTATAATAAAATAAATCCTGTGGTACTCAGAAGATTTTGGCAAAGAATTTCCTGAATTAGAAAGAAAGTAAAATTTCAGATATTCTTGGAAAAATAATGTGCAAATTAGCATATTAGAACAATCATAAATATGAAAACACTTCATAGAGAAAAAAGGGGTTGATTATTTGATACTACAGAGTGTTGTGGGTGAATGTTTGGCTCCCCATCTCCCCCAGTTCATATGTTGAAGCCCTAAATCCCAATGTGATAGTGTTTGGAGATGAGGCCTTTGGGAGGTAATTAGGTTTAGATGAGGTCATGAGGGTGGGGCCCTTATTATGGAATTGGTGTCTTTGTAAGAAGAGGAAGAGAGACCAGAGCTCTCTTTTTGCCATGTGAATTCACAGTGAGAAGGTTGCTGTCTGCAAGCTGTGGAGAGAGCCCTCACCAAGAATCAAATCTGCTGGCACTTGGATCTTAGACTTCCCAGGCTCCAGAACTGTGAGGAAAAAAAATATCTGTTGTTTAAGCCACCCTGGCTATGGTATTTTTTTATGGCAGCCCAAGCTGACTGTGAAACAAAGCAATTCTTTACTTTAGAAGGTGAAGCTCTTATTTACAAAAGGATTTATTTTATGCACTTTTATAAAGCAAGCTTCTTTAATACAGTGATAAAGGCACTTGATCCACAGTATTCCTTGGGGCACACTTCTTAAGCATCTGAATATTCATTTGACAGTATCTTGACAGTATTTATTTCATTTCTACAACATGTCCTCACTATGTTAGGCTCTGGGTATTTCATTTAAGACGAGATACCATCTCTGCCCACAAACAGCTTTTGGTTTGTGAAGAAGATGAATAAACTGACAAGTCAAAAACAACACCACAAGTGGTAAAATAAGAGTTATGAATAAAGTATCCCAAGGAAAGTACATGTAACTCAGCCTGGAGGAGGTAGAAAGAGCCTTACTAAAGGCATGGAAGTAGTTGGATCGAGTCTTAAAAGACTAGTTGACATTTGCCTGCTGGAGAAGCAGGGAAAAGAGTGATTCAGGCAGAGGAAATAGCAGGTGCAAAGGCACTGAGGTCAACAAGTAAATTGGTAGAAGTGTAAGGCTGAGGCTGAGAGGTGTGACACAGATGGAGTTCAGGATATAGAGGAGTTATAGCCTGTGGTGGGCTTTGAATGTTGTGCTCAAAAGTTTGGACTTTATCCTGCAGAAAACTGGAATTCTACCAGAGTTATTAAGCAGAGGATAATATCAAATTTGTTCTTTAGGAAAATAACTGGCTGCTGTGTGTAAAGATGGGCAGCAAGAGGGAAAGACAGATGGCAGAGAGAACAGTGCAGAGACCTGTGCTAATGGGCACCATGCCTAGAGGTTTCATGTATAGATTTTACCCTCTGCAGTCAGGTCAGGAGTTGCTGGAGGCAGGAAGGTAGGTTAGAAAGGAAGCATGAAGGTGGCTATCATAAGTAAACAGGTCAGAGATTGGGCCCAGCAAAGTGAGAACATGCAGAAAACAGTACTCAGGGATGATGTCTGGTCTAGAGAGGACAGTGGAAGCTGGAATCAGGAACCTAACCTAGTAGAAAAGAAATCAACACAGACAAGAAACAATGAAACAGGAATTCAAGCCAGAGGGTCTGGAAGAGAGATGACCCAGCTTTAGGCAAGAGATCGGACTTTTAAAATGGCACCAGATAAGAAACATGCCGGGGCTTCTGAAAATTTAAGGTGCATCAGTATCATCTGAACAGCTTGTTACAACACACATTCCTGGGCCCCACCCCGACAAGTTCTGATTCTATAAAGATCTGGAGTAGGGTCTAATCATCTGCATCTCTACAACCACCCACTGGATGCTCTTACTACTGGTCTATGGACCAAATTTTGAGTAACAAGGCTCCAAGGGGACTTCCAGTTCTAAAATTATCTGAATTGTTTTCAGGACTTAAAAGCATTCGGGACTTTCCTGGTGGCCCAGTGGTTAAGACTCCATGCTTCCACTACATGGGGCACGGGTTCAATCCTTGGTTGGAGAAGTTCTGCATGCCACGCCATGTGGCCAAAAAAAGAAAAAAGAAAAAACAATCAGAACCTTCAGGGGTAGACATTTGGCTACCAGACTGGAGAAAGGTCTGAGTGGGTGGAGAAAGGCCACTTCCTGACAGACCAAACCTGTGATCTGAGAGGTACCACAGCAAAGTAGGCAGCTGTACATCAAGACCAAATGAGACGATTAAAAAAAATTTTTTGGTTCCTCTTCTTTGCAGGCAGCTGCTAGGAAATGAGACTAATGGTTGCTTAAGGAAAAGTGAGAGAAAGAGGCAGCCCTAAGCAGGCACTACACAGAGGCTGTCTCTTTGGAAACTGGATCTGTCAGGCTAGGAGCTGGGGGTCCTGCCGGTCCAATCCTTCACTGCTCCGGCAGCCGCACGCTAAGAACACACAGGCCTCTCTGGGCTGATTGAACTCACCTTATGCTGAAGCCCCTCCCACAGCTTTCCTGAAGCCTGCTTAAAATAGAAACGAAGGGTTTGTTGCACTATTAAAAAGTAAGAAAAAATTAGGCGAAGATAAATTCTTAAATTGGTTAAATTATGGTGAACCTTTGAATATGACAGACTGAAGAGGCTTCCAGAAACTAGGCCAAATATTCTGGAGAGTTGCCAGTAACCACACAGCATGAATACATATATAAGCAAGATGTTAATGTGCTAAAATTTTTTTTCTCTCCTGACTTAAGCTGTGAAGGTAACAGTAACACTGAAGCCATAACCAGTACAACCCAAGCAACAGATGGCAATTTGCTTAAATTGCAAGATGGATTTGAAATTGGAACTGATTAAAACACTAGTGCCTATAGTAGATGAAAAGGAGTTGATTCATTTCCCAAGATCCTTCAAATATGGAAATTATTAATCAGTGAGTCGGCTAGTTTATCACTAGGTATTAGCACATACAAACACAAATTCCTCTAACATTCTTACCTATGTGACAAAAATTCCTTCAGTTGCATAAGCAAACAAAGATTTCACTTCCGCATCCTTGAATAAACATAAAAAGTAATCAGAGCAACAGCAACTAGAACTGTGCGAGGTATGCACTAGGTCCTGCATTTGTATTTATTGAACAAATGAGTGCACGAATGAATGAAGGCAGAAGGCAGAGGTAACTGGCAGCCTGGCAATAGACTGGGACAACAAAAATGGAGGGTGTGTTCATTGTTTGGCTACAGAGCTCCCAATTTAGAAAGTGGGAGATGCAGAAGGACAGGAGAGGGAGATGTAGTAGGAAGGGAAGGAGAACAGGAAAGCCTGGGTACTAGTCAGGAGGGGGTGGGGAGACCAGGAAGGTCAGCATAACAGAGACTTGAATGACTGAACTCCTTAAGAAAATACTCTAGCAAAGTAGTTCTTCAGATGAGAGATGGAATACAATCAGCATTGATAAAAACAAGCTCTTGGTCCTGACTCTTTGGCAAGCAATTGCTGCAAATCTCAAAGGTAAATGGGAGAGGCTGGATTGGCTGGACTGGAAGCTTTTGGAGTCTATACAAGCTATCTGGAAGGCTTCTAGGGAAACATAAATGTCGGAAAGCTTGAAGGGTTGGAAATATCAATTTATTCAAAAAGGGTATATTGATCTCCAACTATATACAAATATTTTGCTTGGTACAGAAGTGAATAATATGAAATTCCTGCCCTCAAGCATCACACAGTCTATATGGGGAGAATGTATATGTTCTGGAATAATTATCTAATAGGACAAACTTTGATAAATGCCCAGAAGTATGAGAATGATTTAGAATATTCATCCATCCAATTCATTCACTCATTTCTTAGAAAGTGTGCAATTCAGTGAATTTCAGTATATTTGTAAAAGTGTGCAACCATCACCATTATGTATTTCCAGAATATTTTCATCATCCAAAAAGGAACCCAGTAACCATGAAGAGCAGTCGCTCTTCATCCCCTCCTCCACCTCTATCTCTCTAGCCCCTGACAGCCACTAATCTACGAGGGTGAGTCAAAAATTATCTGCATTCCAGTTATATTAAAACTTCTGTTGTCTGCACTGTCTTATCTGTGCTTTCTGTTCAAGGCTACTGTCTCCCCAGTCACTGCTCTGCAGGTGTGAACGTGTTACATCAGTTCGTTTGTAACTGCGGTGTGAGTAAAAATGGATGCCCAACTTGTGATTTGCTTGAAAGAAGAGCAGTGATTCATTTTTTGTGGTCTGAGGGTGTACCTGGTACAGTTATTTATCGAAGACTTTGTGCGCAGTATGGAGAAAGTGTTTTGTCTCGAAGAAGTGTCTATGAATGGATAGAGAAGTTCAAGGAAGGTTGCACAAGTGTTAACCATCAAGAAGGAGCCGGATTCACTTCTGATGAAGATAGCTGTGCATTCATGGCTTGCAGCTCAGCCTAAAACATTTTTTAATGAGGGAATACGAAAGCTTGTTGACAGATGTATGAAGTGTATTGAAAAACAAGGAGATTATGTCGAAAAATGATGTATTTGTCGTTTCTAAAAGTTAATTAAAACAAATTCTACAGCCAGAGTGCAGATAATTTTTGACTCACCCTTGTACACAGACTGTGTGTCTGTGTACTCACACACATACCTACCTGCTCCTTTAAACAGCCTGTTTTTCTGTTTTCTGTGTCTCCTCAAGGAACATCTAGGAAAGTGTTAGTCAACAGTTGAACAAGTTGCCCTGTAAGTACCCAATAATTCTCTGTTTGAAGTAGGTTGGAGCAAAGAATCAGGGAGATGGGTGGAGTGGAAGACAGAATTATACTGTCTTTCTGTTACAGGGAACGCTATATTGAAGCATCCATGGATAGAGGAGGGAAGAATTACCTTAATGGTCCAAAAAGCTATAAGGCTGTTTGAACTTGGGTGTATAACAAGTCATCTTGGAATCTTGAGTATAATATTCCTAAAGAGGCCGGAGCAGTGAAATAAGAACACTTGTCTTTCAGGATCTGATATCCTCCAGGCACACTAAGATTCTTTACCTGTCAATGGCAGATGAATATATGAGATGAATATGACATATGAAAGATATGATTTTTTTCATGGATATGTTCTTATACATATCTTTCATGATTTTATCTCAAAATATTAGAGGTGTATCCCCAAAATTTCTGGTAAAAATTTCCAGGAATATATCTAAACTTTTCTTATATTTGATTTGTATTTTTAATTCCTCGTATAAAGTTGTATTTTCAAAATTTATTGTTTCATTTTTCCTAACTTAGTTTCTTGATTCAAGAAGTGGCCCATAAATTTACAGAAGATTTTCCTATTAATATTGTTATCCTCAGTGCAAATTTTGATAAATATTGAGTAGGTCTGAATTCAAATTACTCATCTTTAATACGAAGAGGCAGAAGCTTTTGTACATATTGTTTTTTTGGACTATTTTAAGATGCAACTTAATGTAATATTTAATCATTCTAATCACGTTCTTCAGTTTCTTTTCTTTCTTTCTTTTTTTTTTGGCTGCACCATGCAGCTTGCAGGATCTTAGTTCCCCAACCAGGGATCGAACCTGGGCCCCCTGCAGTGGAAGCGCAGTGTTCTAACCATTGGACTGCCAGGGAATTCCCAGGAACTGGGTACTCTTTCACTCAGTAGTGCTGGGCATAGGGTTTATACCTTTTGAGGAAAGCTGAAAGACACGCATCCATAATAAAACACCATTCCTTCCCTGGTGCCTTCCCTGGAACCATGCATGTCAAGATAAGGAGAGACAGTATTCCTGGGCTAGGCCAAAACTCCCCTCAAGAAGTAGTTTTGGGTTCATTCTAGTTCACTGAAAAAGGATATTCAAGACTCTAAAACTTTAGTCTCCAATTATAGCCACAATAGTCTAGAAATACTTTATAACAGATGTAACCAAATGTCCCATATGAGACACAAAATCATTCAGTAGAACACCAATAGAACGTATTGCTTTGGCAATCTAAGCGTTACCTACAATGTGTTCACCTAAATACTTGAATGAATTATGTTGTTCTTGAGGTTTTTAACCTTTAGCCGTTGAATATCGGTGCTGTGGATATCTTCAGCTTCTGTTTGACCATAAGTGTTTGGTGTAGAAAGTAGAGCCAACATCTACTAAGACCACTAAAAGCATAATAATAAAATGAAGCCATCTGCATATGTGAAAATGCTTATCTTTATTATTTAATTAATTAACTAATTAATTAACTTGAGAATGGGGAGTGGAGTGCATGCACCCAGGTCATTAAAAAGAATCTTATTTAAAAAAACCTTATTGAGATACTGATTAAAAATAAGGAAGGTCAGATATGTCCTTATTTTATTCTGTTTGAAATTATTTCTTTAAAAAGATTTTGCCAACAACTATATCCCTAACTGCATGGTCAAATGTGGTTTCTGTGTTAGTTTTTAAAATGTGGAATCTCTATTGAACTAATGCAGTATAGGCCATAATTGGCTGATCTTAGAGTCAAAGTGCTTTACGGGACAAAATTGTGTGTTTGAAAGAGATTTTACTTTAAAGTGACAGGGAACATAAAACTGTAGATAGTAGATGAAGAAATGTGTCTAAAGCTTGCTTGCTCTTTGGACTGAACAGGTTTGAATTTCATTAAGAATGAAACTAATGTATTTGGGATTGAACAACTTATAAGGTAATGGGTTAGGAGAGGTATATTCCAAGTATGATTAGGTAGAGTCATACCTGTAGAAATTACAAAGAGAAACACATTTTTGCAAATCACTAGGGTTCATCATCCAGTTTTGTGATAGAAAATACAGATTTTCTGTGGATCTTCTTTGGAGAGAGCTTTAAAAAATCAACTATAAAATATAATGAAATGATACCTGGTCCCAGGTAAAAAAGTAGCCTGGGACCAGGCTGGAAAGTTTGGGGCCAGTTAACCTTTAGTTTATCAGTTGGGAAAACTAATTATCTCAGGTTTTACTAGAATTTGAGCTACTTTAAATTCTCCCACTAAATTCTTTCCTTCAGTTATTATTTTCCAGAATTTTCTCTCATTACCTGCTTTGGTGGCCAAATTCAGTCATATCAATTATATCTGACTTTTTTAAATCCTCAAAATGGAGTTTTAAGAAGATTTAAATTTGATAAATTCTAAAGGGCTTCCCTAAGAGTCCAAATCCAAAATTTTCTGGAGCCTACTTCAGAGGTAACCTATTGATAAGAGGAGGAAGTAGAAACTCCTTTCTTATAGCACCATGGAGGAGTTTTAAATGCCTCCTGGATAGCAACAGATCATCAGGATAAGCTGAAATGTCCTCATTCCATTATAAACTTCTCAGCCCCCTAAGTGCCCCAGTCCAATCAGGAATACAGATGGGCAACTGGAGAGGTCCACCCAGGTGAGGTTTTAAAGGCAGAGTGGGAACCACGTGGGAATGGACTCTGGCATGAACTCAGAGAAGACTCTAACCACAAAAGCCATTGCTTCTTTGACATCTGTTAGGTTGGATACTGTGCTTTGTTGCTGCCTTGCAGATTCCAGATTTAGACGAATCATTTTTCTTGCACATTGTAATCACTGTTCCTTTCAACTCTGTGACTTCTACCCACTACTCAAATATTAAATATTAATTTTCTCTATGATTTGACAGTAAGTGGATATGTGGCCAGAAAGTTGTGGTATTGGAATGAAAACCAATTAACGACTCAGTTTGTTCACAGCTTATGGATGTGTGGGAAGGAGAAAAGGCTCTTTTACAAATGCTCAATCCACACATTCAGTCTTCATTGCTCTTGCTGCTAAAGACGTTCTGGAGACCACTAGGTGTCACTCTGCACAGATCCCTATACTTACAGATGCAAAGGCAAGAATGAACTAGATTCCTTGGTAAAGCTGTTCTTTGCTTTAGGAGACAGAAAAGATTCTGCACATAATGAGTTTAAATCTACCTTTCTTATCAGGAAAAGTCTTTAACTTATCTTTTATTTGGATCCTGAAGAAAAACTTTCTTGAGTTCCCACCCCTTACCCATGTCAATCTTTTTTTTCCTCTTGAGTTTAAAGCTAAGGAAAAGCTTTATTTTTATTTATTTATTTATTTTTAGAAACACGTGTTGAAAGCTGAAGAATCACATGTTTTATGAGCACTGTGGAGGTGGAGGTCACATAGTTAAACATCTCCTGAGACTCTTGAGCCCTTCTGGGCAGAGCAAACTTTAAGAGAGGGGGCCACCCTTATGGTGCGATTTGAAGCCATGACTACAAGCATTTCCCCTTCCTCACATATCCACTTCATGAGTGGGTCCTTCCTATCTGGAGTGCACTTTGCAGGAGTGAAATCTTACTCTGGGTTGGGCACATTATATAAGTAAGAACATTGCTATTCAGATGTATATGTGTTCTACGGTGCCCTCACAAGCACATTAATGTTAAATTATGTAAGTACATTGAGTTAAAATTATATTATCTATATGTCTTTTTGAAAGACACAGAGAGTATATATTTAAGGGTAAATGTTTCAAATAATAAAGAAAAAGGAAGGAGGGATAGGTCCTGATTAAGACAATTAAATTGGACAGGATTGGGCCATAGGAAATGCCAAGGCCAATTTGATCAGGGAGCAGAGGGTCATTATCTATCTTTGTTTCACAGTTACCTGTCTCTTTCTCTCCAGTTTTGTATTTTCTGGTTCGTTATAAAAGATACAACTCAGGAACAGCCAAATGGAAGCAACCCATAGGGCAAGATATGGGGGTGGTGGCATGTGCAGAACTTCTGTGCTCTCTCTGGGAGCACCACTCTCCCAGCACCTTGATATGCTCACCAACCGGGGAGCTTTCTGAACCCTGTCAGAGTCTTTATGGACTCTTCATTACACAGTCATGATTGATTACATCATTGGCCATTGATGATTAACTCAACTTCCAGCCCTTCTCCCTTTCCTCGAGGTCCAGGGTGGGATGAGGCTGAAAGTTCCAATCCTCTAATCAAGCCTTGGTCTTTTGGGGGAAAAGCCCTCATTCTGAAGCTATCTAGAGGCTCCCAGTCACCTTATTATCACACAAAAGACACTCCATCACCCTGGCCTACTTCTCTCTTTTTATCACCATTCCATGAACACCCCTTTTCTCTCATCTAATTAGGAAGATACAAGAGGTTTGGGCTGTATTTCATAAAGTAGTTGATAAAGTGCTCAAGAAAAGCGGAGTAATATATAAATTATCTATCACGCTCTGGACACATATTTTGTGCATTTTCGAAATGAATGCACTTCAGTTATCCTTCTGTAGTAGAGTAGGAAAATAAAATACAGTCTTAAGTAATTTCCCCAAGTTCCCGTAGCTAGAATGAAGCAGAGCCAAGGCTAGAACAGAGTAGAAGCTTTATCTGACCTTAAGGGGATAAACTGTTTGGATAAGCCTGCACAAGAACTTAATGATACATGTATGAGGGCACCTCTTTCAGCATTGTTAAGTGGTAAACCTAGAAACAACCTCAGAGTCCGTGAGTAGGGTAATGGTTGAATACGTTATGCACCTGTTGTAAAGAATAACCTAATTCTTTAAGCACTGGAAGGGAAAATTTTCCAAGCTAGGTTATAAAATGAAATGGTAAGACACAAAGGATTATATACAGTATCATCCTATTGATTTTAAAAAGAGGATACACACACACATACACAATTGTATTCCCTACGAAGGCAGACTTTGTTTTCCTTTTGCCCACTGACATAACCTCATTGTCTAGAACATTGCCTGGTATGGTGACAGACCCTAAGGTGACCCCCTAATCATTATTCTCTTAGCTTTCACGTCTTTGTGTAATCTCTTTCCCCTTGAGTATGGACGGGACTTGGGACTTGCTTTTAATCAACAGACTATGGCAAATGTGATGGGATGTCATTCTCATGATTATATTTGATTGGAATATATTAAATGTAAGACTTCGTTAGCACACTGGAACTAGAGATTCTTCTTGCAGTCTTGATGAAGGAGGCGGCCATATTAAGGAAGCCCAGGAGGTAAGGTTTATAATATCTATTCATGTTGCTGTATATGAGTTCAGTTTCTTTCTGCTGATTAGTAGTCTATGATGTGAGTGCAACCGTACTTTACATAACCTTTCACCAGCGATGGACACTCAAGTTGCCTCTATTTCTCTGCTATCACACGTGATGACTTGGTGAGTATCTGTGCAAATATCACAGTATGGAATGTGGGCATATGGGGTGTATGTGCAGGAGTGGGATTGCTGGGCCATATGTAATATGGTAATTAATTTTACTAGGTACTGCCAGGTTGTTTCTGGAACAGCTATTCCATATAGCATGCCTATAGCAGTGCAGGTTGGTCCTTGTTTTCTCATGTCCTCCCCAATATTTTTTATCTGATTGCATAATTGTCATATTACTCTAAAACCCAAGTTTACTATCTCCAAATTTCATGCTCTTATTATGTTTAGATGATAGCCTAGTCATCCAAGTTTTGAAGACATTCAAAGATACGTTTTTAAAGATGAAAAATACAAATACTCAAAAGTTCCAGACATTACTGTACCCAAATTTAAAAGATAGGTTATTATTTGAATATTTTTTGGTCCATTTCTGTATGCTGTTCTCCACTGACTTCTTTTCTGAATGTGAAAGAAAAATAGGGTTGTGAGAAGAGGGAAGTTTGAAATACTGCACTTAAGTGTCAGTGAAACAGGCATGTGGATGTGTACACATTCTACACAGACACACAGACACACAGACACACACACACACAAAGGGGGAAAGGAAGAGAGGTTAAGAGATTAAAGTGAAAGGGAAACAAGAGTGACATGTAATAACAAAGGGAGATTTTTCTCTTTAAAACATTGATTGGAAGTGAAGGTGATAAGGGTAGGAGATGATGAAGGAGATTCTTTTTGTGTTGCATATCTCTGTTTGCTCTTTAATTCTTCTAGGTCTTTGGTAAACTTTTCCTGCAACTTTTCGATCTTTGCATCCAATCTTTTTTCAAAGTCCTGGATCATCTTCACCATCATTATTCTGAATTCTTTTTCCAGAATAGTGTCTATCTCCTCTTCATTTAGTTGTTTTTCTGGTGTTTTATCTTGTCCCTTCATCTGGTACAAAGTCTTTTGCCTTTTCATTTTCTGTGTCTTTCTGTGGCTGTGGTTTTCAGTTCCACAAGATGAAACACTGCTGATATTGCTTGATTCTGCTGTTTGCCCTCTTGTGGAGGAAGCTGTCTAGGAGGCTCGTGGGTGCTTCCTGATGGAAGGGACTGATAGTGGGTTGGGCTGGGTGGGTGGAGCTCAGTAAAACTTTAATCTGCTTGTCTGCCAATGGGTGGGGCTGTGTTCCCACCCTGGTGGTCGTTTGGCCTGAGGCGACCCAGCCCTGGAGCTTACAGTCTCTTTGGTGGGGCTAATGGTGGACTCTGGGAGGGCTCATGCCAATGAGCACTTCCTGGAACCCCTGCTGCCAGTGCCCCTGTCTCCTCGGTGAGCCACAGCTGCCCCCCACCTCTGCAGGCAACCCTCCAACACCAGCAGGTAGGTCTGGTTCAGTCTCCTATGGGGTCACCTCTCCTTCCCCCTGGGTCCTGGTGAGCACACTTTTTTGTGTACCCTCCAAGAGGGGAGTCTCTGTTTCCCCCAGTCCTGTGGAGGTCCTGCAATCAAATCCCACTGGCTTTCAAAGTCTGATTCTCTGGGGATTCCTCCTCCAGTTGCTGGACCACCAGGTTGGGAAGCCTGATGTGGGGCTCAGAACCCTCAGGACTTCTGTGGTATAACTGTTCTCCAGCTTGTGAGTCACCCACCCAGCATTTACAGGATTTGATTTTAATGCGATTGCGCCCCTCCTACCGTCTCATTGTGGCTTCTCCTTTGTCTCTGGATGTGGGATGGTTTTTTTTGGTGAGTTCCAGTGTCTTTCTGTCAATGGTTGTTCAGCAGTTAGTTGTAATTCCGGTGCTCTTGCAAGAGGGAGTGAGCGCATGTCCTCCTACTCCACCATCTTGATTCCGTTCGAAGGAGATTCTTAATATGAGCTTGTATGTATGTGTGGAGTGACGGGGGAGGAAGGACCATTGACCAAATTTTGCTTCATCCAGTTGCTTAAGCCATCTCCATATATAGAACGGAGCACTGGAGATTTACCGCACCTAAAAAGCAATAATTAGTGCTGTTGTTGTTTTGTACTTGGGGAGATGAGGAAAAGGTAGAATACAATGACTGAATTAAGCATTAGGGTCATGTCAACATGACCAATTTCTTCTTTCCTTTATTTCCTTTACAACTAAATGGTCCAGGTGTTGGAAAAGAAACTTGTAACCAGAATCTCCTCATCACCAAATATTATGTTTTAATTGCTGAGCATGCCAGGTTTAAATAGCTATCACCCAATCTGCTTATCTGAAGCACACAAAACATAGGTTTTTAAAAGAAATTAAGGCCTATCTAGGTTCTTCCTGACAAATTTTGTTTGAAGAATGAATTGAAAAATAGCAATTTCTCTTTCACCAATTATGACTGATTTAAGTATAGCTGTCTTATACAAATCAGCAGCAGGGAAAATGCCTTATAGTTAAATGATAAGCCATGGTAATGAAAGGGACGAAGATTTAGATAACAGACACCAATGGTTAAAATAAAGTAGACATATTTTTGAAATGCAGTCACCTACACACAGACTCACACCGTGTGAATACCAGTCTGCCTCTGTCAGGGATGTGGTCTCCTCTCTGCCATTTGGGACCTAGGAATCAGGCCCACCTTCACCCTCCCCCACATTCGTGTTGCAGATAGGGCAATAGGTAGACTAAAGGGGAAGGTTCAAGATGGACCTTGAAGATCATCCAGCTCCAGCCTCCATCTGGTGCTTCACTCTCCCCGACTTTGTGTCATGTATCTGTCCAGATTCTGTTTCAACAATTTCCAGGGATTAAATATTGCCTATTCTACCTGTAGGCAATACAGTAGAAAGATCTAACTTTTGCTCTACTTAAGCAGCTATCTGCATCCATTTGGAATCCTCCTACTAGTCCTGTTTCTGACTTTTTAGATGACACAGGAAAAAAATTATTGCTTACTTATAGTGACAGCATTTGGAAGGCTTCTGTCATTTCAATCCCAAAAGGTTCCCTTTGTAAGGAAAAACCATTTCCAGTTTTCATGAATCTTCTGTGTCATAGTTTGAACCTGTCTTGCTCATTATCCTCTGGACACCATGTTTTCTAATAATTCTCAAAGCTTAGTACTGAAAACCCATCATAATACTCAAAGAATAAGAGATTGAGGAGAAGGGGAAATCACGTAAAATGAAATGGGGTCAGGCATGTTGGCAAGTATGTCGTGGGTGTTAAATTCTTTTAGTGTGTATTCCAAAATCCAAGACGGTTATTATAAGTACACAGATAGGATGAGATTTTAAAAATATTAATAGTCATGTTTAGCTGCAATTGACGTTAATAGTAAGAAAAGTGGGGGTGGAAGAGCAGTTGGTATCATGATGCTGAACAGGTTCCTGGGCCCCAGCTACTGGATGCTGGGGAAGAACCAATTTCCATGGCAGGCATGTGGGGTAGCTGGCTGCCAGGGGACTGGTGTGGGCCACTCACTGGCAGCTGATTCTGCACTGGATAATTTATATCAATGGCAAATTTAAGAAGCAGAATTAATTAAACCACCCCTACACGCTTGCTTTTGTTGGTGCTGGCTTCTCCCAATACAGCTACTGCTGCATCTGGAATGGCAGAAGCCCTCAAGATAGACCTTGAGGGAATCTACACTTCAACTTAAACTTTTATATTTTTGAAAATAGCTTTAATATTTTAATGTACACGACATTAAACTTCACTCTGAAACTAGATTACCGGTTTGTTGTAAAAGGATACAACTCAGGAACAGCCAAATGGAAAAAATACATAGGGCAAGGTATGGGGGAAAGGCTAGGGGGCTTCCATGCTCTCTCTGGGTTTTCCACCCTCCCAGAACCTCCACATGTTGGCCAACCCAGAGGTTCTGAGATTTTTTTTTTAAAGGGAAAGTGATATACTGCAGAATTAAAAAGTTAAGGTCCTAAAAAATTAATAAATAATACAATAATAATAAGACTATCTATAGAAAGTGGGAATAAAGTCATTCTGCCTATTGTCTCTTGATTGGATCTCTGCAATAGCATCCTTGCTTTCATTCTGCTGCCTCCTCATTCATCTTCCATGTTACGACCAGAGTGATCTTTTCACCCCTTTACTTAAATTCCTTCAGTGGCTTCCCATTTTTCTTGGGCCAGTGACCAATGTCCTTACTGCATGGTCTGGATCATCCTTCCAGCTTTACCCTGTGTCACTTTCCCTTGCCCTCTGCACACACACTGACCTTTGTCCACTTATTAGAACACACCATGGGCCATGGCCATGCTTCCCTCCCTCTTCATCTAATTAACTTCCACTTATTGAAAATTAAGCTGAAATGTCAGGGGAATCCATTCCTGACTCTCCACTTTAGGTCTGATTCCTTTCTTAAGCGCTTTCAAAATTTCTTTTCTTTAGAGCACTTATCTAAGTTTGTAATTGTACATTAGCACAATTATTAAGTTAATGTCCATGTAACAGGGGCTTGTTTAATCACTGTCCCTGCTTGAGGAAAAATCTCACCAAGACTGGCCACGGACACTCTTCCCTTCCACACCTCAACCACTTTCTATATTTCCAGGATCTCACTTTGCCTCTGATATGTGGAGAGGGGTTATCTCCACAGTTGTTGAAAGGGGACTGATCAAAGTTTTCCTTTAGATGATCACAGGCTCTGTACAATGGAAAGGTCTGCTGTTTCACTTGGTTCCCTGGTGCTGGCAACAGATGGTGCTTCAGTACAAGGAAGGTGGGCAGAATTGGGAGGTAACCCCTCCCTCTGGTCTGCAAGCTCCCTCTTGGTCTGATCCCAGCCCTACACCCCTGATGTTCTTTCAACATGCTTCCTCTCCCTTTCTTTCCCTCCTCTCGTCTTCCTAGTCCTATAACTCTATCTTATGGGATGGAATTGGTAGGTGAGGGAGTGCTAGAATAAAGTACTTCTTCCAAATCAATTTGGCTAATTGAAAAAAATCTTACACTTATGCTTCAGCTTTTAAAACCGGAGTGAGAATTTGGTTTTTGAGCTCTAGTTCTTCTGTGATAATACTTCCCTGAGGTAGTTAGATGCCTTGTGTCTAAGTGCCCTCAGTGAAGGAGGGTCACAGAGAAAAAGATTGAGTAGATGATAAGCACATTGGCTATTATACAAAATTATTACACAAATATGTCTCTTCTCATCCAACATCATATCATCAGCATCTAATGCAGTGTCTGGTACATATGAGGGACCCAATAACTACTTGTTGAATAAATCAACAAGTGAATAATTGAAAGAGAAGATAATATAATGATAGGCAAGAGCCAACATGACTGACTTTGAGATGAAGGGCCTGGAAAGCAGGACCTGATAGCCAAGACAGAGATGCTGAGCCCAGAGGAGACAAGATGGATAAATGCAGAAAGACCAAGTCTCTAGTGGATTAAGGAAAAAAGAGTCTACCTAGGAAGCAAATGGTCTGTGGAGATAGGAAAATAGGCTACTCTGGAGTCAGAGCAAAGTCTACACTTATTTTCTAGTAGAAGAGGTAAGTAACAATTTGTTTGTTTTGGATAGAAGCTAAAAGTAGTATCTACGGCCCCAATAGGTGTTAATGATGTTTTATAATAATAAATTTAAAAATACCAGACACTGTACAAAGCACTTTATTCATGTCATCACATTTATCTCATAAGAAACCTATGAGACTATTTTTTAATGCCAGTTTTACAGATAAAGAAACTGAGGCTCAGAGGGCTATGAGAATTTGCCCAAAGTGACACATTAATAAATGGTAGAGCCAGGATTTAAATTCAGATCAGAGGGACCCCAGAGTCAGAGTTTTTAGCCCCAGTGCTTATTGACATTCATAAAATGCTTTATAGTTTTCAAGATGTTTTTTAATACATGCTTATAGTCTCTATCCTAACAATCCCACAAGTAGGCAGGGCAGACTGCTACCATCCCCATCTTACAGGTGTGTACCGTGAAGCTTTGAGGAGCAGCAAGACTTGCTCAGGTCATGGAATCAGAACTCAGATGCAGGCCTGGACTTTCTACTGCACAGTCTTCCTCCGGATCAGAAGCAGGCCTATCAACGTGACTTAGCAGCACACAGATCGTGTCTAAAAAGAATAAAGGCAAAGGGTGCCTGTCCTACAACTTACTGGTTTAAAACTTGAGCTGCCATTGGTCAGGGAAATGGGGTGGTAGTTAAAGATACTAAAATCTACATAAATTAAAGTGCGTGATTCTGATATTACTTAATTGCCTATACTCCGGAAACTCAAATATATCACCCTGTGCAAACCACACTCTGTATGGGTACACCTGGTTTCCTCTATAATCGTTATGACTCGTGAGAACTGCCTGCCAGTCCACAGGGACTGGCCTGACCCCTGTGTTCACAGCACATGAAACTCTCCCATCCTTTCCCCACTGTCATTGATGAGAACAGGGTGCATGCCAGAGTCAGAGAAGCCAGTTAATTTCTCTGTGTGGCCAGAATGGAGGGACATAGGAAAACTGAGAGAGAGAGGTATAAGAGTGGGAAGGGAGGTTGGCAACTGAATTGAGAAACTGAGAAAGCAGGTTGTGGAGAAGGAAGAATGAACAAATCAGGCAAGAAAAGAGAAGCAGAGCTGAGAAACAAAGACAACACCTCCTCCGGATTCCTAAAGTATTTCCAGTTTCTGGTTCCACTTCTATCTGGAAGCCTGACTGCTTTCCTGACACAATAGTTGGAGTTAGGTTTGGTTGTTTGCATCCCAAAGCATCCGAAGTGAAGCTCCATTTCTGGCCTTGGAGGAGGACTGAGGAGTGGGAAGAGCTGGCCGATGCCAGGGTGATCATGTGTCTGGGGATGACCTGTGGAGGCCATGGGGGAGACCTCTGCTTTGGAGTGATGGTGATTGTCTAAGTAGAATGAGGCAATTACCTAGGGGTATAAAGACTTGTTAAATCATCACAGGTGGGAAAGGGGAGGAGGCTTTTGATCACACACAATGCTCATGAACATAACAAAAAGCAATCAGGTGTGCATTGTTCTCCTTTTCTACTTTCTCTTCTTTGGTTACTGTGGCAGTGGGACTGGGCTTTACGATGGCTTCTTGTTAGACGCTTTTCTATATATTACAATTATGACGAGTCTAGAGAACACTGAAGTACCAGGATGAGGGATAACACCAAAACTAACATCTGTATCATGCTCTGTAACTTTCAAAGTGCTTTTGCATACAAGTGTTGTGATTTATGGAGCACCTATTGTATATCAGGTGCTCTGTCGGGGCTTTTTATATAATAGCTCTGATTCCCACAACCACACCCAGAGGGAGGTTTTCTCATCCTCAATTTACAAATCAGGAAACTGAGGATCACAGAATTTAAATGACCTGCCTGTGAATATTCAGACGCCAAGTTTTGTAAGATGCCTTTGGGCTGCATTTTGCATTCCTATTGCCGTGTAATGATACTTTTCCCCATTCTTCATTTCACTCCATTCATTCATAGAGATGAGAGGGAACGCACTTTCATAAAAATATGCATGATTAGGTCATGGTAATGGCAAGGGAAGTATTCAAAAATAATTGAGAACTGTTAACACAGAAATATAGAATGACTCAATGAAGTCAAGGGTGAAAGTATCTGATCAATTCCATTCGATTCTCTCTGGCAGAGGTGAGAAATGAGACTCATCAATTTCAATTTCACTTATTTATTAAACAAATTCAACAAATACTTATTGAATGCTTGTCTACTTCATGCCATATATTGTGTGAGACACTGGAGATAGAAGTTGGAAATACATGAACACAATTCATAGTCCTAATGGGATCTTGAGCCAGTGGGGAGACAGATTTATAAAAAATCCCAGTGTAGTCTCTTAAGAGCACTGAGGGAGGTAGGATATTTTACAGGGAGCAATAGGAATTTAAGTAAAATGTGAGTAAAATGTTCATTTTTGCTGGGGGCTGCAGATCAGGGACACTGAAGTTATCACAGAAAAAGTAGTGCGGGTCTAGGGTGTTAAGGATGAGTAGAAATTTGCTGGGTGGACAAGGAGGTATTGTTAGCATGCAAAAGAGCACCACTTTTTTTTTTTTTTTTAAAGAAACAGCAACTTTATTCTTTCAGATGCTTTCTTTTTTCTTTTCTTTTTTTAAATTTTGGCTGTGCCACCTGGCTTGTGGAATCTTAGTTCCCTGACTAGGCCAGGGATTGAACCCAGGCCACGGGCAGTGAAAGCACCGAGTCCTAACTACTGGACCGCCAGGGAATTCCCAAAAGATTACCACCTTGATTCAAGAATCCACGTGAAGGAGTAGAGTTAGGAGTTTTCAGAGCTGGTTCCTTTACCAGTCTATGAATACATTTTTTCTTGGAATGAACATGGACTAGAAGAGCGAGTTGAACAGCAATGAAGTGTGCTTATTCAAACTCTGCTACTATAAAATTTCCTGTCCTGAACTTGCCACATGTATCTCTTATGCATGCAGGTGTGTGTGTGTGTGTGTGAGAGAGAGAGAGAGAGAGTGTGTGTGTGTGTGTGTACACATCTTCTTGGGCTTTTCTTCCATCTGCTATAGTACAGCAGCCACTGTGACAATATATAATTTGATAAAGTGCTAATTATATTTCTGGTTATATTTCTTTTTTTCTTGCCACGATTAATCAGTATTTCATTAGTAAGTTTCACATTATATGTGTGATACTTATAGATATTTTTGTTTACATGTTTAACTTCCATATCAGCTTTAAATGCATTTTTTTTGGTTAAACAGTCGTTTGCAGATGTTGCTTCCAGATGGGAACATATCCATGAGTACACTTGATTAGAAATTGAATTTGGCTGTGGAGTTCATCAATCATTAAATAAATGGTCAATTAATATTTAACAATTTAAAAATAACTGCATAATTGCACTAAAATGCTCAGTAGTATCTTGTTGTGTCCTCTGAGCATTGCTTAAAAGAACATTTATTCAGACAAGAGAGTTGCTGGGTGGTACAAAATATCTAGAACAATAGCCTGAACTTTGTGATTTCTTAAACACTCAGGTTTCCCAGATCAGGGAGATCATCTAATGCAATACTGATTTAATGTGACATATCTTAATGAATGCACTATCAATTGCTCGCTTAAGACCATGTGAATTGATTTGTCCATTTGCCCAACACATCATAGGGCAGGCTACTAAATGCATATAGATCATTCATTGGTAAATACAGGCTGCTTTCTAAATGTGAAGGTTATATGTGTTGCGGCCAACTTAGTCCCAATGGGAACCACTCTTGGAAATTATAATTGAGTCATTGGAATATGTTATTAGTTTTTAAAATAATTGGTTTACAGAAAGTCTCAGAAAAATATTGGATGCCATATAATGGAGAACCAAGGCTGCAGTGTTGTTAAATGTGAAAACAGCCCCTAGTAACTCAATTTACAGAGTTTGACACAAAAAGGCACCAGTAAAACTACATGCCTGTGATGTGGGATCATAAATGAATAAATACTTTAATTGGTAACCTTATGGGTAAGACGGGAAAAGACTTCATGGTCATCCCAGTCATCCTGTGAGTTGCTGATCATGTGAGAAGGCTTTACTTTCCTTCGGAGAGTATGTGAGGGGGAAAGCAATACGGACGGCATAGTTGGACCTTGATGGGCTTCATTTCATTCCTCACGTATTAACACCAACAAGAAGTGGTTTTTATAGTAGTGCTGACTTGCTCTCTATCCACCTGGGTTGACATTGTCAGTGGATGACACTGGATTAGTATTTTATTTTTTTAATCACTAACCTGGATAATGCAATTATGAGCATTATCAAGTTTGCAGACGGCACCAAGATGGAAGGGCTTAACACCTCAAAGCTCACACACACAAAGAGCGCAGTGTAATCTGTTGAGTCAAGGAGCTTGAGAGCAGTTCCAAATCCTCTTCAATGATCTGTTGATAGTCTGTGGCTTATCACTGAAATGAGAAAGTACAGGGTGCTACCTTCTGTAGAACCTGTTGAGTTGTAAGGATGACCTGAATGACGTTTTGTTCCAACTCGACAGCTTTGTGTTAGCCAACACGCAACAGACAACAAAGCATTATCAAAAACTCTCAAACTGGCTCCAGGATGTTGGCTATGTTTTAATAAACCTATGAAAATCTCCTCTCCCTCACAATTCACTTCCTTCGTAACACTTTGTTTTACATAGTAATTATAAATTTATTTGTTGAATTTACTAGTTCTATAAGCACAGGACTAAGTACGTCTTTTAAAAAGTTTATCAATATATTCCCAGTATCCAACACTTAACATATGTTCTGTATTATTTGAAGAATAAGTGAAAGAAATTTATATTTAGTGACTCTTCCACAGAAGTCCAGAATTCATCTTCTTCAAGGGCTCCATTTTAAGCCTGAGCTATGCCAATTACTGGCTTCAGATACATCTGGACTTGTCCTTTTGGAGGGTGGGAGGCATACAGGAATCTACATCTATTTTATTGAGTTAATGTGCATGGCAGGAAGAGGAATGAAAATATGGCCCCCAAACCTCCTGTGTGGAGCATTATGATGAAAGGGGGGCAGGAAGCGAAGGGTTACTTTCCATGAGGGCTCTGTGAGTTATGTGGACACACGTGGTGTATGACATAAGAGATGAGAGATGATCATTCCACTGCTCCTAGAGCCATCCTGGCATCTCAAGGGTTGGCATCTTTGGGAGGGCACAGGTGTCACAGACATAAATATATTCAAGAGAGGAGTGGTACCACTGATAGAAGAGACATTTTCAATGAAGTGGACATCAAGTGGAGGGCAGAAGACAAGAAGAAGGCAGCAGAATGTGTACTTCACAGACAGGTTTCTGATCCCAAGAGACACTTGGGCATTCCCAGATATAAGTAGAGGAGGATTTATCCCTTTTCAAGTAGATGGGGGTAAGAGCCAATGAAATGGGCATTACTGCTTCTTCGGTGATGCCATTTGTATCCACAGGTTCAAGAAGCCTGGAAGAGCTTAGGTTACATTTCTATCAGGAAAATGTTTATACTTCTCTAGCTTATTGATTGGCAACCCTTAGTTAATATGGCCAACTGACATGTTTAACTTTATCTAATGGTTTTTAAGCTTCTGGTTCAAAATTAAGCTTCTGGGTTGGAGATTCCATGAATCACAGGACATCCATTCCTAATCTGTCATGTGGATGTTCTGAAAGGAGAATTGATAACCCTGGATTCGTACTCAACTAGTCTGTAGATTGTGGGTGTGACCTCCTATCCTTGCTGGGAAGCCCCAGGGGGGCAATGTTTGTGTCTTATTTACTTCTAAGTCCTCAGAGCCTTGCCCCGTGTCTGGCACAGAGGAGATGCTCAGGAAATATTTCATGAACAATGTTTTATTTAACTTTATAACTCTGAAAGGTCAGAGTACATGTAAGTTGAATTTCAGATAAAATTATTATTTTCATGGACAAAAAGAAAGAGAAAACAAGTGAGGATTTCAACAGATGCCATAATGCAAGGTTTCTGAATTTTTTTTTTTTTTTCTTAATTCAATTTCTCACCTTTCAGCTTCCACTCTAACAGCTGTTACTCTGACCTGCTCCCACGTGTGGCCTTGAAGACACCATGCTACCTGTCAGCTGGGTTCATGTTACCAGCCAATGCAGCCCAGGCAGGGAGCATTTTGAAATGTGTTTGGTGTCCTTTTCCTATAAGTGCCATTCTTCATACTAACAAGGTGCATTGTGTGGGACAAGCTCACTGAGATTTGTAGACTGAAATCCCTGGCAGGAGGCAGGGATAACACCTGACTACAGCACCCTGCTTATTCTTACTCAATGTCATCTCCCTCCCTCAACATTATCCCAGCCGACATCTCCTGCTACTTGATTTTTTTCTGAGGAACACAAAGTATTTGGAACATCACAGACTGCCTGATTCTAACGGATGCTTTGAAGTCCTTCTAGAATTCAGATAATAATTGCTGGAAAGAGTAAGGAGTGAAATAACCATGCAAAACCCCATAGGTTTCATTGGCCTAGTTAAGCCTAAAGTTTCAGAATAAGAAATGTGTCCATCTTCTTCCAAAATTGTAAGAGTGTCATGCTGCCAACATGGTTGGTCAATGGGAAGGACCATATGGACTGCAGGCTTCATTGAATGCAGCACACACGGGAAGTTCCTCCAGAAGGAACATACTGTAAGGGGTTGACTGGGACTCAGTATTGACTAGGAGGTGGTTTTATTTTCTTCCCAGTGATGTGAGTATCCAGCCAGTGGTGCCAGCCCTCGTTTTGAGTGTCACACTCTACTCTGAGCCCAGGATTGGACAAAGATTGACTTTTTTTCTTATCCTCAGTGTCCCAGTAAATTGATAGTTCCTTGTTCTGTTTTTAGTTCTAGTTATATAAAACATTTCAAGTAGCAATGCTGTCATGTGATATTTTTCTTGACCAAGAAATGTAGATTAATCCAATTAGCTTATTTATCCAGTCAAGACATATTTACTGAGTGCCTACTATCTGCCAGATCCTCTTCTAGGCCCTGGGAACATGCCAGTGAGCAAACCTTTTAAAAGTTCATAATTCTTTAATTCAGATTTATTCCAGCAAAATTAAGTTTCCACTGTTTAAATTTATTTAGGCTCTTACAGATGGCCAACAGGCACATGAAGAGATGCTCAACATCACTAATTACTGGAGAAATGCAAATCAAAACCACAATGAGGTACCATTTCACACCAGTCAGGATGGCCATCATTAAAAAGTCTACAAATAAATGCTGGAGAGGATGTGGAGAAAAGGGAACCTTCCTACCCTGTTGGTGGGAATGTAAGTTGATGTAGCCAGTATGGAAGCAGTATGGATGTTCCTCGAAAAACAAAAATAGAGTTGCCATATGATCCAGCAATCCCACTCTGGGGCATATATCTGGACAAAACTGTAATTCAAGAAGACAGTGTGCTCCTATACTCATAGCTGCTCTATTCACAATAGCCAAGACATGAAAACAACCTAAATGTCCATTGACAGATGAATGGATAAAGAAGATGTGGATACAATGGAATACTACTCAGCCATAAAAAAGAATGAAATAATGCCATCTGCATCAAATTGGATGGACCTAGAGATTATCATACTAAGTGAAGTAAGTCAGAGAAAGACAAATACCATATGGTAGCACTTATACGTGGAATCTAAAATATGACACAAATGAACTTATCTACAAAACAGGAATAGACTCACAGACATAGAGACCAGACTTGTGGTTGCCAAGGGAGAGGTGGGTTGGGAGAGGGATGGATTGGGAGTTTGGGGTTACCAGATGCAAACTGGTACGTATAGAATGGATAAACAACAAGGTCTTACTATGTGGCATAGAGGACTATATTCAATATCCTACAATAAACCACAATGGGAAAGAATATAAAAAAGAATGTATATGTATGTATAACTATCATTTTGCTGTACAGCAGAAATTAACACAACATTGTAAATCAACTACAGGTCAATAAAAAAAGATATATAGTCTCTAATATAGCAGAGGCATATTGTAATGGGGTTTTTTTTTTTTTTTTTTTTTTTTAATTATTATTTTATTTTATTTTTTTTTGGGGGGTACACCAGGTTCAATCAACTGTTTTTTTACACATATCCCCATATTCCCTCCCTTCCTTGACGCCCCCCCCTCGAGTCCCCCCCACCCTCCCTGCCCCAGTCCTCTAAGGCATCTTCCATCCTCGAGTTGGACTCCCTTTGTTATACAACAACTTCCCACTGACTATTTTACAGTTGGTAGTATATATATGTCTGTACTACTCTCCCGCTTCTTCTCAGTTTCCCCTTCACCCCCCGCCCCCTCCCATACCTCGAGTTCTCCAGTCCATTCTCTGTATCTGCTTCCCTGTTCTTGTCACTGAGTTCATCAGTACCATTTTTAGATTCCGTATATGTGAGTTAGCATACAATATTTGTCTTTCTCTTTCTGACTTACTTCACTCTGTATGACAGATTGTAGTTCTATCCACCTCATTACATATAGCTCCATCTCATCCCTTTTTATAGCTGAGTAATATTCCATTGTATATATATGCCACATCTTCTGTATCCATTCATTTGTTGATGGGCATTTAGGTTGCTTCCATGTCCTGGCTATTGTAAAGAGTGCTGCAATAAACATGATGGTACAAGTTTCTTTTGGGATTATGGTTTTCTTTGGGTATATGCCCAGGAGTGGGATGACTGGATCATATGGTAGTTCTATTTGTAGTTTTTTAAGGAACCTCCAAATTGTTTTCCATAGTGGCTGTACCAACTTACAGTCCCACCAACAGTGCAGGAGAGTTCCCTTTTCTCCACACCCTCTCCAACATTTGTTGTTTCCAGACTTTGTGATGATGGCCATTCTGATTGGTGTGAGGTGATACCTCATTGTGGCTTTGACTTGCATTTCTCTGATGATGAGTGATGGTGAGCATCTTTTCATGTGTTTGTTGGCCATCTGTATGTCTTCTTTGGAGAAATGTCTATTTAGGTCTTCTGCCCATTTGTGGATTGGGTTATTTGCTTTTTTGGTATGAAGCTGCATGAGCTGCTTGTATATTTTGGAGATTAATCCTTTGTCCGTTGTTTCATAGGCAATTATTTTTTCCCATTCTGAGGGTTGCCTTCCAGTCTTGTTTATGGTTTCTTTCGCTGTGCAAAAGCTTTTAAGTTTCATGAGGTCCCATTTGTTTATTCTTGATTTTATTTCCATGATTCTAGGAGGTGGGTCCAAAAGGATCTTGCTTTGATGGATGTCATAGAGTGTTCTGCCTATGTTTTCCTCTAGGAGTTTGATAGTGTCTGGCCTTACATGTAGGTCTTTAATCCATTTGGAGTTTATTTTTGTGTATGGTGTTAGGAAGTGTTCTAATTTCATTCTTTTACATGTAGCTGTCCAATGTTCCCAGCACCACTTATTGAAGAGGCTGTCTTTTTTCCATTGTATATTCATGCCTCCTTTGCCAAAGATAAGGTGCCCATATGTGTTTGGGCTTACTTCTGAGTTCTCTATTCTGTTCCATTGATCTTCCTTTCTATTTTTGTGCCAGTACCATACTGTCTTGATCACTATGGCCTTGTAGTATAGTTTGAAGTCAGGAAGCCTGATTCCACCAACTCCATTTTTCCTTCTCAAGATGGCTTTGGCTATTCGGGGTCTTTTGCGTTTCCATACAAATCATAAGATTTCTTGCTCTAGTTCTGTGAAAAATGCCATTGGTAATTTGATCGGGATTGCATTGAATCTGTAAATTGCTTTCGGTAGTACAGTCATTTTCACGATGTTGATTCTTCCAATCCAGGAACATGGGATGTCCCTCCATCTGTTTGTGTCGTCTTTGATTTCTTTCATCAATGTCTTAAAGTTTTCTGCATACAGGTCTTTTGCCTCCTTAGGCAGGTTTATTCCTAGGTATTTTATTCTTTTGGTTGCAATGGTGAATGGGAGAATTTCCTTAATTTCTCTTTCTGCTTTTTTGTTGTTAGTGTATAGGAATGCAAGAGATTTCTGTGCATTAATTTTGTATCCTGCTACTTTACTAAACTCATCAATGAGTGCTAGCAGTTTTCTGGTAGAGTCTTTAGGGTTTTCTATATATAATAGCATGTCATCTGCAAAGAGTGACAATTTTACTTCTTCTTTTCCAATTTGGATTCCTTTTATTTCTTTTTCTTCTCTGATTGCTGTGGCTAAAACTTCCAAAACTATGTTGAATAATAATGGTGAGAGTGGACACCCTTGTCTTGTTCCTGTTCTTAGAGGGAATGCTTTCAGTTTTTCCCCATTGAGAACGATGTTGGCTTTTGGTTTGTCACATATGGCTTTTATTATGTTGAGGTAATTTCCTTCTATGCCCATTTTCTGGAGAGCTTTTATCATAAATGGATGTTGAACTTTGTCAAAAGCTTTTTCTGCATCTATTGAGATGATCATATGGTTTTTATCCTTCAATTTGTTGATATGATGTATCTCATTGATTGATTTGCATATATTGAAGAATCCTTGCATCCCAGGGATAAACCCCACTTGATCATGGTGTATGATTTTTTTAATGTGCTGTTGCAGTCTGTTAGCTAGTATTTTGTTGAGGATTTTTGCATCTATATTCATCAGTGATATTGGTCTGTCGTTTTCTTTTTTTGTGACATCTTTGCCTGGTTTTGCTATCAGGGTGATGGTAGCCTCGTAGAATGAGTTTGGGAGTGTTCCGCCTTCTGCAATATTTTGGAAGAGTTTGAGAAGGATAGGTGTTAGCTCTTCTCGAAATGTTTGATAGAATTCGTCCGTGAACCCATCTGGTCCTGGGCTTTTGTGTGTTGGGAGATTTTTAATCACTGTCTCAATTTCCGTACTTGTGATTGGTCTGTTCGTATGTTCTATTTCTTCCTGGTTCAGTCTTGGAAGATTGTATTTTTCTAAGAATGTATCCATTTCTTCCAGGTTATCCAATTGATTGGCATATAGTTGCTTGTAGTAGTCTCTCATGATCTTTTGTATTTCTGAGGTGTCCGTTGTTACTTCTCCTTTTTCATTTCTAATTCTGTTGATTTGCATCTTCTCCCTTTTTTTCTTGATGAGTCTGGCTAATGGTTTATCAATGTTGTTTATCTTCTCAAAGAACCAGCTTTTAGTTTTATTTATTTTTGCTATGGTTTCCTTCCTTTCTTTTTCATTTATTTCTGCTCTGATCTTTATGATTTCTTTCCTTCTGCTCACTTTGGTGTTTCTTTGTTCTTCTTTCTCTAGTTGTTTTAGGTGTAAGGTTAGGTTGTTTATTCGATACTTTTCTTGTTTCTTAAGGTAGGACTGTATTGCTATAAACTTCCCTGTTAGAACTGCTTTTGCTGCATCCCATAGGTTTTGGGTTGTTGTGTTTTCATTGTCACTTGTTTCTAGATATTTTTTGATTTCCTCTTTGATTTCTTTAGTGATTTCTTGGTTGTTTAAGAGTGAATTGTTTAGCCTCCATGTGTTTGTATTTTTTGCAGTTTTTTTCCTGTAATTGATATCTAGTCTCACGGCGTTGTGGTCTGAGAGGATGCTTGATATGATTTCAATTTTCTGGAATTTGCTGAGGTTTGATTTGTAACCCAAGATGTGATCTATCCTGGAAAATGTTCCGTGTGCACTTGAGAAGAAAGTGTAGTCTGTCATTTTTGGATGGAATGTCCTATAAATATCAATGAAGTCGAGATGGTCTAATGTGTCATTTAAAGCTTGTGTGTCTTTATTTATTTTCTGTTTGGATGATCTGTCCATTGATGTAAGTGGGGTGTTCAAGTCTCCCACTATTATTGTGTTACTGTCGATGTCCCCTTTTATAGCTGTTAGCATTTGCCTTATGTATTGAGGTGCTCCTATATTGGGGGCATAGATATTTACCATTGTGATATGTTCTTCTTGGATGGATCCCTTGATCATTATGTAGTGCCCTTCCTTGTCTCTTTTAATAGTCTTTACTTTCAAGTCTAATTTGTCTGATATGAGTATTGCTACTCCAGCTTTCTTTTGACTTCCATTTGCATGGAATATCTTTTTCCATCCCTTCACTTTCAGTCTATATGTATCCCTTGGTCTGAAGTGGGTTTCTTGTAGGCAGCATATAGAAGGGTCTTGTTTTTGTATCCATTCAGCCAGTCTGTGTCTTTTGGTTGGAGCATTTAATCCATTTACGTTTAAAGTGATTATTGACATGTGTGTTCCAATTACCATTTTCTGAACTGTTTTGGGTTTGTATTTGTAGGTGTTTTCCTTTTCTTGTGTTTCCTACTTAGAGAAGTTCCTTTAGCACTTGTTGTAAGGCTGGTTTGGTGGTGCTGAATTCTCTTAACTTTTGCTTGTCTGGAAAGCTTTTGATTTCTCCCTCAAACCTGAATGAGAGTCTTGCTGGGTAGAGTATTCTTGGCTGTAGGTTTCTCTCTTTCAGGACTTTCAGTATATCCTGCCATTCCCTTCTGGCCTGCAGAGTTTCTGTAGAAAGGTCAGCTGTTATCCTGATGGGTTTTCCCTTATATGTTGTTTGTTGCTTTTCTCTTGCTGCTTTTAATATTTTTTCTTTGTGTTGAATTGTCGTTAGTTTGATTAATATGTGTCTTGGTGTATTTCTCCTTGGGTTTATTCTGTATGGGACTCTCTGTGCTTCTTGGACTTGGTTCATTATTTCCTTTCCCATGTTGGGGAAGTTTTCCACTAGAACCTCTTCAAATATTTTCTCAGACCCTTTCTTGTTTTCTTCTTCTTCTGGGATGCCTATAATTCGAATGTTGGTATGCTTAATGTTATCCCTGAGGTCTCTGAGACTGTCTTCTATTCTTTTTATTCTTTTTTCTTTTTCCTGCTCTGTGGCAGTTATTTCGCCCATTCTATCTTCCAACTCACTTATTCGTTCTTCTGCCTCAGTCATTCTGCTGGTTATAGCATCTAGAGTATTTTTAATTTCAGTTATTTTGTTATCCATTGCTGTTTGTTTTTTTGAGTTCTTATGAACTGTTTCTTGTACTTTCTCTATTTTGTTATCGAGGTTTTATATCATTTTTACTATCATTACTCTGAATTCTTTTTCAGGCATTTTTCCTATTTCCTCCTCATTTATTTGGTCTTGTGGGGTTTTTTCCTGCTCCTTTGCCTGCATGGTGTTTCTTTGTTTCCTCATGGTTGTCCAAACTTTTGGGGTTGCTTGTCCTGGCAATAGAGGTGTTTATAGAAGACTGTCCAAGCCTCAGACTAATGTCCAAGTATTGGATTAAAAAAATATTAAGTCTAGGAAACACATACATGTATAAGACACACAATTACTGTATCCATTAGGACATAAGGCTCTAGAAAGACATGACAGAACCCCAGTGTGCTATCAGATATTCAAAGAGAAACCCAACAGAAATTGACAAATGAAACAGAACAAATCAGAGACAAAAGCAAAAGCAAACAAACAAACAAATAACACCTTACACATACAAACATTAATCCAGGGAGATTTTGTAAGCTAGGATCAAATATAGAAAAGAGCCAGAGTACCACCAGAGAGAATGGAGATTCTCAGAATGTAATTAGACAACTGTACTAAGAACTAAGATAAAGACAAAAACCTAATATTAAATACCAAGGCGGTGCGTCATCTGGAGAATAGAGCAAGGAGTCTGAGCAGACCGATAGTGTTGCTTATAAGTATGTTACGTTAAAATAAACTTAAAAAGGCTGGAAGAAAGGGGAACAGAAGAGTGTAGTGTGGTTGGAAATATGCAAATAAAAAGAAAGGAATAGAAATGTATAAAAGATAGGGATGAAAGGAAAGTATGAGAGATATATTGTCCATACTACCAAAAACTTAGCTAGATATAGAAGTTATAAAAAGGCAAAAAAAAAAAAAAAAAAAAGAATAAAATATATCATTAAAAAATTATGTTATAAAACTTGTAGATCCCTTAGAGCTAAGATCTTATTTAATAAAGAGAGAAAAAAGAAAAAAGAAAAAAAAATCCAGAACTGATCCCAGAATGGACCAGTTCAATAGGAATTGATACTAATATTTCTGTTTCCTTAGAGTCTCAGCTGTAAGTGTCCTTCTCCTCGCCTTGGGTTTTTTTGCATTATTCTGTGACCAGCAAAGGTTCCTTTATTGTTCATCTGTAAGCGTCAGTGTGTGGGGAGGGAGAGGGTACAATAGTGGCTCCTTCTCCTGGGAGTAAGTGAGCAGTGGCGCACTGTTGTTTCAGTCGGGCTTGGAGGTGCCTGTTGCAGAGGGACACCGGTGGCTCAGGCGTAAACAGAAAGTCTTAGAGTTGGGCCTCTCTCGGGTTATTGTTGTTGTTTTTTCTCGGCAGGGTTGCTGCTGCCAGCGTTCCAAGGGGTTTTAACCTAGCCCCGCCCGAATGCCTGAGGGTACTTTTTATCCCTGAGCGCCTTAGGTGGCCCACGGGCGTCTCTCCACTGCCTGTTGCAGAGGCGCCGAAAGAGAGAGAGAGGCTATGCGTGCGGCTCCCCCCCCACCCCACCCGTGAGCCTGCAGCCTCCAGCCACCATCATGGCCGGGCAGCTCTCAGGGGCAGGCACTCCTCGCCGTGGACCTCTTCCCTCCTGTCCTCTCGGTCTGTCACCTTACTGGCAACAATGTTTCTCACCCTGAACCAGCTCTCTGGTTCCCACGCTCCTGCTCCCGGACCCTCTGTTTAGCTGTGGATCAACGTCTTGGTCCGGGAACGCTAAGCTGCGCTGCAGACCCTCCGTATGTTTCTCACTCCCTCCCGTCTGCCACAGCTCCGCCACTTCACCCTCTTTGAGCCGTCGTAGATGCCTCCCTACCGGTTATGTTGGGCTCCTTGCGGTCGTTTCTTGTGTCCGAGGACGTCTGCTGGTGTTCAGCTGGTTCTCTGTGGGAATTATTGCGTCCTTCGGTGCATTCCCAATGCATCTATGGAGAGGGATGCATTCCACGTCCCTCTACTTCACCGCCATCTTTTCCCCAATCTCTGTTTACTTGTTCTTTTGTCTTTGGTTCAGTCGACAGTTATGCTTGAGCACCTATTTCATGCCATCCATTGTTGTAGGTATCGGGATATAGCAGTGAACAAAATAGACAATATTTCCTGCTGCAGTACTCTAGAAGGGGGAGATAAACAACAAACAAATAAGCACACGATATGCCATATGGTGACAAGTGATACAGAGAAATATCCTGCAGGAATGGGCAGTTGCAATTTTAAACAAAGGGTCAGAAAGACCTTTCTGGGAAGGTGATATTTAAGCTCAAAAATGGAATAACTAACTGTATTTCCCATTCTGCCTGGAAAGCATCGTCCCCGGTCTCCAGGGCAATTCAGACCCTACCTGCTCTACAAAACCCAGCCCCATCAGTGGTCATGTTTATACTTATGCTAAGAAAAGTATTTTTTGGTTAACTGAAATTCAAATTTAACTGAGTATCCTATGTTTCATCTGGCAACCTTCGCACCCAAGCTGGAAATATACCATCTCTCTTTTGAGCTGCATGTCATTCTCTTCTTCTTTTAAGGCACCACTTGGGCACTCATTATATCTCAGTAGTTACTTTATCAGCCTAGCTAAGCATTCCCTGGAAAGTAAGGGAGTAAAGTCAGAGAAAATGTGGTAAGATTCAAGACAGAGAGGTTTCCATTGCAGAAAATCAGGTCATAAAGGCCTAGAGTACAGCAAATTCCTAGCGAGATATTTGGAGAGTGCCAACATGTGGAAGTATTGCTAAACAGGAGCAGGAGAAAGTGCCAAAGCCAACTTCAAAATCAGCTGGGGTTTTAGCAGATGAACAAGGATAGAGCTTGATCCCAAGGCAGAAAGTTTGCTTTTTCTGTGTTTTTCTTTTTTTGATGTTTTATTCTTTTGCTTATTTAATATTTAGTGAGCACCATATCTCCGGCACTATTCTAGGCACTAGAGATAAAGCAGTGAATACAACAAAAAAATCCCTGCTTTGCTTATGTTCTAGTACAGAAGGCATTTTTTTAAATTGGGGTACAGTTGCTTTAGGCTGCTGTGTCAGTTTCTGCTGTACAGCAAAGTGAATCAGCCATATGTATACATCATCCCTTCATTTTTGGATTTCCTTCCCATGTAGGTTACCACAAAGCACTGATGAGAGTTCCTTGTGCTATACAGTAAGTTCTCCTGCTTTTTCTTTTTTTAAGGACCTGACCTTGCCAGAACCAGAGTGAAGCATTTATTTCACCCTTTTTCTTCCCCCCAACAGGGACTTGACGCATATGCTCAACTACCAGGAACAGTGGCAAGTACAAACACCTGCTGGTACTGCTAATTACCAAGTGCCCCCCAGGATGAGGGCATGGGTTTAACACCTGGGCAGAGGTAGCTGACTGTTAGAACCAGAGAATGTTGGCGTTGCAGTTCCTGCAGATACCTGGGTCATTAATCAGAGAAATAGTGCTTTGTACCTGGGAAGCAGGGAGAGAGAGTCTTTTACTTTCGATTAGTGAGTGTTTGTTACAAAAAGAACATAAACAGATTTTCTTAGCTTTCCTGCAGCAGACAACATTAGCACCTTAGATGAGCCTGATGTGAACTCATCTATATTTAGGTAAAATTTGTTGCCTGAAACATTAATGAAGGGTGCACTCACCAGATTGCTTCCTCTGTAAATGACCTTAGTACTTCTATCTGATCATATGGTGCATCTATTGATTTTAAACCCAGGCACTTTGATAATATGGGCAAAGTAGTGACTGTTAAAAGGCTTCCAGAGAACACTATTTAACAATTTCCCTTTCCTTTTTACTATGCCCTGCAGCCTTTTCAGTGTTTTTCGAATTTATTTATTGTTGGAGGCATAATAATGGCAAAATTTTAAAGTATTTTCTCCATGCCATTGTCTCAGGCAGTGTGTTAAGGACTCCATAAAAATGATCTCATTGAATTCTCTTAACAATCTGTGAGGAAGGAAATTCCTCCCCTAAATTTACGTAGGAGGAAACTGAGACTTAGGAAGATGACGAGATTTGACTAAGGTCTTGTCTCTTTCCGTAGCCAGCGTGTCCGTTTTGATGCTTTTGTAGTTGCCCAGGAACAGCATGCAGAAGGGGGCTGTCTCTTGGTGCTAAGCTCAGGATGGGGATAGTTTGACATTCCTCCAGTTTTGACTGTCATACCTCAAGTTCTTTCCTCATTCAGCTGATTTGTGACCAGGACCTCCTCAGCCTCCCTGGGGCTATGGTCAGACCTGTGGCCTGTGATTTCCAGGAAGAGAACTCATGTGCAGTGCCCTGGAGCATGTGCCCACTGTCAGCATGTGCAGGGGAGTTGTATGTATCAAGATCAGGTTTGAATTCTGAGGTTAAACGAAAGCCATTGTTTTTCTGGTTCTGTGCATACATCTCTTTATTGATATTACTGTATGCTATGTCATAAATATAGTGGTTTTCTATTTGTCTACACTGCAGATATTTAAAGGATTTTGGTAGTTATTTTAGAGTAAAGAAAAATGGGACAGTCTGTCTTCCATTCATGAACCTGAATATAATTTCCACTTTTATGATAATGTAAGAGGAAGTATATTTCATCTAGGTGTCATGGTTAGAAAACAAAAAGCAACAACAACAGCCCCTTTAAAACAATCCTCTTCACGGTGATGTCTCTATTGAAGACATAATCCAAGAAGAACCTTGGTTATTTATGTGCTGCCATCTGAGGTGATATCTAGAGTTTAAGATTTCCTTGGAGCAAGGAAGCACACAACTTTTATTCGAACATTAAAAAATCAACACAAAACTATCCTTTTAGAAAATATTTGGGACTTATTTAAACCTCTTAATATTCAGTGGGTGAGAAGAGACTTAAAATCAAGGTGTCAGAGGGACTTCCCTGATGGTCCAGTGGTTAAGAATCCACCTTCCAATGCAGGGAACACGGGTTCGAGCTCTGGCCAGGGAACTAATGAGACAGAAGCCTGCGCAGTGCCATGAGAGATTCTCTGCAATGAGAGAGAAGCCCACGTGCCACAACAAAGATCCCGCATACTGCAACTAAAGACCTGACGCAGCCAAATAAATAAATAAATAAATAAATAAAATATTAAAAAAAAAGTAAAATCAAGGTGTTAGAGTACAGAGAAATTTTGGGGCAGTGAAAATACTGTGTATGCTACTATAATGGCAGATACATGACACTATACCTTTGTGTATAATCCATAGAATGTACAACACCAAGAGTGAACCCTAAAGTAAACTATGGACTCTGGGGGATAGTGATGTGTCAAAGTAGGTTCATCAGTTATAATAAATGTATCCCTCTGGTGGGGGGTGTTGATAATAGAGGAGGCTACCCCTGTTGGGGGAGGCGGGGTATATGGGAAATCTCTGTACCTTCCTCTCAATTTTGCTATGAACATAAAACTGGTCTAAAAAAAAATCTTAAAAAAAAAAAAAAGGAAAAAAAATCAAGATGAGACAGATTGCACTGAGTAGGGCTTCCCCAAATGTGGGCTAAGACCACCAGCATCCCCATTATATGGGCTGCCTGTTAATAATGCAGGTTTCTAAGCCCAACCACACCTATTGAACCAGAAGCTTTGTTTTTTTGGGCCCAGAAATCCAATTTTTTAGACATTTTAAAAATTGATTTTTTAAGGTTTTTTTTGGTTGTTGTTGTTGTTTCCATTTCCCTCCCACACTCAGGCTTGAGAGCTACTGGAGTAGTTGAACCTTGATGCTGTTATTTTGTAATTGTATGACTTTACACAAATACTTAACTTCTTAGTGTTCTGGTTTCCTCATCTGTAAAACAACAACAGTATTTTCCTGGAAAGGCTAGACGTCATGTATAAGAACCACCTAATATAGTCCTGGCATATTGTGAGCACTTAACTATAACAGCTACTATTATTATTCATGCATCACTGTGGTGAAATAGCTTCTCCTGACGCCAACAGAACTGAGTCTCATAATAAATCATTTAACATTTTCCATCAATTAACTTTCAAGGAGTTACTTGAAGTAGAAGGAAGCAACTGATTGAATGGAAGAATGAGTCAGTTCAGAAAGGTCTTTCTTGACGCTGTGGGCAGTTGCAGCTTGATGGTTGCTGTCTCCCAGAGCAGTGGTTCCGAAACCTCAGAAACCACCAGAAACTCCCAGGGTGCTTGTTATCCATGTAGATTCGGGGGCTCCATTCTCTGCTTCCCAAATCAGACCTCTGGGGTGGAGAACCAGAATCTGAATATACAGTAAGCTCCTGAGTTGATTTTTAAGAAGCCAGGGAAGATTTTGTTCATAGACCAGCTTTGGGAAAGCACAGCCTGCAGTACACAATTGATGTACTGATGTTATATAACTCTTTTCTTCCTTACAACCCAAACACTGAGCCCAGGGAATATGATTTCTAGTAGCAGTAGTAGGAGTGGTAGTGGTGGTAGTAGTAGTAGTATTGCTACTGTTATTATTAGTAGTATAATAGTACTAATAATAACAGTATTTACTGAGCCCATCCTGTGAGCCAGGCATTGTTCTAAACTTTGTGTATTAACTCTTTCATCCTCATAGCAATACTCAAAGATAAGCATTACAATTATCTACATTTTACAGAGAGAAACCTTCGGCACCACTGTTAAGCGCAGAGAAGATCTGAAGCCAGAGGGCTTTTACCTCTTCAGCTTAAATGAGCCTCAAATGAGCCTTCTGCTAGTTGGGAGGAAGGGGCAGTTCTGGAGCCAGGCTGGCCTCTGGGAAGACGAGTGTTGGGGACAGAGAGGCCTGGTAACAGCATGTGGTCCTGGAGCAGTGTTATCAGGTAGTTTGGACTGGGTGGTGGTTAGAGGCCCTCTCCCATCGCACTGTCACGTGCTGGTGTTTCGTGGGAGTCGTGGGGAAAGCACCAGGTCTGTTCTGTGTTTAGTCCCTAAAAGCAGGACTGTGAGCTGAGGGAAACTAGTCTTCCAGGCTCAGCACTACAATCCTGTCAGGAAACAAGGAACTTCCTGCTTGGAATCCCCCACGGCTCATTTCTCAGGCCTCAGAGGCCATTTCTTGGAAGCCCTAAGGGGCCAGAACTCCCTCTTTTTCCCCTATTACATGACTTTTCCTTCAAAAATGGTGGACACTGGGGATACATTATACAGCACAGAGAAATATAGCCATTATTTTGCAATAACTTTAAATGAAGCATAATGTAAATCTATAGAAATATTGAATCACTATGTTGTATAATTGAAACTACTATAATATTATACATCAACTATACTTCAGTTAAAAAAATAGTGGGTATTTCCATCTTCAGTGTTCCTGAAGATAGGCACACAAACCGTTTTCATTATAACTCTTTTTACTAATAATCAATAAAAGGAACTAGGAAATGGTAGAAACCAAATCTAATGAACACAGTCACGTGGCAAAGGGGTCAAGAATCTCAGGGTTTTCAACCCAGTTTATGTACCTGGGGTTGTTCTTGACTGTCTTGTAGACTCCCCAGATCAAGCTCTCCTCTTTTATTCATTCTCTCACCAGACCTCTACAGTCCCTCTGCCTTCAGATGCTCTACGTTGAATGTGTGGCAGAATCTCCTAAAGGTCTCGGTATAATTTCTGGGCTGGAGCAGGTCTGAGGCAGGATGAGAATTTGCATTTCTAACAACTTCCCAGGTGCAGCTGACACTGCTGATGCAGGGATCACACTTTGCAAACTGTTTTCTGGTAGCTTAAAGCTCTCAGGCTTAAAGATATAATTCAGGCTGAAACATAATTTATGTAAAGGGGGAGAGATCACCAGACAAAATAAAGAATGCTCAGTTAAGTATGAATTTCAGATAAACCAATAATTTTTTAATGTATGTCCCAAATATTGCATGGGACAGACTTAAATTAAAAAAAATATTTGTTGCTTATCTGAAATTTATTTATTTATTTATTTATTGGATTTATTATTTTTTTATTGGCTGTGTTGGGTCTTCGTTGCTGCACACGGCTTTTTCTAGTTGCTGAGAGTGGGGGTTACTCTTCATTACGGTGCGCGGGCTTCTCGTGGTGGCTTCTCTTGTTGTTGGAGCACAGGGTGTAGGCACGTGGGCTTCAGTAGTTGCAGCGTATGGGCTCAATAGTTGTGGCTCATGGGCTCTAGAGTGCAGGCTCAGTAGTTGTGGCGCACGGGCTTAGTTGCTCCGCGGCATGTTGGATCTCCCTGGGGCAGGGCTCAAACCTGTGTCCCCTGCATTGGCAGGCAGATTCTTAAACACTGTGCCACCAGGGAAGTCCCTGAAATTTAAATTAATTGGAGTGCCTGTGTATCCTGCATTTTTGTTTAATGAGTCTGGCAACTCTACTTCAAGGGTATCATATTTGTGAGTTTCCTGATAGTGTAATAGTCACTCTGTGACTCAGGCTATCTTCCTAGATATTTTCCTTCCACCACCTAGCTATCAGGCTCATGAAATGCACTTCCCAACTCTGAGATGGGTCCTTCTTATCCCAGCCTTCCACTGAGACACCCCTCTAGGACCTACCTGCTAACAGTGTATCCCAGGGTTGAATGCCTTACAGTCCCTTGGAGCTTACTATTGCCATTCCTCTTCTGTATTTGAGTCTTTTAATTTGCTCTAGTAGTAGGGATTTTGGGACAAGGCAGGAGAGAAAGTGGAGCCCACAAAGCACACAGTCAGCTCCCTGTTTTACAGATGCCAAGACTGGCCAAGCTGGTGCACCTGAAAGGAGTCCTTAGCAAGCTCAGAGGGGGGTAGTTTGTCTATCTGAGCAAGCAAGCCTGGTGATGATGTTGCTATGCAGAATAAATGTTAATAACACATAGTGTGTGAGTGCTGTTTCTAGGTAAGTTAAGGACTGCAATTTGTGTTTAATTTTTAAATCCCATTATTACTCCTGTAGAGGCTTTTCTGAAGCTTGACAAGCTTCCTTGCTAGGATGCGTCAACTTCAGAATATCATTCCTAAAAGCAGCAGGAGATGTCTTTGCCACTCACTAAAATAATAATGATAATGACAAGATGGATAAGGAAATTATTGAATAGAGATCAATTTTATGAGCCTTACGTTTAGCTGGAGTTTAGCATCTGACAGTTGGTCCACCACTACTGGTCATTTCCAAAAGGAACACTATATTTGAACTCACAGCCCAGCATCACTGTAGAGACTGCAGAGTTTGGGTCTTACAATTTTCTGCAAATTTCTGGAGTGCGTATTTAGAAGAACAACATAGTTCTCTTCTTTCAAACACTAATAATTCTGATTCAAAGAGCAGTAACTTGAAGCTTTTTTCCAGTAACGCAATCCTATTTCCAGATATTCTAATAATGCTAATCAGAACCCTAGGGCTTTACTTTTGTTTTTCTCTGAGGAATGGATTCCTGTTAAGTATTTGTATTATAATTCTAAAACCTACTCTTGTTTGAGAAACAGATGTTAGAAGAGAATGCAATCAAAAGCGAGAAGAAATGACTGTAGCTGAGAACAAATATTTATTTTCACATGTATCTACTGGCTTCCTATAATAAGTCATCAATGAATGAAAAGTCAAATAATAAATGTGTCTGTTGTTTGTGTACAAAAATGTTATTACTAACCCACCATGAGACACGGCATGCATTCTGTGTGTTTTTCCATTAGTCCTGATGTATTTGGGCAATGTCACTCATAGACTCTTGCCTCATCTTACTAGTAATCAGTAGCAGGCACCTGCGAAAAAAATAGCCAAGATCTTCTGGTATTTTTTGTGGTCAAGGAAAAGAGCCAGATTTCTGCTCCTAAGAAGGAGTGAGCCCATTTTCTCAACGTGACAGGGATATCAGAGATTAGGAGGGTTTAATAAAGGTAAAAGTTGAAAGGTATTATACATTTTCCTACCAGAAAAGCCAATCTACTCTATTCCTGCTATATATTCCATGTGCTAACGAAAGACCATATATAGCAGCAGGGAAAGACACTAGTCAGTTAATGAATTCTTTGTTTACAACCCAAACCAGTAAGCTAATTTTTTGTTTGTTTGTTTGGCTTAACAGATTGTGCTTTAATTACAAGCCATTAGCCAGTCATTAATAAATGAAAGTTTGGATTTCACGAATGTTTTTGAATATTATACAACTCATTTAACATTTTAATATACAGAAATAATGTCTGACTTAGGAGAAATAATTGACTTAACTGAGATCATGTTACTTGTGGCTATTACAGCTTTTCTTACTCAATCCAGCAGAGGGAGCATTAGGGGAAAGGGGGGTGATCTCTGGAGTCAGATTGTGTTTACTCAGGTCTTGACTGCCATTTACTAGTGCATGACCTTGGGCAAGCTACCTAAGTTCTCTGTGCCTCAGTTTCCTCATTAGTCAAACGGAGGCAATTTATTACCAGCCTCTGAGAGATGTTTGCAACATTAAGTGGGATAGTGCCTAGCACAGAGTGAGCGCCCAATAAATATTAGCTAAAAATAGAGTAAAATCAAACAAAATTTAAACTCTGTTCTGAGCTATACCTGGATAGATCTGTTATTACATTTTGCTATTATTGCATGAAGCAGAGACTATTCTGCCTATCTAATGAAATTTAACCAACGATTATTTGAATTTTGGAATAAACATATCTTATAAACTGATTAGGGATTCACTGGATATTAAAAGTAAATGTATTGGGACTTCCCTGGTGGTCCAGTGGTAAAGAATCCACCTTGCAATGCAGGGGACGCGGGGTCAATCCCTGGTTGGTGAACTAAGATCCCACATGGCGCAGAGCAACTAAGCCCATGCGCCGCATCTAGAGAGCCTGTGTTCCACAAACTACAGAGCCCACATGCTCTGGAGCCTGCACACCACAACTAGAGAGAAAAAAACCTGCACACCACAACTAGAGAGAGGACCGCACACTGCAATGTAAGATCTCGCATGCCACAATGAAGATCCTGCATGCCGCAACTAAGAACTGACACAGACAAAAATAAAATAAATAAATAAGAGATAATTTAAACAACAACAACAACAAAAGTAAATGTATTAAGGACGTTTAATAAAATCAAAGACCCCCTTATATTTTAAGTCATCGTTCTAGAATAAATATTTGCTTACTGTCTAAAGCAATAAAGAGAACAGTACAAGGTATATATAGTTTCATTTGGCATCATTAAAATAGTGTTTCTAATATTACTTTTTTACATTTATTAGTAGGCGTTCGTGTTTTTAAAAAGAATTCTCTAGGTCTATGATTTTTGGACTTGGGCAGTAGCACCAACAAGCCATTGGAAAACCAGTGAATGGAAACAGTGCTGTCTTCAAGGATGTGGTTTCTGTGGTCTTGCTCTCTCTGCTGCAGTAGTCACAGCTTGGTAGGGAGGGAGAATAGCCACGGAACAAAGCTGGGCAAGGTAAGTGAGGTGTGTCAGTGGGAATCTAGGTGGTTAGACCACTCAAACTGTGAAAATGGAGTGTTGGTGATTTCCTGACTACAACAATTTTTTTTGGATGTAGTCCCCAGTTTCTGTGACCAGAGAGGTCCAAGAATTAATAGATAGGGGTGTAGAGCAGGAAGGAGGTAAGCTAAGGGAACATGTAGAAGAGTGAGTCTTTTCTGTGCCCTATTTGTTCTCCCACTGTGCTAGAGGAACCTGGGAAGATTTTTTTTTTTTATAACTACCTTGACATTACTAATTGGAATGGGCACTCATTCCTTTTCCAATCTCCCACTCTGTGGTTATAGATAAAGACTTTAGGGACTTACCTGGTGGTGCAGTGGTTAAAAATCCGCCTGCCAATGCAGGGGACATGGGTTCAATCCCTGGTCTGGGAAGATCCCACATGCCACGAAGCAACTAAGCCTGTGTGCCACAACTACTGAGCCCATGTGCTGCAACTACTGAAGCCTGTGTGCACCGCAACGAAGAGTAGCCCCTGCTCACCATAACTAGAGAAAGCTTGCGTACAGACCCAATGCAGTGAAAAAAAAAAAAAAAAGGACTTTACCTTACTGGCTCTTGCTTCCACCAGGGACTCTATATAAGCTATGAATGTTCTAAAAAAATCATCTCTGCAAAAGTAAAATGGGTATTTGCTGGCTCACTTATTCTGTGAATTGATTTGATAAAATTGATTTCCATTTTATATCTTAAATGTTTTGTAGAACTTAGAAGAAGAGGCTGAAAAGTGTTGCATCACATCTAACACACAAGTCTGGGCTTTCCCCCAAATTCACAAAGGTGCGTGATTATTATGTCTTGTACTGATTTATCTTGTCTTCTTTTGTTCAATTAATTGCTGATGTCCTCTCTTTTGGCTATTCTTGAAAGGACAGCTAAATTTGACTTTTTTACTTTTTTACATTCTAGCATATATCAAGTCATACTCAACAGAACTACCATTATCAAGCACTTACGGTAGTATGCTCTGTATACTGAGCCCTGTTCAGTAAACCTTAAGTATATTACTTCATTTAATTCTTGACTCAAGCCCACAAGGTAGATATTCCTTCCATTTACAATAGGAGATTCTGAAACTCAGAAAATTTAAATACTGTTCTCAACATTAAACATCTACTCTGTGGTACACACACGTTCACAACCAATTCAGTTCAACTCTGTAAAGTCCACGCTCCTTCACCAGGCTGTGGTGACTAAGAACTTTGCCTGTTGAGTGTTGGACTATATCACGTAGAAGGCAACACTGTTTTTATATTACTTGGCTTTCCTGTCAGACAAAGCTATCCTTCCTACACTCTCAGTCAATTTCAACATTGTTCAGCCTCTACACAAACCAAGATTCCTTTTTCTGTATCCCAAATATATAGTATTGACCATATTACTTGCAGTACAGTGCAAGGCACTGTAGGGGTTACAGAAATATACAGGAGCCATGGCCTCTAACCTTAGGAGCTTCCATTTTAATGGCAAAGGGGTAAGCGTGATAAAAACTGCATGCAAGGGACTTCCCTGGTGGTCCAGCGGTTAAGACTCCGAACTCCCAATGCAAGGGCCCCAGGTTCAATCCTTGGTCAGGGAACTAGATCCCGCATCCATGAAGCAACTTAAGATTGCACATGCCATAACAAAGATCCCTCATGCCACAACTAAGACCCAGCACAGCCAAATAAATCAATCAATAAATATTAAAAAAACTGCATGCAAATGTCTATAATATGAAGCAGAATAAATTTTGAGGTTATAATCCATGACAGGAATTTACAAGAAGGAGAAGGCAGCCATAGAAGCCTCTCCTCTTTGGATCTTGGTTTAGGTTTGGCTTTTTTTTTACTGTGGTTTATGGGGAGGGGGAAACACAGAGAGAGTTTGTCAGTCATATTTCAGTGTCACTGCCATTTTGTACAAAGAGCTCATTTTTTGGTGAGAAATAATAATCAATGCAAATGAGGATGTAGGTAGGGTTGGGGTATGCAGACTCTCCTTTACTGATATTTTCTCCAGGTTGTGACAGTGATGATAACCTCTAAGAAAGAGTGATTAAAAAAAAAAACAAACCCTACTGCTCTCACCATGATTATATTCAACCTGATAACCAACAATTCATTAATTAAATTTAATGTTAAATATGAGAAATTTATTGAGTTGGGATATACGATGATGAACTGGAGCTTATATTTTATAGAGAAAATAAGATGTCTATACAAATAAATATTCCATGGTAAGAAATGATAAAAATCAGTAGAGAAGGACAGAGAAGTCATCATAGCATTTGAGAGGAGGAATAGCTTATTTTCACTGGAGAAATCAGGGGAGTCTACGTGAAGGAGGTAATAATAACTATTAATAGCTAACCTCTTTTAATTGCTAACCAGGAACCAGGCCTTAAGCATATATCAACTTATTTAATGCACACAACAACTCTATGAGGTAGATGCAACGCCCTCCCCCATGTTTTTGAGGAAAAGAAACTAAGGCATAGAGATTAAATAACCAGCTAGCAAGTGACCTGCAGTTTGGCTTTAGAGGCTGGTCATTTAGCCACAGCTCTATTCACCAGCCTGTGCCAGGAAGGATGGATGGGAGCGGTTTCCCACCAAAGCTAGAAGAACAAGTAGAGAGATAGCAGTAGGAAAGGACAAGGAGGGCATGGGGAGGCTGGCGCATGAAGAGGGGTAATTATAGACAATAAAAGGGAAGGGTATGTAATGTTAGCTTAGAGTCAGGCCACGGAGAGCATTGAGGAGCTGTCTAAATGGGTTGTGCTTTAGTTTTTATGACTGATAGTTTTTGAAAAGCCTCATCATATGACATAGATGGGCCACAGGAAAGCTAATCTGATAGCCATATACAAGATGGATATAAAGGTTGTCAGGAGGCAGAGAGAGCAGTTAGGAGGTTGAATTCTGTAACGGGGAACATAGCTCACTGTGATGGGGTGATTCAAGTGAGGATGACAGTGAGGAATTGCACAATCGGATGTGAGGAATTAAAAATGGCAATCATGGAAGTGTAAAACTGTGAGACAGATTTTACTTCTTGAGGAGTTCAAAGAGATGGTTGAGTTCTGAGTTTGGGTTATTGCAAGGGTAGGGGTTATCCATACAGCTCTGGAACCCGGAGGCAGTGAAGATTGAGTAGAAAATGAAGTTAAATTTTTGTATATATACCTGTGCAGATAGAATTTTCTGTTGGATAATCCTCTGACAGGAAGTTAGATAAGTGGATATTTGACTACATTCTATAGGTTTTTAGCCTTTTAACCCCAAACAAAAGTAAGGGCTTGATAAGGAAAAGATGAATCCTAATATTTGAGATGGATATCTATGTAGATGCTGGCAAAAGTGTTCAGCAACTCTAATCATCAGAGAAATACAAGTCAGAACCACAATGCAATATCATCTCACACCTATGAGAATATCTTTTGTCAAAAAGATAAGAGGTAAATGTTGGGGAAGATGTGGAGAAAGGGCACCCTGTGCACTGTTGGTGGGAATGTAAATTTGTGCAGTCATAGTGAAAAACTGTATGGAGGTTCCCCCCAAAATGGAAAATAGAACTACTATATGATTCAGCAATCCTACTTCTGAGTATATATCCAGAGGAAATGAAATCACTATCTTGAAGAGATATCTGTACCTCCATGTTCATTGCAGTATTATTCACAACAGCCAAGACATGGAATCAACTTAAGTGTCCATCGACAGATGAATGGATAAATAAGGATATATAAAGGATCTATCTCTATCTCTATCTCTATCTCTAATCTCTATCTCTATCTGTATATCTCTATGTCTATCTATATCTATGATTCAACCATAAAAAAAGAAAATCTTGTCACTTGCAACAACATGGATGAAACTTGGGGGCATTATGCTAAGTGAAATAAGTCAAATACTATATGATATCACCTATATGTGGAATTTTTAAAAAGCTGAAGTCATCAGAGAAGAATCAGAGAGTAAATTGATGATTGGCTGGGTTTGCAGGGGGAAGTGTTGGGGGAAGTTAAGAGATGTTGGTCAAAGAGTATAAACTTCAGTTATAAGATGGATAAGTTCTGAAGATCTAATGCACAGCATGGTGACTCTACTTAACGTTATATACTTCAAAGTTGCTAAGAAAGTAAATCTTAAATGTTCTCATGACTACCATCAGAGCAAAAAATAGTAATTGTATGAGGTAAGTGTGTTAACTAAACATATTGTGGTAATCATTTTTCAAAATGTAAGTGTATCAGATTATTACATGTGTACCTTAAAGTTACACAATGTTATATGCCAAATACGTCTCAACGAATCTGGAAAAATCAGACAAAAAGCTTTTTCCTTGCCTCTTTGGTCTTTCTCTACCTGTCATTTTTTTGTTTTCATTTGCTGCTTAAAGTGCAATTCCTTGGGTATGAGATATGAACTTGCAGGGTGATAGTAGACCCTTCAGGGGTGCAGTGCATGTGCCTGACCCCACATCACCCACATCTGTATTCAGGCCCATACTGGGCATGGAAAGGGGCAGTGGTCACTAAGCAGTAAGAGTGGTTGATCAAGAAATTGTCCTAGGGTGAATACAGTGATGGGAGCTGGAACCCCATATGATCCAAGGTTCCAAGTCCCTAGTGCATGCTCCATCGTCCCATCAAATTTCACTTATAAAAGGCAAATTCAAGATGGTGACAACAGAGCATTGAACTCCAAGTGTGGGGACCCTCCTGAGTGCAGGGCCCTGTGGGGCTGTGCTGGTTGAATGTCCATGAAACTGGCTCTTTCGAGCAGCAATGGGAATGACAAAGATCTCAGAAGAGCAGTGGCTAGGTGGCAGCACTTAACTGCAAGACATAAGGTGGGCTTAAGTACCATGATAGAAAACTTGAAATGGCAGCCAGGTGTCCTGAGACACAGAGATCTATTGAGATGGCTAATAGAACCTGGTATTTATAGAACGAGATAGATAGGCAGGCGAAAAGAATGCTGCTGCATATATAGTCAGAAGAGATCAAGAATGAGAAGACTGGGGTCAGCCACTTCAGTGAAAAAGTCACAATTCCTTGTTCTTTTTCCAGACTTAACCAAATCTCAGATCCAGAATTCATCAATAGAAATAGAGATTAATTTTCTATGATGAAGGACCCTGCATAAACACAGAAGATATATAGTCTAGTGATTCCTTTAATCCTTCCCCAAAGGGATTTATGGTCATTTACTCTCTTAACCATGTACTGGGCAAAGAGAAACACCTACTACTTTGAAGGATTGTTAAATCCAGAGTCTAAATTGGGAGCCCCAAATCCCATTATAATTCCGTTTTTATCTCTTGTAACAGTCTTTATTTTAAAGTCTATTTTGTCTGAAATAAGTATTGCTACTCTGGCTTTCTTTTGATTTCCATTGGCATGGAATACGTTTTTCCATCCCCTTACTTTCAGTATGTGTATGTCTCTAGGTTTGAATTGAATCTCTTGTAGGCAGCATGTATACCGGTCTTGTTTTTGCATTCATTTAGCCACTCTATGTCTTTTGTTTGAAGCACTTAGTACATTTACATTTAAGGTTATTGTCAATATGTATGTTCTTATTGCCATTTTGTTAATTGTTTTGGGTTTGTTTTTGTAGGTCTTCTTTTCCCTTCTTTGGTTCTCTTCTCATGTTTTGATGACTACCTTTAAATTTAGTGTTGAGTTTGGATTTCTTTTTCTTTTTTATGTGTATATCTATTATAGATTTTTGTTTTTGTTTTTTTTTTGTTGTTTTTTTTTTTTGGCACGCGGGCTTAGTTGCTCCGCGGCATGTGGGATCTTCCTAGAGCAGGGATCGAACCCGTGACCTCTGCATTGTCAGGCGGATTCTTAACCACTGCGCCACCTAGGAAGCCCCTATTATAGATTTTTGGTTTGTGGTTAGCATGGGGTTTTTATATAGCAGTCCCTCTCTCTATATATACATGATTGTTTTAAATTGCTGATCTCTTAATTTCAAGTGCTTTTAAAAAACCCTGCAGTTGTAATCTCCTCCCCTTGTGATTACTGGTTTTGATATCATATTTTACATCTAATTGTTTTGTGTATCCCTTAACTGCTTATTGTGGATATAGATGATTTTACTACTTTTATCTTTTAATCTCCCTACTAGCTTTGTGTGTGGATGATTTCCTACCTTTATGATATATTTATCTTTGTTGGTGAACTTTTTCATTTTTCATTTTCTTGTTTCTAGCTGTGGCCTTTTCTTTTTCTCCTAGAGAAGTTCCTTTAAAGCTGGTTTGATAGTGCTGAACTCGTCTAACTTTTGCTTGTCTGTAAACCTTTTGATTTCTCTGTTGAATCTGAATGAGAGTCTTGCTGGGTGGAGGATTCTTGGTCCTAGGGTTGTCCCTTTCATCACTTTAAATATCATGCCACTCCATTCTGGCCTGCCAAGTTTCAGCTGAAAAATCAGCTGATAGCCTTATGGGAGTTCCCTTGTATGTTATTTGTTGCTTTTCCCCTGCTGCTTTTAATATTCTCTCTTTATCTTTAATTTTTGTAACTGTAATTACAGTGTGTCTTTGGTGTGTTCCTCTTTGGGTTTATCCTGTATGGACTTCTGTGCTTCCTGGATTTGGGTAGCTGTTTCCTTTCCCAGGTTAGGGAAATTTTCAGCTATTATGTTTTCAAATATGTGCTTGGCCCCCTTCTCTCTCTCTTCTCCTTCTGGGACCCTTATAATGTGAATATTAGTGCACTTGATGTTGTCCCAGAGGTCTCTTAAGCTGTCCTCATTTCTTTTCATTCTTTGTTCTTTTTTCGGTTTAGCAGCAGTGATTTCTACCAGTCTGTCTCCTAGCTTCCTGATCTGTTCTTCTGAGTCATTTAGTCTACTACTGATCCTTCTATATATTTTTCATTTCAGTTATTGTGTTTTTCATCTCTATTTGGTTGTTCTTTATATTTTCTAACTCTTTGTTAAAGGTTTCTAGATTCTTGCTCTGTGCATCCATTCTCCTCCTGAGTTCTTTCATCCTCTTTTTGATCTAATACTCTTAACTTTTTCTTGGGTAGGGTGCCTGTCTCTACTACACTTAGTTCTTCTGGGGTTTTATCTTGTTTCTTCACCTAGAACAGGTTCCTCTGCTGCCTCATTTTATCTAAGTTGCTATTTGTATTTTTATGTATGTAGTAGGTTAGTTACATTTCTTGACCTTGGGGAAGTGGCCTTCTGCAGGAAATGTCCTATGCCTCCCAGCAGTGCACTCCCCTCTCACCACCCAAGCTATGTGTTCCAGGGATTCCCCCTAAGAAGGTTGCATGTGTCCTTCTGTTGTGGCAGGTTGACTATGTGGGCAATCTGATAGGCTTGGTTGGCCCCTAGTTTGGTTGGTTGCCAGGCCCTGCCTTGTGCAGATGCTGCTGGTTGCTGGCTGGTGGGGCCAGGGCACTAGGCTGCAGAACCCTAGGGGGCCTTGGGGCTAGCGCTGGCTCACTGGTGGGTGGAGTCAGGGCCCAGAAGACTCTGGGGCTATTGTCCACACCCCCAACTGGTGGGTGAAGCCAGGTCCTGGGGTTAGTGCCGGACTACTGGCAGGCAGGGTGGGGTCCTGGAGTCTGGACGCAGTGCCCAGGGATTTGAGAGCCGGTGTAAAACTGCTGGTGTGTGTGTGAGTTCCTGACACAGCTGGGTATGGGGTCTGGGGTGTCCCAGAGCTTCTCTTGGCCTGCTGGCGGGCAGGGCTGGGGCCCAGCTGGTCCCAGGGCAGGGTCTGGCCTGCTGTGGGACTGTGGTTTTCTTGGGTCTGTGGTCTGTCCACGGCTGGGTGGAGCTGGGTTGTGGCCTCTGGTGGGCAGGGCCATGTGTAGCGGTGTCTAGAAGCGGCTGCGGGCTCCGGAAGCTGCTGAGCGGGGCTGTGTTCTCGCCCAGTTATTTGGCCTGAGGCGGCGCAGCTCCGTGGCTGTGGGCGGGGCCAGGCCTGGGCGCAATGGAGCGGGAGGGAGGAGCCGCCACAGTGGCGCCCTGGCCCTGGCTCTGTGAGGTAGAATGAGCTCCTAAATATTGCTGCCCCAGCGTGAGCCGCAGCCGGCCTCTGCTTCTCCAGGAGACTCTCCAAGACCAGCAGGTAGGTCTGGCCTCGGCTCCTATCAAATTACTACTTTTGCCCTGGGTCTCGGTGCGCGTGCCATTTGGCGTGTGCCTTTAAGAGTGAAGTCTGTTTCCCTCAGTCCATGGGGACTCCTGAAATTAAACCCCACTGGCCCTCAAAGCCAAAGGCTCTGGGGGCTCGTTTCCCCGGCGCAGGACCCTTGGGCTGGGGAGCCTGATATGGGGCTCAGAACTCTCACTCCTGCGGGAGAACCTCTGCACTATGATTATTCTCCAGTTGGTGGGTCGCCCACCTGGGGTGGGTATGGGGTTTGATTCTACCGCGAGTCCGCCCCTCCTACCTGTCTTTATGTCTTCACTTGCAGCAAATCTTTTCTGGTAGGTTTCGGTCTTTTTCATAGATATTTGTTCTGCAGATAGCTGTGGTTTTTGTGTGCTCGTGAGAGGAGATGAACTCAGGGTCCTTTCTCCTCCGCCATCTTGGCCGATCTCGTGGCTGACTTTTCTTTAAAAATTATTTTTAATTTATTTTTGGCTGTGTCCGGTCTTAGTTGCTGTACGTGGGATCTCCCTTGAGGCATGCAGCATCTTCGTTGCAGCGCATGGGCTCTTTGTTGTGGCGTGCAGGTTTTGCTCTAGTTGTGGTGTGTGAGTTTTCTCTTCTCTAGTTGTGGCGCGTCGGCTCTGTAGTTTGTGGCGGGCAGCTCTCTAGTTGAGGTGTGCGAGCTCAGTAGTTGTGGGGGTGTGGTCTTAGTTGCCCTGCAACATGTGGGATCTTAGTTCCCTAACAAGGGATTGAACCCATGTCCCCTGCATTGGAAGGCGGATTCTTTACCACTGGACTACTAGGGAAGTCCCTCATGACTGACTTTTAAATGGTGGTTGATTGAGTGGCTTCAAAAACCACTACACTTTCCTTCTTTAAAGCTACTTGGCAAAGTTATAAATGTAGCTGAAGAAGCTGCAAAGACATTTTCTCCCTGCATTATGATTCCATTTTTAGGATAAAGGTATGTGGGGGTGAGGTAATACCTGGAAGTCTAGCCCAGATCATTCTTCTCTGAGTCTACTGGGTTCATGGACCCAATAAATCCATGACTGCTAAGTCATTCCCCAGGTTCAAAAAATGGCATTAGAATAGACCTAGTAGTTGCCAGCAGTTGCAGCTGTTGTGATCTCCTCATTTCCCCATTTTAATCAATAGTCTGGTCCCTACTAAAACCAAGTGGATCATGGTCAGTGAGAGAGGTCCACTACAAACTTAACTAAGCAGGAAGCCCAATTGCAATTGTTGTGTTAGATGTGGCAACTTTTTAGAGCAAATTAACACAACCGTGGGTATTTGGTATGTTGTTATTGATATGCCAGATGTGTTTTCCATATTCATCAGGAAGAAATATCAGAAGCAGTTCCCATGTATAATGACACTATACCATCAGGATATTGCTCTGGGGCTATGTGAATTCTTCTTCTCTCTGTCATAATAGGGTCCAAAGGGACATGGAACATTTAGATATTTTGTGGAACATCACATTGTTCTTTTATATTGATGACATCAATATGTGTTTATATGTCAATATCAATATTTTATATCAGTATAATTTTATATTGATAAATCACCTGTGAGGAGCTACAAGTGGCGAGTACTCTGAAAGCCTTAGTAAGAGATGTGCAGTCCAGAGGGTAGGAGATAAACCCTATAGATTCAGGGACCCATCACAGGTCTGAAGAAGAAGTAATAAAACTTGGTAAACCTCCTCAGGTTTTGGTGGGCAGCATACTTTGCACCTTGACAGATTGCTCCAATCATTTGCTGAATGATGTTGTAAAATACTGCTAATTTTGAGTGAGGCCCAAAAAGTACTCTGTAGCATATCTAGACTGTGTTACAAGCTTGGACCAGATGACATGGCAAATCCCACAATACTAGAGATATCAGTGGGAGAAAAGAATGTTGCAGTGGAGCCTGTGCCAAGCCACAATAGGAGAGTCTGAGAGTAAACTCCTAAGTTTCTGGAGTGAGTAAGTACATGCCATCTGCAGCAGAGAACTATATATTATTTGAAAATCAGATCCTGTCATGCTACTACCCCAGCAGACTTAATGTGGTGGCCGTAACTGTCCATCATGAACTAGATACTGTCAGATCCACCAAACTGGGTCCATCAGTAGTCTAACTTGGTGGGTCTTGAAGTAGTACATCTGGGAGTAGGCTTGAGCAGGTATACAGGACACAGGTAAACTACAGGTACAGAAGCCCCAGTTCCCATATCACCCATCACAGTTGTACCAGTACCTTAAATTTTGCTCACACTTAGGTCTTATGGGGGTGGGCTGGGGTTTCTTATAACTGGCTGACAGAGGAGGGAAAAATCCAAGCTTGGTCATGAATGGGTTGGCCTGGCATGTTTGTGAATATCAATTTTGACTGCTGTGAATATCTGCATCGACTGTTGGTACGCTACAGCCCCATGCTGTGGTGGCCCTGAAAGACAGTAGAGAGGGCAGTTTCTCCTGGTGGACACAACTTTGTGCTTGGTAGTCTACTTTATTTGGAGAGAGAAATTGCCTGAGGTAAGTATAAATGTGGACTGATTGGCAATTGCAGAATTTGGCTTAGCTGATTAATCATATTCTGGAAGGAGCAAGATTAGTATATTGGGGACAGATACATCTGGGCAAGAGGTGAGCAGATGGACCTGTTGGAGTAGGCACAGAGTGTAAATGTATTTGCATTACACGTTAACATATACCAGGGAGTTCTCTCTGTGGAAGAGGCATTGAGCAACCAAAAGGATGACTCAGCCAGTTTATGTCAGCCATGGACATATTTTGAAGTTAGAGGGGAAAGAATTTCTTGATGGGTTGGGTGTAGGGTTTGACAGAGAAGAGTCAAGGAGACTCCAAGATTTTAGCCTGAGCAATTGGGAAAATGGAGTTGTCATTCACTGAAATTGTGGGAGCAGATTTTTGCATAAAGATTAGGAGTTCAGTTTGGGACATGTTGGTTTGAAATCTCTTTTAGACACACAAATGGAGATGCTAGTAGGCATTTGATAAATGAGTCTGAAGTGGAGGAGAGGAATTTAATCTAGAATAGAAGAGTCATGACCTGGTGGAAAATCACATGAATGGTCAGAGAAGTACTGTCTGGTGTGTTGAGGGACCCAGGACAGGGTCTTTTACTTCCCTTGCATTGCTCACTTGTATCATAAGGGGCAGAAGTGTCAGGATGGTAAGGTTTCTGACAACTTTGCAAATCAAATTCTGAGCAAATTTTCAGAGCAGGAAAGATTGAGACCTTAGGCATTGTTTCAGTAGAGCCAGTATATAGAAACTTATAGCGCTCACTCATTTTTTGATACTCCTCTTTTTCTGAGCATATGGGAGAATTACACATGGCTACATCCCTTGCAATAAGGCAGGCTTATATGATTAGTCCTGGCCTTTGGGCTGTAAGATGGCTGTGGCTTCTCTGCTGAGGCATTTGATCCTCAGCTCAGGTCTCTGCATCTCCAGTGCTCTCTTCCCCTGCTGTAGAAAGCATGGAACATGTGGAGAGAGATGCAACAGATGAAGGGAGTCAGATCAGTGAGCTGCCACTGAGGACTGCAGCCCTGGATTTTGCAGCAGACTTTCGTGTTGGTTAAGCCACTGAGATTTTGGTGTTGCTTGTCATGGCAGCATTGCATGATCTATCCTGACTGATAAGGTCTGTTGGCAGTAGACCTGTGGTGGAAGTTCATGGAGATAAGGATTTGATATTTATACCTGGAGTAGGTGTAGGGAGTTTGATAAGAAGAGGAAGAGTCTAAAAAACCAAACTTCACTCATCGCTATTTTCCTTAGGCCTGTGAAGAACAAAGATATCTTCTTGTGTGTAAATGTGTTTCAATTTTTATTTTGGTTTATACATTATTTTTCAATAATTTCTCTCTTTTTTTCTTTTCCTTTATGCTGCTGTAGAGAGCCATAAGACTATTTTGATGATAATAAATCTACAAAGATATACAATTAGACTTCACCAGTTTTAAGAGTTTTAATCTCTCAGAGTGAAAGTTCACCTACTACTGAGCAATTAAACAATTAAGTCACAGATGGTTAATGGAGTTTCCAGTGTACCTAACATTTATTAATGATAATATTGGATTTATGTTTTTAAAGCTAGTTGGTTAGATTTAAAATATACTAGACACATCTGTCTCAGTTCTTTTTGCCCTTGGTGGGTTAGGATGAAGAATAAAAATTTGTGTGTGTTTGGAGCAAGAAATAATTTATGATGCAGGGTTTTTACTTGTGTGGTGTCATCTGTTCACTTGTCATCTGTCTTCCTGTAATGCTGTGGAGGCAATATACCACTGAGGTCTGGATTAAACAAGTCAAGTATACAATACTTTGTGGAGTTTGTATTTGATGTTTGATGAATATTGGTCTGAATTCAATTTATAGACAAAACTCAGCAAAAACAGTAAAATAAACAATAACAACAACAAACTATAGAAGCAAAAAAGCTACCTAATACATTTGCGGTTGAGAAATAATTTGTGCACCACGTTAAAGAAGCAAACTTAATATTACATGAGTTTGCTAGTCTTTCAACACCAACAGCTATGTTTACTTTGAAATCTGTGAAATTAGCCAATTGATAATTAAAGAAAGCTCATTACCAAGCAAATACAAAAAAAGTCATTCACCTTTAAAAGATGGCATTTTCATTACAGAAACTGCAGAAAAAGACTTAGGAAACTAATGAAAAAACATAAAATGCAAATTACTGCAGCTAATTGGTTATGTCTTCAAACATATTTTGAATTACTAATTTATAAAAGTGTAAATCTCTTCCTTTAAATATAAGATAAAGAAATGATATCCTTCCCTCATGGTTAGCATTAAAATTATAATGTTTTATTCTTCTTTAGTGTAGTTGTATGAAAATTTTGTTGAGAGCACAAAGAATCAAAGAATTCTAATTTTCTCCAAAGTTCTAAACTCTTCTAGTTACATGTTAAATTCCCAGCCTCAAATACAGTTAATAAAGAACCAAAGTGAAGGCACACATATTAGCCAGTAAATGCTAAGAGAGAATATCACCTCTGCTTTGTTCTCTGTGTCATACCAAGCATTTTTCAATGTCTGGCACGGAGCCATTAATATAGCTCTTGTCAAGGTAATCAACAATTTCCAGCTTGAGAAATCCGTACTAAGACCTCATCCTACTTGATATTTGACACTGTTGACCATTCTCTTCTCCTTGAAATGTCTTCTCCTTTTGCCTTCTGTGATATCACTTATTTCCTTCCTGTGTCATTAGATATCTCTTGGCAATTTAGTGGCTTCTTTGCCTCTTTCCAACATTGCAGGGCCCCAGGTGTCACTCCGTCATTCTCCCATTTGGTGATATCATCTAATTCCATGCTTTTAAATATCTAGGTGTTGAGACACTAGATCTGATCTTTTTCCTGAGTCCAGAATTGTATATCTACTTGCTGAATCAGCATTGCTTCTTAGATATTGAATGGGATTTCAAATCAACATGCAACATCATGAATAAATCTCAGAAGCATTGTGCTAATTGGAAGAAGTCAGAAACAAAAGAGTGTACACTGTACACTGTATGATGTCATTTATATGACAAATTTATGGTGATTCCCCATGACTTGTGGTGGGGGATGGGATTGACTGCAAGGTAGATTTGTGGAGTGATGGAAATATTCTATATCTTAATTATGTGTTGGGCACGTGATGGTTATATGATTATACACATTTGACAAACTCATTAAACTACATCCTTAAAATGTGCAGATTTTTTCACATAAATTGTTTGCATTAATTATTCTTCAATAAATCTGGTTTTAAAAACTGCCCAAATGTCTTCTCATTACAATTAAGATAAAATCAAAATATTTATCATTCTTGTTTCAACCACATCAGTCTTTGTTCCTCAAAATGGCTAAATTCATTCCCATTCCTGTGCTTTTACCCTAACTCATCTGTTTGCCTGGATATTTCTTTCTTTGGATATTTGAATGGCTAAGTATATTTATTTCAGTAGCCAATCTTTCAGAGAGACTTTTCTTGTCTTTGGTTTCTAAAATAGGTCTTCCCTCTCCTTTAAGTCAAACTCTATCCCATTACCCTGTTTTAAGTACTTAGCACCAGTCTTACCTACATATTTATTTGCTTCCTTGTTTATTATCCCTCTCTCCTCACTGGTCTGGAAGTGTCTGGAGAAAATGGAAACTGTCAAATGGATTCACTGCTGAACCTCCCAAGAAAAGGCCAGTAAATGGCACATTGTAGGCATTGAATACAATTTGTTGAATGAATGAATAAAAAAAGGAATAGCAGGAACTTAATAAATGTTTGTTGACTGGCTGACTGACTGAACCCTAAACCACAATTATAAATGCTGGCACTTCATGTTTAACTAAAACATCATGGTACAAAGAGTGTGGATCAATGGTGCTATTGGAGTGTGTACTTGAAACATATACATCCATCAACAGGCATTTATTCAGGGCTTTCCATGTGAATGGCACTAAGCTACAGGTGGCAGTCACCTTTTTTTTTTTTCCTAAGAACATTTATTTTATTTATTTTATTTTTTTAAGCTCTTTATTGGACTATAATTGCTTTACACTGTTGTGCTAGTTTTTGCTGTACAACAAAGTGAATCAGCTGTATTTATACATATATCCCCATATCCCCTCCCTCCCTCAACTCCTTCCCATCTTCCTTATCCCAGCCTACAAAGCCATCATCCATCATTGAGTTGATCTCCCTGTGTTATGCAGCAGCTTCCCACTAGCTATCTATTTTACATTTGGTAGTGTATACATGTCAATGCTACTTTCTCACTTCATCCCAGCTTTCCCTTAACCCCCCACCCTATGTCCTCAAGTGCGTTCTCTACATCTGCATCTTTATTCTTGCCCTGTCATTGGGTTCATCAGTACCATTTTTTTGATTCCATATATATGAGTTAGCATACGGTATTTGTTTTTCTCTTTCTGGCTTACTTTGCTCTGTATGACAGTCTCTAGCTCCATCCACCTCACTGCAAATAACTCAATTTCATTCCTTTTTATGGCTGAGTAATATTCCATTGTATATATGTGCCACATCTTCTTTATTATTTCATGTGTTGATGGGCATTTAGGTTGCTTCCATGCCCTGGCTATTGTAAATAGTGCTGCAATGAACATTGTGGTACATGTATCTTTTTGGATTCTGGTTTTCTCAGGGTATATGCCCAGGATTGGGATTGCTGGGTCATATGGTAGTTCTAGTTTTATTTTTTTAAGGAACCCCCAAACTGTTTTCCATAGTGGCTGTACTAATTTACATTCCCACCAACAGTGCAGGAGGGTTACCTTTTCTCCACACCCTCTCCAACATTTATTGTTTCTAGATTTTTTGATGGTGGTCATTCTGACCAGTGTGAGGTGATACTTCACTGTGGCTTTGACTTGCATTTCTCTAATGATTAGTGATGCTGAGCATCTTTTCTTGTGTTTGTTAGCCATCTGCATGTCTTCTTTGGAGAAATGTCTATTTAGGTCTTCTGCCCATTTGTGGATTGGGTTATTTGCTTTTTTGGTATTAAGATACATAAGCTGCTTGTATATTTTGGAGATTAATCCTTTGTCTGTTGCTTCATTGGCAAGTATTTTCTCCCATTCTGAGGGTTGCCCTCTTGTCTTGTTTATGGTTTCTTTTGCTGTGCAAAAGCTTTAAGTTTCATGAGGTCCCATTTGTTTATTTTTGGTTTTATTTCCATTATTCCAGGAGGTGGGTCCAAAAGGATCTTGCTTTGATGTATGTCATAGAGTGTTCTGCCTATGTTTTCCTCTAGGAGTTTTATAGCATCTGGCCTTACATGTAGGTCTTTAATCCATTTTGAATTTATTTTTGTGTATGGTGTTAGGAAGTGTTCTAATTTCATTCTTTTACATGTTGCTGTCTAATTTCCCCAGCACCACTTATTGAAGAGGCTGTCTTTTCTCCATTGTATGTTCTTGCCTCCTTTGTCAAAGATAAGGTGCCTATATGTGCTTGGGTTTACCTCTGGGCTCTCTATTCTGTTCCATTGATCTATATTTCTGTTTTTGTGCCAGTACCATACTGTCTTGATCACGGTGGCCTTGTAGTATAGTTTGAAGTCAGGAAGACTGATTCCACCAACTCCGTCTTTCCTTCTCAAGATTACTTTGGCTATTTGGGGTCTTTTGCATTTCCATACAAATCATAAAATTTCTTGTTCTAGTTCTGTGAAAAATGCCATTGGTAATTTGATCGGGATTGCATTGAATCTGTAAATTGCTTTGGGTAGTATAGTCATTTTCAGAATGTTGATCCTTCCAATCCAAGAACATGGTATGTCCCTCCATCTGTTTGAATTGTCTTTGATTTCTTTCATCAGTGTCTTATAGTTTTCTGCATACGGGTCTTTTACCTCCTTAGGCAGGTTTGTTCCTAGGTATTTGATTCTTTTTGTTGCAGTGGTAAATGGGAGTGTTTCCTTAATTTCTCTTTCTGCTCTTTCATTGTTAGTGTATAGGAATGCAAGAGATTTCTGTGCATTAATTTTGTATCCTGCTACTTTACTGAATTCATCTATTAGTGCTAGCAGTTTTCTGGTAGCATCTTTAGCATTTTCTATGTATAATGTCATGTCGTGGCTGCCACTTATTTTGAAGAAAACATTCTGTCAATCATTTCCACCCAACTGTTTAAACTTTCTCAAGTGAATAATTTTTAGGGAAAAGCTTCTTTGTTCAAAGTTCTGCAGGAAACCTGTGGAAAGTGTGGAAATAAGTTATTTTAGTCATTTTTTGTGTCTATGAAATTTTGCTCTTAAACAATTTGTTAGGAGGGTTTTATGGATATTTTGAGAAATTCTGAAACCAGGTATTATTTTCTGTAATAAATCACTCTTAGTATAGTAAAAAAATACACTTTGTTTTTGTAAATAAGTACATTAAAAAAAATCATGTAGCCAAATCTATTTTAAGGAACATAAATGGTGGTCCTGCCTTGAATAGCTGAAAATATAAGTAACTGGGCAGTAAGTGATCGCATCACTGGCACTTAACCTAGTGATTATTTTGATGATGCTTATCAAAATACATCACAAATTAAACCTGAACACGTGTTTTTTTGTGTAAACAAATTTGAACCCAGACTGTACTACTCAAAGTAGAACACCTTGTGCTAAACTGAATGAATAGTACTTAAAGACAGAGCACTGAAATCACCAATAAGAAACACACCCATGCACACACACATACAGTGGGAAACAGAACTGTTCTTTATGACAGCTGTGGTCTAGTCTTAATTCTTGGACCTTACGTTATTTATTTTTTTGTTTTGTTTTGCTTTTGATGGACATAATAGTCCAAATGAATCAAGAGGACAAAAGCCTCTTCCTACAATAAGTTTGTGCTGCACTGAACTCAAATGACTCATTGCAGCGACATCACTGCTTTCTGGAAGAGGGTGAGGTGGTAGCAGGTGAGGATAGAGTGTAGGTGGGAGAGGAGTTCGATGATAGTGACTGTCATTTCTGCTCCAGATCCTCCAACTCTCCTTCTTCTAAGAAGTGAATCATTAATACTTAGTGATAGAGACAAAGTTTCTGGTAAATATGTCTTCTAAAGTAGCACCAGGTCAAGGAAAGCAACAGTAATTCAGCAACTCCATGTGTCAAATGATGGTATGTCAGTGAGAGACTTAAAAGTGTCAAATCCTGATCCCAAATGCTTTGCAGTAATTGATATCATGCTGTTTTCTGTAGAGTCTGGGTTTAGCTTCATTTAGTAGCATCTGAAGAAAAACAAATGCATGGTTTCATTTAATAATTAACATGTGATTATGTAAAATTAATTAACCTATGTCATTTCCCTTTCCTTTTAAAGACACAATAGCACATACTACATACATGGCTATGTACTTTATGTTGAACCCTCAATAGGTACAGTTTAAAGATCTCAATGCCCAATGTTCTCAGATCTAAAAATTGTGGTGAAAGAGTAGTACTTTTGCTACCCCTCCAAGCAACCATCTCTTGCCTCCTGAACTCATAATTATCAAGATACAAGCTGAAAAAAAAAACAGTGAAAGCCCCTGTCCCTACTTTTTAGAGCCTGCCTACCGCCCCCTAAAAAAAAAAAAAAAAACCCAAACCCGAAACCAGACACTGGCTTATTAGGCCTCCTTTCTGGAGTGGGCATTATTTATCTGTTTTGCTTCATGTCCTTCACTGAAGGAGTTTCTAACTCTGGATACATAGAGAAAACATAGCACTATTTGAAAGTAAATAAAATGACTCTATAGAATGAAAATCATGAAAGTGTCCTATTCACTTTTCTCAAAAGAAGAATAATAGGATTACAGGAGACAGAAATGATAAAAATAGGCACTACTTGCTGTCCACCTGTAATCTGTCCAGTGCCAGAGCAGGGGCTTTTAAAATAATCTCAAGAATTCCCTGGCATCCAGTGATTCGGACTCGAGCTTTCATTGCCCTGGCAAGGGCCAGGGTTCAGTCCCTGGTTGGGGAACTAAGATCCCAAAAGCCACTTGGTGTGGCCATCTTCACAACATATAAATTAAGTTTTACTGAGACTCTGAATGGTTAGTTTCCCATTCCCAAGATCAAACAGATAGAAAATGCCAGGATCTGAGCCAAGTGTCTGCTTAGTTTATTCTACCCCCACTTCAGGGTACTTATATATGATGCACAATGGTATGCTTGTAATTATATTTTCATTTCTTTTCTCGTTGGGTTCAAATTTGTGCCTTTGTTTTAGGTGATCTTGTCTAGGATTGTCTTCAGTATCTTTTTTTTTTTTTAACTTTTTATTTGTTTATTTTTTACAATAAACTGCATATATTTAGAGTGTACAATTTGGTATCCCAGTCTCCCAATTCTTTCCCCCGCTAACCCTCCCTGCTTTCCCCTTTGGTGTCCATATGTTTGTTCTCTACATCTGTGTCTCTATTTCTGCCTTGCAAACAGGTTGATTTGTACCATTTTTCTATAGCCCACATATATGTGTTAATATACAATATTTGTTTTTCTCTTTCTGACTCACTTCACTCGGTGTGACAGTCTCTAGGTCCATCCATGTCTCTAGAAATGTCCCAGTTTCATTGCTTTTTACAGCTGAGTAATATTCCATTGTATGTATGTACCACATCTTCTTTATCCATTCATCTGTTGATGGACATTTAGGTTGCTTCCATGTCCTGGCTATTGTAAATAGTGCTGCAGTGAACATTGGAATGCATGTGTCTTTTTAGATTATGGTGTTCTCTGGGTATATGCCCAGAAGTGGGATTGCTGGGTCATATGGTAACTCTATTTTTAGTTTTTCAAGGAACCTCCATACTGTTTTCCAAAGTGGCTGTATCAATTTACATTCCCACCAGCAATGCAAGAGCGTTCCTTTGTCTCCACACCCTCTCCAGCATTTACTGTTTGTCGATTTTCTGATGATGCCCATTCTAACCGGTATGAGGTGATACCTCATTGTCGTTTTGATTTGCATTTCTCTAATAATTAGTGATGTTGAGCAGCTTTTCATGTGCTTCTTGACCATCCATATGTCTTCTTTGGAGAAATGCCTATTTAGGTCTTCTGCCCATTTTTTGATTGGGTTGTTTGCTTTTTTGATATTGAGCTGGATGAACTGTTTATATATTTTGGAGATTAATCCTTTGTTGATTTGTTTGCAAATATTTTTTCCCATTCTGAGGGTTGTCTTTTTGTCTTGCTTATAGTTTCCTTTGCTGTGCAGAAGCTTTGAAGTTTCATTAGGTCCCACTTATTTGTTTTTGTTTTTATTTCCATTATTCTAGGGGGTGGATTAAAAAAGATCTTGCTGTTATTTACGTCGAAGAGTGTTCTTCCTATGGTTTCCTCTAGGAGTTTTATAGTGTCTGGCCTTACATTTAGGTCTTTTATCCTTTTTGAGTTTATTTTTGTGTATGGTGTTAGGAAGTGTTCTAATTTCATTCTTTTACATGTAGCTGTCCAGTTTTCCCAGCACCACTTATTGAAGAGGCTGCCTTTTCTCCATTGTATATCCTTGCCTCCTTTATCATAGATTAGTTGACCATAGTTTAACTCTGGGCTTTCTATCCTGTTCCATTGATCTGTATTTCTGTTTTTGTGCCAGTACCATACTGTCTTGATCACTGTAGCCTTATAGCATAGCCTGAAGTCAGGAAGCCTGATTCCCTCAACTGCATCTTTCCTTCTCAAGATTGCTTTGGCTATTTGGGTCTTTTGTGTTTCCATACAAATCATAAAATTTCTTGTTCTAGTTCTGTGAAAAATGCCATTGGTAATTTGATCGGGATTGCATTGAATCTGTAAATTGCTTTGGGTAGTATAGTCATTTTCACAATGTTGATTCTTCCAATCCAAGAACATGGTATGTCCCTCCATCTGTTTGTGTCTTCTTTGATTTCTTTCATGAGTGTCTTATAGTTTTCTGAGTACAGGTCTTTTACCTCCTTGGTTAGGTTTCTTCCTAGGTATTTTATTCTTTTTGTTGCAGTGGTGAATGGGATTGTTTCCTTAATTTCTCTTTCTGATCTTTCATTGTTGGTGTGTAGAAATGCAAGAGATTTCTGTGTGTTAATTTTGTATCCTGCAACTTTACCAAATTCATTGATTCGCTCAAGTAGTTTTCTGGTGGCATCTTTAGGATTTTCTATGTATAGTATCATGTCATCTGCAAACATCTTTTCCAATTTGGATTCTTTTATTTATTTTTCTTCTCTGATTGCTGTGGCAAGGACTTCCAAAACTATGTTGAATAGTAGTGGCGAGAGTGGACATCCTTGTCTTGTTCCTGATCTTAGAGGGAATGCTTCCAGTTTTTCACCATTGAGAATGATGTTTGCTGTGGGTTTGTCATATATGGCCTTTATTATGTTGAAGTAGGTTCCCTCTATGCCCACCTTCTGGAGAGTTTTTATCATAAATGGGTGTTGAATTTTGTCAAAAGCTTTTTCTGCATCTATTGAGATGATCATGTGGTTTTCATCCTTCAGTTTGTTAATATGGTGTATCACATTGATTGATTTGCGTATATTGAAGAATCCTTGAATTCCAGGGATAAACCCCACTTGATCATGGTGGATGATCCTTTGAACGTGTTGTTGGATTCTGTTGGCTAGTATTTTGTTGAGGTTTTTTATATCTAAATTCGTCAGTGATATTGGTCTGTAGTTTTCTTTTTTTGTAGTATCTTTGTCTGGTTTTGGTATCAGGGTGATGGTGGCTTCATAAAATGAGTTTGGGAGTGTTCCTTCCTCTGCAGTGTTTTGGAAGAGTTTGAGAAGGATGGGTGTTAGCTCTTCTCTGAATGTTTGATAAAATTCACTTGTGAATCCATCTGGTCCTGGACTTTTGTTTGTTGGGAGATTCTTAATCACAGTTTCAATTTCATTACTTGTGATTGGTCTGTTCATATTTTCTATGTCTTCCTGATTCAGTCTTGGAAGATTATACTTTTCTAAGAATCTGTCCATTTCATTCAGGTTGTCCATTTTATTGGTGTAGAATTGCTTGTAGTAATCTCTTATGGAGCTTTTTATTTCTGTGGTGTCTGTTGTAAGTTCTCCTGTTTCCTTTCTAATTTTATTGATTTGAGTCCTCTCCCTCTTTTTCTTGATAAGTCTTGCTAGAGGCTTATCGATTTTATTTATCTTCTCAAAGAACCAGCTTTTAGTTTTATTGATTTTTGCTATTGTTTTCTTTGTCTCTATTTCATTTATTTCTGGTCTGATCTTTATGATTTCTCTCCATCTACTAACTTTGGGTTTTGCTTGCTCTTCTTTCTCTAATTTCTTTAGATGTAAGGTTAGATTGTTTATTTGGGATGTTTCTTGTTTCTTGAGGTAGGATTGTATCATTGTAAACTTCCCTCTTAGAACTGCCTTTGCTGCATCCCATAGGTTTTGGATTGTCGTGTTTTCATTGTCATTTGTCTCTAGGTATTTTTTGATTTCCTCTTTGATTTCGTCAGTCATCTGTTGGTTATTTAGTAGCGTGTTGTTTAGCCTCCATGTGTTGTGTTTTTTACAGTTTTTTTCCTGTAATTGATTTCTAATCTCATAGCGTTGTGGTCAGAAAAGATGCTTGATACAATTTCAATTTTCTTGAATTTACCAAGGCTTGATTTATGACTCAAAATGTGCTCTATCCTGGAGAATGTCCCATGTGCACTTGAGAAGAATGTGTAATCTGCTGTTTTTGGATGTAATGTCCTATAGATATCTATTAAATCCAGCTGATTTATTGTGTCATTTAAGGCTTTTGTTTCCTTATTAATTTTCTGTGTGGATGATCTGTCCATTGGTGTAAGTGAGGTGTTAAAGTCCCCCACTATGATTGTGTTACTGTTGATTTCCTCTTTCATAGTTGTTAGCATTTGCCTTATGTATTGAGGTGTTTCTATATTGGGTGCATATATATTTATAATTGTTATCTCTTCTTGGATTGATTCCTCAATCTTTATGTAATGTCCTTTCTTGTCTCTTGTAACATTTTTTATTTTAAAGTCTATTTTATCTGATATGAGTATTGCTACTCCAGCTTTCTTTTGATTTCCATTTGCATGGAATATCTTTTTCCATCCCCTCACTTTCAGTCTGTATGTGTCCCTAGGTCTGAAGAGGGTCTGTTGGAGACAGCATATATATGGGTCTTGTTTTTGTATCCATTCAGCCAGTCTGTGTCTTTTGGTTGGGGCATTTAGTCCATTTTCATTCAAGGTGATTATCGAGATGTATGTTCCTATTACCATTTTCTTAATTGTTTTGGGTTTGTTTTTGTAGGTCCTTTTCTTCTCTTACATTTCCTGCTTAGAGAAGTTCCTTTAGCATTTGTTGTAGGGCTGGTTTGGTGGTGCTGAATTCTCTTAGCTGTTGCTTGTCTGTAAAGCTTTTGATTTCTCCGTCGAATCTGAATGAGATCCTTGCTGGGTAGAGTATTCTTGGTTGTAGGTTCTTCTCAGTCATCACTTTAAATATATCGTGCCACTCCCTTCTGGCTTGTAGAGTTTCTGCTGAGAAATCAGCTGTTACCCTTATGGGAGTTCCCTTATATATTATTTGTCATTTTTCCCTTGTTGCTTTTAATAACTTTTCTCTGTCTTTAATTTTTATCAGTTTGACTACTATATGTCTTGGTTTGTTTCTCCTTGGGTTTATCCTGCCTGGGACTCTCTGTGCTTCCTGGACTTGGGTAGCTATTTCCTTTCCCATGTTAGGGAAGTTTTCAACTATAATCTCTTCCAATATTTTCTCAGGTCCTTTCTCTCTCTCGTCTCCTTCTGGGACCCCTATGATGCGAATGTTGGTGCGTTTAACATTGTCCCAGAGGTCTCGTAGGCTGTCTTCAGTTCTTTTCATTCTTTTTTCTTTATTCTTTTCCGCATCAGTGATTGTCACCATTCTGTCTTCCATGTCACTTATTCATCCTTCTGCCTCAGTTAATCTGCTATTGGTTCCTTCCAGTGTATTTTTCATTTCAGTTATTGTGTTGCATATCTCTGTTTGTTTGTTTTTTAATTCTTCTAGGTCTTTGGTAAACTTTTCTTGCAACTTTTTGATCTTTGCATCCAATCTTTTTTCAAAGTCCTGGATCATCTTCACCATCATTATTCTGAATTCTTTTTCTGGAAGGATGCCTATCTCCTCTTCATTTAGTTGTTATTCTGGTGTTTTATCTTGTCCCTTCATCTGGTACAAAGTCTTTTGCCTTTTCATTTTCTCTGTCTTTATATGGCTGTGATTTCCAGTTCCACAAGATGAAATAGTGCTTGATACTGCTGTCTGCCCTCTTGTGGAGGGAGCTGTCTAGGAAGCTCGTGGGTGCTTCCTGATGGGAGGGACTCATGGTGGGTTGGGCTGGGTGGGCATAGCTCAGTAAGACTTTAATCTGATTTTGTGGGTGGAGCTCAGTGACACTTTAATCTGCTTGTCTGCCAATGGGTGGGGCTGTGTTCCCACCTTGGTGGTCGTTTGGCCTGAGGTTACCCAGCCCTGGAGCTTACAGGCTCTTTGGTGGAGCTAATGGTGGACTCTGGAAGGGCTCAAGCCAATGAGCACTTCTCAGAACCCCTGCTGCCGGTGCCCCCGTCTGCTCGGTGAGTCACAGCTGCCCCCCACCTCTGCAGGCAACCCTCCAACACCAGCAGGTAGGTCTGGTTCAGTCTCCTACGGGGTCACTGCTCCTTCTCCCTGGGTCCTGGTGAGCACACTTTTTTGTGTGCCCTCCAAGAGTGAAGTCTCTGTTTCCCCCAGTCATTTGGATGTCCTGCAGTCAAATCCCACTGGCTTTCAAAGTCTTATTCTCTGGGGATTCCTCCTCCCATTGCTGGACTGCCAGCTTAGGAAGCCTGATGTGGGGCTCAGAACCCTCAGGACTTCTGTGGTATAACTGTTCCCCAGCTTGTGAGTCACCCACCCAGGATTTATGGGATTTGATTTTAATGCGATTGCGCCCCTCCTACCGTCTCATTGTGGCTTCTCCTTTGTCTCTGGATGTGGGATGGTTTTTTTTGGTGAGTTCCAGTGTCTTTCTGTCAATGGTTGTTCAGCAGTTACTTGTAATTCCGGTGCTCTTGCAAGAGGGAGTGAGCGCACATCCTCCTACTCCGCCATCTTGATTCTTCCTCCTGTCTTCAGCATCTTAAACCGTTCTTGTCTTGTTTTGTAATTCATGGGGCAGCTCCCTTCCCTATATCAGGGTCCTCATTACTAATTGCTAAGTGGTCATTAAAAAATGACCACTCTCTGGGTCTACAATAGCTTGAAATTCAGAATGTAAATATACTGCTCACTAACGTGTCGAGGGGTACAGCTCTTTCTTTCCTATGCTTTCTTTCTGTTATCTCCGGCCTCCAGCACTTACCACCCTGGGAGTGACTTCTTTTTGAATTTCAAGGTCCTAAAGATTGCTCTCTATATCTGAGCTCACTGCTGGCTCTCCTTGGGTTCCTAGTGGTCAACATTCTGCCTGCCTTGGGGGCTGGGGAGGATGTTTTGAAGGGAGAGGCTCTCCTAAGTTGGATCAGAGCTGAAAATGAATGGTTGCCATCACAGCTCTTGTGTATGCAGCTAAAATCCTTGTCTGTATATCACAGCTCTTGGTTCTGTGCTATAATCATTTTATATCCGTGAATTGTGTGAGCTACACAATGAATTTAGATTTTAAAACAGTGCATACCATCCAAACTGGGTTGTCTATAATGTTTCAATTAAAAATGTCTCTGTTACTAAATATTTCTGTGTTTTTCTTCACATTGATAAAAATTAAAACCTGAAAGTCCTGAGACACATACTATAGTGAAAAATATCTAAGGCATCATCTGAATAATCAAGACTAAATTCAAGATGCTATAGTGTATTGTATTTTACTTTTCTGAAAGTCAGACCTCCTGAAAGACACTTTTGATAAATTTCATCAGCTATTTTACTAATCCTAATTCAATTTAACAAATATTTTTAGACTATCTGCTGTCCACTTTATTCTAAGCTGGAAACTGGCATTATGAACTAAGTATAAAACAGTTTCTCCACTCAAGAAGTTTATAGTCTAATTAGAATATACTGATAGATTGGTGTATGTATGTGTGTGTATATATGTGCTTGTATGAAACAATTAGATAAAATATGGCATAATATATGGTTATGTTTTAAAATATGGTATTTAGATAATAGGTATGATAGGAAGTCACAGTACTGAAAGCATTTTGAAAGTTTCTTCAATGTGCTAGCCCTTCTAATCCTCTCCTCTCAGCTGTGAAGTTTTGACTCAGTTTGGAGAAAAATAATATCCTCAACAAAACAATTTTAAACCTCTGGCTTTTTGGTATCCACTGTTATTGCTTTTCTCTACATGTAATAAAGGGGCAATGTGTTCCTTTATCCTCTTCTTACTGTGGAGTCACCAAGCCACTTTTTTTTTTTTTTTTTTTAATGTCTTTTCTGTCTTCCTGCCAGTTGCATCTCATTTCTTATTTTTGGTTTCTTGACTGTGTTTTAAAAGGCTGACCTAAAGTCAAATTATTTACTTTCCTGGGAAAAATAGTTTTTTTCCTATTCTTATCTTATCAATTTCCTATTCTTTCCTATTCTATTAAAGTTGTTCTTCAACTTTAAAGTTTAATTCACTAATTGGCATATTTTATCAAGTCCCCACTTAAGGATGATATAAGGTGACACATACCACTTTTCTTCAGAAATATTTTTTACAATTTACAGTTTTAGAATTACAAGTTGCCAACATTCCTGTGTAACACATTTCTAAAAAAAATCCATGGGGAAATTTGACACAAATCTACAAATATAATATTTAGAATGTGTACTGTAATAAAACTCGAAACTACATCTTTAGATGAAAACTGTTACTTTATTTGATGAAGTCACAAAACTCCATCTCATGCTATATTTAATGCTTTTTAAAGACTAAACTTTGGAGAAATAATCTGAAAATGTGCCTAGCTAGAATAATTGAAAAGTGTGGTACATCATGAATCAATATAAATTTATTTTTGAGGAAAGCAAAATGACCAGGATGGACAATGAAATGTTTCGAGCATTGTAAAATGTATTGAGTTCTAGAAACCAGACAATTCTGTATAAAATGCCTTTAGGATTGGTTTTCCCCAGGATAATAAACAGTGGGAAAATGTACTAAAATACAGAAAAAAATTATATTTTGAGAAGCATATTAAATCAGAGAAATGATAGTGTCATAACTGATTCCATAAAGACTTTCAGAAAAGTAAACTTGATATAACCAGTCTGAAGCTTAAAATGGTGAATCCAGCTATCAGTGGTCAACGAGAAACAACTTAAAAACTGCATCAAAAAGTTAGAAAAAATCTCCAAACGAAACTCCTAAAAACAAACCCGTGACACATACTGGCATATCTGATTAAGATGAGGTTTAATTGTGTGCACCCTTATTTATTCTGATAATGTGGCTACAGAGGGTCTATGTATGCTTTATGGCTCTGTTTAAAGTAACCCCTCAGAGAAGCCTAGAATCACACTCCAGTAAAAATTAAAAAAAAAAAAGCCTAGAAGCTTCTACCTCTCTCTTTAGGCTTGATCTTTTACTCTAATTTAGATTTTCTTGGTCTTGATATTTTTTTTTATTGATATGTTGATATTCTGATTTTATTTCCTGGAAGTCATTTCACATCTTTGTATGAAGAAATTTTAACATACATAATATATGCATAAGATACGATGATGTTTGGATTATAGCCATAAGGGTCTTAATGATCAGATCTCTCTGATGCCAAGATTCAAGTTTTTTCTTATCTAGAAACATAAACTAATTGATAATTATAAATATGAAAACAATAATTATACCCAAACTATTCTTTTAGATTGTAATTTAAAATATAAAACAGACTAACAGACTAATTGTTATCAATTAATCCAAGGGTTTAAGGTAATAATTTTGAGGGTAGGTTAAATGATTTAACTGGAATCTTTGTGCCTGTTTGGAGGTGGCTCCTCTAGACATTAGTTTTGTGATATCAGGCAGTTTAATTATGCCTCTTTTTTTCTTATCTGAAAATGGGAAAATTAATGGTGTCTACCTCATTGGATTGTTTTGAGAATTAAATGAATTAATATTTTTAAAGTGTTTGGGATAGTAAGCAAGTATTTAAGCAGTATCTAAATGTGTACTATTTTTAATCTTTCATTTCAATGACTATCTCTCCAGCTACGTCAAATGTGTTATTAAACCTTTCCATTATCCATTGTTTTAGATTTCAATTATTGAATTTCTCTTGTATTGAAATTTTATTTATTTTTAAATCTCATTGTTTATTTCTTTTGTTTTTTGCTTGTTTATACTTTCAAAACGAAAATTTTCCTTAGATATATTAAACACAATTATTTTATATTCTATGCTTATTAAAAGTCTCAAGTCTGACAACACTTGAATTTCATTTCTTGGCTTGAGGGGTTTTAGATCATCCAGGAAGAATGGGTTTAGGCTGGGAACTCATACAAGGGCTGATTTTTGATTGAGAATTTTCCAGGAACTTTTTCTTTTTGTTCTTCACCCAGTGCCAAGGTTCAAGATGGGTGGTTTAGCTTGCTGTTGTTTGGAGCTGAGAGTGGGAACAGACTTATTTCTACTTCACTCTTTTTCTGAGGTCTGAGGATATAGTTCTTTACACAGGGCTCTTCTTTAAGGGGGTCTCCCCATCTTTTGGTGGACTTCTCTCTCCTCAGCTGTCTTGGAGGCCTTGAAAGCAATCAAAGCTCAAATGCCGCTGGATTCAGCAAATACCCTTAGAGCTTAAGTTGACTTTGTCTTATTTTATTTTTTCCTTCCCAATTCTTGAACTTATCCTTAAATTTATTTTTTTCCTTTTTTTTAAAAATTGGGGTTCAGAACGTTCAACATGAGATCTGTCCTCTTAAGTTTTTAAGTTTATAATACATTGTTGTTGGCTATAGGCACTCTGTTGTAGAACAGCTCTCTAGAACTGATTCATTTTGCATAACTGAAACTTTATACCTATTGAACAACTACTTCCCATTCCCACCCTCCTCACCCCTCTCCCCTTCCCCTGGCAACCCACCATTCTATGAACTTTATTTTTGATACCTCGTATAAGTGGAGTCACGCAGTGTTTATCATTTTGTCACTGGCGTTTTTCACTTAGCATAATGTCCTCCAGGTTTATCCATGTTGTTCCATATGGCAGAATTTTGTCCTTTTTAAAGGCTGAATATTATTCCATTGTATAAATATACCACATTTTCTTTCTCCTTTTACCTACTGATGGACATTTAGGATGTTTCCTAGCTTGGCTATTGTGAATAATGCTACAATAAACATGAGAGTGCAGATATCTCTTGAAGGTTTTGATTTCAGTTCTTTTGAATATATACCCAGAAGTGGGATTTCTGGCTTATATGTTAGTTCTCTTTTTAATTTTTTGAGAAACCTCCATACTCTTTCCCATAGTGGCTGCACCATTTTACATTCTCGCCAACAATGTACAAGAGTTTGAATTTCTTCATATTCTCTTTTGTTTTTTGATAATAGCCATTCTAACAGGTGTAAGGTGATATCTTATTGAAGTTTTGATTTGCATGCCCCTGGTGATTAGTGATGTTGAGCATCTTTTCCCACACCTGTTGGCCACTTGTATATCTTCTTTGAAGAAATATCTGTGCAAGCCTTTTGCTCATTTTTAATCAGGTTATTATTGTTATTTTTTGATATTGAGTTGTATGAATTCCTTACATATTTTGGATATTAACCTCCTATCAGATATATGGAATAGGTGTTAATTTATTTGCTATATGCTCTTAGGTCTATTTCCAGAGACTTTAAATGTTTTTTCTTTTTACATAATTTTTCACCAGTTTCTCTGGAAGTGGGGGAGGGGTGAATCCATGAAGCTCTTCCCACTCTCCTGCAGGAAATGAAACTCATGTATTTATTTTTAAATGATATAATAAACACATGTGATAGAAATCATATAAACACATGTGAACTAGAACATTGACACTCATTCAATCTCTATATACTCTTTATTTATACTATCCCCTGCTTTCCTCACCCATCAAAGTGACCAAGTTTTGAGTTTTTACAGATTCCTTTATCTTAAGAAATTATTTTATCAAATAATTATGCAGGCCTAAAATATATATTTGATATTAATTATTTTTAAAATTATACAAAGACTGTTGCCTAAATATACCCTTCTGGGACTCAGTTTTTTCACTCACATTATATTATTAAGGCTTCTCCATATTGCAGCATGTAGCTGTAATTTATTCAGTTTTACTCCTATATAGCATTCCACAGTGTGAATTTATTTACAAATCCTTTTTCCTTTTGATGAATACAAGGTTATTCCCAGGTTTTCTTTTTATTCAGTGTTTAGCTCACTCTACTGTGACTTCCAGCCCCAGCACTTGACTGAAACTGGTGACGGTAAGTCATTAATTATTTCTGTGATGCCCAATTGAGTGGACACTTCTCAGTCCTCATCTTACTATTCACTTTGCTATTCAACAGAGTTGACGTCTCCCTCTTTGAAAAGCTTGCTTTCTTGGTTTCTATCACATTTCTATTATGGTTTCTCTCCTGCTTCTATGAGTCCTTCATAATCTCCTTTGTCCTTTCCATCTTCTTTCCATGGTTTCTAATTGATATTTCCGATGGCCTGATCCTGGGAACTCTTCCCTCACTTGACTCTCTCTCCTTTAATGTAGAGAAGCATCACCTGAGGAACTTATTAAAATGTATGTTTTTGAGGGTTCCCAAAGAGATTCTGATTCAGTAGGTATAGGATAAGACACAAGAGTTTGCATTTTTTAACAAGCATCCATCTCTGAGTAGATTTAAGTAGTTCTCAGAATTTAATCTACTGTCTCTTCTCTTGCAAAAATGTCTTTGCTTTGCTCAATTTGTGATGTCTTCTAGAAGTATTATTAGTCAATTTTTTTAAAGAAATCACTGGCACTAATAAAATTTTTGAAAACCCTGGGTTTAGAATTGCATTTAAACAGAGCAGAGCAGCTGTCAAGTAGTTATATAATATTGTCTTTGCTTTGGAGATGGCACCTAACAGAAGAGCTAACTGTGTGGCAGACCCACTTGTTACCAGGACTGATGGAGTATCTTTTATAGTCAGTGGTGCTGGTCAGCCTAAACAATTCTTTGAAGCAAAGCGAACTGGAAAGGCTCAAAACCCATAGCTACCTCATATGGAAAAGCTGATTGATAGAAATGCTTTCCTTGGTATCTATAGATTTGGGCAGTGTGGAGTTGATGTGAAAGATGGTGCTAATAGGTAAGTAGGGTTCAGAAAATTAGCATTTTGTAGGCCACATTAAGGATTTTTTTCTTTGCATTATTGGAACAAGGTGCCACTGAAGAGTTTTAATTAATTAATTAATTCATTCATTCATTTTTAAGCTCTTTATTGGAATATAATTGCTTTATACTCGTACCAGCTTTTGAGGTACACCAAAGTGAATCAGCTGTATTTATACATATATCCCCATATCCCCTCCCTCTGGCGACTCCCTCCCACCCTCCCTGTCCTGGCCCTCTGAGGCATCACCCGTCATTGAGTTGATCTCCCTTTGTTATAGAGCAACTTTCCACTAGCTATCTATTTTACAGTTTGTAGTTTATATATGTTTATGCTACTCTCTCACTTCGTCCCAGCTTCCCCTTCCCCACCCCCCACCCCTGTAACCCCGTGTCCTCCAGTCCATTCTCTGCATCTGCATCCTTATTCTTGCCCTGTCACTGACTTCATCAGTACCATTTTTTTAGATTCTGTACATATAAGTTAGCATACGGTATTTGTTTTTCTCTTTCTGGCTTACTTCGCTCTGTATGACAGTCTCTAGGTGTATCCACCTCATTACATATAGCTCCATTTCATTCCTTTTTATGGCTGAGTAATATTCCATTGTATATATGTGCCACATCTTCTTTATTCCTTCATGTGTTGGTGGGCATTTAGGTTGCTTCCATGTCCTGGCTATTGTAAACAGTGCTGCAATGAACATTGTGGTACATGTTTCTTTTTGGATTATGGTTTTCTCTGGGTATATGCCCAGGAGTGGGATTACTGGATCATGTGATAGTTCCATTTTTAGTTTTTTAAGGAACCTCCAAACTGTTTTCCATAGTGGTTGTACTAACTTACATTCCCATCAACAGTGCAGAGAGTTCCCTTTTCTCCACACCCTCTCCAACATTTATTGTTTCTAGATTTTTTGATGGTGGTCATTCTGACCGGTGTGAGGTGATACCTCATTGTGGCTTTGACTTGCATTTCTCTAATGATTAGTGATATTGAGCATCTTTTCCTGTGTTTGTTAGCCATCTGTATGTCTTCTTTGGAGAAATGTCTATTTAGGTCTTCCGCCCATTTGTGAAATGGGTTATTTGATTTTTTGGTATTAAGCTGCATAAGCTGCTTGAATATTTTGGAGATTAATCCTTTGTCCGTTGCTTCATTGGCAAGTATTTTCTCCCATTCTGAGGGTTGCCATCTTGTCTTGTTTGTGGTTTCTTTTGCTGTGCAAAAGTTTTAAGTTTCATTAGGTCCCATTTGTTTATTCTTGATTTTATTTCCATTATTCTAGGAGGTGGGTCAAAAAGAACCTTGCTTTGATGTATATCATAGAGTGTTCTGCCTATATTTTCCTCTAGGAGTGTTATAGTGTCTGGCCTTACATTTAGGTCTCTAATCCATTTGGAGTTTATTTTTGTGTATGGTGTTAGGAAGTGTTCTAATTTCATTCTTTTACATGTAGCTGTCCAATTTTCCCAGCACCATTTATTGAAGAGGCTGTCTTTTCTCCATTGTATATTCTTGCCTCCTTTGTCGAAGATAAGGTGTCCATATGTGTGTGGGTTTACCTCTGGGTTCTCTATTCTGTTCCATTGATCTTCCTTTCTGGTTTTGTGCTAGTACCATACTGTCTTGATCACTGTGGCCTTGTAGTATAGTTTGAAGTCAGGAAGCCTAATTCCACCAACTCCATTTTTCCTTCTCAAGATTGCTTTGGCTGTTTGGGGTCTTTTGCATTTCCATACAAATCGTAAGATTTCTTGTTCTAGTTCTGTGAAAAATGCCATTGGTAATTTGATAGGGATTGCATTGAATCTGTAAATTGCTTTGGGTAGTATAGTCATTTTCAGAATGTTGATTCTTGCAATCCAAGAACATGGTATGTCTCTCCATCTGTTTGTATCGTCTTTGATTTCTTTCATCAATGTCTTATTGTTTTCTGCATACAGGTCTTTTGCCTCCTTAGGCAGGTTTATTCCTAGGTATTTTATTCTTTTTGTTGCAATGGTAAATGGGAGAGTTTCCTTAATTTCTCTTTCTGCTTTTTTGTTGTTAGTGTATAGGAATGCAAGAGATTTCTGTGCATTAATTTTGTATCCTGCTACTTTACTGAATTCATCGATTAGTGCTAGCAGTTTTGTGGTAGCATCTGTGGGGTTTTCCATGTATAATATCATGTCATCTGCAAAGAGTGACAATGTTACTTCTTCTTTTCCAATTTGGATTCCTTTTATATCATTTTCTTCTCTGATTGCTGTGGCTAAAACTTCCAGAACCATGTTAAATAATAATGGTGAGAGTGGGCACGCTTGTCTTGTTCCTGTTCTTAGAATGAATGCTTTCATTTTTTCCCCATTGAGAACGATGTTGGCTTTTGGTTTCTCATATATGGCTTTTATTTTGTTGAGATAATTTCCTTCTATGCCCATTTTCTGAAGAGTTTTTTTTTTATCATAAATGGATGTTGAATTTTGTGAAAAGCTTTTTCTGCATCTATTGAGATAATCATATGGTTTTTATCCTTCAGTTTGTTAATATGATGTATCACATTGATTGATTTGCATATATTGAAGAATCCTTGCATTCCAGGGAGAGTTTTAGATATTGTGATAAGGTGGAGGCAGAAGGTCCCATAATTTCAGATGTATACTTTGGAAAGCTCATTTTGGCTGTATGTGGTTAATAAAATGAGTGTGGGATTCAATTGTGCATATTCGTTGAGGGAAACCAGTTAGGAGGTAACTGTTGAAGTCAAGGAGAGATAGACTGTGGCTTGAATAAGAGTGGTAGCAATAGAGATGGAATTAAATTCCAAAGATCATTATAGTTTATGATCAACTGAGCTTGTAACTGGATTGGATACAGGAAATGAGATAAAAGGAGGTTTAAGGAACTTCCAGATTCCTGGAGACTTCTGAGAAAATGGAGGTGCTATTGACCGAGGAAAGAAATGATGCTAAAACAAGGCCACTTTTGTTGTCTTTGGATCTGAAAGATAGTGACCTACATAGACAAGTCTTGTCTGTGGTTTTCCTCTTTTGGTGGATAGACAACTAAGGAATGTCTCTTTTGTATATTTCACACTTATTAGTCTCTCTTATCATCGACAGTTATTCCTACGTGGATGAAAACATGGTGCTGACAGTTTCTGTCTCCTGAAGAGAGAGTGCATTGGCTCTCTCTTGGGTTCCAAGTCCATACACCCAAGGGAATGTGCTCATTGGCCCAACCTGCTTAGGTGCCTATCCTTGGGCTAGTTAATAGTGGCCATGTAAGAGCATAACAGCTCCTGTGGGGCCCATGTGAATGGAACGGGGTGGAAAGAATTAGAGGATGGTGGGCATATTCTGTAGCAAGTGTCCATGTTATACTTGTTGGAAAAAGCAGAAAAAACAATTCACTCTCCACAGTTCAATGCTGGTTTGGTAATGTTTGCCTGATCTTTTTTAGGGTGGAACACGAGCACCCATAGTACTTTCCTTAGTACCATAAAGTACTGTGAAGACCTTGCCTTAGTACTTGTCTAAGCACTAGAAAGTAATATAAAGTACTCACTTTGTGTAGTGGAGTCTGGGATAAATTGTACTTTCTGGGCACATAAAACATTTTATCTGCCTACATTATAATTTCCCTTCTGTAGTTATCCATCCCTATTAAAAAAAAAAAAGGAAACTTGGTTATAGTAAATGTGGTATAATGCCATTTTACTGCACCAAGAAACTGTTAGTTTGTTCTATAAGACTATGGATTTTATGTACTTCCTATTGTGTGTATAAGGAACTCCCAGGGCTTCAGCCCCTTTGTTGAGTAATCTGTGCCCTGCCTCACCCTATCCTCTAAAATCCTACTCACTTTACTTCAGGAAATGTTACATGATTTCTTTAATCCCAAACTGATTCACCTGCATAATCATCCCATCATTCCACTGGGGTTAAATGAGTATGAAGATTATGATGATACTTAAGAAGGAATATGAAAAGATAAATTGGTTATGACTAAGATGGACAAAATTGGAACACAATTGCTTGAGTATAGATGACTTAGGCAAAGGGGAAAAGCCAATTATTCTATGTTGAAAGATTTTGGGCAATAATTTAAAAGCTTTTCTATTTGCATAATCACTTTGCATCAGTGTAGGATTGTTTATTTCTTTACAGGCCCTTACTGATAAGTTGTAAATTGTCCTTCGTCTGATGGTGGCACAATAAGATGTCTTTTCCTCTTGAAGTAAACACACTATTTGATGACTTTTTAAAAGGCACGAAATTTTGTAATTTTATTTTTAATTACATATGTTGCTTATGTTTCCATCACATTATGTTTTCTTTGAGAAACGCAAGGTGGTGTTGGTTTACAGGAATATTGAAATTATCATTGAGGGGACGTGAATACCTGTTGATCCTTGAGCTGGACCCAGGTAACTGGGGGCTTTTCACTCCCTCTCCTGTCCTTAGAATCTACTTTCATTCCCACTGTGGGAGTTGTTTTCAAGGACACAGCCTTGAGAGAGTAATGTGTTGAGACCATCTGGCCAGTGTATGTGATGAGCCCAGTTAAGGCTCTATATAAACCTTTGAGATTCTGATGGGTGGGTGCAGTGATCTACTCATCTTGAGGTCACCCAAGATAAGCCTCCTATGTAAGTTCCCTTGCTTATTAATACCTCTACCTACCAATCTTGAGTGGTCTCTTTCTTTCATCTCTCCTTCCCCTCCATGTATGGGAGCTGCTTTCAGATTTCACCTGGGCAGCTGTCCAGGTTTGCGAATCAACAAAGAGATAAAAAATGTCTTGAGGTTTAGAAAAGTAGAACAGTGAAAGTCTCACATTTTTATTTGTATTAAGCCATTTGAGATTTTTTTCTAAATTATAGCAACTCCTAATTAGACACATATGATATATTGTAATACAGCTGAATAACAAAGAAAGGAAACCACTAGATAGGATTACTTTGCCACTCTCATTTTATCATGGAGTATCATCAGAATCTTTTCAAATGCCAGACTTAAATAAGGCGTATTTCATATGTTTCACTGTCCTATTTTTCATTTATTTTAGTTGCATGGATATTTTGAGTCAATATTCTCTTAGATTTTTTTGTTTTTTGAAATTACCCCTTGAGTTAGAAATAATGTTTAGAATAAGGGGAAACATACTCTCGTATCATGTGCATTTCTTAGGTACTAAGGAGAGAATGATAATGGTGAGAGGAGAGGAGATTCAATACATATCTTTCTCACTGATCAGGATTTAAGTCTACTGTTCATTCATTTGTTCATTCACCAATATTTGTTGACAATCTATGATGTTTCCAGGAAGTAGGGAATAGCAAAGAAATGCAATCATTGTCCTTGTAGAACTTCCAGAAAGAAAGATATGCAGACCACTTATTGCAGTAGAGAGTGATTAATATGATGGGGAGGAATGGAATACTGGGCAGCAGCACATGAGCATTGTAGGGGCTGAGGAGACACATCGGGAGTGTCTTGGGAGAAGTGCCATTCGAATTTAACATTAGGGGATAAATTGCTAGCTGAGTGGAACAATGAGAAAGGATGTTTTAGTTAGGAAGAATCACATGCACAGGTGTGGAAAAGATAAGCTCATTGGGGATAATGTGAGGTCTTCTCATGGCTGAAACTTTGGATGCCTCTGAGGGGTGGCAGGTGAAACCAGAGAGAAATACAGCAGCCAAAGAATGTTTGCAGGTGATGGGATATAGTCTGTCCTACCCATGAAACACCTTATTAACCTTTTCTTAATTTTGTGAAACCTTTCCCAAAGGAATTTTCTACCTTGGAAGTCATCATAAGTCAGATTTGTACAGCTTTGAATTTTCTTGATTAACGATCAGGTCTCCATTTCACTTTGTAATGTGTACGCTAAGCCGAAGTCCCACAACTACTTCTTTATGTTGATAAGCCAAATACAAATCTTTTTCTTCCGTCTTAAATACCAGTGAGTGCTATTGTGAATTGATGAACCCCTGTTATTTGTGAAATTACCTCTATTGTTACAGTCTGACAAATTGCTAACAGATACACATTACAAAAATGCCAGGCACTTCGGCTCATTTAACTGCTTTCGTTGGCATTTTCTTCCTCCCCCCCATGATTACTGTCATTTTTTTTTAGCTCTGTGTTAAATCACCATCTAATTATGCATCATCACAGCAACTCATAACAGTTGAGCGTGTCTCGCTCCTAAATTCTAAAAGCAACTCTGTTGAGTCAGGCTCACAATGAGAGTGTTGTCACTTCTCTTGACCTTGCTTTACCCTCTGGGGCTTTGGAATTTTTGAGTTCCATGATTATGGTGGGAACCTGCTAGAGAGTGGTATGCTTTGGAAAAGCTCATTGGTCACTTGGATAAGGTGAAGAATGAGAAACAAAGCAGGAAATCATCTCCTGGCTGTTTCACTGCCAACTTCAGATGATCTGATTTGTTTTCTTATTTCTAATGTACCTTTTTAATGAAAAGGCATTGACTGATGGGAAGCTGGAGATTGAATCTTGAATTTTTGGCCAAATGTGAACATTTTTGTATAAATGCTTAGTAGAGCTACAGGTCAATTAATCTCTTTTCCCTCATCTACTAAATTAGCGTAATCCTTCTTCCTATCTAATAGAGAAGTTATGAGGGTAAAATGTCCTAAATTATTGCTCGGTGCCCACTTGTTAAAGGCCGACTATTCAACAGGACTTTCAGGCAGTATTGCCTTTTCTTTATGTGTAGTTATGATTGGAATTAGCATCTTAGAAATTATTTTATTGTTACTAACTGGGAAATTTCAGGTGGTAGATTTAGGGAGTCCAGCAGAAAGTATCAGTCTTGATCCTATTGAATTTCCACTTAGAAAGTGAAATCTAAGTTGACTAGGGCATGAGAGAGCCATTCTCCTGTGGTCCCCAGTGTATTTCAGGGGCTCCATGAACTCTGTTTTCATTTCTCATATATTTTTATTTTGATTACTCTATAAAAATACCAAAGAATTTCAATAGGTTAATTTATAATCATAATCTTGTCTGGGATCATCACCTGTTCTTATTTATCAGCATTGCCAAGGAAAAGTGGTACATTTTTATTTTTATTTAATGAAGAACCAGCTGCTTTAACAGATGTTTCATAAATTTAGAAGATGCCCTGCACTTCCCCATCAGTGAAAGAACACCTAAATGCTCTCGGCATATGCAATAACTGATACTATTATGCAAATATTTTGCTTCCTTGACCATTAAATTTCTTATAATAAATTACAAATTATTCAACTCACCAAATCAATAATCAATATACAATGGCAGATTGCACAGGCCCATTTATCTTCCCCTTTATGTTTTATCTTGAAGACCATTATCCAAAAAGTGTTGGCTGCAATGCATGGTAATTGGTGCTTCTACAGACTAACTTAATCTACAACCCATCAATGTAAGTATTGTTATTTCCATTTAAAGATGAAGAACCAGAGGCTTAGAGATGCTGAGGTCATTCAGTTGGAAATAGCAGAGTCACTATTCAAACTCAAGTCTCTGACTTCAAAACACATTTTTGTTTTGTCCCTACCTACCCTACCAGCCATGCATAGTTCCATGAAAATTTTTGAGGAAATGCATAAGAAATATTCTCTCATAATTCTCTAGAGATATACTGTTCAAGGGACTCAAGAAAGTCCTTCTTAATTACTTCAGATTATTGTTGTTGATTAGGAGAAGAAAGAATTAGGGCTTTTACAGAGACGGTAGAAAGAAAGAGGATTTTATATTGTCGTATATCCTTAAGTTCAGAACACGCTAGGTGGTGGGTCAGGTTTTCTGTGGAGAAGGAATCTGAGATGTGCTGGTGGGGGTGACCAGTTAGTGTTAGAGGGTTCTGCTGTGTTCTGGAAACATCATCCCTGATGTCTATGGAACATCATCCCTAATCTCTATGGAAACGTTCCCCCTCTTAGAGTTCACTATGCTAAAGGTTAGACATTGCTTTTCATGCTCAAATCTTCCAAGCTACTCATATCCTCTGAAGCACTAACTATGCTGGGAGGTGGGAAGTTAGAATATAGTTTATAATTTAACTAAAAAACTTTACCATTTTATTCCCAGTCAGCCTCACACAGATGCTTGTTTCATTCAAGAAGTCATGAGTATTTTGTTTTGTGAGAGGGGAAGATTTTATTGATGTCTCCCACATTCTATTTCATTTTATTCTCCTCAAATTAATTAGAAGAGAAACAAAATATGATTTCCAATTGTTTCCCTGAGTGAGTTGCTTCTTCTTCTTTTTTTTTTAACTATCAAAGCTGAGTTACTTTCCTGTTGTTGCCTTGATCATTTTATAGAACCAGGTAACTTTGTTTTCCCATTTGCTCCTCTTAAACATTTCTTGCCAGATATCTATTCATTCAGTATCCACCCACCCATCCATCCAGCCATCCAGCCAGCCATCCAGCCAGCCAGCCATCCATTCATTCAATGCTTCCGTCCATTCCTCCATTAATCCTTCTAGCTATTAGTTCATTTTCTAATTAATTAAATCTGTCATTAGTTATCATTCAACTTTCACTTCCTATTTGGACATTGTGTTTATACTTTACTGAAATATTTTGTAAAAGTACCAATAATTAAAATGACATATTTTCTATGTGCAGGTATTTATTTTATTGTAATAATAAAGAGGATATTATAGAAAATTGATAATATACAGACGTCTATACCCTGATTATGTGAGTATAAATTGATATACACTCATCAAATGTAATTTGGTAACGTTTGAAAATTTGTAAGGTATCTGCTTTTTGACCCAGGGAATCTGTTACCAGTAATTCATTCTAGAGACATGCTTTTACAGATAAAGACATATGAATAAAGATGAAAATAGAAACATTGTTAAACTATAGATAACTTAAATGATTACCAATAGAAGTCTGCTAAAAAATAGCTATTTCCTTTTAATACTGTTTTAAACTCAATTTAAATTTTTCTCAGACTTGCCCCTTTGTATTAGTTTTGTGGGTTAATTAAATTTGACAAAAATAATGACTGCTCCTATTTGATAACTGACTCTCCCGTTTCCAAACAGGATACCTGCTCTGTTCTTTTTTTTTTTTTTTTTAAGATCTTTACTGGAATATAATTTCTTTACACTCTTGTGCCAGTTTTTGAGGTACAGCAAAGTGAATCAGCTGTATTTATACATATATCTCTATATCCTCTCCCTCCCCTGCCTCCCTCCCATCCTCCCTATCCTGGCCCTCTAAGTCATAACCCATCATCAAGTTTATCTCCCTACGTTATGTAGCAACTTCCTACTAGCTATCTGTTTTACATTTGGTAGTGTATATATGTCATTGCTACTCTCTCACTTCATCCCAGATTCCCCTTTGCCCCCTCCCAACCCCGTGTCCTCAAGTCCGTTCTCTCCATCTGCATCTTTATTCTTGCCCTGTCACATGGGTTCATCAGTACCATTTTTTTTGATTCCATATGTATGAGTCAGCATACAGTACTTGTTTTTCTCTTTCTGGCTTATTTCACTCTGTATGACAGACTCTAGGTCTATCCACCTCATTACAAATAACTCAATTTCATTCCCTTTTATGGCTGAGTAATATTCCATTGTATATATATGCCACATCCTCTTTGTCCATTCATCTGTTGATGGACATTTAGGTTGCTTCCATGTCCTGGCTATTGTAAACAGTGCTGCAATGAACATTGTGGTACATGTTTCTTTTTGGATTTTGGTATTCTCAGGGTATATACCCAGTAGTCGAATTGCTGGGTCATATGGTAGTTCCATTTTTATTTTTTTAAGGAACCTCCAAACTGTTTTCCATAGTGGCTGTACCAACTTGCATTCCTACCAACAGTGCCATAGGGTTCCCTTTTCTCCACAACCTCTCCAGCATTTATTGTTTCTAGATTTTTTGATGGTGGTCATTCTGACCGGTGTGAGGTGATACCTCATTGTGGTTTTGACTTGCATTTCTCTAATGATTAGTGATGTTGAGCATCTTTTCATGTGTTTGCTAGCCATCTGCATGTCTTCTTTGTGGAAATGTCCATTTAGGTCTTCCACCCATTTGTGGATTGGGTTATTATTATTTTTTTTGGTATTAAGCTGCATAAGCTGCTTGAATATTTTGGAGATTAATCCTTTGTCAGTTGATTTGTTGGCAAGTATTTTCTCCCATTCTGAGGGTTGCCATCTTGTCTTGTTTGTGGTTTCTTTTGCTGTGCAAAAGTTTTAAGTTTCATTAGGTCCCATTTGTTTATTCTTGATTTTATTTCCTTTATTCCAGGAGGTGGGTCAAAAAGGATCTTGTTTTGATTTATGTCATAGAGTGTTCTGCCTATGTTTTCCTCTAGGAGTTTTATAGTTTCTGGCCTTACATTTAGGTCTTTAATATATTTTGAGTTTATTTTTGTGTATGGTGTTAGGAAGTGTTCTAATTTCATTCTTTTGCATGTAGCTGTCCAATTTTCCCAGCACCACTTATTGAAGAGGCTGTTTTCTCTCCATTGTGTATTCTTACCTCCTTTGTCAAAGATAAGTTGCCCATATGTGTGTGGGTTTACCTCTGGGCTCTCTATACTGTTCCATTGATCTTCCTTTCTGGTTTTGTGCTAGTACCATACTGTCTTGATCACTGTGGCCTTGTAGTATAGTTTGAAGTAAGGAAGCCTAATTCCACCAACTCCTTTTTTCCTTCTCAAGATTGCTTTGGCTGTTTGGGATCTTTTGCATTTCCATACAAATCGTAAGATTTCTTGTTCTAGTTCTGTGAAAAATGCCATTGGTAATTTGATAGGGATTGCATTGAATCTGTAAATTGCTTTGGGTAGGACAGTCATTTTCAGAATGTTGATTCTTGCAATCCAAGAACATGGTATGTCTCTCCATCTGTTTGTATTGTCTTTGATTTCTTTCATCAATGTCTTATTGTTTTCTGCATACAGGTCTTTTGCCTCCTTAGGCAGGTTTATTCCTAGGTATTTTATTCTTTTTGTTGCTTTGGTAAATGGGAGAGTTTCCTTAATTTCTCTTTCTGCTTTTTTGTTGTTAGTGTATAGGAATGCAAGAGATTTCTGCACATTAATTTTTTTATCCTGCTACTTTACTGAATTCATCGATTAGTGCTAGCAGTTTTGTGGTAGTATCTGTGGGGTTTTCCATGTATAATATCATGTCATCTGCAAAGAGTGACAATGTTACTTCTTCTTTTCCAGTTTGGATTCCTTTTATATCATTTTCTTCTCTGATTGCTGTGGCTAAAACTTCTAAAACCATATTAAATAATAATAGTGAGAGTGGGCACCCTTGTCTTGTTCCTGTTCTTAGAGTGAATGCTTTCATTTTTTCCCCATTGAGAATGATGTTGGCTTTTGGTTTCTCATATATGGCTTTTTATTTTGTTGAGATAATTTCCTTCTATGCCCATTTTCTGGAGAGTTTTTCATCATAAATGGATGTTGAATTTTGTGAAAAGCTTTTTCTGCATCTATTGAGATAATCATATGGTTTTTATCCTTCAGTTTGTTAATATGATGTATCTCATTGATTGATTTGCATATATTGAAGAATCCTTGCATTCCAGGGATAAACCCCACTTGATAATGGTGTATGATCTTTTTAATGTGCTGTTGGATTCTGTTAGCTAGTATTTTGTTGAATATTTTTGCAACTACATTCATCAGTGATATTGACCTGTAACTCTTTTTGTATGTGACATCTTTGCCTGGTTTTGGTATCAGGGTCATGGTGGCCTCGTAGATTGAGTTTGGGAGTGTTCCTTCTTCTGCTATATTTTGGAAGAATTTGAGAAAGATAGGCGTTAGTTCTTCTCGAAATGTTTGATAGAATTCGCCTGTGAAGCCATCTGGCCCTGGGCTTTTGTTTGTTGGGAAATTTTTAATCACAGTCTCAATTTCCTTACCTGTGATTGGTCTGTTCATATTTTCTATTCCTTCCTGGTTCAGTCTTGGAAGATTGTACTTTCTAAGAATGTATCCATTTCTTCCAGGTTATCCAACTGATTGGCATATAGTTGCTTGTAGTAGTCTCTCATGATCTTTTGTATTTCTGCGGTGTCGGTTGTTATTTCTCGTTTTTCATTTCTAATTCTTTTGATTTGCATCTTTTCCCTTTTTTTCCTGATGAGTCTGGCTAATGGTTTATCAATTTTGTTAATCTTCTCAAAGAACCAGCTTTTAGTTTTATTTATTTTTCTTATGGTTTCTTTCCTTTCTTTTTCATTTATTTCTGCTCTGATCTTTATGATTTCTTGCCTTCTGCTCACTTTGGGGTTGTTTTGTTCTTCTTTCTCTAATTGTTTTAGGTGTAAGTTTAGGTTGTTTATTTGATTTTTTTTGTTTCTTGAGGTAGGACTGTATCGCTATAAACTTCCCTCTTAGAACTGCTTTTGCTGCATCCCATAGGTTTTGGGTTGTTGTGTTTTCGTTGTCACTTGTTTCTAGATATTTTTTGATTTCCTCTTTAATTTCTTCAGTGATTTCTTTGTTGTTTAATAATATATTGTTTAGCCTCCATGTGTTTGTATTTTTGGCAGTTTTTTTCCCTGTTATTGATATCTAGTCTCATGGCATTGTGGCCAGAGAAGGTGCTAGATATAATTTCTATTTTCTTGAATTTACTGAGGCTTGATTTGTGACCCAAGATATGATCTATCCTGGAGAACGTTCCATGTGCACTTTAGAAGAAAGTGTAGTCTGTCGTTTTTGGATGGAATGTCCTATAAATATCAATTAAGTTGAGATGGTCTAATGTGTCATTTAAAGCTTGTGTGTCCTTATTTATTTTCTGTTTGGATGATCTGTCCACTGATGTAAGTGGGGTGTTCAAGTCTCCCACTATTATTGTGTTCCTGTCGATTTCCCCTTTTATGGCTGTTAGCATTTGCCGTATGTATTGAGGTGCTCCTATGTTGGGTGCATAGATATTTACCATTGTGATATGTTCTTCTTGGATGGATCCCTTGATCATTATGTGGTGTCTTCCTTGTCTCTTGTAATAGTCTTTACTTTCAAGTCTAATTTGTCTGATATGAGTATTGCTACTCCAGCTTTCTTTTGACTTCCATTTGCATGGAATATCTTTTTCCATCCCCTCACTTTTAGTCTGTGTGTGTCCCTTGGTCTGAAGTGGTTTCTTGTAGACCACATACATAAGGGTCTTGTTTTTGAATCCATTCAGCCAGTCTGTGTCTTTTGGTTGGAGCATTTAATCCATTTACATTTAAGGTGATTATTGACATGTGTGTTCCAATTACCATTTTCTTAATGGTTTTGGGTTTGTTTTTGAAGGTCTTTTCCTTCTCTTGTGTTTCCTACTTAGAAAAGTTCCTTTAGCACTTGTAAGGCTGGTTTGGTGGTGCTGAATTCTCTTAACTTTTGCTTGTCTGTAAAGCTTTTGATCTCTCCATTGAATCTGAATGAGATTCTTGCTGGGTAGAGTATTCTTGGCTGTAAGATTTTCTCTTTCAGGAATTTCCGTATATCCCACTCCCTCTGTCCTGCAGAGATTCTACACAAAGATCAGCTGTTATCCTCTTGGGTTTTCCCTTATATGTTATTTGCTGCTTTTCTCTTGCTGCTTTTAATATTTTTTCTTTGTGTTTAATTTTCATTAGTGTGATTAATATGTGCCATGGTGTATTTCTCCTTGGGTTTATTCTGTATGGGACTCTCTGCGCTTCTTGGACTTGACTAATTATTTCCTTTCCCACTATAACCTCCTCAAATATTTTCTCAGACCCTTTCTTTTTTTTCTTCTTCTTCTGGAATGCCTATAATTTGAATGTTGGTGTGCTTAATGTTGTCACCAAGTTCTCTGAGACTGTCTTCCATTCTTTTTATTCTTTTTCCTTTTCGTGCTCTGTGGCAGTTATTGCCACCATTCTGTCTTCCAACTCACTTATTCGTTCTTCTGCCTCAGCCATTCTGCTGGTTATACCATCTAGAGCATTTTTAATTTTGGTTATTTTGTTGTCCATTACTTTTTGTTTGCTCTTTAGTTCTTCTGAGTCCTTATTGACTCTTTCTTGTATTTTCTGTATTTTGTTATCAAGATTTTGGATCATCTTTGCTATCATTACTCTGAATTCTTTTTCAGGCAGTTTTCCTATTTCCTCTTCATTTATTTGGCCATATGGGTTTTTATCTTGCTCCTTTGCATGCAAGGTGATTCTTGTTTTCTCATTTCATCTATTTTATAGTATCTGCTGTCTCCTTTCCCTATGCTGCCCAGTAGTAATTCCTCCTGTTTCTTCTCTCTGCCCCTGTGTTGGGGTTGGTCCCTTTTCTTGAGTAGGCTTCCTGGTGGGAGGGTCTGGTGCCCGCTTTCTGGTGTGTGGATCTGAGTCTTTTCTTTCTGATGACCTGCTCTATTCTTAACATGAATTTATATATTCATTTAACAAGTGTTATAGTGTACACTTACCATATGGCAGGCAATGTTTGTGATGCTTGCAGACGAAATTCCTTCCCTTATGGAACTTACATTTCAGAGAAGGGAGATATAAAATTTACAATACATGTAGTAAACAGATTATCTGGAAGTCAATAAATGGTTTAGAAAAAAATGAGCAAGTACTGGAGATGAGGAGAATGGTACAGTTTTAAATAGGATCACTAGGATAGATTTCATTGGGAAGGTAATATCTGTGAACAGATTTAAGGGAGACGAGGGTTAGCTAAGCAGATATCTGGAGTGTGTAAGGTCAGTGTAGTTGCACTGAGCAATGAGAGAAGAACAATAGGAGATGAAGTTAGATGAATAATGAGAAGCCAGATCATATGGGGCCTTGTAGAACATTTGAACGACTATGGCTTCTGAGTGAGATGTGGAACCCTTGGGGATTTTGAGCAGAGGAATTACACAATCTGATTTATGTGTCAAATGGGTGTTGTGTTTAAAAGAGATTGTAAGAGGACATCCAGTTAGTAGATAATCATGCAGGTCAGAGATGGTGGTGGCTTGAATGAGTGTCACAGTGAGGGTGGTGACAAGCAGATGAGGTTGAGAGTGGAGTTGTCTGAATTTCCCAACAGTAGATGATAGGATTTAAAAGAGAGGAATCAAAGATAATTCCTCATCAATTAAAATGAGAAAGGCTGTGGGTGATGAGTTTGGGAAGGAGGATTAAGTGGTCAGTTTTGGATATCATAAATTTGAGATGTCAGATATCTAACTGGAGACTTCAGCTAGGCAGCGAGGAATATAAATCTGGAGTTCAGAAGTGGTCAGGGCTGCAGTTTTAAATTTGGGAGTCATTGGCATGTGATGGGTATTTAAAGCCATGAGACCCGATGAGATCACAAAAGGAGTGAGTATAGGTTCCCAACATTGTGAGGTGGGACAGGAGAGGTGGAACCAGCAAAGAATATGCTAGTATATATTCTAGCATATTCTAGAAATATAACCATTAGTGAAATAAGAAGAAAAAGTGAGTGCATCCTGGAAACCTAATGAAAAAAGAGTTCAAGGAGAAGGGAGAGATCAACTCTGTCAAATGCTATTAAATCAAGTAAGCTAAGGACTGGGGCGGGGTGGGGGAGATCATAGGGGTCACTGAAAATCTTTAAAAGAGTAAACACTGCAATCTTAATAGTGATTATGAAAGGATTTTTGTTTTGAAGTTGAAATCGAGGAAATCATGGTTAAGATATATTAAAAAGGAGTGTATTAGCAGGATAACTTTAACAAAAATTATAGCCATTTTGAGCCAACAGATGTTTGGAAACATTTAAATAACAGTACAAAGTAGAATTACATAGATTAGATTATGTCACAGTTTTTTTTTTATTGTTTCCAATTCTTTACATAAAAAGCATGTTTGTATAAAAAATAAGGACCTAATGTATAGCATAGGGAACTATGTTCAATATCTTGTAATAACCTATAATGGAAAAGAACTTGAAAAAGAATACATATATATTTATGTGTGTAACTGAATCACCTTGCTGTACACCTGAAACATTGTAAATGAACTATATTTCAATAGAAAAAAGAAAAAAAAGAATAAGTCCATGATTCAAATTAAAAAACTATATTTAAAAGTATACTTTGTGATGTCACTTTACTTCTGTGCTTGTTTAGTCTGTTCCCTACCCCTATATTATTTTTGCATAGACTTTTAGTATTTCTTATTGCAGATATTAGCAAATGCAAGTACATACTTACCTCCCCTAATTCCTCACTCGGAAGGTAGCATACTGTAAACACTTTTTCATATTTTCTTTCTTTGCTAAACAATTTAACTTAGAGGTCTTTCCACATTGGTGTAAGGAGAGCATCCTCACTATTTATGGTTGGATAGTGTTTCATCATCGTTTAAACAGTTTTCTATTGATAGACACTTGGACGTTTTCCCAACTTTCAAAATTAGATAATGCTGTGACCTTATCCATTTCACATGTGTTCAAGTGTATCCATAGGATAAATTCCCTGAAGTGCGATTGCCTGGTCAAATTTTTTGTAAATGTCATGTGCACTGTCAAATTTCCATCCCTAGAGATTGTACTATGTTGCATTTCTGCTGGCCAAGATATGTGAGTTCCTGTTACCCTAAAGCCTTATCAACAGAATGTGTTGAAAAATTTTTGACTTTTTGCCATTATGGTAGATGAAAAATGATATCATGTATGGCTGAGGCAGAGCACATTTGTATATATTTAAGGATCATTTGTGGTTTTTTTCCCCCCATGAGGCTTCCAATCATATCTTTACCCATTTACTACTGGATCGTTGATGCCTTTCTTCTAGATTTTTAGGATCTTTTTATATATTAGGAAGATGAACTCTTGACTATGATATGAGTTGTAAATATACATTTTTTCTTACTTATCTTCCATCTTAGATTTTTTTGCCATGTAGAAATTTTTCTTTTAAATGCAACTATGCATTTGAATTTATAATTTATTTTATAGTTTATAGATTTTGTCAGTTAAAATGTATTCCCCATCCCAAGATCATAAAGGGATTTATGTTTTGTACATTTTTGATCCATTGGGGTTTAGTCTGATATGTGAATGGCCAGATAGCTACCCAGAGGTTCCAACTCCACTTGTTAAAAAGTCCATCTTTATTTCCCTTGATTGGAGATTCAACCTTTATTATACATCAAAATCTCATGTATTTGGATCTATACTTAGTTTTTCTATTCTGTCTTGTTGGTCTGTCCACATAATCTTCTATTATTTCACTGCTTTAATTATTGTGGCTCTACACTGCACTTGATTTTAATGAGGTCCGTTTTCATCCTCTTCTCTTTCAGAGTTCTCATGGCTCGATATCATAATTTGAATACCTGTGGAATCATTTGGTGTACTTGTAATTATGACATTAAGTGAAATAAGCTTTAACAATTATTTTTAGTTTGTAGTTATTGAAATCCATTTAATCTTCCATTTATCCCATTAATCGTCCTTGAGCATTTTTGTGCTTAGCACTTTCTACATACTTGGGAACATCAGCAAGGGCAACAAACTTCTGCTCTCTTGTAGCTTTGTAGCCGTGTAAATTAGTTCTGAGTCTTTCGATAGAAAGTTCTATTTGATTATTTTTCACATCATCTGAGATTGAATTAAAGCAGAATGTCAACTTTGCCATCTCAATATTTTATGAAGGAGAACATCTTCAAAATCTTGTGCAACAACATCTATAATAAACCATCTTTGATCCAGAATATGTAGAGTATGAAGAAAAGAAGAAAATGCTAGATAAAAAGGAGATACCCAAAAGATATGTGGTTCTTCCACTTACCTCAGCTGAAATTAAGTGTCTATTTGGTATCATAAATTTGCAGTACTGTGACTATGGGAACATTTCCATAGTTGACAAGGCTAAGAAATGATTATTCATGCACTATATCAAGTGTTTAAAATTTGACTCCTAAACTGTTAATAATAAAATTGTAGTAGTAATTTTTTTGACTGAATTCAAGATTTATTCTCAAATCCAAAAGCTATGATAAGATATCTGGCATCAGCTTTGGCTTTGGCTGAATATTGCTTTTAGCACTTGACCACTTAGTATGACATGAAGATAGATATTCTGAGGTCCTTTACCATCAATTATTTTTTTTCAAAGACAGAAGCCGAAAGATGGGGATAACAGAGGTATAATACTGCCTATCAGTGGTGTGTCAGGCTCATGACAATTTTTTCATTAATTAGAAATGTGCTCAGCCCCAGATAAAATGTCCAGTGAGCAAAACACACGGAGGCAACTTACCTTGACTTTGCCCTTCTGCCATATAGGATATATCCCTTAGTCCTTTAGCAGCAACCACACACCTAGGACAAATTGTTTTAGGCTTTGGAGTTAAAAAACCAACTTATTTATAGGCTTTGGAGTTAAAAAACCAACTTATTTAATGACATAGTTAAAAACACACACATACAAACTGTATACAACAAACATTTAAAACTGATGTGCAAAATAATTTTTACAGGTCTTCATTTATGCTGTGGCTTTTGCCTAGAAACCTCCATTTCACCTTCTTTACTTTTCAAATCTCAAAAGTTGCCTTTACAAGAGCACTAGAGCACTTCATTTTTTCCCCCTGAAACTGGCCCTTAGGGAGTTAAGAACACATCATTAGTTATCCATAGTATGGTGATTGTATCATAGTGCTTGGATTAACACAGTGGTTCTCAAATTTGGCACCCGTTAGACTCACCTGGAGGGATTGTTAAACCACAGATTGGTGGGTTCTACCATCAGATTGCTAACTAAGTCTGGGATGGGGTTCAAGAATTTACATTTCTGGAACTTCCCTAGTGGTCCAGCGATTAAGACTCTGCACTTCCAATGCAGGGGTCCTGGGTTTGATCCTTGGTCTGGGAACTATGATCCCATATGCCCCACAGCGTGGCCAAAAAATTAAAAAAAAAAAAAGAATTTACATTTCTGACAAGTTCCCGTATGATGCAAATACTATTTATTAGCATCATTTTATTTTAGCAACAATTTTATTGCATCTAAAAGTAGCATTCTACTTTAGTATTGGTTTGCAGAATAATTAGGTCCCCACTAAAATTTCTGTTCTCTTTTCATCAACACCTCTCCCCCTTTGCCAAGGCAACCTGGAAAGCAACAGCAAGCTTTGCTGAGTTGGACCTTCCTTCACAAGGAAGGATACTCCAAATGATCCTCTTGCCATGTGGAACTGAAGAAGCTGAGGATAAGCCTGGGCAAAAATGTGGTCCATTGACTGCCGAGTCAAAATACGTTACAGCTTAGGACACAAGACGCCAGTAGCAAATATTTTGAAATGAATCTGAAAGCAAAGGTTAAAAATGTTGACAACAACATACGAATTTAGCTTTCTTCTCATTTCTATTTCTTGCTTTAAAGGTTTTCTTTTCTCTGCCCAAATATTTGTTGACTTGGGAACTGATGAAAGACAGAGATGAAAAAAACTTTCATCTGTGACCTTACTCTTTGGCTTATGTTCATTAAAATTATCAAACTGGATGAGGTAATTTTTATTCTGCTCTTTTCTTTACTTTTTCACTCTTCATTCTACTTTTAGATTGCTGTTTCTCTTACCTTACTTTGCTTAGATGCATCTTCCATTGTTAGCACTACCTGTAGTTCAAAAGTCTTTTCAGATGTAAAATTCTCTCTTGCATTTGTTGTCTGGCTTTTAATTTTAGTAACTGCCCCCCCTCCCCACCCCAGGCACCTACTGCTTGTATTTTTCTTTTCCTTGGATTTGATCTTGTTGACAGTTGGCATTGTCTCCTTCATTTCATCCTGCTCATGTAAATATTGTCAAAGCATTCACCCCTGTTTTACCCCAGAGGAGAAACTAGTGGATAAAGAATATGCTACACCTTTTCATTCTTTCAAAGAACAGGTAGCTATTTTGCATGAAATGTCTCTCTTGAAAATTTCTTTATATTTCCCTTTAATAATTAATCTAGTCTTTGTTATTTAAAAAGCAGTGTTATCCCCTTCTAAATATTTGTTCTATGTTGGAATCTTGTGAATTCTTACCATCCATAGAAAAGGAAACTATTATAAGGAATGAAGCAAGATCAAAAGTGATGAAGAGAACACCATTTCACCTATTGTATTTCTTCTCTCTTTAGAACAATTGTGTAAGATTTCAAATTTGATATAAATGCCTTAATTCTATATTGATATGATTCCTAGTCTTAAGTGTTTAAGTAGGTAATAATATTAAACTATTTTCCCCAAAATCTAAATAATATCTATTTTTAAAATTGCAGTTGGGTTATCTCTAGTGTTCAGTGTGTTATCTGCAAATTTTGATATGTGTTCAGTGTGTTATCTGCAAATTTTGATCAGTGAAATTTTCTCTCCTAGTTTTAATGGCAGCTTTTATTTCTGGCATGACTGGCTATCGTGTACAGGGTATCCAGGGTACAGTATCCAGTCAAATCATCTTTATATTAAACTTGTTGAGACTTTTCTAGCAGGCAGAAAAAGGTAATATTAGTAACTTGTAAGATTTTGACCTTGTTGGTATAGTTTGTGGACCAGAATAAGAAAAAAATTCTTTATTTAGTGTAGTTGGTGTCAACTACCCAATGCCTTGCAACCACCTGAAGAGTTAAATAAAAACTACAGATGCCAGGAGGGAGGATCAAGATGGTGGAAGAGGAGGACCCTGAGCTCACCTCCCACCACATCAAAACCTGTAGATGCCAGAGCTGAACTCTCAGAAATTTAATTTCAGTTAGCTTTGGAGGAGATGGCAAGGAATGAGTATTTTAGAAAACTTCTGAGTTGATTCTAATGTGCAGTTGGAATTGTGAACCATTGATTTATCACCAGATCGATGGACTGTGGATGTGCATACAGGTGCAAAAGCATGTTCACGGCACTAGGCAAACCACAGCTTCTCAACATGTGTCCTGTGTTTTGGTATATCCCTTGGAGTCCTAAGAGATGACTTGAAGTCTCGCCCCTCAATGGTTAAGTTTGCCCCTGCCTTTTCATTTGCATGGCTATTATATGCCATTCTTTTGAGAATAAATATAAATGTCAAATTATTGATGAAAATCAGGGTAAGGGGATTAAAGCATGGGGAAGGCAGAGAGCATCCGTTACAATGTGAGCCAGTGAAGGAGAGTGCATGTGCTTTTGTTTCTGAATCTGGCAAAGTGTGCTACTAATCTAGTGATATCCATCATGTCAGCCTTGCCTACAAACTTGTTGTCTATCTACAGAGTTGTGACATTAAGTAGCCCATATACTGTGTTATTTATTTGTTTATAGGTTAATTGTTCAGAATATTGATCTCCTGGGCTCATTTTCCCATTCTTCCTCAAACACCCTTTCAAATCAACAGACATAAACTAGGACAGATTCTTCCACACAGGGGACTCCTAAATGATGCAGATTCTTTCTACTTGGTGCCTTTAAAAAATCACTCTTGCAAGAAAGAATAATCCAGTATAAATATTGCTAAGACTCCAGAAGTTACTGCAAGGTTTTAGGCCCTCATTTTTGGAGAGATGCAAGGAACTAATTGGAAGACACCAAATTTTTGACCAGTTGCCATTTTGATTAATTTAGTGGTAAATATGGAGAGGGAGGCATCTAAGTTGCCGAAAAATTATGCAGATTTTTCAAAGAAATAACTTGAAGATGTATTCAGCTATGTGATGTATACAACCATGTGAGAGCTTCTGTGGGACTCTAAATCTGCCTTAAAAAATGCAATAAAAATTAAAAGTTTAATTCTGAACAGTGGGGATACAGACTGTCACTTGAACCCCCTTTTCAACTTTTTATAGCTGTAATTACACTGTAACTTCTGCCTTAATTTTGTAACGCATTTGTTTTTATATTTAGCAAAAAGTTAATTCAAAGCCTGCTCCTTGGCTGGTGGGTGGGTATGTGAAGGGAAGCTGGGCTAGGGGCTTACAAGGGCATTTTAATTCCCTTGATGGGAATTAAAAAATTCTATGTGTAAGCAGAATTGAGAGCCTCAAGCTGGAGTGTGCTGCAGCTGGGGTGGGTGGGGGTGGGGTGGGGGTGGGCAGCACCTGAAATTGAGGCCTCAGTAGCAAAGAGGATCAAAAGCGAGAGACAGAAATGCCTCTGCAGAAAGGAATTTGAGGAGCAAAGATAGCTAGCATAGGAATGAGAGTCGGCAGAGACATCACAAGTGGAAACAGAGTGAGGGGAGATGGGCCAGAGTTCTGGATGAATTCAGCCAGCCAGGGCAGATTGCTTTAGGTATCTGAATTCTGCTCTTGATTTTACATGGTTTTTTTTTTTTTTTATATCTTCTTTTTCCCTTTGGTATTATTCAGTGTTATGATTAAGAAGCATATTTTATTCTTGCAGGATCTAATGACATGATCATGGACAAAAACAATTCTAAAGGTGGATAATTTGTTTCTTGAAAGCGTTGCAGCCTCTGTCAGATGAGATTTTTTAGGATACTTTTTTTTTTAAGCTCTTTATTGAAGTATAATTGCTTTACACTGTTGTGCCAGTTTCTGCTGTACAACAAAGTGAATCAGCTGTTTTATACATATATCCGCATATCCCATCCCTCATGCATCTCCTTCCCACCCTCCCCATCTCACCCCTCTAAGTCATCACCCATCATCGAGTTGATCTCCCTGTGTTATGCAGCAGCTTCCCACTATCTGTTTTACATTTGGTAGTGTATATATGTCAATGCTACTCTTTCACTTCGTCCCAGTTTCCCCTTCAACCTCCCCGCCCCCACCCCCCCCACCCCGCATCATCCCTGCCCAGTGTCCTCAAGTCTGTTCTCTGCATCTGCATCTTTATTCTTGTCCTGCCAGTGGGTTCATCAGTACCATTTTTTTAGATTCCATATATATGAGTTAGCATACAGTGTTTGTTTTTCACTTTCTGACTTACTTCATTCAGTATGACAGACTCTAGGTCCATCCACCTCACTACAAATAACTCAATTTCATTCCTTTTTATGGCTGAGTAATATTCCATTGTATATATGTGCCACATCTTCTTTATCCATTCATCAGTTGATGGGCATTTAAGTTGCTTCCATGTCCTAGCTATTGTAGATAGTGCTGTAATGAACATTGTGGTACATGTATCTTTTTAGATTATGGTTTTCTCAGGGTATATGCCTAGTAGTGGGATTGCTGGGTCATATGGTAGTTCCATTTTTAGTTTTTTAAGGACCCTCCATTCTGTTTTCCATAGTGGCTGTACCAATTTACATTCCCACCAACAATGCAGGAGGGTTCTTTTTTCTCTGGGACACTTTTTGTTAATTATGACTTCCAGCTTTTTTTCTTGTACTAAGAATCTACATATCTCTAGGATCATATCAGCACTCATGTGCTTTGGTTGAGTGAAATGTATTTTCTTAGTCATTCACAGGGCACAGGTAGAATGGTAAAGGATGTGTGGAACTTTCTGGAAGTTCAAAGTTCATAGCCATTACCGAAACAGTGATATCTTATTATAACCAATGGGAAATATGTTCTGCTATAAGCAACAGAGATTTCCCCAAACACTGGATTAAACACACATTTATTTGTCTCTGATACCAATTAGTCCAGGTATGGTCCCTTGTGATGCCAGTGGGGTCCTGGTTCTTTTCCTTCTCCTACATATCTTTAGTGTGTAGGATTTACTGTCATGCTTTTAGATGTGTGGTCTCTATGTGGCTCTCACTTCAGAGTTCTAGGCAGTATGAAGAGGGAACAGTGTTGTGTGACATGTATGGGGTTGGGAGTAATTTCTTTCCAATAACAGAAATCCTGTTTGAATATCAGTCACTGTAACTATGTCACATAGTCATTAAGAGCTGCAAGGGAAGATAAGAAAGTGAGTATTTTTATCTTGGCATATTGTCAAGTTAGATGGTGGAAAAGATTTGGATAGACAGCTACCAGTGTAACAAAAAAGCTTATGGATAATTGCAGGAGTAGATGCATTTAAAAAAATTATTTATTTGGCTGTGCCAGGTCTTAGTTGTGGCATGCCAAATCTTCATTGCTGATGTGGGATCTTTGTTGTGACATGTGGGTTCTTTAGATGTGGCATGTGGGACCTAGTTCCCTGACTAGGGATCAAACCTGGGCCCCCTGCATTAGGAGTGCAGAGTCTTAGCCACTGGACCACTAGATACATTCTTAATACTTGAGAATTAGACCAATTACAGAACTAATATCTAAATTAGCAGTGAGATTAATTGGATAATCTCTGCATCAGCCATAGTTCTCCAAATGCAGTTGGATCACCTGGGCATCTTGCCCTCGAGAGCAGGTAAAAACACAGTATTGGATGAGATCCTATGTTTTTTAGTCACTCAGACTGGCTTCAGGTTCCCACCAGACTTTTCAGGTTCCCATCATCTTTTCATTTCCCTGGCTGTTGTCTCTCTCAGATTTATGCTCTCATTTCTCAGGACTGCCTCAGACTCTGCTTCTTTGGGTGACCTTATTTTCTAGATTACTGGCTTTGGTTCACCCCATCCCTTTTGTTATATTATGGTCTCTTGGTCCTTTGACTCTGAAGAAAGACATTCTCAGCCCTTGGGACAGAGGCCACAATTGCTCCACGATTTCTCTGTGGGTAGAGTTTAGGGGCAGCAGCAATATGGTTTAAATGTGGGCCTGGGATACTCTGCTGAATATGTGTTTGCATAGAAAGGTTTAGTTTTTGCTTAGATTCTCTGTTTATTCAGATGGAGGTCATGGGGATTGATAAGTAAAGTGCTTCCAATTTGCTTTCTGGAGAGGCCACTAACATATATGTAGTAGGCTGGGCCTCTGTGCACGAATACAGTTTATCCCTAGATTATAATACAATATTTGACAAACTGGTAACAGTCTAAGTTCCTGACCCCCATATTTTCCTAGCTACAACTGTTTCTGAATAAAAAGGAGGCAGATTGCAGAAATGTAGAGCAGTATTTTTATTCTTTGAAATGAGGAGAGCTATATATAGTGATATTTTTCTTCTTATTCAGAAAAGAGATCATACTGTAATTTTTATAAGTGATTGCTTAATCCAAACAAGATTGAGAGGGTGTATTAGACAAAAGTGGAAAGGTGAGAGTAGTTGGAGAAGGCAATAGCAGGGAATTCGCAGGAGAGCAGGTTGGTTGACACAGGGAAAGAATGTTTCCATACTGTGCCCACCTGGGCTTTCTTGACTTTGATTTTCTGAAATGCTGGCCTAATTCTCATATTTATAGAACTTTACCTTTGACTTAAGAATGATTGAATAAGAGGTGACATTAATATAAGACCAGAAATCACTCAGAAGAGTTGAAGCCCAAGTGTGACAAATCTGAGACAATGCCAAGTGTCATAGGAAGTGGAAAAACTGAATCAACTGTACTATTTCTCAAGGTGAAAAGGCCACAAAAATCACAGATGTTTAAACTTGGAAGGAAACTTCTCAGAAGTGCTTTCTGGTGTATAGTCTGAATATTCTTTTGGAATTAAATAATATTCCCAGGGAAAACAAGGATCTTAGATAATTTTCTTTAAAAACATTTATTTTAGTCATTAAAACTAATGTATCTCTCTTAATAATGTAAAGAATATCGAATCTTTCTCATCACTTATTTATTTTTTTCCCATGTGATTTTTTTTTTTCAGGTCATTATTGGGGTATAATTGTTTTACACTGTTGTGCCAGTTTCTGCTGTGCAGCAAAGTGAATCAGCTTTATTTATACGTATATCCCCATACCCCTCCCTCTTGAGCCTCCCTCCCATCTTCCGTATCCCACCTCCTAGAGTAATGGAAATAAAAACAAAAATTAAAAAATGGGGCCAATGAAACTCATTTTTTAAATCAACTTCTTTCTGGGATTGGTCTGCCCTCTAGGTATATTTCATTTATGAATTGAATAAGACTGAGTTAGTGACCTTCACTTAGATTATTGGCTTCTAGCCTTTCTCTAGAACCTACCTCTTCACTCTTTAATGTGGTCCTTCCCATCTGTCTCTTCTTCCCTTGGAGACCATTACCTATTGATAGAGAAATTCTAGAATGTGTGTTACTGTTCATTCAGACAGTCTTTTACTACTGAGCCTCATTACTGCAAACAGATTGCAAGTAGATTGTCTTTAATATTCTCCTGAAGCATATTCATTTTGTGCGTCAGTTGGTAAATATCATTATGGAATGAACATGGCATTCTTAATTAAATATAATTGGTGATTTTCCCCTCAAAAGTTAGAAGGAATAAAAATACATTCTTATATTTTGGTTGATTTGTTACAATCGGGCTAATCATATAGAAACAAAGCATTTGCATTTAATTTGTAGAAGCCACTATTTCTTGCCTTCCTAATATTGAGCTGTTTCATGAGGTTGTCAGCAGTGCTACATGAAACAAAAGTGTTGTATCTAAAAGGAAACACTTTTTGGATTCACCTCATGGGCATCTAGTAGTTGATCTTGAGCACCGTTTAAGATAGGGAAGAATTGAGCTCAAGACGACCTCCACATTTTGAGTCAAATCCAGCAATATTTAACAAAAGAAATTTGAACTCAGTATGCACTCAGTAAGTGATAGCTATGTAAGAAAGGGGATGTTGCTTTTTTTTGCTCATTCAAGAAAGATTATTTTTCGTCTCCACTGAGTAAAGAATGAGGGGATGTGGTTAGGTTAGATGACAGAAAGAGTTTCCTTCTGGCTAGCATATCTTTTGTGGTTATGAGCTCTCTTTTCCACGAGGGAAGTGGTTTTCAGAGTGTAGCGCCACCAGCACTCTTTCTTCAGGTGACCTAAGTGCTATTTTATCTATAATATGAAAATGTTTGTATTCTGGGTTCTACTATGGATAAATAATTTACTTGCAATTTTAAAATTTTAGAGCTGTGGTAAAATATAGGAACTAACAAGTGAGACAGGTGGGGATATGACTTGTAGAGTCGTTGAGACCTTTGATGAGAATGATGTCTTAAGTTCAACATATGAATAAAAACATTTTCTTAAAAGACTTCAATTTCTGTCTCAAAGTGAAGTTATAAGATTTTAAAAAGGCTGACTTATTTGTAGAAAATTCGGTAAACAATAAAGCTATGCATGATATACTGAAGACTCAGAATCCTTTATATCAGATGTCACATGGGGACCCAGGACCAGAGTTCACTGGAAACTCAGTTTCTTCAAGTACCATGTGCCTCTCTCTTGCTGGAAAAGACTGGTGGATGGGGCTCTGAGGATAGCTCATATCTGCTTTGGCTATTATCACATGGCTTGGAACAAAACCATGAACCAATACAATTCTCTCACTTGCTTATTTGAATTAAGAAACATAAAGGGAAGTTGCCAGTTAGTGGTGGAACCTAAGGTCAAAGGGTCAGGATCCTGAGTGCTGGAGCAAACTTATAAATCAATATAAACCATGGGGGCTTCTCTTCAGTGAAGGGCTGATAATGAAGCAAGCATCCACAGAGAAACTGAGATGCCCTAAGGGACAGATTATAGGTCTTCTCTGCTTCTAGTTTCTGGAAACCTCTTAAAAATACACCATCAGTCCTGAGATTCAAGATACTTTCTATATTTTAAAAATACATTTCATTTCACTTTACTTGCAATTTTTATTTCTTCTCTTTGCAGCCAAACTAGCCATACTAATCCGTTTTACTTAAACACAAATAATTTTTGCAGATCTGTGTTTAAGAAGCAATGTTTTTCACATCCTTTATTTCATTGCTTCATTTTACTTCTGCAGCAAATACGTTTTTTTCCTGATATACAACATTTATGATTAGTGTGAATATTTTAAAGGATACGCTAAGTGGCATAAAAATTTGGAAAACTGAGTATAAAATACCTTTGAATATTTTGATCCAAACCATTTTCCCAAGATCAATTTTTATTTTTGTAATTCCAAAATATGCTGTATGCTCTTTTCTGAGTTACAGGTCGTACTCAGTGGTTAATGGGGATGGTGATGAACAATTTAAATGAGAGGGAAAATACCAACTTTTAAATGTGTAAAAGTAACTAGACATTTGCTACAATGTTTAAGTTTCTGTGTGTATAGATATTACCTCATTGACCTATCCAAGAAATTGTTTTATTTTATTGAATAATGGCTTCCAATTGGAGACTTATTATGTGTTTACTTTAAAGTGTTTCTCTTACTCTTGATGGAATCTCATCCTCTCCTCCGCTGTGGCTGTGGCAGCTGGATGTGGAGGAGGTGCAGGCTGACATCTGGCTCTGAGTCTTCCCTCCCCACCAATCCAATTTCTCTGATGTTATGGACAAGAAGGAAGCATATGGGAGGCATAAGTCTTTTGTCATGACTGCCCATGTATCAGAGGTGGATCTGTGTCTTCCCTTAGGCTTAGTCTGGTTCTGGCTGATGCTGGTAGTATCTGCTAGCATAAAGGTTTCCACGCAGCTGGTGTGCTTGGTTTTCTTTGGGTGGCATTTACCTTTTCTCCAGCTTTCTTTGTCACTGAAGCATCCCCTAGAGGAGCAGATGTGTCCCCCACCCCCCTTTTTTTCCTCCAGCAGTACCTACCTCAACTCCTTTGGATTGAACATCCCATCTCTTGGTCCAGCAACTGCCTAGGCATTCTCAGCCCATCTCTGTGTTCTTTTTTTTTTTTAATTGATTAATTTATTTTTTATTGGTTGTGTTGGGTCTTTGTTGTGGTGTGCAGGCTTCTCATTGCGGGGCTTCTCTTGTTGTGGAGCTCGGGCTCTAGGCACGCGGAGTTTGGTAGTTGTGGCACATGGGCTCAGTAGTTGTGGTACACAGGCTTAGTTGCTCTGCAGCATGTGGGATCTTCCCGAACAAGGAATGGAACCCGTGTCCCCTGCAGTGGCAGGTGGATTCTTAACCACTGTGCCACCAGAGAAGCCCCTGTGCTCTTTTCTGTGGAGCTGAGGTGTTTATCTTCATGCTCTGAGGGTTGTGGGGAGTTGGGATGAGGTGTCTAGGAACATCAAATCCTTAAGCTCCATGGGCATGGGCTGCTCCAGTGGTCTCCATTGTTCATAAATCTCTAAGCCAGAAAGAGACATCATTCTTTATGTTCAGCATTGAGCTTTAAACTTTAAATCTGTGAAGCACCCACTTTCTCCTTTCCGCAGTAGGGGAAACAGACCAAAAGTGATAATACAATAAACCTTTAGAGTTCTCCAAAGTACTGTCCCCCAAGAATCCCTTAGCATGTTCCTTTCCTTCCTAGAGTATCACCAGCCAGGGCCTGAGGGCTCTGCAGCTCAGCCATCCTCCAGCCAGAGAACTAGATGTCATTAACTTTTTCTTTCTGGAAACTTCAGTCCTCACAAATGGTAACTTTGACTTTTCAGAGGGGAAACATCCCTGATTCCATTATCTTTTCTTCACAAATACTGTAGTACCCATGTCACACAGCTCCCTGGTCTTCTTTTTGGACGTGAGGATTAGTGGGGGATCGACAACTTGGTGAAAACTCTGCACTGTGCCTCTCAACAAGTCCTGCAGGGAGGTTTCTGGCTCCAGCTCCAGCTGAGGACAGCTTCTTGTCAGTAGGGGATAACTTTTGCCTTTTGTTCAGAATAACAGAAAATCCCACTTTACCTATAAATTAGAGACAATATTTGTCCCCAACTCTCAACATTTTATTCAGTGCTTTTCTTTTTTCTTCTCTTTTTTCAATGTTTTTCAAATAATTGGAACTCAGTAAACATTTGTTAAAAATAAAGACAGGAACAGTTTGGATAAGTTCAACTTTAATTTCAAGAAAAAAATTTAAGAAGCTTCCAAGAGAGATGGAAAATGTCTGATAGAATGAAAGGCTACATAGAGGTTAGAATGGATTTATGAGAAGATATCAGGTCCAAGTAATCTGACATAATTCCCTGCTGACATTCTCTGATGAAAATTAATGATTGGAAGATGATGTATTAAGATACTGTATACAATTTAACTTCAGCAAAGTTGTGCATTTTGTAAAATAGTAGTGAAAAGGGATTTGGGAATCAGTACTAAAACAAATAGCCAACGAATAGAAATAAATATCAAGTTTTAGCTATGCCTGTACAGGATGAAGATATCAACTATTCCAGTTTGTGTCTTTTTAAAAAAAACTCATTTGACTTTTATTTGACTGACTTGACCAAATTGACTTGCTGTTTTGCAGCCATGGAAACAAGAGTTGTGATGTGCTATTGGATGAGACAAAATACAGGCAGAAAGGCTTGGCTATTTATGAAATTTTTAAATGTTTATATAGCTCTTTGTGGGATGTGGGATTGACTTGTGTAATACAATTACTCGTTCACATTTCCTTTAAAATCTCTCAATTTTTTTCAAATGGAGAATCATATTCAGAGTAGGGTAGATTTTAAGAAGATTTGGAAAGAAGGAGTTGTCAGTTTCTGCTTATATAGGTACCCTGGCCCTCCAAAATTCAGTAAGGCCCTCATTCCTTTTCAGAAGCATTCCCTACTGAAATTGTAGTGTGTTGGCTCTTCACTGTCTCTCCCACTAGACATGGTGAACAACTTAGAGACTATACCCTGTTTATCTTTGCATTACCAGCAATTATCATAGAACCTAGAAGACAGTAGGCACATAATAATGGCTTCATGCATGAATGGTTATTAGAATCCCCCCTAGTAGCCTTATAGCCTAACCCATTTGCCCAGTGTTCCTGAAAATGGTGGTTTCTCTCTAGCCTCTGATAGGGTTACTCAGTTCCTGATTCATGGGTGAGTTTATAATTGGTATTAGGATTTTCTCCTGAAATGCATCTTATTTGCTGGGACACTGCTAACTTCCCAGGCTTTGCCAGTCCACTATCCAGCATGGAACCAGCCCTCAATTGCAGAGCCATTTCAAACTGATCATGTCTCCTGGGAACCATTACAAAACCTTTTGTGTGACCATGATCATTGTTGGTGGGAGGCTCCTGCTTCCATGTTTGTGACTCAAGTCTCAACCAGCTCAGAATTTTTGAACATTAATATCAATAAAAAATGAGATCCAACTTTCCTGCTGCTTTAGATACTGGAATTTTTACTGCTGAACCATTTGAGCTCATAGGAGGCTGGTTCTTAGTTTGAGATAGTGCTGTGACTCCAGAACAACTCGCCCCTGGGTTCTTCCCATGTCCCTCAAGCAGACATGCAGACGAGATCACGTTCAAGCTGCTTCAAGCTGAGGTCATCCTGGTATGGAATAGCCTTTCGCATCTATCTCTTCTTATTTCAGCCACCCCTTCTGTCCACAAGAACTTGCTACCCATGCTGCTCTCAGAGACTGAGAGGCTTCCAGTGTCCACTAATATTATTGCCCCATTGACCAGAGTTTTCCCCTTCGACCAGTCATCTGCCTCTATTTCATCTGTCCATGGTCTCTACGTCTACCTCTTGGATTGATCAGGGAAATTGGACAATAAATATTTAATACATACTGAAAATTCTGTAGGTCTCATGTATTGTATTAAAACATCCCCAGGATCAATAAGGCATTGCCAGAAGTTATTGAACTATGTGGGGTTCTTCTGAATAAAATACATAGGAACAAGAACAAATGAAAAAAAATGTTTTGTATAAGGTATTAAATCTGTTGATGCATCTGAGTAACATGGTTAATACTTGTGATGAAGCAGACTTTTTTTTGTGTTTGGGAAATATTTCAAAGAACAGAAGTAGCCTTTTTTTTTTTTTTTAAATTGAGAGGCAGGCTTTTTATTTGAGAAGGAAAAGATAATATTTGAGGGATTTGGGCAACTTTAAAAAAGATGTATTCATCCCTGATTGAGGATTTTCTGGTAATTGATAATTTGAACTCTTCAAAGAAAGACAGTACCAGTCAATGAAATTCATACTTGTTGCATCCAAACTGTCTTATTCCTGTCCATTCATCTATGTGATACCCAACTCAGGATTTCGCAGGCTACCAAAAAAACCAATCCCCGATAATTTGTTTTCTTTTCTGATTGTGTTTCCAATGACAGTTATCCCAAACTTGCCCTATTTCCCACAGTATCTCAAACACATTTTACTTCCTTTTCCCTTAGCAGATATCATTAAACATTGTATTACTGAAGTGATTAAAACCATCCAATTAACTATCTCTAATATTTCTTCACAGTTTGACCAAATTTTTCTGTTTCTCTAAGATTTTGGAGGAAGAAATATCTCTTCCTGGCAAGGCCAATCCTCTATTTTTGCATAGGATCTCATCCCCCAGCCTCCAATAAGACAGTGCTACAGAGTCAGGTGCTGTATCATTGCATGTATCATCAGCTCTCTTATAACAAAGTAATCCTTCATTCTCTACCTTGATCACTTAATATTGTGGTCTTTTATCTCTTCCTTTTTATTGTGAAGCTCAGTAGACTAGCTTTTGAGCACTACTTTTCCTTACAATTTTAACCTAGCCTTTCCTTAATGAAGTTCCATTAGCCCTGAAAGCTCATCATTCTACTCAATCTGTTTTTTTTTTCCCCAAGATTAACAGTAATCTCTTAATTAGTTCTATACATTCTTCTTAGGCTTCATCTTCCTCAACCTCCTTGCAATATATGGTACAGTTAACCCCCTGTCTCTTCTTATGGTACAGTTAACCCCTTCTCTCTTCTTGGTGTTATGAAAGCAAAACTCTCTTTGCTTTCATAACACCATACTCTCTAAATCCTCTTTCTACATTAAAAAACAGTAACAGCTTTATTGATATATCATTCACATACCATATGAATGATTTTTAGCCAAAGGAATGTGAATCAAAGTTATGCATGCCATTCCAAGACTCTCCAATAGACACTTCCAAAGCTATTTTTCATGCTGTTTCCATTTTTGGCTTGATTGTGAACTAATAAGCCACTATGTTGAAAATGGTAGAGGCACCAGACAGAAGGAAAAAAGGAAGGAGCCTGAGTCTCCGAATCACTAGAGAGGAGCCTACTGCCACTATGAAGCACTTCCTTGGACTTAATGTGGGCAAGAAATACATGTATTTATGTGTAAGCTATTGATCACTCTCAGGTTTGTTGTAATTACAGCTAGTGTAAACTCAACTAACATAAGAATGATTACAGCAACTTATAAATGCTCTGTCACCATGTAAAAGTCAGCTGTGCCAACATTCAGTATTTTTATATGCCAAATTCGTTATTGAAAGACAATGTTTAATTTTCTTTACTCTATTACTGTAAATATTTTAATATACTAATTTGCCATTTGTATTTATTTTTTGTAAATTGCCCAATTATTTCTTTGTTAATATTTCTCTGAAGGTGTTTGTATTTCCTGATGAATTCTTTGCATTTTAAGAATATAGCATTTTATCTGTCATATCGATTGCAAATTCTTCACAATTTTTTATCTTGTCATAATTTTTATTTTTTTGTTGCTTAGACATTTAATAATTTTATATAGAAAAAATTCTTTATAGTTTTCTTTTATGATATTCCTTTATTATTTCTACCTTTCCTGTCATTTCCCAAAAGTCCTTCCTCATTCTGGAATTATATTCTAGTAGCTTCAGAAAATTTTTAAAACACCTAAATCTTTAATCAATCTGGAATTTATTTAGTATAATATTCTTCTTGTCTTTAATATTTGGTCCAAAATCTTACTTGTAGTAGGTACTTAATAAATATTTGTTCAAATTAGTTGTCTCCTTTAAAAAACTTAGGGTTAGATTTAGATCAGTAGTTCTTACAGTGTATCCTTAGACCATTGTAATCAGCAACACCTGGAAACTTGTTAGAAATGCAAATTATTCAGCCCTACCCTAGACCTGTGGAAGGCTCAGCAATCTGTGGTTTAACAAGCATCCGGGTGATTCCATTGCAGGTGAAAGTTGACAGCCACTGGAATGGAAAATGTGTAAGGCTACTTCCAGCCACAAGTTCTGAGAATTCATGTTTTTCCCTGTTAATGGAGCCCACTGCTGTGGAAACATGATTCTCCTCTTATTTTTAGCAGAGTAGGAAGTAGAGAAGAATATGTTCATGGCTAGCCCTTCTGGGGCATCCATTCTCCATGCTGCTGTTTGCCTCAGATGTCAGTTTCTCAGGAAGCTTTCTCCAGAACATTCCAGCAAATCTTTCCTTCCTGTGAAGTACATTGCTCTGAATGTTTTCCAGCCCTCTTTCTCCTGCCGGTCTCTAGTGCCGCCTTTGTTCAGTAGTCATAGAGGAGGCTTCCCACGCCCCCAGAGCTCTTGGTGCAGATCGGTACTCACTCACAGTTAGACCTACAGCTCTGAATGGCTCTCTGGACCCATGGTCTGTCCTGGGCAATCATGTGGTGCTCCTGGCAGCAGTCTTCTCTCAGTCCTTGTGTCCTGACCCTGGCACCCCTGGACCTGGAACTGTAAATCTCTGGGATTAAAGAACTCTTCTGATCATGGTCCAGTGATATTAGAGAGCTTAGAGTCTAAGCAAGTATTCTTCATTTATGGTCCTCCAATCTTGCCTATACTTATTCACCAACTTGAAAATTTCGTTCTTTCCTTTTTACCCATGGCAGCCCTGCAAGACTCATCAGGAAGAGTTTAATACATAGTAGATTGGGGTTCACGTTTTAATGCCATAATATTTATTTCTCTCTACCTTAAGTTTAGGATGGCTCCATCTTCAGAAGGAACTCTTTGTCTCTATCTCCTGTAGTGCATTTGGGGAAATGTTTCAATGCAAACCTGGGGAGTGGAATGGTGGGAGTCGGTGGTGGTCATATTCTTTCAAGGTTGGGCTAAAGGACTCATTATGCAGCAAACTAACAGCTCACCAAGAATGGGTTAATAATTCAAGCTCTTTCAGCATATCCTGGCCACATATTTCTATGATACCAAGACTGATATTAACCATGTCAAGGATATGATGGTGAGATTAAGTGCATTTGTATAGAGGGTCATGGTGAGTAAGGTTTAAATAACAGGTATAGGGATTCAAGCAAGAGGAAGAAGAGAATGTCACCTAAGCCGTAGACTAGGCCTAGTGATCTCTTTTGAGTGTGCATGTGTATTCATACTTTGAAAAGTCTCAGGATGTGCTGTTGCTTTCCTGGGAAACCAGAAATGCCAATCCCGTTTCTTGAGGGTAAGACATTGCTGCAGGGCTGCTGGCCTCGGAGAATATTCTGACCTGGCAGACAGTGAGGGGAGTGCCTAGAGGGAGGCTTTCCCACCAGGCTCCTCTTTGGAGAGGAATGTTCGACCTGACAGCTTGATCACTGCTACAATTTCCGGCGCTGTTAATATGAAGGAACGTGTGTTTGAGGCTGGAGAGGGAGGGAGGTCCTTGGCAGGCTGAGTGTGCTGATCTTTTCACGAGCTCTGCTTTCTCTTCCTCAGTCACCGCAGTTGGGTTTGCTCACTGTCTCCGACTCAACTTGCTGATGGGTGCTGTCTGCCACGCGTGTCAAAGCCGCCTAGCACAGGCAGCTACGTTCCCTGACTTGACATCTCATCCCTCATCCTTCCTCAAATCTCGTCAACCTACACAGTCTGCTCCACAAACAGCTGATAGCAAAATGACTATGGGGAAGGCAGTGACAGCAATAGCTGTTCCTTTGTTACCTTTGGTTTTTGCTGCACGGAAAATTCCAGGACTGATGAGGTCTGAGCTGCAGAGGAGATGTAGAGGAGCACTGGGTTTGGGGAAGGTGGGACACTCTGAAATCTGTCCTTTCTCCTCCTACAGTACAATGAAATTTGGGACAAGTAGTCTCTGGCAGTGATTTAATGCCTCATTTGTTTGAACATTTGTCCATTAACATAACAGCGTTGACAGATGCATGGAGAGTTGTGTGTTGTCACCAAGACTCAGAGACTATATATTTCTGTTTCCTGCATGTCATTCATAAGACATTTTATAAATTCAGTTAGACAAAGCAGGGAATTAGGCTCCTACTATCATCTGTGTTCTTGCTTCTTCCTTGTTCTCATTACCAAAATGACTTTTCATAGCACCTAGACACAGCTCAGGGCTGTATAGGGAGAAACAGGTGGGAACCAGGTGCCCTGCCCTCCAGGAGTCTGCAATCCAGGACAAATAGCCCAGATAGAGACAAACCTTATTTCTGTATCCTTTTCTTCTCTGTTACCTACCATATAGTTTGTCCTCACAGATGGGGTACACAGACTTTATTCTCAGGCCTACATCCCAGTCCTGTCTTGGTCATTTACTAGCTCTGTGACCTTGGGCAACTCATTTAATTCTTCTGATTCTTTACTTCCTCATTTATAAAATGGGTATAACAGCAAAGCCTGTTATAGGGTTGTTGCAAGATTAGGCTTAGTGTTTGTAAACTAAGCCTACAGTGAGTGTTCAATTCCTGGTAGTTGCTGACATTTTGGAAAGTGAATCTAATGATATGTATGTGGATATCACGTTTCTTGTGATGTGTATGGGTGGATTCAGGGCCCTCGATGAGTACAAAGAAGTTAAGTTTTAGAAACCTATTACTACAGATTAGTAGTCCTCTCTTCTACTGCTCCATTTATATCCCTTATCCACAGAATAAGGTTATGAAGCTGGCATGAAATGCTGAAATTATCCACCTAGATATTATTTATGTGATAGATTCATAACACATATTATCTGGATAGGTTAGCCTGAACATAACATCTCAATTAACCAAATTCTGCTTCTGGTTGATTTAAAGATACTGGATTTTGATTAATTTCCCTCAGCTAAAGCTAGTAATGGTTGCAGTTATTGTGTGATGTGGCTTATGGAGAGGGTTCCATATGGATATCTTTTTTTAAAATTAAAAATCATGACTTTAAATGTCATGTTCTTTGCTGCATTTATGTGTGTAATAATTTAAGTCGATAATTTGTTCATGTATACTAGGATAATCCACTATAATTAAATTGAAGAACACTGTTACAGATTAAATGATAATTATGTTTGGTCTTTTTGCATAATCAGTTAGTATTGGCTATGCTTGTGCTGGATACAGCTCAAATAGAATGACTGATAGGTGAGGTGGATTTTTTTCACATTGATATTTCACCAATCTTGTAACTCCATGAACCAATTTTCCATTACAGTCCCATCAGAAAGGTGCTCCTTTGATTTTTTTTTTCTTTTCTCAGCAGGAAAATGAGTCTTCTGATGTTGTCTTCATGTTTTTGCCCTCAGCCAGTTATCTAACAGTTTCCTACAGTACTTGCATAGAATTTGTACTTCTCAAAGTCCTTTCACTTGAACTCCATGACACTGACCCCATTTCTAGTTTCCTCCTTGATTCCTCCATATATGAAGAAAAATGCCAACTGCCAAATGATGTGCAGGAAACGTGGGGATAGTTCTTTGGAATGTTAAGCATTTTTCCTTAAGAGTTTGAAGGTCCAGTATATTTTGAAAGCATAGGGCCATTTTTGGAAGAAGAGAGGGAAGATGGAATTCACAGTCTTGGCATTCTTTCACATTCCAGAAGCTGGAGCATATGTGTGTAGGGGGGATTTCTTGGTTACATCAATCATATTCTACCTCCTTTGTTGTTTGCCAATTGAGGTATGAATTACCATAACAAGATTACAAGCGACATTAAGTGAAAGAATCTTTTTTAAAAATTTATTTGCCTCAAGATACTTAGCATAGTGTAGGGAAATTAAGTACTCAGTGGATTCTTGCTGAATGGAATTTAGGGAGACTTTCTGCTTCTCACTGCCTACCTAACATCAGGTTGCCTGAAGTTCACTCATGGGAACTTGTTCATTATGTCTGCTTCATGGATAGTAAGGCAAATGTGTATAAGAAGAAGGGTCAATGAGATACAAACAGAGTCAGACTGGGATAAATGGACCATGCCCTTTTTTGATACTTTGTGTCTCCAAATTACTTTTAGTAATAGAAGCCCATTAAATTTTCACAAAGTGGTGATGTGAATTCTGCTCCAAAATAAGTGAATTGCTTAAAGATAATGTCTCATAGGAGTTAAACTGAAAACAAGAAAAATTCCTGAGACAGAGCTGATGTCTGTTGCATGGTAGCATAGGGCCAGACAAGATCTGTTTCAAGAATGAACACCTTCCTAACATGAGCTAGGGTCACAGCTAAGTAAAACTGACAGTCAACCATGTACATGCCCAAGAAACATACTTTGATACTGAGATTTGAGAATGTTGCTGCAGCCCTCCCACTGTTAATGTTATTACTTGGTGGCTAAAGAGTGGTGGTAAGCAAGGGGTTGTGGGAAAAGAGGGGGACCAAATATTTTAAAATGAACACAGTATCTCATTATTAAATGCATTATACCCCTACTTATTGAGATAAATTCTCCTCTTTGAGCCAGGGATGATCATGGAAATGGTAATTTCTCTTGTCCAGGTGATATATTTATTTTGTCTTTAGTTTCTCTAAGGTGGTCTGGGATAATCCTGATCACCTGGTAGAATTTGCTTGAAGCCGTTGTTGTCTTAGTCATGGAGTGAATGAGGGATGTGCTGACTTGTTTTGTGCTTCGGTGGGCTTGGTAGAAAATGGCAACATCTTTGACCTGTGGTCCTTGGTTTCATCTCTCCTGATGCTTTGTTCATGACTAAAACTTGGGATACTTGTTTTCCTGATACTGTTTACCACTGCCTAACTACAGTAACCCTCTCAGGGACATTCCCAAGAAAGGGAAGGCAGATGAATGCTGTCCTTGTATGAAAAAAAAAAAAGGGTGATTATGGAGATTTGTGTGAAAAGCTGAAATGTGACATGTTTATGACTAAAAATACAGGCTGGCAATGCCATCTCCAGAGTGGGAAAATTTTATTTTGTAATTTCCATAACTCAAAAGACTTGGTTTTTTTCCCTCTAAGTTTTAATTTGTTGGTGTTCTATCTCTGCTTGTAAAATATTGACCCTCTGGGAAGCGTTATTTTGATGCCAACAGACAGGTAAAAACCAGAATTCATAATTTTCTAACTAGAGTCTTAAAAACTGTATAGTTATGGTAACTTGAAGGAGCAATGAGGTAACCAAGAACTTTGTGACTTCATAAATGGGGACTAAAAATGATGATTTAGGAACCCTGTGATATCAGGCCCTTTTGTTGGGGGTCCCTTTGGTTTGTTGGTACATCTGTGTGGTACATTTTAGGCATTTGGCAAAACTTGGCTCTTTAGCTTAAATATTATCTTAATGTACATTAAAAAAATTTTGTACTCCTGACTTTGGAACTTGATTATAAGTTCCAAGTTTTGATTATAAAATATCATTCACTAAAAAAATAATGCTTTTAAAATTATTCAATTCAAAACATTGTCTCTCACATCTTATGGATTTTTCTAAAAATTAAACTGTTTAACAAAAAAGTCTACCTAAAAACCTGTTTAGAAGATTACCAATCTCTTATCATTTCACTGAGATTATTTCCCACTATTTCTTGTTAAAGTTTATTTTGAGTGCCAGATTTCATCATCAGATCACGATTTCATGTAAGCCTTTACCACACAAAAGCAATGCACTGATTAATAAATGTTAAACAGTAAATTCATACATGAAAATATAAACCCTTATTTCTAAAGTTAAACAATATTGATACAGTTAGCCTCAAGAAATTCACGTTTCTGCAAGGACTCCATGGGTAATAGGTGTTAACCCAGTTGTAAGTATATGACTGAAAAAGCCCCCACCAGAGCCAGGCACAGCAGGTCTTTGAGACCCTCAGGTACCCACTCTCTGGTTGGTTTGATTCTCCAATTTTTACCTTCTTTCTGAGGCTAGACCTGGAGTTTTCCCTTAATTCCTTGACTTTACTCTTGTACTTCTGACTTAGGCTTGGTGGCATAGGTCAGACTTCTAGGATTCATGTACTGGTCTTTGAGATGCTGCATCAGTTACCCTTCAGATTGTGAAGGGCAGATTTCCCAAGTCAGCAAATGTCTGGACCTGAATTCTTTTTTGTCACTGCTTGACTTGACTAAGCTTGAAGTTGGCTGTGCTTTTTGTCCTAGTTTCAGCAAAACTCCATGAGAGCAGGGACTGACTGACCCCTTTACGGTAACAGTCCAGCCATTTCAGAAATGAGCTATGGAAAGCAGAGGAGGGAGGTTCCAAAGGAATTCTAGAGTGAAAATTTTGGTGTAATCAATCACACCTACATGTTTTCTTAGTCTTTAGTTTAAATATTTGTTACTGGGTTTACTTAAAATAAATTGCAGCTTCTTTCCTAATTTTCTTCTAGGCTTTAATTTGCAGAATGGAATGACATTCTTGCTCTTTACATTTTTGGGAAAGAATGGAATAGAGTGGTTGAATTAAGAAAAAGAAGAAGCATTGTGAAGTAAACCAGTGATTTGAAGCTATGTGGCTTTGATTAGAGCCTTGTTTGAAAGAGGATGGCTCACTAAGTAATATAGGCAAGTCAAATCAGTGGACATTTTATTAATTTGGCTCATAAAAAGAGTCAATCATTATCATACCTAAGGGAATATTCACATAAAATCAGATTCAAATATGACTAATTAAAAGGAATTTCCGAGAGTAGCTCAGCATAATGCCAAATTAAAGAGCATATGCAACTGAGGAGCTAGAAGCACTAAGGAGTTCAGGAAGAAGCTGTGGTTAGCGCCAGCAAGAGCCTTGGGGTATGAGACTCAAGGTCAGAGATTAGAATAAAGAAAAGTTGGATGATTAGTTCCAAATGTTCAAAGAAGACAGAATAAAAAATCGGAAAGAATCAGAAAAAGATGTATTAAAAGTGTTCTAAGGTTTTGGGTCCTGCTTGTGTTTATGACCTAGGGAGCTATATAGGGTAGCATATGGGACAGAAGGACCTGGAAGCCACAGAATGCCAGGAAACTGAGAGAGAGGTGAGAATGTAGCTAGGAAAGGACTCCAGACTTAAAGCTGAGCGGAACTGGATTAAGTAATAATCTGGCAGGACCAGAAGAAGATAGAAATTTTGGTTGGGCGTCAGTGTTAGTATGTTGATAAATGTTGGCTGAGGGTGAACTCTGGGGTGAATCTTTATGTAGTCACGCAGAATAGACACTGAGCATGAACACTGTGAGTGAATTTACTAGGTCTGTTCACACGTGTGTTTTGAGCATCTGCTGTGTAAGCCACACTAGAGATGACATTCTGGGAAAATACAGAAGCAAGTGAAACATGTTTCTTGTCCCTGTATTACTCAGTTTGGTCAAGATATAACCTGGTACCTCACAGGCACTTACATATTTTTTGACTGTCTTGTATTTTGTGTGTGTGTCCTGGTCACAGTTGGAGTACTGGAACCAGCTCATATGGGCACAAGAGCTGTTTGTTAGTATCTGTGCCCAACTCTATGTGACAACATACTGGAAGCTTGAAATTGACCATGATGGAAGTATTTTCATCACGGGGTAGAATTTTGAGATTAGTGATTATCTAGAGGATATGAATGGTTCTTTGTTATTTTTTCTATGAAAAGTAGAAGTATTGTATTTCTTTCTGTCCTTATAAAGGGTTCCCTTCATAAGTGTATGCAAACTGGGTCTTGGCCTTACCACCCCTTAGATTAGATATTCAGGGTCATTTTATATTTGCAATTTCAGATACACTAATTCGCTAACTTTGAGATTAGAGCAGGAATAACCTCAGTGCTCTGTTAATGCCAATTATCTCTGAAACAGCCAGACTGAAGACAGATAAGAGTTCCCTGATGATTGATCAAAATATGGTATCCTGAAAATTAAATGTCTAGTTTGAGTGCAGATGTAGCACAAAGATTTGTTATCTGAATCAACTCAGATTGAATGTTAATATTGGGAAAACTCACTAGGAATAATATAACTGTCATACTTCCCGAGTCGGAATAAAAAAGAAAAAACTTCATTCTTCTGGGGCATGTTAAAGTCAAGAAAATTGGGATTGAAATCTTTTATGATGAGCTTTTAAGTCATAAAACTTACTAATAAGAGGACAGAAGTCAAAATAGCAGAACTAAGGATGAAATTAAAATTTCTATGGTGATACCCCCTTAGTCTAATATTACCATTTGATTTGTGCTTTTCAAATAGTGTTATATACAACTCAAAATTTCAAAAGAACTTTCTGCGGTGGGCTCATTTCGTTTTGGCCAATGCTTCTGTCTCTGGGTGCCATCTAGAATTTGGATAATGACCTATTTTTAAGGCATAAAATTGGAAAAGATTTCAAGAGATTAGAAGATGATTGGTCTAATGGAATTGATATCAGACTTGGCAGCAGACTTTAAACATCCAGGTTCTACTTTAATTAATGAAATATCAACATATGGAAAATGTTGAGGAATGGAATAAAGAATCAGGAAAGGCATATTTGAATTACTTTTTTAAGCTATATGATAAATGCTAAAATGTAGGAAATATCTGTATTCCTCGAAGGTTATAAACATATCGAATTTATTTTTTAAGTTAACATTGTATTTTTAATTATTTATTTACTTGTTTATTTTTATTGAAGTATAGTTGATTTACAGTACGTACACTGTTATGTTAGTTTCAGGTGTACAGCATGGTAATTCAAAATTTTTATAGATTTACTCCATTGAAAGTTCTTATAAAATATTGGCTATATTCCCTGTGCTGTACAATATATCCTTGCAGCTTATTTATTTTACACATAGTATCAATAGTTTGTACCTCGTAGTTCCTTACCCCTATTTTGCCCCTCCTTCCTGCCCTCTCCTGACTGATAACCACTAGTTTGTTCTTTATATCTGTGAGTCTGTTTCAGAGTATAGTTTGCTCCTGTTCATGACTTTGAGGTCAAGTCTGTCTCCTTTAGATCACAGGTTTACTTAAATTATAGCCCCAGGCAGTTTTCACCCACAGGTTTTTTTTTCAGGCTCCTTTCACAGTTATTGGACCCTCATTCCAATCTCAGCTTTAAGCAGTGAGACTTAGTTTGGTCTATCATTCATGAGGTACTTCTTTTCTTTTATTAACTAGAATCTAAGACAACTGGCTACTTTGGCTAATTTCTACTCCTAAACTCTGAAGCACCAGAAAGTCTTTCATATATTATATTTATATAATATGCAAACATTTGTGTATTATATGGAATCGTATATATATGAATTCATATGTATATGAATCTCTATCACTTAGCTTCTAGCAGAGTGCATGCCATCAAGTAGCTATCTATTAAATACTTATAAGATTGAGGTTGATTTACTATGTTACAAACTTGGTTACTAATTTATCACTGTAAAGTTTTAAGCTATTATAATGTTTTTCCAAATGAGTTTTTCTTTGATAAACACTGCAATTCTGTGCTTAGCTAAAATTATGTTGAAGCAAGTTTATTTTCATGAAAATAAATGTCCTTTATGTTGGCAATTCAAACTCCATTCTTTGGCTTCAAATGAATTAACATGATTGTACTAGATTTTCAAGATCTTAAACAAGGTTTGAAAGAATCAACAAAGATACTAAATAGCACACTTACAGGGTGAAATTTCCTTTGTGGAAAACATAAAATAAAAATAATTTTTTAAGGGAGTCATCTGATAATTTTACACTAGTGTGTTCATAGCCGATGATCAAACTTGTGGAAATGTTCTGGAAACCTCAAAAAATATGATAAACAATATAACATTTATCTGAAAGTTAAAGGAGTTGATGTCAGAAAAAGAAAATGATACTTGTGAAGCCATGAACTTTGCACATTGAGTTGCTCTTAATGGTCTGATATTAATTTAAGCAAATTTAATTTTAACTTTGAACATATGGACTGTTATTTCATAAATTTTAGAAAAAACTTATGAAAAGAATTGAAGAAAGAAAGATGGTGGGGGATAGGGAAGCTCATAATACCCTTTGACTCTCAAAAATAATTTGTGGTGCATGAGTGTATGTTAAATGAATGAATCAATGAAAATAATATTGATACTGTCAGAAAAAGAGCAAGTGCTTCCAGTACAATCACAGATACAGAGTAGTCAATTAGAAACTCCATACGCTGAGAGTCATGAGAACATCACTGTATTAAAACCAAGTATCTGATTATATTTGTTTTCTGAGACTGCTGTAGCAATTAAACACAAATTTGGTGACTTAACAGTTTATTTTCTCACAGTTTTGCCAGAAGTTGGCAGGGCTGAACTCCCTCTAGAGCCTCTAGGAAAGATTCTGTTCCTTGCCTCTTTCAGCTTCTAGCACCTACTGGCATTCCTTGGCTTGTGGCTGCATCATTTCACATCACCTTCTTCTCCATGTGTCTCTAAACTCCATCTGCCTCTCTCTTATAAGGATACTTGTGATGGCATTTAGTGTTTACCCATATAATCCAGGATAAGCTCCTTTTTTCAAGATTTTTAACTTAATCACATCTTTTGCCATATAAAGTAATATTCATTCTTTTGCCCTGTAAGGTACTGTTCACAGATTCTAGGGATTAGGACATTGTATTGATTTGCTAGGGCTGCCAAGACAGATTTGGTAACTTAAACAACAGAAGTTTATTGTTTCACAGTCCTGGAGGCTAGCAGCCTAAGATGAAGGTGTTGGCAGGTTTGATGTCTCCCAAGGCCTCCCTCTTTGGCTTGTAGACAATCCCCTTCTCATTGTGTCCTCATGTGTTCTTTCCTCTCTGCACATGTGCCCTTGGTGTCTCTTTGCCTATCCAAAGTTCCTTTTCTTATAAGGACACAGTTCAGTTTGGCTCACCCTAAAGGCGTCATTTTTAACAATTTCCTGCGTAAAGACCTTATCTCCACATACAGTCACTTTCTGACATACTGGGAGTTAGAGCTTCAACATATGAATGTGGAGGGCACAATTCAGCCCATACCATACGTGAACATATCTTTTGGGGGCCCATTACAAATATGTAACTTTCGATTGAAATCATCAGGGAAAAAGCTAAATATAATCTACTATGCTCTATTCACCAATGCAGGCAAGTGTAATACATTTACGAGGTAGTCTCATTAATATAGTTAAAATTTCAGAGAAGAAGAACTCTATCAGGAGTTTCTGACAATTAACTAGAAGAATCACTTACACAGAACAGTCATTTCTCAATGAGGCAAGATTAAATGTTAGCATATTGCAAAATCTCATGCTGATATTTATTTGGGAATATAAAGAAAAGTTTCCCCTTTCATTTATGAATTTATAGATACACTTGTGAAGATTACAATAGAAAAGAATTCTCTCTTGGCTAAAAGAAAACATGTAATTTAAGTTGAGGTGTAATTTATACTATACGCTGCAATTGCCTGACTTTAATGAGAAAATAAAGTAAATTCCAATATACTTTCCTGGGAATCATTCCAGCTCTCAATAATCTGTTGCAGTGGTTGCCAGGAAGTGGCTGTTCATTGAAAGATGGCTGAAAGTTCACATCTATACACACAAATAGTTTGCTTTCTTGGTAGCATTATCTTCGATTACAAAGAAAGTGAACGAATACTATTACATATATTTGCAGAGATATATCATGCACATATCAAGTACATGCTACCATGACATTTAGGGATGTAAAAATTACAAATATAAAAAAATCATACCAATTTTATAGAAGGTCCTTATCTTTGTACTTTGCTTCCTTTATAGTTGTTTATTCTTGTTCTAGACCTCAGGCTCTTTTGTATTGCTCACATGCGGTAGTTCCACTTTCCCTTTCATTTCTAATCTGTATGGTTCTATTTACCTTCAGAATTATAGGTACAGGCTTGGGCTCCAAGTATAGAACAAACTCATTGTGTCAGGTGTTTCAGAATTCATGATAATTTAAACATGTACTGGGTTGAATAGTGTCCCCAAGCCCCAATGTCTACCTGGAACCTCAGAATGTAACCTTATTTGGAAGTAAAGTCTTTGCTGGTGTAATTGGTTAAATCAAGATGCAATCACACTAGATTAGGGTAAATTCAATGAATGGGGTCCTTATAAGAAGAGTAAACAGAGACACAGCCACACTGGAGAGAAGGCCATGTGGAGACTGAGGCAGAGATCTGAGTGAGGGATCTACAAAGTCAAGAAATATTAAGGATTGACAGCAACTGCAAGAAGCATTCTTCCCTAGAGCCTTTGGAAGGAGAATGGTCCTGGCGATGCCTTGATTTCAGACTTCTAGCTTCTGGAACTGTGAGACAACCAGTTTCTGTTTTAAACTACTCAGTTTATGGTAGTTTCATATGAGACACCTAGAAAACTAATATAGAACATGAACATGATAATTAGAACCTATGGAGAAAGTGTCCTCCAGATAAAATTTATTAGAGAGATGAGCCTAGACAAACTATAATTAGTATTATGCCAAAGTAGAGCATTCTTTTCATAGCATTTTTGTCAAATGGTCACCTAGCCCCACCCAGAGATGAAGGGCTGCATTTTGGGGAAGCTCTAATTGTTAGAATTTCTGTTAGTGACCTAACATCTGCCTTCCTATACTTCCACTGATTCTAGTTGTGCCCTCTAGTTAAAACTCTTGACCCATTTTTTAGGCGTCGTTTGAAATATTTTCAGTCTTCAATTGCCCCACAATTTGTTCTTTTCTTTGTTAATCAGTTCAGTCTCTTCCAATATATGAAATGGATTCTTACTTCCTAACCATTATGTTTTTCCTCCCCTGTGTATACCTTACTTTGATAAACATTCTTCTGAGGAGCAAATACATTTTTTCTGACTAGTTTGACTAGACCAGTGAAGCCTGGAACTAATTCTTCCCGTAATTTGGGCATAAAAATTTTACCTTGAAGCCTAAGGTGAAATTCACCTGTACCTTATATACTTGGTTAATCTTTTATTATACAATTAATACATGAATACATTATTTTGGTAAAAGTTTCACACCATAGATGAACATATAAAATAAAATATGAGAAACCCTTCTTCTCACCCCTCCCTCCTAAACATTCATCCCTGGAGATTAAGCATTCAACAATTTAGGCCCTTATTTTATGTATTTAAATATACACACACACATATATATTTGTGTGTATGTATATACACATCCATAGTTGTATAAAAATAGGGTATTGCTTTGTATATTTTCTACATCTCAATTAATTCCTTTGTACTTTTCTCAGTTAAATGATTTGCCTGGAGCATTTTAAAACCACATATATTGCCATTTAAGTTTTGGTACCAAATTCAAGATTTTGATACTGAATTCAAGACATTTAAAAATATCATCTTTTTTATGTTTTCATTTTGTGTCAATCCACACCATTTAGTGCTCACTTTGGCAACACATATACTAAAATTGGAATGATAACAGAGAAGATTAGTATGGCCCTTGTGCAAGGATGACATGCAAATTTGTGAAGCATTCCATATTTTTTTTCCATGTATTTTTTTTACAATAGCCAAGACATGGAAGCAATGTAAATGTCCATCAACAGAGGAATGGTAAGGAAGATGTGGTACATATATACAATGGAATATTATTCAGCCGTAAAAAGGAATGAAATTGGGTCATTTGTAGAGACATGGATGGACCTAGAGACTGTCATACAGAGTGAAGTAAGTCAGAAAGAGAAAAACAAATATCATTTATTAATGCATATATGTAGAATCTGAAAAAAATTGGTATGGGGAAAGGGGGGATTGGAATGAATTTGGAGGTTGGGATTGACATATATACACTATTGATACCATGTATAGAATAGATAGCTAATGAGAACCTACTATATAGCACAGGGAACTCTACTCAGTGCTCTGTGGTGACTTAAATAAAAAGGAAATCCAAAAAAAAGGGGATATATGTATACATAGAGCTGATTCATTTTGTGGTACAGTACAAACTAACACCATATTGTAAAAGCAACTGTACTCCAATTTAAAAAAATCAATACCATTTAAAATTTTAACTTCTGTGTCTAACATGTTGGTTATCTCTTTCAGTTTTGTGCTTGTTAAATTTGAAAAGCACACTTTCCTACTCTTTGCATAGGTCACTGAAAAAATATTGACCAGAATTAGACCAAGGCTAGTTACCCTGTTAGAGATTTACTTTAGGTAGTACTTCATCATTCATCAGTATTATTAACATGCAATTATTTAAATAGGAGCTAATCTGGGTGCCATGCAGTTAGTTGTATCAGCTCAGATTTTTGAGATAATGTGATTTTATGCTTCTGGCCTCTAGTATGAGGACTAGTGCAGAAAGAGGTCTATTTGTGTTATTCTTTCTCAAAATAGGAATAGAAGACCTTGACCTAAAAAAACCCAACCACTTAAATGCCACAGCAAATTGTGAAAAGTCTAGTTAGTTTCACAAATCTTTACCTGTGACTTGCTAAATTCAAATTAGGAAGAAGGCAAGGGCATGTATAGTAAAATTTTAGTTTATAAGAAATGGTTAAAAATTTGAAAAAGCAGGCATATTCTCTCTAGGTAATAGTTATGGGAAAATCTCTCTTAGTAGTAATGTCTCAAAAGTTGCTTTGTAAACCATTCAAGAAGATGATTTTTATACCTACCTTCTGGAATGATTTTTTTTTTGAAGGGTGGTAAATTATATGTTTATATGTTTGTTACCAGAACAATGAATAGTTTCTCCACTCTGCATTTTGCTGCCAAATTGATTTATTTCGTAATAGATAAACTTTCTGTGTCAGTTAGGAATCCTGGTTGAAGGGTCAGACCGT